>NC_060274.1:14829820-15510196 GCF_021613505.1 Equus quagga | reverse complement strand
CCCGCCCGCCTCCGCCTCCTGCTGCTCTGCCGCCGCCGCCGCCGCCGCCTGCAGCACTGCCCTGCCGCTCCCACCCAGCTCCGCGCTCCGCTCCAGCCAAACTTCTGCAAAGCATGTGCAGCCGAGGCGAGGAAACTTCTCTCCACCTACTGGGGCTGGAGGCCTGAGTCACCAGCCCCATGTTTACATACAGGGTTTAGGTAGGACCATCCCGGAGATGCTCGGGGAAGGGATGGAGAACGACCGCTCGGATCCTTCTGCAGGCTTCTCCGGCTTGACATCCCTGGGCCTCTCCCCTTGCCCCTTGACTCCCCGTATTAGCCTGAGTTTTGATCTGAAGACTTGGACTGCAGTGGACTTGAGAACCAGGGCGATCCTTGTAAATCACTGGTGTCTTGCTGTCACCAGTGGTCCTTGAAAAGTCAGATTGAAGTCGAAATGCCTGTTTGTGTTGGGTGTCGAGGTAGACGTGCTTCCTCACGGACTAGTTGAGTGTGATGTAAGACGTTTCTGTTAGGGTGGAATTTGATGCTATGTCAGTAATTGGGTTTTAGTTTGTGAAGCTTTGTTCCGAAAAAAGTCAGTCTGCAAATCACGTTTGTTACTTAAGAACCGTTTATTCTCCTGTTAAGTTTTGGTCTCTGAGGTGCTGTTGGAGTGGATTCCAGAGTTGGCCCTTCTGTTAAATTTAGAGGTCCTGAAACATGGACTTAGAGTCTCTGATGGTCATTCTTAACATTTTAAAGTTGACTTTTTGTGTTCTTGCCATTTTGCTAGAATTTTATTTGTAGCTTTGGAAGTACAGTTTAGTCCTTTCAGGACTGGATTTAGTGATTTCTTTATTTTACATGTCTAGGATTTCGAAGACTTCAAAAAGACTGGCTTGATTCGTAAGGAAATGGAGGCAGCAGTTTCCAGAGTACTCTTTGGTTTCAAAGCATGCTATCCGAGTTATAAGGTCCTTGATTTGATGTGGAACCCATTAGTTTGCATAGCCAGACCTTAGCACAGTGCCCTGGCACAGAGGTTACAAAATATTTAAGGCCACCTTCCTATCTTAAGAGTTAATTTAACATACAGAAGTGTCCCTCCTAAAAATCAGAGTTTAGTAATCCGGTTATACCCGGGGCTACTGATGACTAATTCCTTCTCTGAAGACAAAATAAGCAGCTGTGTAACTTTAGTGGTCCCAAAGTGAATAGTAGAATTAGTCTATACCTGCCTTGAACTTTCTTGTTCTTTGATTAGCTAGATAAGTGACTTGTGGAGTGGTTACATGCCTGTCTTGCAAAAGCAACTTCTGACCCTGATAGAAGGATTTCTAGTGCACTCTCACTAAAACATCAGAGTTGGCCTTCAGACTGACATGCCAGGGGCCTTGAATTGGCTCTCCAGCTGAGATCTGTTTCATCTCCTTGGGACGCTAAACTGATTTGGATTGGGAGAGAGTCATAGAGACCTTTGGATTCTTAATTCTTTTAGACCTTGACTGTGAACTTTCAAGTTTATGGTCTGATGGGTGCTCACATGGAGAGTGAACTGATTTAGGAGAAACTAAAGTGGGCAAAACTAATGCTACAGTTTGGGATTGAAGCTGTTGGGTAGAAATGGCTTGCCTCTGTGTCTAGAGTAATTGGCCTTGACTCAGACTAGCTCTGCTTGTTCTTGGAGGAGCAAATAGTCTCCCAGTACTGTGGTCTATGTAGTTGTATAGAAATAAGCTCGGGTTATTTCTGAAATTCTGAATCTCGTTTCTAGAGAAAGTATTGTCCGGGGCATCCTGGTCTTCTCTTCAAAAGCTGCTGCCCGGATTTGGAACTGGGCTCCTTTGCTGCTGGTTCCCCCAAGGCATAGGCATGCCAACTTGGCTTTTGCCAAGTCTGCCAATTATTTTGATTTTTAGTCGCCATCACCGAGTAATAGGAATGCTATACAAATTGGATTTGCATTCTACAACTTGTTGCCGTAGAAACATTTAGATGAGTACATATGCAAAGGCTGGAGAGAAGACAGTCCTTGCAGAGAAGGGCTGGTAGTGTATCTCAGGATGGGACCACCGGAGGCTGTCAGTCTGGTTGTGGGAGAGCCACAAATGCTCAGAGTTAAGTACTAAGAAAACTGAGTTAAATCATCTGTTTAGTGTTTATGCACGCTTTTAGTTTGCATTTTGAAAATACATTTGGCAAATTAGGAGTTCAAAAATAGTTTCACACCTTTTACTTCAGAGAAAATCACAGTGCAAGCAAATGATCTGAGTCGAGTCATCAAAAGTTAAGTCATAAACATTCTGCAGAGTCTTGTGCTGCTGAAAGTTTTGAGATGTGTTATGCTGAGGTACACCCAGAAGAAGACGTGCTTGCTTGTGTCCTGAAGAGGGTGCTTCCAGTGAGCCTCGGACACTGGGCAGAAAGCCGTTCCATAGTACTGTAGTTGACTCTTTTGGTGAAAATTTGTGTGTGCTCAGGTTGAAGATGTATCCTTGAACATTGATGATAAAAGTAATAGTAAGAGGAAATGAATGTGGGTAGATCCCAAAGCAGCTTTTTTCACTGCATATGTGAAGGATGTCCTGTTGGGTCGTCTCTTAAATTAGGAAAATGGCATGCTTTTCTTTTTTTTTTTTTTTTTTTTAAAGATTGGCACCTGAGCTAACAACTGTTGCCAATCTTTTTTCTTTCTGCTTTTTCTTCCCAAATCCCCGAAGTACATAGTTGTATGTTTTAGTTGTGACTCCTTCTAGTTGTGGCATGTGGGAGGCCACCTCAGCATGGCCTGATGAGCAGTGCCGTGTCCGCACCCAGGATCTGAACCGGCGAAACCCCGGGCCGCCACAGCAGAGCACGTGAGCCGGGGCCAGCCCCCCGACATGCTTTTTATATGCTTGAGTTACAAGTCTAGGGCAGATAACACACTTTTTGTGGGTTTTATTTTTTTTGAGGAAGATTAGCCCTGAGCTAATGTCTGCCACCAGTCCTCCTCTTTTTGCTGAGGAAGACTGGCCCTGAGCTAACACCCGTGCCCATCTTCCTCTACTTTATATGTGGGGCGCCTACCACAGCATGGCTTGCCAAGCAGTGTGTAGGTCCGCACCTGGGATCCGAACTGGCGAACCCTGGGCCACCAAAGCGGAACATGCGCACTTGACCACTGTGCCACTGGGCCAGCCCCCACACTTTCTGTGCTTTTATCAAGCTTAATGTATAAACCAGAAAAGATGTATTTTGAGAGTGTCTTACATTTCGTTGGTTTGGTTGTAAAGTTCATAGAAAATGCTTATTTTATAGTTGGTTGTTATTGAGACCATATTCCCTCAAGGATTCCCTTTATATTAGGGAATTTAGTTTCAAACCTGTTAGGGCAGGCTGTTAGGTTTCAAACTTTTTCGGTTGTGTTTCTAAGAAATACATTTTATGAAATTCTACCCAGTACTCACATGTGTAAAAGTGAAACAGTTTCCAGGAAATAGTACTTATTATAATGAGTTATATATTCTGTCTTTTCTGACTATTTCTTTTTTTTTAAAGCTGATAGTGGTGACTTAAATTGATTTCCTCAATCACAAATGGATCAGGGTCCCCAGTTTGAAAAAACACTGGTATATTAGTTTTCTTGCTGTCATAAATTACCCCAAAACTTAATGGCTTAACACCAGCATTTGTTTATCTGCTTCAGTTTCTGTGGGTCAGGAGTCCGGGAGGAGCTTCGCTAGGTGGTTCTGGGTCGGGGTCTTTCGTGAGGTTGCAGTCAGGCTGTTGTCGGGGCTGCAGGACCTGCTCCCCAGGTGGCTCAGCCTCCGGCGCCAGTGCTCGCACTTCGCAGGTCTCAGTCCTTCTCCACTGGACTGCTCAGTGTCTTCACAGCGTGGGGGGGTTGGCTTCCCCCAGAGTGAGGGATCCAGGCGAGAGCAGAGAGGAAGCCACACCATCACTGCCACATGCCGTTGGTTAAAAGCAAGTCACTGAGTCCAGCTTACAGCCAAGGGCAGAGAAATTAAGCTCCAAGTCTTAAAGGGAGGAGTATTAAGGAATTTCTGTCATATTTTAATCATTGCAGCTCTGTATTTTTGCTATTTATGGGTGAATTAGGGTTGAATCAGAAGCCTTGCTGAAGTGTCTGTAAGTAATTATCTTAGTTAATTAAATCACTTTTCTCTGGGGGCTCTAGTCTCAGTCCCTCCTCAATCTTAAATTTGAGAAAGCGGGCTCAAAGAAGTTAAGCAATTAACTGGCCCGAGGCCATTCAGTCTAGGAAAACTAAACATTTTCTCTGACTTTTGTCATGAATAATCTGTGTGCTGATAAAGGTGAGCAAATTGGCTGGTGATTTTTTTGGAATCTTTTCTAGGGAAGTTACAGTGTAAACTCTCGTTCTCTAGTCTTCCAGTTCGCAAGCTTCTACATGACGGAAGTTATACTTTCCCCCTCCGTGCCCTACGGATAATGCTTGGTGTCTTTAGAATTTGCAGACTCCTCTAACCAGTACCCGCTGTTGATTTTTAGAGGAAACAGAAAATGTATTTATTAAATGAATTCAAACTATTTTACTTACTGTTAGTTCTAGATGCTGCCTATTACCATGAGATTGTACTGTGAAACTATTCTAGTTAGCACATTTCCAGGCCCTAAAAGATGTTATAACTGAAAGATAATCAGGGGATAAGTGTAAAGAAAAGTATACCACTTGTCTCTGCTGTGCCATTTTCATGGAAACTTTTGATTTAGAAGGGTTTGTTCTAAGACTGGTTGTGGCATACTGGCACAAGGAGCAGGATGAGTCCCGGCCCTTGGTAGTGTGGGGAAGCTAGGATAAATTTCTAAGGCCTTCCTTGATTTTTTTTTCTTTTAAATCCATTAGGCTTTTGTGATAGGCTTTTGTGAGTAATAGGTGGGGCTAGAGTAAATTGTCTTAGTCTTTTTCTCTTAGAGAATTGGATAATGGCTGCTTTGTTCAAGTTTCTCTTACCACTGGGACACCTGATGGTTCCTTTTCTGCCCTCAAGCCCTGGTCGTAGTACTTGGGTGATGACCCTTCTCACTTGTTGTCTGTCTACCTATAGCCCCCATCCCCACTGTAAGCTCCTTCCAGGGACTGCCTTTTATGTATACCGCTGGTACTCAGATGCTTGCAGAATTGAATTGAATTTGTAGTTGAAGGACCTAAAATGATAATTTCACCCCCTAGAACCGAATGAAAAAATGTTTGTTGTAGAAAGCCTCTGGGTATATGTAGTAGGTACTGGTGGAATACATGTTAATAACTGTCTCTGTTGTAAGATGCTCACAGTCCGGTGGGAGAGAAGAGCACACCATATACTTAATATACAGTTTGCTCTACATTAGACATGTGCAAAGAGCTGTGGTAGTATAAATGAAGTTGATGTTTAAACTGAATTTTGAAGGGTGAGTAGATGTTTGAAAGATAGACTTAGTTTTGTGACATATTTGAGGGTTGTGCGTGTCTCAGTTTACTCCTTCGTTATACATCTACCTTGCATTGATTTATTGTTGGTGAGTTGCCATCACATTTTGATATGTTGGTTCTTTCTCTGGCATGCACTTTCTTGTTGGATTGTTTCTCTACAACTGTGCTGTCCAGGTCAGTAGCTGCTAGCCATTTGTGGCTGTGTAAAGTAACGTCACACTAGCCACATGTGCTTTCAGTAGGCACGTGTGGCTAGAGCCTACCATATTGGACAATGCAGATGATGTCAAACATCCCTGTCACAGAAAGTGCCGTTGGACAGTGCTGCCCTAGAATCATGTTTTGTTCCTCTGCGCATCGTCACATTATCTGTAGTGTGTTAAGTAGGAGACTTCATAGCCTCCTGACATCTTTGGGAGTGGCAGCTGAATAGAGCGTGGACAGTATAGCTATCCCAGTGGTTTAGAAGAGAGGCTTTGAGGGACCAGCCCTGTGGCCAAGTTTGCGTGCTCCGCTTTGGCGGCCCAGGGTTTCACAGGTTCAGATCCTGGGCGTGGACCTAGCACTGCTCACCAGGCCATGCTGAGGTGGTGTCCCACGTAGCACAGCCAGAAGGACCCACAACTGGAATATACAACTATGTACTGGGGGGCTTTGGGGAGAAGAAGAAGAAGAAAAAAAAAAAGATTGGCACCAGATGTTTGCTCAGGGCCAGTCTTTAAAAAAAAAATAGCCTAGAGGCTTTGGAGGCAGAGCTGGGTTGGCATCCTGTGCTCCCTCCCTTGAGCTGTTTGACTTTGGGCATGTTACTTGACCTCTGAGCCTCAGTGTGTTGTTTTACTCCAATAGGGATAATGTTTATCTCATAGGGTTGTGTGAGTATAAAATAGAGTGTACGTCAGGGGGTTTAGCACGATACCTCAGTAAATGATAGGATCTTTAATATATTTTTGAAATAATCACTGATTTAAAGAAATTTGTAGAATTACACAGTAAAATTGACTTTCCTCCTCTTGGTGTACAGTTCTCTGCACTCTGACAGAGGTGTACGTTTGTGTAACCACACCACAATCAGGATACAGGACATTCTGTCACTTCAGAGAACTCCCTCATGCTGGCCTTTTATGTACTTACCGTCCTCTCACCCTGACCCCCTGGCAGCTACTGATTTGTTCCCCATCGCCAGTTTTGTCTTTTCTAGCACGTTATATAAATGGAATCCTAAAATATGTAGCCTTTTGAGACTGGCTGCTTTCACTCAGCCAAGTGGAGCGAAGATGGATCCAAGTTGTATCAAGAGTCAAAACTGGTTTTTAAAGACACTTATTTTAGTTTTGAAATATTTCTTAAAAAACAAAATACGAATCTGAATTTTTGCTTATGGAGTTGTGTTTGACTTGAGATTCTTATATTTGAAAGTGAAATAAATGATGAAATTTGTGGAGAAAAACTGCTTCCCCCGATTGATAAAAAACTGGGTGTGTATATTAACTTGTTTTTCTTTATGACGATGGTTGCTCATTGGTAGGCGAGTTTCCTGGTTCTAGTAATTTATCCATGTTAAAGGTCTGCAGAGTTGCAGCAGAGTCCTGATTTTAAAAAGCTGGCTGTTTCATTACTTCCTACAATGTGGTCTGAAGGGAGGATAAGCAGGTGGCTGCCTCGCCCAGGCCTTTCCCAGCTTACCACTGCAAGTCTGGCTGCTTCAGGAAACCCAGGATCTCAAGGGGCCACATAAACTTCGAGGACTCTAGTTCCAGATTCCGTTAGTGAAGCATTGGACAAGGATCCCAGCTAACCTTTTACTTGCCATCAGGGTGCTCCGAGTCAAAATGTCTCAGATAAGCAGAACCCAAACCACATGAGGCTTTTTTGATTAAGATCAAAAACCTTGAATTTAAGGACTGGTGTCTAGTGGTTTAGATTTGACTGGAATTACATCCTCTTTTGTTCGTTTGTCGCCTTCTGTAAGTCTTCATTTGATGAATTTAAGAAGCACGCCATATTTTTGTTTTAGCAATATTTAAAAAAATTGTTATGGTAAGCAAATTTTCAAGTCTCGTGTAGAAGCTCAATTAAAAGTCAAGCTTATACAGGATCTCGTGTGTTTTGAGTTTCAAGTCAAATAGTGATGTCTAAACCGAAAGTAAATGTTAAGTTCTTTAACTATTGTATTCCCCTTTCCTGACTTTTCATACCACCTCTGCACCTCTTCTGTAGATTTCCTTGTAGAGCGTCTCTCTCTCGAAGCAGGTTACTCAGTCAGTTGTGACTTGTTTCCCGCTGCCTTCATTAGAGTGGAAGCTTCATGGGAGTGGGGCCCTCTCTGTCTGCTTCACCACTGTCTTGGAGCCTAGAGTCATACATCGTAACTTCTGGATAAGTTTTTGTTGAATTGCATGAGAAAATGACTGTCTCTGTGAGTAGGTTTTATAATCCTGCATACTTTCCAGGCTATTTTATTATAACAGGCTATGGGATGTTGAAACAGTCTGTCTGTTTTTGAAGAAACATTTAAATCTACATTTTGTTTCAAATTGTGCAGAAGGAGTGAAAATGTGGCCTTTGCAAAATCCTGTTTGCCTCTGAGGAAAGCTCCCTTGAAAGGGAATTTGGTATAGTGACCTGAAATCTTCCTTCCAAATGGCAAATCAGAACCAATGGAGGGAGTCGAAAGGAAATAGATTTGGAGTGGAGGTATTCGGGAAAATTTCCTCTACTTAACCTCCTTACCTTCTCCCAACACGCACGTGACACAGAATTTGTAAAGGCAGGGAGGGGAGAGAGTGAGGTGGGTTAGGGCTAGAAAGAATTGAATCAGCCGTGAGGTGTAGTGCTTAGCACTTTAAATGGAGCAAGAGAGTGCTAATGAGTTATTCAAAGTCCATCTATACACTGAGTGCAGACCAATAAATAGGTTCTAAGTCTGTGGTTTTCAAGAGTGAGTGAGCCTAAGGAGCTTGGAGAGCTGTAAGCAGCACATTTCCAGCTGCCGCCTCAGCTTCTCGTGGTGGACACAGGAGTCAGTAATAATCGCGGGTGCCCAGGGCTTTGATGCAGTTGTCTGAGGACCATGCTTTGGGAAAACTAAGTGGTTGCGAGACAGGACAAGAACTAAAAATAGGCTAAGTTTTGTCAAAAAATAATACTAGAAAATAATGTATTGATTTTATAAATGAAAACGTCTCTGCCTCCGACTGCCGCGGCGGTCTAAGAAGGCGCCCTGAAGGCGTGTGGCAGCTCCTGGTATAGGCCAGGTCCGCGGAGGTTGGACAGCCTTTCTGGGCCTGCACTGAAGAGCCAGCTCATGTTAAACAGGGAAATACTGCTTCATATCGAAATGAACTGTCCCTCCTGGCGCAGGATTCACCAACACCTGGTGTAAGTCCTACTCACGACGTGTCTTAACTGTGGATTCAAAGGGGCGTCCTGGGGATGCGACTCAGCCTCCACTTAATCTCAGAATCATACATGGGTTTCCACCCAGATGGACTGGAGCAGGAGTTAACTCTCCTAGCTTCACGTACATTAATTCCATTAATCCTCACTGCAGCCCTGTGAGGGAGTGCTCTATTGAGCCCATTTTACAGATGAGGAAACTGAGGCCCAGAGAGCTTCAGCGAGTGGCTGTGGAGCAAGAATTCAAATCCAGGTTGGTCTTAAGCTCTGTACTCTACTAAGAGAAAGAAATTTGATACCACTTTGAGGACTGCTTCTGGAGCCGCTGGTGAATGTACTTAACATTTTAGGCCTTCCTCAATATTCTGGTATAATTTCTTGGTCATTTTGTTAGAAAAGTTGTGATCTTGAAAAACTTTTTTTGTGTTATACCTAGAATAATTTTTGAAACTTTAACTTAAGTCGAAGCTTTTTATCATAAATTTAAATAGTTGAAAAAGATGTAACCTCTAATGTATGATAAATATTATTTAAAAATAGAATTATTATATCTGTCTTTAATGTATCTAGTGGCATGTAATACCTTAATGAGGTGATGTCCACTATGATCCATTTAAACCTAAGTAAATGGTTCAGTTTAACGTTATTCCTTTTTCTCCTTGGAAAACTGTGTTACGTTCCCCACAGAATGTTATCCTAATAAATTTCCGTGCTTGAAAGTCGTCTTTTTATTCTTTGCAACATATTTGTATACAAGTTGAAATGTTAAATTGTAATTTGCCATGACCATAAGGCCCCCAATGTTCATGTTCTTTTTTTTGGCTATTAAAATTATTATAATTAGTACACAATTGACCCAAACAGCAAATTGTACACATTGATACTTGGCGTAAAATTCTATTGGAAATGCCCGTTAATAGATGGGGGATAATATGGTCTCCATTAAAGGAGGCTTTGTTTACCAGTATCTCAAACTGTGCTCCTGTTTGGCTTCCCAAAGATGATTAAACATAGGTTAAATATATTTAAAGGTTTTTAAATAACGTGCGCCAAACTAAGATCCGAGGTGCCTGAGAGATGCCTTCTGTACAGTGCGGAGGGAAGACGGGAAAGGAGGACAGGCTGCACACACTGCAGGGGTGCGCACAGGCCCAGCAAGTCTATGGAAGTGCACTTGTGGGCCTTGGGCACAGAAAGCAGTTTTTGAACTATCCATGCCTACATTCTCCTTGGAAAGTCTTTGCTACCCTTGGGGTGTAGGCACCTCAGAAGACTGCTACTCAAGAGGAACTCTAGGCACATGCTGAAAAAGACACCAGGATGTTTACCTTCGCACCCCTAGAGCAAATAAATGTCTGAATGTCATCAGTGAGGGGCTCAAGTGTGTGCTCTCTTGGTGGGATACTATGTAGCAGTTAAGTTGCAAAATGACAGTGCCCGAGTTTAAAACAGTAAAACTGTTCATGGATATATATAGAATGCATGAAAAAAATGTTTAAATTCATTGTGGTAGGGATGGTAATGGGGCAAGGGGAGTTATGATTTATAAAAATAAAGATAAAAAGGACTTTAAAAAAAGTTATCAATTCAAGATGTTAAGCATGTAATGTTAAATTCTTTATACTTGATATTTTTAAATTTCCCCAAACCCAAGGTATGTGCAAAACTAAAAAAAATGTTTCGGGGCTGGCCCAGTGGTTAAGTTCACATGTTCCATGTTGGCAGCCCTGGGTTTGCCAGTTCAAATCCCGGCTGCAGACCTACCCACTGCTTTGCAAGCCATGCTGTGGTAGGCGTCCCACATATAAAGTATAGAAAGATGGGCACAGATGTGAGCTCAGGGCCAGTCTTCCTCAGCAAAACGAGGATTGGCTGGCGGATGTTAGCTCAGGGCTAATCTTCCTCAAAAAAAAAAGTTTGTGGGAAGAATATTTTGACTAACTTGGTAGTGAAAGGATGGAAAGTATTTATTAATAAAAGGCAAAGTGCCAGTGAGCAGTCATACTCAAATTATGGCACCTAAAATAGGTATATAAAATTCATTTCTGGCATCAAAAGGCCTGTCTTGTTTTCGATCTTTATTTCAACACTCCTGAGTTCCTCTATGGTTCTCTTAGCCAGAGCCGTGCCTGGGACTCCCTGGGGACAGGCTTGGAAGAGTGTCCAAACCTTAAGCCTTTTGGCTTTAGTGAGTATCTTGCCTACATTTCCTAGATGGTAAACTTAGCCAAAGTTCTTTAAAATAAAATGAACATTTTCCTTTCAAATTGTCAGTTTTAATAGACCCAAACACCAGGTTGTTCATAATTTTTATTCAAGCAGCAATACATTTAGGAGCTGAAAAAGATTGTTATAACAACTTGATTTTAAAAAATTAAATAGCTATTAAATAAGCGATCCCCCAACTGGGCATTTATTTTGATCGTAGAACGTGATTCTGTCTCGCAGTGGTGCTTTTTCTTTGGTCATCACTTGATCAGAAAAAATACTCGTCCCAGCTCAAACATTACCTTAGGGTGATAAAAAGTGACAATTAGTAATTTCGTGGCAAATCACTGGCACAGCCTAAAATGACTTCCAAGGTTGTAATTAATGATAAATGCTCTTGACATAAGTGTCTTTCCCCCATGGCAGGCTGCAGATCTGAGGCAGAAGTACTTGCTATTGGCCTTCACATTATGAATTTACAGCTAGAACTTTCTCTAAATGATATCTTTAAAAATGTGGAACTTTTCCAAAAGTCACAATGCATTTGCAAAATACTACTGTATTCACTTGACACTTACCTCACTTCCAAATAGACTTAAGGATTAGGACAAAGTCATGCTCTTTCCCCGTTATCATTTTCTCTCTCTCTCAAGTTACCTTTATTCTGTAAGAAAGCCATCTACCTCGATGGTGATGAGGATGACGATCATCCACTCCAAGCGGAGCGCCCTCTTCTCAGTCAGGTGATTGCGCATCAGATCTGTCAGCTCCATGCAGTGCTGGAGTTTTTCATTCATGACCTGCATTAGAAAAGTCTTAGAAAGCATCCTGCATGTGGAGAAAAGGGGACCTTCATACAGTGCTGGTGGGAGTGCAAACTGGTGCAGCCACTGTGGAGAACAGTACAGATTCCTCAAAAAATTAAGACTACATCTACCATATGATCCAGCTATTCCACTGGTGGGTATTTGTCCAAAGAACTTGAAAACACAAAGGCATAAAGATACTTGCACCCCTATGTTCATCGCAGCATTATACACAACAGCCAATACTTGGAAGCAACCTAGGTGCCCATCAAGGGACGAATGCATGAAGAAGATGTGGTATATATACACAATGGAATACTGCTCAGCCATAAGAAATGATGAAATCCGGCCATTTGTGACCCTGAGGGTATTATGTTAAGTGAAATAAGTCAGAGGGAGAAAGTCAAATACTGTATGATCTCATTCATAAGTAGAAGATAAAAACAACCAACAATCACATAGAGACAGATTGGACTGGTGGTTGCCAGAGGGGGAGTGGGGAGGGAGGCGGGTGAGAGCAGTGACTAGGCGTGCGTGCATGCGTGTGTGTGCGTGTGTGTGTGTGTGTGTGTGTGTGTGTGGTGAGGGAACTGTAATTAGTCTTTGGGTGGTGAACTCATGTAATCTACACAGAATTCGAAATACAATAATGTACACCGGAAATTTATATAATGTTATAAACCAATGTGACCGCAATTTAAAAAAGCATCCTGTATTATAAATTTATAAACAACTTTAATTAGGAAAATAACACGGTCACATGCTTCAAAATTCTAAACGTCTGAAATAGGTAAATGGTGAAAAATCACCCCTTCAATTCTTCCTCCCCAGTCCTCTCCCCAAAGGCAACCTGCCAATGTCACCTGTCTCTTGTGAATCCATCTAGAGACATCTTGTAACGCACAGATTTAACTGCAAGAGACGATTTTACACACCGAAGCTCTTACATTTCTAAGATTTTGATGGGAGATCTAAAAATTAAGTTTTTGAGTCCTAGTTTTTGGTAGCTGCCCTTGGATTTTTAGCAGTTGAGAATGGCAAACTTGAAATATGATTCTTTTAGCACAGCGTTAAGATGACAGAGACAATGTTCACCTACTAAAACCGCAAGTCCCACTGTTAAAAAAGCCCAGAACATTAACTCTTGACCTGCTGCGACGCGCCACTAGACGGCGCTGCTTCCAGCGCTGAAATGCAGAGCTTCCCTTCTGAAGCCTCCAACGAGGTCGCTGAGGCCGTTCCCAGAAAACAGTCTTTGAATTTAAGACTTGGATGTGACCACGGCAAGCTATACCTCCTAACCTCTCTGTATCTCACTTTCTTTTGTAGACTGGAAAGTCTGGAAACAATTTTTAAAAATAGTTTGATTCCCATTGATTACTTACCGGGTATGCTGAGGGTGCAGGTTTGGTCAGTGGAAATTGGAGACAAGTCACAGATGCATGCTTGAGGACTGGTCAAAATGTGTTAGTGCACCATGTTCACTGTGACAGTGCAGAGCATTACACTGCCTTACTAATGAGAGGACGCGTGGGCCCACACCAATAAGCATATATTCGTGCATGTTTCCAGACTTTATGGCCATCCTGTAGTTTCTAATCTGTATAGATGTTTAAAACACTCCTTCCTGCCTGCCTGCCTTCCTTCCTCCTTCCTTCTTCCTTCCTGCCTTCCTCCTGCCTTCTTCCTTCCTCCCTCCCTCTCTTCCTCTTCCTATTTCTGTTGGCTGCTTGATCGTGGTCTATAAACATGCTCATCCTTAAGCCTCTCTTCAAAATACAGACCCAGCCCTCTTCCATTTTCTTTCAACTTTGACTAAAGAACAGATAACGTTTTCTTCCTCCATTTCCTCATCACCCAACTTATTCCTTAACCATTGGAAGTTGAATATATCACCACAACTCCCCTGAAACTTCTAAATGTTCCTAATTAGTAAACCTAACAACTTTTCTAGACCTCTGTTAACTCAAGCATGTGATGACACCTTGAAATGCACAGTTCCTTTGGCTTTTTCTGCCCTAAGAACTAAGTTTGCCTCTGACCATCATCATTTCCTGTTTCTTCTTTACCTCCTCTTGCCTTTAGATGACCCTTCCCCAAGTCCTGACCCTGTCCTCCGTGTCCTCTAGCTCTGCACTCTCCTCGCACGATCTCACCCACGCTGGTTTGTGCAGATGCTTCCTAAACTTCAGTCATTTCCATGCCACCGTCACTATTTCTGTGATATATGGTGCCAGCTGTACTATTATTCACATTCCAAAAGACTTAACTTAGAAATGTTTATTTTAAAAGGAAACTATCATTGCCATAAAAGGAAATCCAGTATGATGTGAAACTTGCTACACGAAGCTGAGCCTGACACCCATGGAGTGGGAGAGTAGTGCACCTCAGAGGACCCATCGAGATGCACTAAAACCAAACGAAGCATTTCTCCTCGACAGAAACAGAAATGTGACCTGCTGCAAGGCTGAAATGTTATTGCGGGGTCCATGCGTCACCTAAGTTCATCTCTTGTACAAGTGTACATATCCCACATTTTGGGAAAGAATGATTTACACCACCATCTGTTTTCTGATAAGTCCCAAATATCAGTGCTTAATCCTGACTTCTCCCCTACCTGAACTTCTAACTGCCTGTGAGACATTTTCTTATGGGCTTCCTGCCACCACCTCAAATTTAGCATTTCTCAAACTAAAACTGACATCCTGTTCAAGGCTGTCCCTCCTCTTGGGTTCCTACCTCAACTCAGGTCACATTACCTCTCAGTCACTCAGGACAGGAACCTGTGCTCTCTAATCCCCACTCCTGACACTTCTTCTTTGCTCTGAAGAGTCTTGAATCTGGCCCCTGCTTATCATTTCTTTCTTTCTTTTTTTTTTTTTTGAGGAGATTAGCCCTGAGCTAACATCTGCCAATCCTCCTCTTTTTGCTGAGGAAGATTGGCCCTGAGCTATCTTCTTCTACTTTACATGTGGGACACCTGCCACAGCATGGCTTGATAAGTGCTGTGCTAGGTCTGTGCCTGGGATCTGAACTGGTGAACCCTGGGCCACCGAAGTGGAGTGCGCGAACTTCATCACCACGCCACCAGGCTGGCCCCCTGCTTCTCATTTCTTAATACCACCTGGTGGGCCTTCATCAACTATTCACTACCTCCCAAAAACTTTTTTTTTTTTTTTGGGTGGATGGGGGTTTCCATTTTTCTGCACTGGCATCAGAGTTCCCATCCTCACCAGGTTGGACCACGGCACTGCCCTGCTCAAAAGCATTAAAACATCTTACCATTGCCTTCTCGATAACACAAAACAATCCCAGCTCACTCAGTCCAATCGCTCTGTACATGGCGGCATCTTCCCTCTTTCAGGGGGAAGGCGCAGGCTGTGAGACCCTCCCGACCTCTGCTCCTTCCTCAGTGCTCCCACGGCACTTTGATTCCCTACTGAGTTCATTCTGCCCCACTGTTATCTGGGGTCTGCCCAGCACCCTTCCCTCCTGCCCCTCTTCTGGGGAGTGACTCTCCCACTATTTCCAACCACGCGATGCTGCCAATCATGGCAGCAACACCTGCCTGACCACGCCCCTCCCCTGAAAAGCCCGAGGGTAGGTGGGGTCGGTACAAGACCCAGGCTTCGCCAACCACAATGCCCAGTTCCCTTAGCACATGGCCACCCAAGGCTTGGACACATGGCCTGATCCTCTGAAGTTGCCAGGCAGAGGGAAATGCAGCTTGGATATCCCTCTTTCTGAAAACACCCCTTTCTCCCCATCTTACAGAGGATGCCACTGAGAAGAAAGCAGGAGGCCAGGCTGGCACAGAGGATGCTGAGGAGAGACAGCACTGATGACCTGTTTGGGCCTGTGCAATAGACATTCCCCATTCCCACGCTCTGCCCTGTTCGCTCCGTCATGTGAGTCAGAACGTGGTGATAAACAAGTAGGAGCATTCAAATAGTTTTTCTGTCTTGTGCAAGCGAGAGAGTCCCCACTAATGCATGCCTCCTATTTCATTTGGCTACAGAGTCATGCACGTTACACGCACACCGATGGGGGAGCAGGACACAACAGGGACGGTGTCACAGAGGTGGTATATGTGAGCAGGCTCTAAATAGGCAGGTGCCAGGAAGATAAGGTGGGGCGCCGAGGGCAGAGCATTTCCAGCAGAGGAAGCAGCTCAGAGGCAAGTATAGCCAGACAGCGGAAAACTTGCAGGGAAGGGCTTGGAAGTGAGGTTGGGTAAGTTAGGACCAAATTGTGAAAAGTAACGTAGACCACATGTGGTAGGCAAGTAACAGTCCCCTGAAAGCCATTCACACCCTAATCGCTGGGACCTGTGAAGATGACACGGCAAAGGAGAATTAAGATTGCATATGGAGTTAAGGTTGCACATCAGCTGACCTTAAGACAGGGAGATGATCCTGGCTTCTCTGGGTGGACCCAGTGTCACCACAAGGGTCCTTCGAAGTGGAAATGGCAGGCGGAAGAGTCCAGAGTGATGCAACGTGAAGAGGACTCCACTTGCCTTTGCTAGATGGGAAAATCCAAGGAATGTGGGTGGCGTCTAGGAGCTGGAAAAGGCAGGGAAAAGGACCCTACCTGGAGCCTCCAGAAAGCAATGCAGCCCTGCTCATACCTTGATTTTAGCTCGCTGACTCCCAGGTCAGACATCTGACTGACAGAGTTATACGATGACGTGCCGTGTTAAGCCAGTTTGTGGTAATTAGTTACAGCAGCAGTAGGAGACGAATACCCTACTGTAACACTGGAGCTTTATTCTGCAGGCAATGGGGAGGAGTCCTTTGTTCAGTCCTCAAATATTTGTTTAATATTTACTCTTCCGGACTGGGCAGAGGAGGTGGAATGTGAATAAGACAGACGTGTCCTCTGGCTAAAGGGTCCAGTCTCGAGGCTGAGAGACAGCGAAGAGGGTGGATGGCAGTGGGGATGCGTGTTAGTAACTGGGGGCTGGAAGAAGGCTCAGTGTGGTAACCCGCCCTGTCTCACCAGCCCAGCGTCTATCATATAGACTTTCGATAAACATTTGCCCATGAAGGAATGACACTTAGGAGAAAGTAAAAGGATTGTCTAACTGGATGTGGAGGATGAAGCAGAAAGAGGAAACATGATGAGTTTCAAGTTTGGGGCTGACCAACAGGTTGGGTGAGGTCAGCTGGTCCTGCTGTTAGCCAGAATAGAGAAGAGAGAAGCTTCAACATTTTCTGGGAGAATACAGTGAGTTTCACCTTGAAATCGTAATCACTGATTAAGTCTACAAATATTTATTGAGCACATACTCTATGTGGGGCCTTAACAAGAACTGGAAATCTCACAGCAAAGAAAAGAATCATAGTCTCTGATTGCGTGGAGCCTACATTCTAGTGGGGAGTGACACGTAATTAATTCTAAAAAGGATGCTACGAGATATGTCAGCGTGGAAGATCTGTGAATTTACTAGGTGACTGGAAACATCCGCAAGGCAAAGGAGAGAGTGAGATTCGAGATACACACATGAGAACCATCAGGAAGAGGTGGGAGTAGAAGTCATGGAGATGAACGACAGTGTTCAAGGAGCAGGCAGCGTGAGGAGAGGAGAAGCAATGCCAGAAGCTCAGAGGACATCGATTTGAGAAAACCGAGCGAAGAACCCACTGCCAACTCGTTTCTGTCCTTCCTACACTTCCGTAACCACTCTCTGATCTTTTTCAGTGATCTCTTCATTACCAAATGAAATGACTTTACCTCCGTCCCCAACTTTTTGGACTGCTGCTCAGCCCATCTCATGCCTCATCACCCCTATTTTTCTCAGGATTCCTTCCTCTGGGGAAAAAACAAACAAAAAATATGCACAACTTTCTCCTGGCACTACCACTCCTCTCCCTGTTCTGTGTGCCTTCTCGTGAGACCGTAATGCTTGTGGAAGGTCAGGACCAGCTTTACTCTTCTTTTGTATCATCTATAGTGCCGGCATTGTGTGGAGCACAGGAAGGGAGGCTAAATTCTTCTACCTCATTCTAAATAATCTTCACATAAGCCAACTAGTTCTAACTGCCCTCGGGGTGCAAAGAAGATGCTCTGAGAAATGCAGCTGGGGAACTTGTGGGCACGCTTCATAACTCATGCGGAAGCTCTACCACCAGAGAGAGAGCTCAGGATGAGACTGGGGAATGGAACAGAGAACGACTAGTTGTAGTGACTGAACCAAGCTGGGCGGATGACAATGGTAGAGTCATAGGACACCTCTGATACTTGGAAGACAGATTCAATGGAACGCGAGGAGAGTCCCATGAAAACTGTCAGTGGCCAAAGGAATTTTGACACGCAAAAGTTCTAGTTGTTATACAATGAATTTTCAGGAACAAAGTGTCCAAATCCATCACACAGAATGAAACATAATTCAAACCCCCACGGCCATCACACTGGCAGGCATTTACCGACTACAGGTCCGTATCCACATCCCTCGCCCGCTGGGCCCTGGAGCCAAATCAGCCCTCTGTCTCCAGTGTACTCATCGTATCTTTAGGGGGAAAGCGGCTCCCATCACTTTCGCTGACGTGTTTCAAGGAAGGAGAGGAGGGATCCCATGAGTGTAGCTCCAATTTCCTCTCAGTCCCTTTTCCCCTAATACAGTGCTGCTTCCACTTTTAGCTATCTTGCCCCAGTTCCTAACATAGAATCCAATAAGGATGTGGTAGAAATATGTAATTTATAAAGATAATTTAAACGAATCTTGAATTTTAGTTCCTAAAGTAAAATTAAAGCGGATTTTCAGGGACTGTTGGTGTCATGGAATGAACGTTTGTATCCCCCCAAAATCCCTATCTTGAAGCCCTAAGCCGCAGTGCAATGCTATTGGGAGGCAGGGCCCTTGGGAGGTGACTCAGTTTAGAAGAGGTCATGCGGGTAGAGCCCCTCTGATGGCATTAGTGTCCTTCTCCGAAGAGGAAGAGACGCTGGAGCGCGCGCCTTCTCCCAGCCATGTAAGGATGCTGTGGAAGGCCAGGAAGTGGGCTCTCACAAGAAGCGAAGCTGCACATGTAATCACGGCGATGCAGCGTGTGAAGTGCTGCTCCTGAGGAACACGTGCAAAGCACTCCAGAAGCACCGGGACAGAGACCGGCCTCTGGGAGTCATGTGCCGCATAATGACCTTTTGGTCAACAACGAATTGCACATACGATGGTGGTCCTGTGAGATTAGTACCATAGAGCCGAGGTGTGTAGTAGGCTAGACCATCTAAGTTTGTGTACTCTATGATGTTCACACAACAAAATTGCCAAAAGGCGCATTTCTCAGAACATATCCCTGTTGTTAAGGAACACATAATGGAACGTAAAAAAAAAATTTATTCCTAAGTAATTCCAAGTTTTCAATGCTATTGTAAATGGTATTTTAAAAATTCATTTTCCAATTCTTCACTGTAGTATGCAGAAAAATAATTATTTTTTATGTATTGACCTAGTATCTTGAAACCTTGATAAACTCACTGATTAGTTCTAGTAGCTTTTTTGTATACGCTATAGGATATTCTACATACAAGATCATGTTGTCTGTGAATAAATTCAGTCTTATTTCTTCTCATAGGAGATTTTAAATCTTGTGGCTACAGATAGAGCCACCCACAAGGGATTGGTGACTTGTCTAGGTGGCAATACACAGGGCTTTCTCCAAGGTCTAGGGTGCCAGAGAGTGGGTGAGCATCCGATTCTTCCAACTATGAGTGTGTAACAGAGGGACAGATGTCAGTCACTTCGTGCAGGGACTTGACCTCACACTGGCCTTGATCCTGGAAGAAAAAACACACCCAGCATACTACAAGTAGCAGAGGGACAGGCTTAGACGGCCTTCTTGGTTCGTGAATATCCTTCTTATGCTTGCACTTGACCTTAGCCATGAATTAGCTGGCTGACTGGTTGTCAAGGTATTCTTCACTCAAGGAGGTGTCCTCAAGATGTAGACTTGTCATCAACAATTTCGTCTTGCATAGTGGGGACAGACACATAAAAAAGGCCACCTCCCAGGTCAAAGACCAGAACATTTCTTTTGACATTAACCTCGCACAGGTCAAGTGGCAGTGGCAGTGGCAGTTGGTTCACTGATGATTCTGAACACAAGGAGATCAGCAGTGGTGGAAGTGCCTTGGTGGCCTGAAGCTGGGAATCTTTAGAGTAACAGTAGTGTGAGGATGATGTCGGTCACAGGGCCGATGAAGTAGGCTTCTAAAGTTTTGCCGCCTTTTTCAAAACCTTTTTCAAAAAGCCTTCAGACTTTTTCAGAGGCTATGGAAAGCAGACTTCTAAGACGCCATGCAAAGATCCCCGCCTCCTGGTGTTCACACTCTGGTGTCATTCCCTCCCCTAGATTGTGGACTGGGCCCACTAACATGTTGCTCATAAAGAGAATACAGCAAAAGCGACGGGAGAGACTGTGACTCGTCTTGCTAACATTCTCTCGCCCTCTCTCGTTCTCTCACTTGCTCACCCTGACAAAGCAAGCTGCCATGTTGTGACAGGCTCTATGGAGAAGCCTATGTGGCAAGGAACGGAGGGAGGCATCTGGCCAAGAGCTCAAGAGAAACTGAGTCTTCAGCCCAACAGCTTGAGAGGAATTGAATCTAGCCAACAACCACATGTGTGAACTAGGAGTAGGAAGGGAATCTTTCCCGGCCAATCCTGGATGTGATTGAAGCCTTGTGAGAGAGCCAGAGGACCCCGTAAGACGCTCCTAGACTCCTGACCAATAAACACTGTACGATGGTAAGCGCTGTTTTCAGTCACTAAGTTTTGGAGCAATTTGTTTCACAGTAATAGTTAACTGAGACAACCTCAGGAGATGGCTCATCTGTATAAAACTTTTAGTGTCTCCCCCTTCTTCATCCCCTGGATCCTCAGCCTGTGTACACTGTCCACAACCATAAAAGGCCAAGGCTTTTCATGCCTAACCAGACAACTGGATTGTCAAATTTGTATCTAGTGAGACATTTAGTATCTGAAACTGTTGATGGAGTCCACTGAAATTTGATTCTTACAGCATCACTGATCATAAACATAACACTTAAGGCAATGTGGAAAATTGGAGGTATTAAAATTAGTTGTAGAGAAAGAGAAAAGACAACCAATAGACACTAAGATCAAGATGAATCACATGTTGGAATTATCTGACAAGGATTTTAATCCATCATAAAAATGCTTCAATAAGCAATCATGAACACACTTGAAACAAATGAAAAAACAGAAAGCCTCAGCAAAGAAATACAAAACATAAAGAAGAACTAAATGGAAATTTTAGAAGTGAAAAATACAATAACCCAAATTTAAAAACTCAGTGATGGGCTCAACAGGAGAAGGAAGGTAATAGAGGAAAGAGTCAGTGAACTTGAAGACTTGAAGAACAAGGGAAATTACCTATTATGAACAATGGGGAGAAAACAGACTAGAACAAAAGTGAACAGAGCCTCAAAGACTTGTGGGAGGACGAGAAAAGATCTGACATCCATGTCACAGAACGATAGCAGATTTCTCATCAGAACCACAGAGCCCAGAAGACAGTGGCCCAGCAATTTTTAGGTGCTGAAAGAAAAGAACTATCAACGCAGAGTCCAATATCTAGTGAAAATATCCTTCAGGAAGGAGGGGGAGCTCTAGACATCCTCATGTGAAAGAAAACTAACAGAACATGTTTCCACAGACTTACCCTAAAAGAACGGCTGAGGAAGGTTTTTGAAACAGAAAGGAAAGGATAAAGAAGAAATCTTGGAACATCATGAAAGAAAAAAGAACAACAGAAAGAATAAAAATATGGATACATACAATAGAATTGCCTTCTCCTCTTGAGTTTTCTAAATTATGTTTGATGGTTGAAGCAAACGTTATAGCACTGACGAAGTTCTCAATGTCTACAGAATGGTTATGACAATTATATTGTACACGCTGGAGGGTAAATGGAGGGAAAGGGTAGTAAGGTTTCTACACTTGATTTAATCTGGTAAAACGTCGAAACCAGGAGAGTTGGAAATATGATGTTATGTATGTATAATGTAATACCTAGAGCAGCCACTAAGTGTCTATGCAGAGATACACTCAGAAAAAGCCCCAATATCAGTAAGTCAAAATGGAATTCCAAAAAATGTTTAAGTAACTCACAGGAAGACAGAGACTGATACAGGCAACAGCTTGGATGAATTTTAAGGGCATTATGCTCATGTAAAGAGCCAATGTTAAGTGACATACTGTACAATTCTATTTATATAACATTCTCAAAATGACAAAATTGTAGAGATGGAGAACAGATTACTCATCACCAGGGGTTAGGGATGGTGGGCGACGGGGGGATGGTGTGACTATAAAAGGGCAGCACAAAGGAGGTCTTTGTGGTGACAGGAATGTTCTGTATCTTGATTGCGTGGTTACATGGAACTACACATGATAAAACGTCACAGAACTATGTGCACACATCGTACTAATGTCCTTTTTGTTTTCTACACCACGTGGTTTACCTCATCATGACCACCTCCACCCACTTTCATCATTATCTTGATACTGATGTCTCTCTTCCCAACTTGAGCTTCCACACTGCCGAAGGCCTGTGTGATAGTTCTAACTGGATGTCTTCTTGCTACTCTACTCTCAACGTATCTTAAATTTGGCTCCTCACCTCCTCCCGTCCCCACTCTCTATGTTTTGCCATCCTTCTGCCCGCCATCCACAGGCAAACATCAGTCATCCTTACTCTCCCCTCTCCCTGGCCTCCCATCACCAAGCACTTGATTCGTCTTAGAGGAGTCTCTCTCAAACTCACTTCTATTCTCACTGTCACCATCACATTCTGGACCCCATGAACTCTTGCTTGAAACTTGATGAGAACTTCCCAATGGACCACTAGGCCTCCAACCTCTCGCCAATCCCATCTAGTTTGTGGAGCAAATATCAGAATATCCTTTGATGCAGTAAGTTGAAATTGTCTGCACACAGAAGTAGAAGAGGAAATCTAGAGATCTGGATAGAATTCAAATAAGATATTGCTCCAAAAGCAGTTTAACACATTTACTTAATTTAAAATTTCTCTCAGCATGGTCATAGAAATTATAGGCAACGTTGTGTCTTTCTCTCTCTGTAAAAGGGCAAAATACTTACCTTAACTCTACGAGCAATGCTGAGGAACTGACAAGTCTTATCATAAAGCTCTTCCAGGTTTTCTCTGTCCCAGTAGAAATCAGGCGTGATCAAGAAGTCTGAACTCAAGTTTATACGGTGTCTAAAAGAAAATTAGAGCTTCTTATTTTTCATCTTGAATTAAAAATCATGGTCTCTATTTTATTTCTTATCTATATGGTGCTTTATGAAAATATTTTTGAATGCTGATTTTTGTAATACTTCTAAGAAATATACAAATAAAAAATCTATAAAAGAATTTCGAAATTTGCAACCAAATTAATTCAATCTTTGTATTAATATTTATGAAGTAGATAGAAAAAACTCATTTTGTTTTCCATTTCTAAGCTTGTTTCTGTTTTCATTAAAGTTTTTTACAATATACATGCACATATATTTTATAGATAGGTAATCACATGGCTCAAAAATAAAAAAGATGAAAAAAGGTAAAAATTGATCACTCTTACTCCTAGTCTTATCCCCATATTTCCCTCTCTCCCACCCCCGATAGGTCACCACTGTTAATTTCCTCTGTAGCCTCCTAGTATTTGTGCAAACACTGGACAAACAACTACACACACACACACACACACATTCTCTCTCTCTCTCACTTAATTTCTACCTTTTTTACATAAGAGGCCTGAGCTTCCTTTTTTTTTCTGCTGAGGAAGATTTGCCCTGAGCTAACATCTGTGCCAATCTTCCTCATCTTTTTGCTTGAGGCAGATTAGCCTTGAGTTAACATCTGTGCCTATCTTGCTCTATTTTGTATGTGGGATGCTGCCACAGCATGGCTGATGAGTGGTATAGCTCTACACCCAGGATCCAAACCTGTGAACCTGGGCTGCCGAAGCGGAGCCCACCAAACTCAACCACTATGCCATGGGACTAGCCCTTCCTGAGTTTACTTTTAAATGAAAATTTAAGCTATAAAAGTAACACTTAAGTAGCTGTTCATTATATATAAAAAAGAAAAATCCTCAGGAAGAATTCAGAAAACAGTGGTAGGCCCTCTTATCCTAACACACAGCTCAAATCCTTCAGGCCCTGCAGACACTTTGCTGTGTCCTTCCAGGTCTTTTTCTGTCCATATGTGTGCGTGCACTCACACGCATGTATACACATGTACATGTATTTGTAGTATGTATACATATGAAGATAAATATGAATATTTATTGTTTATTTACACAAATGGGATCATACCATATGTAATTTGTGACAATTTTTCACCTAATATAACCTGCCATATTTCTATTTCAATTTCTATTCATAGGTTTACCACATTCCTTTTAATAACATATGAGCACTTTTATTTTACAGAGAAAACAGGATAAGAACAGTAAGACTCTATAAAAACTATTCACAAACGTTTTTCACAAAACTGTTCACAAACTATTCACAAACGAAATAAGTATGTTTAGTCCTAACTTCTGAGTTTTGACATTATAATTCACTGTATCAAACTTGCGTTACCACGAGAAGAGGAAAGAAGAATCTGTCTACCCCACTTCTTAGAGCACTCAAGACCTTAGATGTGCTGGGGGATGCTCATCATGAATGGGTTTTTTATTTTTGTTGGTACCCTGAGTTAGGGTCCCTGAGCCAGAGAAAGGCATGGATGATGAAACACTGGAGCACTTCTCTCCAGGCCAAGTCCCTAAGGAGGATGTGGAAAAACAGCTCTCAGGTAAACTATTTACGATGGATTCAAGTAACGCATCCCATTCACCACAAGGAATGAAACACTGAATGGTGATGCCCACTGAAAATAACGCCGAGATTCAGGATGTGCCATTCCATAAATCCTGGGAAAATCACAGGAATAAAATAAACTGAAAACCTTTTCAGATGCTTACTCAAAATGATGCATTATTGTACTTCATCACTGAAGTCACAGTTCCCCCCATTCGAACAACTCTGAAGACGGGAGGCATCTTGAAAATTGATGCTGTCTCACAGGTGGCAGTCGTGACTTAGCTGTCACTGCCTTAAACCATTGATTTCCCTTATGCTTTCCTTTCCACGTCTGCCCAAGAGGGAATGTGAGAGAAATGACATCCAAGTAAGACTAAGAGAGCTATTTCAGTAAGTGCAAAATTAAAATTCTGTGATAAAAAAGCACTGTATCAGAGTGTAGTTGGCAGCATTTTTACTCTCCCGTGGCATCTTACGGTGTCTCAGAGTCAATGAAATATGGTACATAACTTTCCGGCAGCAATTAGGTCTATTGAACATTATAAAGCAGTGATATATTTTTACTGAGAATTCCCATTATCCAAATTCTAGAATATACCTTTCTACCTTCAAAGAACACCTACTACGCTCCCTGAAGTAGGTTTACTGTAGCTTAATTACGATCTCGTTTGCCCATGCAGAATTTCTTCCAGTACATTCCTTCATAGCCCCGTTGCTTCTAATAGATGAGTTCTCCATGCTTATAGTGAATGAAATGAAAATAGTTGCAATTCCCAGAAAGGTACAAACGTTTGCTCTTTAGTACAGAATGATAAGAATGTTTTCTTGGGTTTGTTAAATATATGAAATATTTTATTTACAGAGGAAATTTTACCTTAGGGCAAAGAGTTCACCCATTTTCTGCATAACTTCTTCATGAGAGAGTTTCACTTTCTTCCCAGCTTTTAAAGCCTATTTGGGAGGGAAAAACGATGCATACGTACATACACACATAGGCACATATATCCGATAAGTAACAGGACCATGACGCAAATCCTGAAGCAGCATAATTTTGATCCTATGTAACGTCTGTCTCTTGAACGAGCATCTCCCAGTCACCTCACTCTGAGACTTCAAAATCTTATTAGGTACAAATTTCATATTCCTTTTTTCCATCTCCCTTCCCACTAGCATTTTCTGTTTCTATTATTTAGCATTTCCCACTAGCATCCCTAATCTTTTATTGAAAAAGCAGGGCCTGAGTATATCAGATTATTCTTTTACAGTAAAAACAAAATCAACTACAGTAAACATGATTTTTAATGCCCGTGAAATTTTGAAATAACATTATATGCATTTTTCAAGCCACAATTTTTCTCATAATTTATCAAAAGACTTCTTAATCAAGAAAAGTGGTCATAATCTCCTTCCTCAGGAAACAGTTCACTTTTTTCTTTAATTCAGTTACGTTAAAAATACTGCACCGGGGGTCCCGGCCCGTGGCAGAGTGGTTAAGTTCGCGCGCTCTGCTGCAGGCGGCCCAGTGTTTCATCAGTTCGAATCCTGGGCGCGGACAGGGCACTGCTCATCAAGCCACGCTGAGGCGGCGTCCCACATACCACAACTAGAAGGACCCACAACTAAGAATATACAACTATGTACCGTGGGGCTTTGGGGAGAAAAAGGAAAAAATAAAATCTTAAGAAAAAAAAATACTGCACCGGGGCCGGCCTGGTGGCGCAGCGGTTCGGTTCACACGTTCCGCTTCAGCGTCCTGGGGTTTGCCGGTTTGGGTCCCGGGCGCGGACATGGCACTGCTCGGCAAAAGCCATGCTGTGGCAGGCATCCCACATATAAAGTAGAGGAAGATGGGCATGGATGTTAGCTCAGGGCCAGTCTTCCTCAGAAAAAAGAGAAGGACTGGCAGCAGTTAGCTCAGGGCTAATCTTCCTCAAAAAAAAAAAAAAAAAACCCTGCACCATCAGCACTGTTGCTCTCCACCACCGGCGCTGCCTCCAGCTCACGGAGCTCCAGCCGAAGGAGAAGTGGGGTAAGTGAGGAGGTCCCTATACCATGGCTCGTACAAAGATGACTGCCAGCTTTGTACCGGTGGTAAAGCACAGAGGAAGCAACTGGTTACAGAAGCCGCTCGCAGGAGTGCACCCTCTACTGGAGGGGTGACGAAGCCTCATCGTCACAGGCCTGGTACTGTGGCACTCCGTGAAACGAGACGTCGTCAGAAGCCCGCTGAACTCCTGATTCGCAAACTTCCCTTCCAGCGTCTGGTGCGGGAAATTGCTCAGGACTTCAAAACAGATCTGTGCTTTTAGAGCGCAGCTACTGGTGGTTTGCAGGAGCCGAGTGAGGCCTACCTGGTTGGCCTTTTGAAACCTGTGTGCTATTTGTGTCAAACGTGTAATGATTATGCCAAAAGACATCCAGCTAGCACGCGCATACGTGGAGAACGTGCTTAAGAACCCACTACGATGGGAAACATTTCATTCTTTAAAAAAAAATTCTCTCCTTCCTGTTATTCGTAGTTCTGAATGTTAAATATTTTTTTTCCATGGGGTCAAAAAGTACCTAAGTATATGACTGCAAGTGGAAAAATAGGGGGCAGAAACCAGGTATTGGCTGTTTTTCCATTTTCATTTGTGTGTGAATTTTTAATATAAATACGGGGACATGAAGCATCAATGGCAAGTCAAAATGTTTCAGAGAACAACTTTCAGCAGTTCAACTTTCTATCAATTATAAACAGACCTGTTAAATTTTTCTGCACAATGTGCACATTTGGATTTTTTTTAAAACAAGCAAATTTCTTATTGACGGCAACTCAATGGTGTTTGTAGCATTTCTGTCATACAGTAGATTCCATCCATTCACTATACTTTTCTGAGTTGTCCTACGTGCATGTTTTTAATGTTGTCTGTCTTTTGTGCTCTTCCTGTATGTTTGCTATTAAAAGACATTAAACTAAAAAAAATTAAAAACCCTAAAAACACTCTAAAAAATACTGCACCATCAGAGGAACGTAATTTGAATTTTAAGTTTTAAAAAGTAAAAAAAAAATCAATATGAAGTTTCTTATTTCAACATTTTATATGTAATTGGGGTTTCTTTTTTTGCTTAAATTCAGTGTAGCTTTCCTAGTGTTTATTAACACTTTATTGTACTCCTAACTATACTGTTATAGTGGGAAATTTGTGTTTTTCCCAAATAGAAATCTATACTTGAAAATAAGCATAAAATTGGTATAATTACCTCTGGAATCGACTGAATAGATTCCACAAATTTATCCAGTGATGCTTCCCAAATAGCCAGTTTCACTGGGGAAAAAAATGAACAATGGAACATTTCTTTATCATCATCTTCATGTTTATAAAAATGCATAATTACGCAGTACCTTCACCACCATTTCAACAATAGTTTAAGAAACAAATGTGCCAAAAATTTGAAAGTGAAATTTAAGAAGAGTTATTTAGTATTATAAAGGCCAGCATGAAGTGGAAAAAGACAGAAGAAACCGAGGACACTTCCACGCCCTGCTCCAGACCAAAGCGACATTTGGTAGAACTCGATTTTCTAATATTGCACCTCGGAAACCCAAGTCTCAGGCTCACCCCGGAAGCAGGGCAGCTCTGCAGACGGGGCGGACTTAGGCTTTCCCAGCTTCCCCTTCCACCCCCAGGGCTGTGAGCTGGGCTCGGAAGGCCCTGAAGCCTCCTAGAGCGGTACGGACAAGCCACGCAGCAGCCTAGTGTAGACCAGGGGTGAAAACTTTTCTTAGACAACTTCTACAGTTTTACTCAGGTGCACGGATCTTTCGGAAAAAACTTAGAGCTGCTGTAACTCTCTGGCCCATTCCCGTGAAAAACTTGACAGTGTTTTTCTACACGGAGGCCTGGGCCCAGCCACGGGGTTGGGCTTTCTCTGCCTGGATTAGAGACAACCTGAGACTAGCAATCACGCAGAGAGAAGGGGAGAGAAATCAAAGGTGGTAATAATAAGAATATAAAAAGTATTTTTGGAGAGGGTCAACTTTATCAATACAATTAATAAAGAATGAGTAAGGCAGCACAGATACTATATTTTATACTTTATACTATGAATATTTTTCTTTTGGAGGAAAAAAAAAAAAGGAAAGGAATGCTAAGGCTTTGCTCCGTATTCTGTGAAAACACGCCAAAATCTTTACCAAATACTTGAACTTCCCTCAATGAAAAGAAAACGAGGCAGTACTTTCTCTGCTAAGTAGCAGTAACTCACCTGAAAGGCAGAGAGCGTTTGAGAAAGCAAATTTTTCTAGAATGGCGTCATCTAAGTCTAGCTCTGAATTTAGCCTGATCTCCCCTCGGTGGAGTTTGGACTGCCCCCTGTGAAAAGGAAAAAAAAATGATCTTCTAAATCTTCAAGAGCACTTTAATTTTTTCTTTCGAAAAAGTCACCTTACAATCTTTTCTAGAGGTCATTTTGGCAATTTGAATCAAGTGTCTTATAGAAGTTCTTATACTCTTGATCCAGGTAATTCCACTTCTAGGAGCTGATCCTAAGGAAATCATCAAAGATGCAAAGACTGGTATACAAAAAAATTTTATGGTCAAATGTTTAACAGTAAAAAATGAGGAAAGAAACTAAATGTTCAATAGGAGAAAAGTTCATTTATGGGAATTTCTCACAACAAAAATTAAGCAGCATGTTTTGAAAGGATATTTAATAGAAAGGGAAAATGATCACAATAAATTGCTAAGTGAAAAATTGCTGAATAACAACTATATACACAGTGTAATCTAAAATCTCACCAACATGGTAGGGATGCGGTGGGAGACGGGGGAGCTGTGGAAAGGGAGGGAATTCGAGAAGGCAAATGTCACAAGCAAAGAGGAAAAGTACAGGGTAAACCTTCACAAAAGACGTGAGATGACAAGAGATGGAAAACGGGGTGGACAGGAGGCCGAACGAGAGGGTGGAGAGGCAGAATCGGCTGACACCCTCGGGTGGAGGGAGAAAGAGACGATGGGAAGGAGCAGAGTGGACAAGATGCTTTACGAAGGAGCTCGGGCCTGCACAGAACTCAGGGGGGCAGCAGAGGCCCGGAACCACGGGCAGGACTCAGGTAACCACACGCTGGTAGCGGCCATGCGGGTCTTTGGACGAAAATAAATCACTGATGCTGGGATCCAAGGAGCCGAGGACTTTACTCCTCCACAGACTGCAATGTGTGAGTGTGTGTGAGTGTGAGTGTGTGTGTGTGTCTGTGGTGGGCCGGGGAGAGTGCCTAGTAAGGAACAGTTTGATCTGGAGGCAGAGCACAGCAGGGAAATCCATGGAACCTTAACCAAAGGCTGAGTGCTTCATAAGAAAATTAGTAACTTCCGTTAGCTGTTTGTTGTGTCGCTCAGGTTCACATTCTCACTTTTGAGGGCAAGCGCGATGGGCCCGGGCCCTCACTGACTAGCCAGGAGCCGCTGGGCAAGACACAGCCTCTCCGCACCTCACCTGAGAGCCAGCTCATGGCATTACAGGGTTTCGTCGGGACTGAACGGGACGATGCACGGAAAGCACTTAGAAGGGCATCTGGCACGGTGTGTGCAGGTAACCCTTGCTGGCCACTGTCGCTTAGCTCTCCTCCCATCTGGTCTTTCCACAGCTGGAGTCTCTTCCAAGTTTCCCTAAAGCCCTGCTTCATCGCTTCCTTTCTTACGACAAAGACTTTCTCTTTTTATCGTATCCCACTAGACGGGTAACTCCAGGAGGAAAGGTCGCACGGCCTTCTCTCTCCGCCCTAACATCCTTCTTCACTTTCTCCCTCTGCTGACACAGGAAAATCAGCTGGTATGTTGCTTACCTATTTCTTACCTGAGAACAGTATGTCAGGCCCCCGCTTTTTGCAGGCACCCCCATTTCTACAAGGGTTCTCTTAGATCAGACCCTCACTACACATCCCATTTATACCCAAAATCAGTAGGGAAAAAATGGATTTATTTAAGAGAAAACATTACTAGAATGACGTGATAGGTTCATTCTGATGAAGGCATACAATTTTACTGACTCAAGCTGCCGAGGAAATTTACCATTTTGGGGTTATACCATCTACTTGTTTTAATTTATGGGTAGCCTAAGAAGTTAAAAAAATAATGTTCACTTACTAATATTTATTATATTGTTCAGGCTTTGTATTTGTACCAATAACTTTTTTCTTAAAATTAGTCTCCACAATCATAAATCATTTACCTCTTCTACTGCTTTACCTAGTTATTCCAGCCGTCCTTTTTGTAAATTTGATAAAAAGTGGCTTACTCTGTTTTTATGTAGTTAAGCTCTTCGTTTTCCCAGTGTACCAGGGCGATTTCATAGGGCTGAATTTCATGTTTTTCTAGAACTTGCATCACATGCTTCATCTGGAATAAAAGGAAGACTAATCGGAAATTCTACCTGACTCCCTCAGTAAAGAAGGATGTTACAACAGTGTTACTGCTTATAACACGTCATTACATTTCACGATATCTCTTCTGTTGTTTAGTTTTTAAGGAAAAGGCAAATTCATTGTGATATTAAACTCATCAGGATGACATATTCGTTTTTACATTTGGAAAACACAGATGAGAATAAAGAAGAAAATAAAAACTATCATTATCCCACAATCCAAAAAACCACTAGTAACATTGTGGCTTGTATCCTTCACATCTTTTTAAAAACTGTCTAAGCAACATACTTGTAAAAGTTTAAACAACACGGAGGTAAAGTGACCTTCTCTCTCTGCTCTCCTCAATTCCTAATCCCCAAAGGGAACCATTCAACACGGCGCATAGCCTTCCAGACTTTTTAACATGTGCATATACATTTATTTTCTTTTTTACATGAAATGGGAGCATACTGTGCATATGGACATTTTCAGTGCTGTTCTCCTCAATGGAGCAGCCGCGGTTTGTTTAACCATCCCAAATACCACCCACGGGCGATCGCTTCTACTCGCCACTGCTACAAAGTCGCAATGCACCTGCCTAGGTGTGCGTCTGTGTAGGCTTGTGGGAATATTTCTTTAGGAATTGCTAGAGCAAAAGACACACACACTTATAACTTCGATAAATACTGCTAAACCACCCTTCAAAACAGTTTTTCCAGCTTTGGAACCCAAACATCTGTGAGAGCATGCTTAAAAACACTGGGTATCATCAGCCTTCTACATCTCCACAATCTCAAACTGACAATTTGTGTTACATTTTTCTTATACTTATTGGTCGTTTATATTTCCTTTTCCTCAGGAATCCCCCCACCCCTCCATGTGTGTGGGTGTCTGTGTGTGTGTGTGTGTGTGGCAGGTATTTCCTTTTAGTAAAACTGGGATTGTAGGAGGCATATTTTTCAACCAGCTCCAGGATTACATTGGTTCTATTTTGTAACCTGTTCTTTAAGTTAACTGTATCATACACACAAGCAATTTCCCAGGAATAGGTCTTTTTCCATGATTGTTAAGAGCCGTAGTATACTCTAGCTTATGCATGTATTTACCAAACTTCCTACTATTAGGCATTCTGGTTATTTCTCACTTTTGCTGTTGTAAATAATGCGTTGATGACCATTTCTGTAGGTCGTTCATCGTGCAGAACTGCGATTCTATCCTTTGGATGACTTTCTAGATGTGAAATTGCTGAGTTAAATACAAAGGTTTCATGTGTATTACCAAACTGCTTCTAAAAAGGTTGTTTGAAACATATCCTGACTGGGACACTGAAAAAATTACTCCCTGTGAGTGATAAAGTTCTGCAAAACTGGATCAAAACTAAGACTCTGTGCAGCCGGCTTCCAGTGAACTGGGTGTACATTATTCACTTTGTAGATTATCACGTACGAAATATAATCCCTTCTGTCTGCAGCGTACTAGAATTGTTCTGATTCTTCGCAAATCAGCGTGCGCCCAGAGAATGGAAAAATGTAGGAAACTTACAAGCCAAAATACAATACATTTTAGAAGGTGAAACTGCTAGGATAAATATCACACAATGCAGAGCAAATAAGTTAAGGATTATCTGTTAATTTATCTTCCAATGGCTCAGATTATTGAGTGCTAATTAACAATTTATTCTCAGGACACTAAATTTTTATACTTTCATACTTTATTAATACTTACAGTTTTGTCTTTCACGTTCCAAAACACAGCAGCTCCTTCTCTGATTTGAAAGAATAAAAGAATCAACTAAGTTAAAGGTAAAATACATTCTTGAGGACCATACATAAAGCCATGCTTAGGTAACTTCTAGAACATATCCAGAATGCAATTAAAAAATAGATGATTTATTATTGATTTGACATTACGGTTCCTAGATAGATTTGGTAAAACAAAAGTTACTTTTTGAACTCTTCATAAAACCTGACCTCTCAGAAATGCATGATTTCGCACAAGGTTTGCAGAATAAATAACTATTCTTGTTCAGTCATGCGCTGTATAACAACATTTTGGTCAATGATGGACCACATACACGATGGTGGCCCCACAAAATGAGGACCCTAGAGCCGGGTGTGTAGTAGCTCTACCATCTAGGTCTGTGGACGTCCACTCTGTGATGTTCGCACGAGGAAATCACCTCACAGCACATCTCTCAGAACGTATCCATGTCGTTAAGCGACGCCTGAATCTAATACCATCTAACTTCATGTATCCAGACTGTTTCATACTTGGTTCAGTTCTGATGTACAGAAATCAGAATAAGGAAATTTTTGAGACCTGTCTTAGCTCTCATTAGGCAGATTCTGCTAAAGGAAAAGAATAAAGGCTCATGCTTTTAATAGCTGTGGAACCGAGACTGAGACAGACGAAAGCCTCAGACGGCGGAAGACCCCTGGGAATAACACCCCATCCCCACAACGCTCAGAGCAGAATTACAATGAAGCCCAGCAGACCCTCGAATCCAACTCTGGCTTTGCTAGAAGTTAAGGTCTAAAAACTATAAATGAACTTGTTTTGATTTCTGAAGTCTGACGTGTTGAGCTATTTTAGGGAGTAAATAAAAAAAGGAGTTATGGCTCTGGTTATTGCACCAGAGGAAGGAAAGGTGGAAAGGAAAGAAAGGTAGAAATGTGATGGCCCGTATCATTCTGCAAACACTTCTTAAGCAAAGTGCTTAGTATGTGTGTGGGTCTGTGCTTAGCGTCTGGATGCAAAGATGAGTATGGTCTAGATCCCATCCTCGAGGAACTCTCAATCTAGAAAAGACTGATAGACAGACACCAATTACCACAGAGCGTTACCAGCGCTGTAACAGTGTTATGAAGAAGACACTCGACGTACATCAGAGGGACACAGTTCCTAAAGGATGAGCAGAGCCACCCAAATGAAAAAACGAGAGGAGGCGACAGCAGAGGGAAGACCCTGGGCTCAGGGAGAAGCCTGAGGGAGCAGGGAAACATCTCAGAATACACAGCTACTTGTCTGAATGGCTGTGGATGTTGGCAAGTAGTGGCCAGTCAGTTAGAGAGGTAGGAGGGAGCCGACCCCTGAAGGAACTCTGTGTTGTGACAAGGAGTTTGGTCAAATTCCACAGAATTTTACAAAAGAGAGTGTAGTGATCAGAACCACCTATTGAAAAATTATCCTGCCTACAACAGATGAACAGACTGGTGGTGGCGTTGGGGGACAGACAGGCAGCCCAGGCAGTAAGCTGTAGCGCTAGGCCAGCATAAGTCTCAGGATACGGATTTGAGAGGTATTTAAAGCCACAGCCAGAGTTTTAGTTCAGAGAATCACTTACGGGCAGAGGACAGGTCTTGGGCACCGTGCTCCGTCTAGAGCTGTGCTGTGCTATTAATATGGCGCTCAGAAGCCACGTGTGGGCACTGAGCATCTGAAATACGCCTGGCCCAAAGTGAGAGGCGATGCAAGCGTAAAACACACACCCAGGTTTCAAAGACTTAGTATGAAAAGAAAAATGTAAAATCTCATTAATTACTGATTAAGTATTTAATTCAATTACTAATATTTAATTAACATATAATGGGTTAAATAAAATACACTTAAAATATATATAAAATATACTATTAGGATTAATTTCAGGCAATAGATCATATTATTAGTGTGTTCAAAATTAAATTCATCTTTTTCTTTTAACTTTTAAAAATGTGGCTATTAGAAAACGTATCATTACATATGAGGTTTGCTGTATTTTTACTGGATACAGAGCTGACCTAGAGGACCTCAGAAATCCAAATTGCTCACCTGGGTCAAACGGGACGCTATTCTACTTGGACAAAACGTTGAACTCTTGATTATCTCCAAAGTAACACCAACACGAAGGTGAGCCATCGACAGGAACAAAGCCAGGGCTTCCAATTATCATCAACCACTATGACTAAGTCCACAAAATCTTTCTTCAAGTTTGGATTCTGACAGACGTTCCATGTGCTTCTGTTGTGCCACTTATCAGTCCCACGACTGTGGGTAACTCACTTAATCCCTCTGACCCTCAGTTTCTACAGCCGCAAAATGGGAATAACAGACCTTCTTCAAGTGTTATGAGGATACCAGGAGATTATTATTATTATTTTTTTTGCTTGAGGAAGATTAACCCTGAGCTAACATTCCATGGAATCTTCCTCTATTTCACATGTGGGATGCCTCCACAGCAGGGCTGATGAGTGGAGTGGGTCCGCACCCGGGATCCGATCCTGAGAACCAGGCCGCCAAAGCGAAGTGCGCAGAACTTTAACTACTGGGCCATGGGGCTAGCCCCCTATATGAGATTATTTTAAATGGCTTCTATTATCATTAGCATTCCCCCTCAGCTACTCTGGAGTATTTGGTATTAAAAAAACCTTTAAATAAAAGGAATAACTTTCTGTGAGTCAGGTTCCCAGGTCTGAAGTCTCTGGAAATGTAAAATGGACTAAAACTTTCGCTAAAGAGCTCCAGAAGGAGAACAAAGAAAAGACAGCACAGGTAGCATGAGTCTGCTATGTGGCACTGAAGATGAAAGGAAATAGAAGGCTTCACGTATTTTTAGTGAATGAAAATCCAGATTTACTAATAAAGACAAGCCAGGGGAAGAATATTTACTGCTTTTAGAAATTCTTTATTTTCTAAGAGGATTTAGTAAAGATTCCTAAAACTGACCAACTCTCCTAGATCAAATAAGAATCAATGATAAAGTGATTTAAACCACAAACACATGATGAACTCACTGACTGTCAAGAGCCCCTTTAAAGAGCACCATCACCTGAGCACAAGGCCATCTCCCAGTGGAGTTGCTTTCTTCTCTTACCTGAAGAAGAATATGGTTCCAGGATCACCTTCTTTGGCAGAATTTTCCACACCCATCACCAAAATATTTGCTGCATCTGTGATTTAAAATAAATGAGCAAAAAGCTATGTCCCAAGGTAACACAAGGTTTAAGAGTGACCTACAAAACTTTAATGAAGTACTTATGGTCATTTCTTCCTACGCCATCAAGTGCTCTGTAACACATCCATCTTTTACTATAGTTTCTGAAAGTAGTTAACATACAAAAATGAAAAGACCACAAGAAATTACTTTCACAAAATATTGAACAACCTGTGATACTATTATTAGTGTTAATTTAAACTACTCACTCATACCCATTTTGATTCAGTAATAACTAGTCCAGTTAATAATTACCAAAGTCTTAGTTCTAATACAACTAAGGTTTAAGAATTAAACTTCTTTCTACAAAATTAATTTCAAATAAAATTTGAAGAACCATTAATATATTCTCTTCCTTTAAATACTATTTTATTAATAACATAATTTGAATACTCTCAAACTACTCATTCTGCTGAATTTTAAATTGCGGGAGAATAGAACATACACAGAAACAAAGATACTGACCATTTGAAAACATATCTGATTTCAAAGTTAATCATGAGAACTACCACGGGAGTCATCTGTAACTATTTAAATATTTTAACCTTTTAAATATCATTAAATACATAAATACACAAATATTCATCAGTAAGTAGTTGCTGGGGCTGGCCCCGTGGCTGAGTGGTTAAGTTTGCGTGCTCCGCTGCAGGTGGCCCAGTGTTTCGTTGGTTCGAATCCTGGGCACGGACATGGCACTGCTCATCAGTGTCCCACATGCCACAACTAGAAGGACCCACAACTAAGAATGTACAACTATATACCAGGGGGCTTTGGGGAAAAAAAGGAAAAAAAGGAAACCTTTAAAAAAAAAATAAGTAGTTTCTTTATGTATTAGTTTAATATTTATCATAAGTATATATTGTATAACATAAATTATAAACATATGTTAATATATCAATGAATAAAAACACTAATATTTACATGTAAAAAGTTATATATAATTTCTTAACCCAAAATTAGGATCCTCAAAGCTTCAGAGTTCCTGGTAGGAGGTTCAGAAATGGGGGATTCAGGTAGGCACCAAATCCTAAACTACCTTTTCTGAGTAAACTCTAACTTCCCTAAGTCCTACATCCCATGGAGGGCAAAGTTCACCTATGCAGCCGAGAGCAACACGAATGAAATAGACAAGACCCAGGGCAGTGAGAATGGAAGGAGCAGGCTTCACGTCCGTAATGCACCTGTAATGTAATCGCCCTGCTGACAGCCTTTGGAATCAGCCAAGGACACCCTGGGCACTGTTTTATCTTAGCACCCTGGACATAGCTCTGTTTTCATAAGTCAATTATGTCTGGTTTTGCCATCAAATAGCACAAATTGTTCAGATAACCAAGGCTGAGAAAGCACAATGACATTTCCACTGTTTCTTCCGGGGTCAATGACTCTAGAATTTTCTATCTAGCAGGGAGGTTTTTAACTTGCTATTTTTGCTCCTCCGCAGTAAATTTGTGAATTTCCATCAAAAGGTTCCAAGTTACTTATTTTTTAATGTAAAGCAGGGTATTTTCTCAAGGATCCTTTCTGATACTATCCTACCATCTTTATTTTATTTTATTTTTAGGAAGATTAGCCCTGAGCTAACTGCTGCCAATCCTCCTCTTTTCGCTAAGGAAAACTGGCCCTGAGCTAACATCCATGCCCATCTTCCTCTACTTTATATGTGGGACGCCTACCACAGCATGGCGTGCCAAGCAGTGCCATGTCCGCACCCGGGGTCCGAACCAGCAAACCTTGGGCCACACCTCGGGACACCGAAGTGGAACGTGTGCACTTAACCAATGTGTCACCAGGCCGGCCCCCCATCTTAAGTTTATTTTGATTCTCATTTTTAATATTCATTGTGTTTATCTTTCAACTAATTTTGTTAGTTTCAAAGTACTGGATTGTACTGTTAAATTGTTCTTTAAAGAAAGGTCTTCCCAACATTTCTATCAATTTCATAGTTCTTCAGTAATACCAAAATAAGTTTTTTTTTTTTTGGAGGAAGATTAGCCCTGAACTAACATCTGTGCCCATCTTCCTCTATTTCACATGTGGGACACTTGCCACGGCGTGACTTGAGAAGCAGGTGTAGGTCTGTGCCCAGGATCCAAACCAGCAAACCACAGACCCCTGAAGCAGAGCGTGCAAACTTAACTACTACACCATTGGGCTGGCCCCTAAAATAACTTCTTAATGTGAGAGAAATGAAGTATCATGGTCTTTCATCATCCCAAGTAACAGTGATCCTATAAATAAAGCTCAATAAATTATATTGCTTCTAATCTGGAACTAAGTTAAAAAAAACTAAATGTTTTTTTTATCTTTGTATGTCATTTGTACAGAGATTCTATACCACTTTTATGCTACAATCCTTGTTTCAACAGAAAATGAAACATAAACAAATGCATATTTAAGACAGTATCGTAGGAAAATTATTTTCTAACACATTTTCACATACTTAGCCCCAGGCTCAAGAAGATGTACCTCTAGGCAAGCTTGTCACTTCAACATATCCATGGGAGGCCAGGTCTTGAGAGAGATTTCCAAGATGATACTCATCCGCTGTTGCAAATGCTGTGCAGTGCATCAGGTCCTGTTCCAGCGAGAGGAGCGTGACATGGGTTACCAAGAGGCTGAAGCGTCTGTGAGGGCTGTCAGCTTGCAAAACTCCACTTTGCAAAGCCAGCACTCGAGAGTTTCCTTCAAACGCTTCAAAGGTTCACACAAAGGACATGATAAGGATGTAGAGAAAGAAGTTACACGTATAGGAAGACAGATTTCAGCTCAATCTTGAAAGAACTTTCTCCTGCTAGTCAAAAAAGTGGGACGGGCTATCCTGAAAGGGGAGCCACTCCCCAGCTCTCTCAAGCACAGAATGAACAAAATAGCAAGTCATATGGGCACCCGGATAGTTAGTCCCTCCAACTTTGAGTCCCCGTGGCTCTTTTTCACAGCAACATTGTATTTGATGTCATTTGATCATTTGTTGCTAGCCTTGTACTGGCAGAGGTTTCCTTAAATCTACAAAGGAATTACACATTTTTTACTCTGGTTAACTATCTTTTTTGTAAAGATTGGCACCTGAGCTAACATCTGTTGCCAATCTTTTTTCTTCTTTTTTTCTTCTTCTCACCAAAGCCCCTCAGTCTATAGTTGTATATACTCCAGTTGTGAGTCCTTCTGGTTGTGCTACGTGGGACGCCACCTCAGCATGGCTTGATGAGTAGCACTAGGTCCATGGTCGGGATCTGAACCAGCGAAACCCTGGGCCACAGAAGCAGAGCGTGAACTTAACCACTCAGCCACGGGGCTGGCCAATTCTGGTTAATATTAAACAAAAAGTTCTGTAAATTTGAGCATGTGTCCAAGTGTGGTTAGTGCCTTGGCTCCTGCACCATGAGGCTCATCTGTGTATACACGTATACACTTGTGTTGTGTGTGTCTGGACAGTATACATACGGTAAGCAATATGGCATAGTGCAATGTTTTTGTCAAAATGTACGTCACAAGCCATTAGTGAGTCCTGGTATCAATTCAGTTGGCCCAAATCAGCTTCCTAAAAAAAATTAAATAGAATAAAACAGAAAATATTACAGCGCATTATTTATAGTAAGGGTAAATTTTATTTTATGAAGTTTTGTGTCACTTATATATGCCTATGCACGTATACTGAGTTGCTATATATGTATAATGTAAAACATGTTTCTCACTATGGGATGTGGTCAATAAAGTTTGAAAACTATTGGCATAGGCATTAAGAGTTCAGGCACAGAATCTGAATAACTTAAAAAAAATCAGAATAACAATAATGCCTACTTTATATGGCTGTTGTGAAGTTTAAAGACGTTGATGAATGTCAACTGCTTGGAACCAAGACTGGCACACAAGTTCAACATTTGTTATAGTTATTATTATTGCACATACAGATATGTTTAAACCATCAAAACTTCTGAGAGGTTACATATGAGGAATTTAAAACTATGGACCAAGAACAGTTTAGTGGATACCGGGGAAAGGTGGGGTGGGGGTGGGGGGTGGGCACAAAGGGTGAAGTGGTGCACCTACAACATGACTGACAAACATTAATGTACAATTGAAATTTCACAAGACTGTAACCTATCAATAACTCAATAAAAAAAAATATAAAGAAAAAAACAAAAACAAAAACAAAAAACTTCTGCGAGGTTAAAAAGTTTATCAAGGGGCCGGCCCCATGGCCGAGTGGTTAAGTTCGCATGCTCCGCTTCGGCGGCCCAGGGTTTCGCTGGTTCGATCCTGGGCACGGACATGGCACCGCTCATCAAGCCATGCTGAGGTGGTGTCCCACATGTGACAACTAGAAGGACCCATAACTAAAAATATACAATTATGTACCAGGGGGCTTTGGTGAGAAAAAGGAAAAATAAAATCTTTAAAAGAAAAAAGTTTATCAAGTAGTGCACATCTGAGTTTTCATAATTTTATATTTTGATATGTTCATAATTTTATATTTTAATATCTGTTGATCCGAATTTTAGTGACTCTATTGTCTTTTGATACATATGGCACCTTGGCCCAACACTGGTCAAAGATATTTATGGATCACTAAATCAAAGTTTATTCCTAGGATTTACTCCTCTCACCTCCTAAATTCTTTCCCTGTCTGTTCCACTCCTAGTATGAAACTCAAGAAAAGCAGTATATTGACTCCTTCCTTCCTCCCACTTCTGTTTCCTAACTCCTGGCCCTTTCTCCAGAAACGGCCTAACCTTGCTTTGCCTTTTCCTCAGTTTGTTACACAGTCTAACACGTGATTGGAAAAGTAGCAGAGCAATAAACAGAAGACTTGAGGTCACAACACAAACGGAAAAACTTAAAAGCAATACAGTATCTGCTCATAAGCAAAACCATTTTAATTCAGTTAGAAAACAAAAGTCACACAAAGCTGAAACTGCTGAGCGTGAGGCAGAATGGATGCAGTCCCTTCCTTTGGCAGGCACCTGATACGCTGATTCCCACTGTCACATATGAAGGTGCGAACACATCAATATACGAAAACATACGGGTCCAAATGGCCAAAGTATAGTTATTGGATCACAGGAATCAGTCATGTGCTTAAGGTGGAGAGCTGCTGGCACCATCTGTTCCTTTAAGGCTTCACGCAGTTACAAACAGCTGACAGGAGATGAGAACAAGCTTGCCGAAAGAAGGGAAACCTGTGATGAGGCATCAGGTAAAGCCATAATAGGCAGGGTCCCCTCTGCGAGACCCAGCAAATTTACTGAAGCTTGCTAAGCAAAATCGCAGGACATGAGGCTGCATGTCAGAATGACCTCTGGGAGTATTACAGCTGACATGCTTAGTTTGGGCCAGAGTGGGAAGAGCACGAGGTACAAAGAGGAGATAAGAAGGTCAAGACCCAGTCCAGCAGAGGATCTTCCCATAACTGCACTAGAAATGGCAAAGGCCGACTGCCTCTAGAATCAGAATTATAAACTGGCAGCCGAGAGGATTATCCAACTCAAGACTGGACCCACATAGGGTTTTCAAGATTTGAATGAACTATCAACAATAAATTGTGATTTCACACAAAATCCAGATTTCCACCATCTCTGGACCAAGTGGAAGATCTGGACTAGGGTTGAGGAGGGGCCCAATTCTGCAGCTCACACAGTCCCTACCACTCCCCACTGTCTCACGTCTGCTTCATCATCATTTATGTTATCAACTAGGCCCATCTGGCTAAAAACTCATACTTTTGTGCACTCTCAAAAATGGGACAAGACAAAGCATTCAATCATGACTTCCATGAGAAAAGATATTCTGGTATCCAAATAGTCAGATTATAAATAAATTTTTAAACACCACTGTTTTGTTGTTTTTCTTTTTTTGCTGAGGAAGACTGCCCTGAACTAACATCTGTGCCAATCTTCCTCTATTTTGTATGTGGGAAACCGCCACAGCGTGGCTTGATGAGTGGTGCATAGGTCCATGCCTGGGATCCAGCGAGCCCCAGGCCGCTGAAGCGGAGCACATGAACTTAACCACTACACCACTGGCTGGCCCCCACAATTGGTTTTTACTTAGCCATTCTAAGGACGTTTGCAGATTTCCTGAAGATTGTCACCTTTCTTCTCTCATCGTATCCTACTAAGTTGGCTCAAAGTTCTGGCCAATGTCCCACAGCTCATATGGCTTGCCACACCACTTTCTGTATCCTTAAACATCCTCATCCGAGTCTCTGTTTAAGTCATGGCTTCTTCTATTAATAAACGACTCACAAAGTTTTTCAGTTTGACTTGTTACACATCTTGTTTTGGTTTTTATTTCCCTTGCTTTTAAATTTCAAGACTGTATTTAAATCTATCCAGTAAAGGGAAAGAGGACTATGGAGTGTCCTGTTTTTGCACTTTTTTCACTATTAAAAGCGTTTTTTTTTTTAACATTTTATTTTCCCTTCTTCTCCCCAGAGCCCCCCCAGTCCATAGTTGTATATTTTTAGTTGTGGGTCCTTCTAGTTGTGGGATGTGGGACGCCACCTCAGCACAGCTTGATGAACGGTGCTAGGTCTGTGCCCAGGAACCGAACCTGTGAAACCCTGGGCCACCAAAGCAGAGCGTGCGAACGTACCCACTCGGGCACGAGGCCGGCCCCATCACTATTAACTAAAGGTGTTGTTACTCTGTGATAAGGTTTCATTTTCATACTTGTCTTTTTCTGGATTTTTATAATAAATCATTACTTATTAACCATTAAATATATATATAGATAGCAAATCTCAGGTTTTAGGATGGGGATCAACACCTTGTTCTTAAATAAACGTGCCAAACAAACCTAAAATAGTTATTGCATTTCAGACCTAAATTTAAGTCTTTCCATTTTAAAATGTTAAAAAAATACACCCAAAGCCAAGAAAACCACATGTTTCAGTATGTGTTTCATTTTTCTGGCCACAGAAAACATGTTCCAGCAGATGGGGCTAGAAATCTACAGATGATTCCTGTTTTAGAGCATCACACACTCTGATGGAACACTACCTTAAAAAAGAAAGTTTATTTTTACTCACGTTCTATTACTGAAGAGAATTAGTGCATTACAGCCATGTTGCTTCTATACTACTGCGGGAAAAGTGCATGTTTTTCCTGTTACGTACAGATTACAGACGAAAGCTATAAAACACATATAGATTTTACATTACTAGTATGCTTTAGCTTTTAAGCTTTTTGACTACAACCTGTGGTGATAAATCCTTTCCACACACAGTACACATATCACACACATATGTGCACATACGCTAACAACTGACACAAAGCTTCACAGAAGGTATCTACTGTTACCAGGAGGAATGCATTCTGCTATTTTCTGTTCTATTAAAATACAAACGGCTATTAACCACCCACTAGTTAATTTCACAACAGACTGCGGGGTGAGCCTGAAAACCGCTGTGGGCACCCTGGCATCTCCTCCCCTCCAGGCTCCATGATGCTCAGGGCTGCAGTGTCCTCCTCCTGGAAGAGAGGACACACCCAGCAGAAGCACAGTCGTTGCCATGAGAAATGATGAACCAAGGGGTGTGGGTTGACTATCTCAGCAGGCTACGATCTCAGCAAGGGAGACCAGGTAAAGAGTGGATTCCAGCATGGAGGGTGGGTGAGTAACCCCATGCAGTCAACTCCGAGGGCATGCTGTGTGGCAGGGCTAAGAGGACGAGACAGGAGCACGTGGGGTGAACGACACAAAGCACGTCTGCTTTCTGGTACAAAGTAGAGTCCTTTCCCGTCTCAGTTGAGAGGGGCAGAAAGGGCTCTGCCCCCACAAAGGATTTGCCAGCCTCGTGACGCCCACATGGGGAAGGAGGGGTCAGAGAGAAGCCAGTCTTCAGCCCCAGGGACACAGCACCTTGTCACACCTCAAGACTGTGTTCGCCTACGAAAAGCAAGATCATCAGCAAATAAACTTCCAAAACTATATTACCCCTGATCACAGAAATGCTTTCAGAGGGGCTGGCCCCGTGGCCAAGTCGTTAGGTTCATGTGCTCTGCTTTGGCGGCCCAGGGTTCACCGGTTTGAATCCTGGGCGCAGACCTACACACTGCTCATCAGGCCGTGCTGTGGCAGCATCCCACATAGAAGAACGAGAATGACCTACAACTAGAATATACAACTATGTACAGAGGCTTTGGGGAGGGAAAAGGAAAGAGGAGGATTGGCAATAGATGTTAGCTCAGGGCCAATCTTCCTCACACACACACAAAATCTTAAAAGATTAAAAAAAAAATGCTTTCAGAAACGTAAGATTTTCTATTATTTCCCTGTGCTTTCAGAGAGACAACATCCTGTTTTCGTTTTTGCAAAACTCCAACTAATGTCATGTCTATTATATGATATTATATCTCCTATATAAGGACCCAGGAACTATATGACTCCAATTTGGTGATAGAAAAATTATTTTTTGTAAGACATTTTCATGTTTTTCTTTTTTCCCCCATCAGAAAACAAGAAACATACCACCCAGGAGGATTCCGTCCTTTCTCTAATTGTTGGGCTTCTCAGAACTGTTCAACTAGATTAGCTATTCCTACCAGGTACTTGGTAACAGTTATTTCTCTGTTCGTATCAATTTTTGCTCTATCTTAAATGTAATGCTTTTATTATCTCACTTGAAACGGCATTAAGTTTTGAAAATCTACTTCAAATCCTTTCCTGGAAGCAGAAAAAAGATCCTAAAGAAAAATAAAAAAATGAATTCAGGAAAATTGCTTCCAAGTCTAAGGACAGCCCAAAGAAATAATGCCTCTTTGATAGTTTTCAACCAATAACCACAACAAAAGCGACATCTCTGACCTTACAAGCTTCTTCGCAGGAAACCTGATTATGCTCTGTGCTGTAGACGTAACAAAAGGAAAAACGGGGGTGATCTTTCTCCTTTTTGGATCTGCCATGAATTCAGGTTTTTACACTTAATTTCATCTCAGTCACTTAAATACCGGATTTCCTGGGTTATCACACAATTAAGTAATGTCACTGAAACATCAGGAGCAGGGCCGGCCCAGTGGTGCAGTGGTTAAGTTCACACATTCTGCTTTGGTGGCCCAGGAAATGCGGGTTGGGATCCCGGGTGCGGACCTAGGCACCGCTTGTCAGGCCACGCTGGTGGCAGGTGTCCCACATATAAAATAGAGGAAGATGGGCATGGATGTTAGCGCAGGGCCAGTCTTCCTCAAAAAAGAAAAAAAGACCAAAAAACCCCATCAGGAACTAGGAAGAAGGCGTGAGAGCAATACATGGGTAACTCTCCCATCCTTTCCACCTGGGGTTCAGAGAAACCATACAAGAATTTAAACAAAACTAGAATCCAAATTAAAAATCATTAATTGACGCCTAACTTCATAACCTGAGAATCTGTATACTTGTTCAAAGGAATTCAACTGGGCAGGAGAAAAAACCACAACCAATTAAACACACTCAGGGCCTAGTTCTCAGAATCCAGATTTTAAGACAGACATTCTAGCCTGTTTTCTAATAGATTCAGCAGGCCTGATCAAGTTTTAAATATTTTCCATCCCTGTTTTTGATGTTGATGACTACTGACATCAAAGATGCCTTTGCCTCTTTTCCATTCTTTCCAACTTAACAAACATGCATTAGGCATAAGGCTCAGTTCTAGGTATTATGCAAGACAGAAAGGTTAACAACGGGCTTGACCCTGACCTTAAATATTTATCATTTAAAAGAGAAATGCGATTGTACCTAAGAAATTCCTGTAAACCTTTTAGTGAATAAAAATACCCCTTTCAATCTTCAAAGGATGAAAAAGCAAAAACCTTCTCATTGCTTTTTGATCGTGCCTCGCCGCATCATTCACCACCCCATCCCAGGCAGTCACCAGCGGCTAACACGAGCTTACCCGTCTGCATAGTTACTAAAAAAATTTTTTTAATTTAATGAAGAATTTCTACTGTTTGATTCTTCTTAAATGGGTGTTTTTTACATCACCATTCCTGGACTGCCCTTAACACTAGTCTCCTCTTTCAAAGTTTCCTTAGACCAACAACTAAACCTTTCATAAACCATAAATTCATACTTCATTGCCTAGATTCTGTCCTTATATGTATTACTAATTCTTAAAATCAAGATTTGGGGGGGCTGGCCTCGCGGTGTAGTGGTTGGGTTCATGCGCTCTGCTTCAGCAGCCCAGGGTTCACGGGTTTGGATCCTGGGCACAGACCTACACACTGCTTGTCAAGCCACGCTGTGGTGGCATCCCACATACAAAATAAGAGGAAGACTGGCACAGATGTTAGCTCAGCGACAATCTTCCTCAAGCAAAAAGAGGAAGGTTGGCAACAGATGTTAGCTCAGGGCCAATCTTCCTCACCAAAATAAATTAATTAATTAATTAAGATTTTTAGTTCCCTTTGGCTATAAAGGTTTTACTATCAGGCTTCAAAGATCTTGATGAAAACATGCTGAGCTGTTTGCCAGTTCTCTTACACTGGCAGTACGGTTGTGGTGCAATACACACAGTGTAAAGAGTGAACGATCATTACGAAACAGAGGTGCAACCACCACATGTTTTTACCTCGTTCACAGAGAGAACTGGGAGGTTGGTCCTGGAGGGCTGCCTGGTCCGCGATGCTTTTAGTGGTCTCTTGATTTGCGGAAAATCTTGTTTAGGAACAAGTGTTTCCGTTGATACAGATGAGTAATGCCTCTCTAATATTTTTATAAACCACTTAGAACCTAAGAGGTTTGGTTTGTGAGTCACTTTCCTGTGAGTACCAAAAGACTTGCTGGTTGGAAGGTGTGCTTTTCCATGCCGGCGACGCACAGCATTTAATGGACAGTGTACGTTTGTACTTGATGCTTTCTGGTTCATTTCCAGGATCTGGGACTGGTTCAAACCATCAGCTGCTGTACCAGGAAAGAACAAATCCAAGTTCTGACTTCTTGTCAGGGTGCCACACGCAGTCTCAAATTCCTTGAGTGGTTTTACCGTTCGAGGAACAAATCTTTGGCACTGACGTGCTTTTGATAAAATACAGTGAGATCCAGCCAGGGCTCTGAGAAGTCTGGTTGACATTACCACATCCCAAGCTATAAGAAAAAGAAGTGAAGAATTTAAAGCTCAAGTTTTTTCAAAAAGGTTTTAAAACTTATATAATATTTTCCTAGGTAACAAGCTTACTTCTGTAAAAAAAGAAATTGCAAAATGGATACTTCTTAACCTAAGTCTAGCAAAAAAAAAAAAAAAACAAGGTTAAAAAAATAAATATAAGTATTTCCATCACTTTTCCTTTAGTTGACCTTTGGCCTTCTTTCTGGAAGATTACAGGATTATAAAGCTTTTGACATGACAAGGACCTTAAAAAAGAAAAATAGAGCAATGGGCTCTCTTCATTTACTTCATAAGCACATGAACTATTTTAAAAAATCTGTACTTATAAATTCCTTTACGCAAAATTTATTGAGCCTTTACATTGAGATAAGCAATGAGCTAGTGCCAGGGACGCTTCCATGAAAGGACAGGCTCTCTCCCATCCTGGGGCCAATGGTCTCCCCGAGGAGACAGGCATTTTCAGGGGCTCCTTCTAACTCAGAGGAATAGGCCCTACGCCCTAAAAAGAACTACCATACAAGGTGCTGAGGAAACTCACGGGGAGGTTGCCTAACTCTACATGAAGACTCAGAAAGGCTCCCAGAAAGATTTCAGCTGCTTCTCCACGGGGAAGGCACTTTTCAGGCTGGGGGTGGCCATGGCAATGGGGGTACAGGATGTGAGACATACACACATGCACACATACACACACATACACACTCCAGACAAAGGAAACTGTCTATGTAAGTAAGTTCCCCCCTTATTACAGTATAAACTATTTGTTCTTTAAAAGCAAGTCTACAGGAGACAATCAATAATTCTTTCACAAAATAACATGTTAGATGACGGAGATACAGGTATGAATCAAGGATCTCAGAATTCACAGTCTTGCAGGGGAAACAGACAGAATAATGTGATAAACACTAAAACAGACCTATGTACCAAATGCCGTGGGGTGCAGAGAAGGGAGCATGGGGGGTGAGGGGTGAGTGGGACGTATGCACAGAGGTGACATTTGAACTGGGTCTCTGAAGGGCAGAGGGATCAGCAAATGAAACACCCAGGGAGCGGCTTCAGGGGAGGGAGGAGTCAGTTGCAGGAGACCAGGACTGAAAAGGAGCCAGTGGCCAGATCATAACTGATCCTAAAGAGTTTCTACGGGTAGGGGGAAGCCAGAGCTTTTAAATCTGAGACTCACATGGTCAAATGTATGTTCAAGAAACATATCCTTTGTAATGACGTAGAGGAGGAACTGAGAGAGACCAAGATGTTACTTACTGAGTACTTTCCACCCACCGAGTACTCTGCCTCACCTCATAATCACCCCGTGAGGCATTTTACAGAGAAGGAAACTGAGGCTTAGAGAGGCCAACTGCTCACAGTTAGCACATTTCAGAGACGTAATTAAGTCCCCGGCTTTTCCAATTCCAAACACAACACTGCGACCACTGCGCCATCTTACTCCCTCTAGAAGGAAGACGACAAGGAGTCGTCACCGCCGTAGTTAGGAGGTAGCACCTGCTGCTTTCAAAATACCTTCAAAAGTGGGCATTCTGTGTTTACTTCTAGTCCAACTAGCTATTTTAGTTCACCTTTAATGGTACTATGCCCTTCCAGTTGAACTAGGGGATTCTGAAAAAACAAATTATAAAAAATTTCATAAATTTGTATACACAGACTGGGCTTCTTCCATCCTCTTCTAGGAAACTCTCAGCTGCACACTCTAAAGACTGCCTTCCCACAGAGGCTCCGTGAAGCCTAGGACAAAGAAGGCAAGAGCTACAGGACAAACAACAGGTGTGCTTCCTCTCTTTGCAGAGAAAGACACAGGTGAAGCATTTAAGGTGTCCAACACACACACAAAAATATTTAGTCTTTGTTAAAAACGGAAACACATCTCAGTAAAGTGAAATTTTGTTACAAACTAAGGATAAAAAGTACACTAGGTTTTTAATTACCCTAAGAGCTCTGTGTAACACTGTTGGCATTGAATTCACATGCTCCTCCACATCATCCTTGAATTCTTCATGGTTTCTATACCCAGGCAGATCGGCCGAGGGCATGGTTCTTCCCATCTCCTGGCCCCCAAGTTCCCTGACCTATCGTGGTCTTCCTTCCTTCCTCAGCCACTCACTCCAAGCTGTACAACAGCCATTAGGCACATGCGGCTACTGAGTACTTGAAATGTGGCTCAATAAAATTTAAAAAAAATTTTTGTAATTTATACTTAAAACAAGAAAAGTAAAATATCTCAATAAGTTTTATGATGATTGCTTGCTGAAATATTTTTAGATATACTGGGCTAAAGTAAATTAAAAATTAACTTCACCCATTTATTTTTAAAGCTTCTAGAAAAGTTATTCTGTTTGTGCTTGGATTTTATTTCTCTTGGACAGCAGTACTCTAGACCGTATTACCAATAACTACAACCTCATATTCTCAATTTCAAGCATTCTACTCTCCAAACACCACCTCTGATCTTTCAAGATCACTTCTATCACCCAATTCCAAATAATTCTTCAACCCAATAGGACCTGCGATGCAATTATCCAACCACCTTTTCACTGCCCCCCAGTCCCCACTTCACTTCCTCCACACCCAGTTGATATTCTTTGTACTACCATTATAATCTCTCTCTTCCACACACCTCAAATCTCTTGCACCCCTCTCACTTCCACATACCCACGTGACATACCCCCTACCTGAATTAAGCATAATTCACCTAATTTGTGCCTGTACTCCTGCAGCTGACAGTAGCTAGAGGCAACCAACTACCCAACCAACCAACCAACCACACTGTCTCACTTCAAAATCACGACCACTCGCTTCAGGTGGGCCTTTCACACTGCTCAACGATCTTAACCGTGTTTCCCTATTGTATTCTACTCTCCACTCTCTCCTCACACCTTCAGTGTTCCTCCTCTTCTCTCTCAGTAATTACCTGGCTTACCTTTTGTTGACAAAACAGAAACAATCAGAAGAGAACTTCTACAAGCTCTCTGCTATCATCCATCTACCCGCCTATTGCTTCTGTGCCCTTATACTTTGTCTTCCCTTCTGTTGCTACAGAAGAGTTGCTCGTGGTCCCATCCAGAGCTAGCTCCTCCATCTGCACACTGAATCTCATCCCTTCCTGCCTCCAGATGGACTGAGTAAGCCCTTCTCCCCTCCTCTTCCAGGCCATTTATTTTTCTCTCTTTACTGGCACATTCCTATTAGCATACAACTGTGCTTTAATTTCTCCCATCTTTATAGAAACAACTCTCCCCTGACTCCATCCTCCTTTCCATAGACTGCACCTTTTCTCTGAGCTCCTTTCCTTTTAGAGGTGTTTCATTCACTGTCTCCAACTCCTCTTCTCTGATTTTTTTTGAACCCATTCCAATCAGGCTTTCATCCCCACCACTTTGCCAAAACCCACTTGTCAAGGCCACCAATGACCTCCACACTTCTAAGTCCAATGGTCACTTCTCAGTCGTCATTTTACCTGACGTATCAGCAACATCTGATACAGCTGTGCATTCTACTCTCCTTGAAGCACTTGGCTTCTAGGATACCACACTGGCTGTTTTCATTGGTTGTACCTTCCATCTCTTTTCTGGTTTCCCATCCCCTCAAGAATGGAAAAAGCCAAGCCTCAGTATTTGGGCCTTTTCTGTATTCTCAGCTCTTGGTGATCTCACAGTTTTATGTAACATCTATACATTAATCAAGATCAAATATTTATCTCTAAATCACTCTCATACGCATAAAAAAATGTAACAGGCTCAAAACCAAGCTTCTGGAATCTTGCTGCAAATCCTATTCTTCCCACAGTATCCCACATTCATGAAATAGCAACTACATCCTTATCTTTGCTAAAGCGAAAAGCCTAGAGTCCGCCTTGTCTCTTCATTCTCCATGCCCAGTCTGTCAGCAAATCCCACTAACTTTACTCAGACCAGTTCTTACCACCAACCTGCTAGCACCCTGGTCCAAGCTGCCATCTTTCCCAGAGATTATATTGTAATGGCTTCCTAACTGGTCTCCTTCCTTTTGTTCTTGGCCCTCCTGCAGATTCTTATCAACACAGCAACCAAAGTGATCCTTTGAAAACTGAAGTTGGATCACGTCTTTCCTCTGCACAAAATTTGATGATGGCTTCACAGTTCAGTTGAAATAAAAGGCAAAGCCTTTCAAATGGCTTGCATGGCTCTCCATTCTCCACCCTTTATCACCACTCTAACATCTCCTAAACTTCTTTCCCCTGCTCGTTTTGTTCCTGTGACTCTGGCCTCTGGATCTGTGCACTTACTGTTCCTTATGCTCTTCCAGGTATCTGTTAGCCTCATTCCCTCCCCTCCTTCAGACCTTTGCTCAAATATCTCCTACCCAGTGAAGTCTTCCCCAACTGCTTCGTTTAAAATGCACCACCAGCACCCATTCTGTCTCCCTCCACTTTATATTTCTCCGTTGCATTTATCATTCCTTGCATACATTTACTTTTAATTTATTAATTCACAAAACAAATATGAACTAAGTTCCTACCATGTGACAGACCTTGTCCTACAGGTGAAAATAGACAAAAATCCTTATCTTTTAAACCTTAGATCACACTGAGGGTGACAGACAGTAAAAGTGGTAAATCAGCAAAATATATATTAAATAGCGACAATGCTAAGGGAAAAAAATAGGAGAGGAACGGATAGGAGATTTTTGTCGCTCTCTTCCCTGTAGAATGCAGGCTTCTTGAGGACAGAGATTTTTTGTTCATGCTGTGTCTTCCGTGACCACAGCGCCCAGAAACAGTTGATAACACAGCTCATATTTTCTGAATGAAATACGAGGCACTAATCAGTTCTCGGGCACATTATCTACTAAGCAAACCAGATCAGCTGGGCTCCGATTCAATGGATGCGGCGCTAATCTTTGGGAGCATGCCTTCCAATTCCTTAGGCTCAACCTTATTTTATCTTTGCAGTTACCGCTGTGCACTGGGTCCAAAAGGGCTTCAGGAAGTGTTTGTAGACTGAGTGCTTTCTGCTGCCGGCTAAGTCGACCAAAGATCACTGCAAGAGGCAGGGGGTCATGGCGGTGCCGGTGACACCTGTGACACCGGAGGATCAAGGCGAACGAGAGCAAAGGCGGGACCGTACAAGCCGCTAGGGAAAGGCAGGGCACTAACCTCTCCGCCGGAAGAGAAGAGGGACGCGCCAGGGACGCAAGTTTCCGCGGCCCCCACGACAGCACTGACAGATCAGCAGAGATCCCTCCCGCTCCCCGCAGCCAGCCCAGTCCGGGCGCCCCTCCCAGCGCGCCGCACTGCGCAGGCGCACTGAGCTCCGGGCCCGGCGAGGCGCGAGCCGCCCTCGCCACGTGACCGCCCGACCACGTGACCCGCGCCGCCGCGACCTTTTCCGCGCCCCTGGCGCTGGCCCTCCCGGTCGCTGCTTGCTTCCGCCTTCCAGCCGCTTCCTGATTCCGCTCCTCTCGTCGCCCGCCGCTGTCCCCGCCTTCGTCCCCGGAAGATCTCCGCGTCCTCGAGCCGACCGTTGCTTGTCTCTTCTGCGGGTGCCAAATAAAGTTTCGTCATTCAAAAGCACTTTTTTTTTTTTTTAACGCGCGTCCCTCCCTCTCTGAGCCCCGCCTCCGCGCTCGCCCCGCCTCTCGTCCTGCGGCGGGTGCGGCCCCAGCGGCGGTGCCGGCAGCGCGGCGGGGGATGGCGGGGCGGCCGGCGTCGCTGTCGGCACGGGAAGAAGGGTTCGTGTCGCTCTCCTCGCCCAGGCCCCCGCTCCTTTCCCTCCTCCTCACTGTTGCGGGAAGCCAGGCCCCGCCGGGAGGCTCTGGGTTCCCCGCGGGGACGCCGCGGCGGCCGCAGGGCTCCGTCCCGCCGTCGGGCGCCGCTCCCCAGGCGCCTGCTCGGTGCAGCCGGTCCCGGACCGCAGCGAACGGACTGCGACCCCCGGCGGAAATCTCCGGTGACCCCCCCACCCCCCTCGGCGGGGATCCGTCGGGCGTTTTACTAGGCTCCTGTTAATGTGTATCGAGCCGTTAACTTGTCTCTAAAGTGGTTTGACGCTGTGTTTTTTCACTCCCGCTTGACTGTCTCGAGACTTTATATCCCCTCTTCCCCCTTTCAGAGTATTGCAGCTCATGGCTTTAATCATCTTTAGTTACTTTAATAAACGCACTTTTGGGGGGCTCAGATTCTCTGTACAAGTTAGGAATCTCAGATGTATTCAGAAACGTATTTCTTCCTAGGCTCAGGTTAATTTATAATGCCACTGTTAAAAATGCCTGTGGCTTTTTGCGTTTTAGGCGTCATGTCACAGATTCTAGGTGAAACTGTGGACGTTCGTAAAACAGTTTGTATATCCATTTGTATAAATTGAATGGCCAGATTTATCGTTGAGATGTGTCCTTACTCCAAAATATTGCAAAACACAGGAATATCTAGAAAACAGTGACTTTATCAGGAGTAGATTGAGGCCAGAGAGGTACGAATGGCCCCACATTTAAGCAGACGCTCCCTCGGGGTCGTGCAGATAATAAAGGGTGTTTGCACCCTTAATTTTTGAGCGGTGGGCGCCTCTGGCCTCACCCTAGTCCTGACCTGGGTGGGACCTTACCCTGGAGACGCAAACCTCTGAGGAACTTTAGTAGCTGGAAAAATAGTAATACTTTCCAGTTGAATAAAATCTCAAAGGACTGTCACTTCTTTTTTGTGTCTGCTGCCTTGAAATTTGTGTCTTCCTGCAAGGAATTAGTAATGATTTTTAAAGTTCAATTCTGATCATAGTAGTTACTATGCGTATAAGGTACTTGAGTTTTTAGAAGTGTGGTGAAGTCAAATTAAAGTTAGAAGAGGTAATTTGGGCAGAGGTATTTTGAAAATTATCAACTTTCTTTGTTCTTCTCTCTGATGATCTGAAGATATCATTGAACTGATCAGTTAAGTTCTGTGCTCTCTATTTGACAAGTGCACAGAAATTCATCCCTTACTAACATCTGCTTTTTCTAACTGAATCATGTATTTCCTTAACAAACTAATTATATATAAAATGGTAATTTGTAAATCTTGGTTTTTATATGTCTGAAATCAAGACTATTTTAAATTTTTTGATGGATGTGTACTCCTTTTTCCTCATCCCAGCTTTCTTCATTCTTTTGACACTTCTAGAGAATCTCTGATTTCTTGGTTGGGGGAGTGAGATGGTAACACGCCTTAATTTTGTTTGGGGGCAGAACAGCTTGGAAGGGGTCATTGTGAGGTAGGGAGGGCAGCAGGAAAAATTTTTGAAAAAAATTAAAATTGGTTCAGAATATAGACTGAATATGTAGAGAAAAGAGAGAAGCAGGTTCGTAAGTCTCTTCCGTTCTTTCTATCTTTCATTTTGTGTTCTGGCACTGTACGGTCTCCCAGGCAGTTTTACATCCTTCCCCTCATTCATCTTTCTAAGTAGGTGAAGCCGCTTACTGAGTAATAGACCTGGGAGGAGAGCCTGTGTGATTTTTAGACTCATTCTTTTTCTGTGCTGTCGCATTGTTAAACTGGTTTCTGATTACAGAAAACACAAGGGATAGAATGGGAAAGGTAAGAGTGATTAAACAGACCCCAGGGGAGAATCTGGCATGAGAGGTACGAAGACTGCTTAGCTTTCAGGACACTCCAAAGACATTTTCAGATTTTCCTATGTCTTAATATAGTAGCTGGACAATACTGGTTTACCTTGTATTGTACTGTTTACCTTGTAATGGTTGTATGAAGAAGAATTTTAAATGAAGTGTTCCAGAAACTGAAAGATGGCCAATCTTTAGTATTAATGCTACTAAGTAAAGTGTCTGACTCTCTTTCTAGATCATTTGCGTATATAACAATTAAAGACAGAACACCACAGATCTTAACCAAGGCTATTGACACATTGCATCGACATAAAAGTGAATTTTTTGAGAAACATGGAGAGGTAAGAATTGTGTTTTAACTTTATTATTAACTCATTAACAGAAACACAATAAACAATTTTCCATCTGGGGTAATGGTCATTCCACCTAAAGATAAAGAACTCTAGCTTATAAAATGAAACTTAAAAAAGAAAAGCAAAACAGATTAGGCAGGATAGTGTTGATAGATCTGTGTGTATTCTTTGATTTTCAACTTAAGAATTCTAAATTTGTGTTTTTTATCTTTATTTATATTTATTTATTTATTTATCTCTGCTGGGAAAGATTCACCCTGAGCTAACGTCTGTTGCCAGTCTTCCTCTCTCCCTCTCTTTTTTTCCTCCCTGAAGCCCCAGTACATAGTTGTGTATCCTAGTTGTGAGTTCTTCTGGTTCTTCTGTGTGAGCTGCCACCACAGCATGGCTACTGATGGATGAGTGGTGTGGTTCTGCACCGGGAACCCAACCCAGGCTGCCAGAGTGGAGGGTGCCAAACTTTAACTGCTAGGCCATCATTTAACTGCTATTTAAATTTTTATAATAGTTTGCGAAGGACATAAAATATAGCGTTGAAATGTAGTATTTTTTCCTTCTTAAGTTTAGGCCCATAAAAATATGCTACCCTAGAGGAATTTTATATATATGTATGTGGGTATATATATTTTATTTCTATATAGATTATTCGTATATGTTTGTACAGATTTATATTTATAATTTTTTTCATATTTCTGCAGAGAGGTGTGGAAGCTGAAAAGAAAGCTATTTCTCTTCTTTCTAAATTACGGAATGAACTGCAGACAGATAAACCAATTGTCCCCTTAGTTGAGAAGTTTGTTGATACTGACATATGGAATCAGTACCTCGAATATCAGCAAAGTCTTTTAAATGAAAGTGATGGGAAACCAAGGTGGTTTTACTCACCGTGGTTGTTTGTAGAATGCTACATGTATCGTAGACTTCATGAAGCCATCATCCAAAGGTACGTACAGAACCGTCAGGTGACAAATGCTTAGATAATTTATGCTTTTCTGAAAATTAGAAAATGATAAGTTTAAAAATAAAACCCAGTGGAAGCCTGAATTCAGTGCAGCAAATATTAATGGCGCTGTTGGACATTTCTGCAAATGTTGTTGATACAATAGGTTCTTGGTAATTATAATCCACTTGCCTGGAATAGACATAAGATTGAATATCTGGAGTAGGAACTAATTAAAAATTCTTTGGAAGAGTTACTTTTCTTCTAGAGTAAAACGTTATATTTACTGAGCAAAAAATGTTAATTTGAAATAATTACTTATATAAAAATATCAAGATGGGACAAAGCAAGCATCTGTTTTGTTTATAAAATTGGATAATGCGTCAGAATTGATCTGGGATAAGGAGTCAACAGTGAATCCACATTGTTTAATCTACTATCTTACTCTTTAGCTCTGCTTTTTTTTAATGGCTAGATTAAAAAGGCTCTAACAGCGAAATAGATGTCCAAAATAACTTTTTATAGGCTTATTTTTACTAATTTAATTTTTCCTAGGAAAATTCTGATAATAGAACTCATTTATAGAGCAGAAGAAAATGCAATGTGGATAATTCTTTTAGCTGACATGTTTGCTGAATAAGAGGAATCCATTGGCATCTGATCCTAAACATAGCATAGGATAATTTAAAGCAATCAACCAAACCAGCACTAATAGTAAAATGAAAAAATTATTTCGGGACACATGCATAAATTTGAGTATACATTAGCTCTTTCTGTCTTAATCTTTATAAATTATTTTTAAAAAATCACAATTTGTTGTTTTTGCGGAGTAAGTATGTTTTAGGACTTATGCTCTAGAAGCAAAATAACACTGATAAAAATCTAACACACTGTGGCACACAGAAGGCACCAAGCAAAAGACTACTGCTAATCGCAGGAGCTGCCATAGATTGAAAACCAGCTATGGTTCAGTTACTTTGCAACCCAGTGAAACGTAGGTGTTATTATGGTTTCCATTTTACAGTTGAGGAAACTAAGGGTCAAAGAGGTTAATAACAGGGGCCTGCCCGGTGGCACAGCGGTTAAGTTCACACGTTCTGCTTCAGCATCCTGGGGTTCCCCGGTTCTGATCCTGGGTGTGGACATGGCACCGCTTGGCAAGCCATGCTGTGGTAGGCATCCCATGTATAAAGTAGCAGAAGATGGGCACGGATGTTAGCTCAGGGCCAGTCTCGGCAAAACGAGGACTGGCAACAGTTAACTCAGGGCTAATCTTCCTCAGAAAAAAAAAAAAGGTTAATAACATGCCCAGGGTGACATGCTAGTAAATGGCAGAACCAATATTTGGGCCTGGTCTGTGTAGATCAGCTTAGAGCTCTCATCAATCTGTGCTTTTCCGACTAGTAGGTCTGGATATCTGTCGAGGACTAACGTGAGTCTGACATTCTTGGTGACAGTTTCATAATTCTGGAAAATATCTGTGCTATTAGCCAAAGCTGCTGAGGTGTTGAAAGTCTGGATAGCACCCTGCACAGAGTTTGGAAGGTAGAAAGACCAACGGAATTCTGTTTCCGAGTTTGATTTTAGAGGTGGATCAGGTTCAGAGAATTAAAAATCCAGGGCAGAAGTTCCTAAACCTGGCTGCGCATTTATAACCCAGTTGAGGAGGGGTTTTTGTTTTTTTTTTTAACTTACAGATTTCTAAATTGTTATGTTAAAATAGATACTGGTGATTTAATTTGTCTGAGATGAAGCCTGGGCATCAGTTTTTTTCTTTCCATGCCTCAGGGAGAATGTATTGTGCGTCCTGGGATGAGATCCACTGGTTTGAGTAGAGGCAAAGTTTATCTTTAAGTTCCAGAAACAAGAATATTGATCAGCTTTGGGTGTGGAACTCTCCTAAGGTGACCTCTGCGGCGGGGATTTGTCTTATATTGTACCAGACCTCAGGTTCTCGTTCAGTGTAACCAACAACCGTCCTACAGTGGAACTAGCTCTGAGGCCTTTTTTTTTTAAGATTTTATTTTTCCTTTTTCTCCCCAAAGCCCCCCCGTACATAGTTGTATATTTTTAGTTGTGGGTCCTTCTAGTTGTGGCATGTGGGACGCTGCCTTGGCATGGCTTGATGAGCGGTGCCATGTCCGTGCCCAGGATTTGAACCCACGAAACCCTGGGCCGCCGAAGCGGAGCATGTGAACTTAATCACTCGGCCATGGGGCCGGCCCCTGAGGTCGTTTTTAAATGTCCAACTTGTCAGGGTTCTTGTAGGAAGAATTCCACCTATAGGAATCTGGGTTAGGAGGCTGGCCCTGTGGCATAGTGGTTAAGTCTGGCGCACTCGGCTTCTGCGGCCCAGGTTTGTGGATTCGGATCCCCCGTGTGGACCTACACCACTTGTCAAGCCATGCTGTGGTGGCAACCCACATATAAAATGGAGAAAGATTGGCACAGATGTTAGCTCAAGGCCAATCTTCCTCACCAAAAACAAAACAAAACAAAACAAAACCAAAAAAAGAAGAAAAAAAGAAAGAACCTGGGTCAGTGACAGCCTGGGTCAGTGACAGCCCCAAGTGACCAAAGAAGGGTTTTCTTAACTTTTGTAGGATCCCAAAGCACACATTAGCTTTAAGACATATTTACGTTGATTTTGCCTCTTATACTGAACTGTGCTTCTAATTTTTTTGTTGAGATACATGTTTTGGTTTTTATTACCGTTAAATAGTTGACTAGTCTGCAATTCCAAATTAAGGTTCAAGGTTTTAGCCATATGTGAAATTTAAATATATTAAGTAAATATACTTCAGATATTGAAAAATGAAAGTGTAGAGAAAATGGCAGACATTTTTAAGCTTTTATTAGTGTGTGATATATGTACAGCACAGTGCACGTCTTAGGTATTCAGCGATCTTTACCAGAACACACGTGTCCCCACTGCCCAGGTAAAGAGCAGGACCAGGACCCCAGAAGGCCCCTTGGGTCCCCGTACAGTTGCTACCATCACCACCCCTCAAAGATAACCATTATCCTGACCTATGTTGGTTTTGCGCATTTTTAAACTTTATTTAAATGAAATTGTGTGGGATGTAGTTTTGTAGCTGGCTTCTTTCAGTCAGCGTTATGTTGGTGAGAGGCATCTGTATTGTTGCTTATACTTTAAGTCATTCGTTTTCATTGCTGTATAGCATTGCATTGTATGAATATATTGCAATCTGTTTACTTATTCTATTGTTGATGGATATTTGAAGAGTTTCCAGTTTGGGGTTATCATGAAGAGTGCTGCCACCAGCATTCAAACTCATGTTTCTGGGGACATGTGTCTATTTCTGCTGGGTGTACACCTCGGAGTGAACCACCGGGGCATAGTGTGTGCACATAGTCAGCTTCAGTAGGTTCTAAAACGGCAAACATTTTAAAATCAGACATCATATATAGTTATGTGAGTTTACTCTCTTAAATATAAGAAATAAGGCTCGTTCTTAATCTGAAGTGCAACTTTAAAGCAAAGAATGATTTGTTAAAACACTAGAATGAGAGTGAGCAAACTTTTTCTGTAAAGAGGGTAAGTATTTTAGGCTGTGGGGGCCACGTGGTCTTTGTTGCCGCTCCTCAGCCCTGTCTTTGCAGCGTGAAGGCAGCCGTGGAGGTCAGTGGACGAGCATGACTGTATTCCAGTGAAACCTCTTTTATGGACACTGAGATGGCAATTTCATGTGTCATAATGTAGTATCCTTCTTTTGATTTATTTGCAACCATTTGAGAACGTAGAAGCCATCCTTAGCTTACAGGTCGTGAAAGACAGGTGGCGGACCAGATGGGGTTGCTGCTGTTTGCTGACCCTTGCACTGGAACCTGTGCGTCCAAATAATTTTTATCCTTTTCAGTCACCCTAAGAGACTGGTTTATTTCAGCAATGCTGCCATTGCTAAAAACATCTTTTAATTCTTCGGAACTTCTTTCAGAGCCGTATTTGCAAGCCTCAAAAAGAAAATTAGTCTCATTATTTTTCAGTCACTCATTTCGACTAAAAAATGTTTTATTCCATTTGATTTGCACACTTCATTCTGCTGAAGTTGCTGGGAGTGACTTTTGGCTGTTTCCAAAAAGCAATTAACTCCAAAGGATGAAGATCTGCCACCGCTGAGAGGACATTTAACAAAGTGCCACAGGTTCTGAAGAAGGTTCCAAAGGAGGAATTCCAAAAGTGCTTTGAGCAATGGCAGCATCCTTGGACTAAGAGTGTAGCTTCCCGAGGGATGGACTGACTGGAGGGAGCCGGCAGTCATTTGGATGTATACATTCTGGTATGTTTTTGGGTTTTTTTAATCAATCCCATTACATTATTCATACTGTTTTTACCCTAAAATGGGTGATTCAGATGATCTGAATGTCTTTTATGTTTGCTCCTGTAAAGGCTCTTATGTTAGTGTTTATACCTCAGTGTTGGTCTTCCTAGGCCGGATTAATATTCTTTGATCTCTCATTGGACAGCATGCAGGTGTGGCCATGGCACGTACATCATCTGGGATCAAAGGCAACTTGGAGGGAAAAGTGGCCCCCCCCAAAATCTACGCATAAATGATCAAAACTTACTATAATAAAATTTACAGTATGATTAAGTGTGATTTATCTCAAGTAGTCATTGGGTTCTCAAAATTCTCTAGGTTTCACTCTATTTGTGATCACTGCATTGCATTCAAATATTCTGTTTATATCCATGTGTGTTTGTTACTTGGAACCCTGCCACATTGAGTACCCACAAAAATGTTTGTTGATCTAAAGCAATTATCTTAATATTTTGTTTCTCTTTTTCTATTGTTCTGGACACTATTGGGTAAATAATTATGGATGTAGTCACTATAATTATTTAATACTTTCAGTAAAATATTTGATTAGGGAACTTTTGACAACTAATTAAAATTAGTTTGGGGATTTATTTTTGTGGAATTTGATTATCTGTATTATATCCAGTGTCTGTCATCAGTAATTATTGCACCTGGACAGTACTATTCTTTTTCCTTTAAAGAATTGCAGTTAAAGAAATGAGAATGTTAAAGGAAAAAGGTGCAGAGTTGTATAAATGTTTCACTGATGTTTTTCTCCTACTTTAGTCCCCCAATCGATGACTTTGATGTATTTAAAGAATCAAAAGACCAGAATTTCTTTGAGTCGCAGGAATCTGTCATTGCTTTATGTACCCACCTGCAAGCGTTGGCGAGCGCTGTTGAAGGCCTAGATGAAAATCAGCTGAAAAATGAGTTTTTTAAGCTTCTTCAGGTAAATGTGATAATTAATATCCTGAGTATATTTTTTTTCTATTTAAACAGGTAGAAAATAAACTGGTACACATTTAACAACAAATCATGTATATATTGTCATTTTAGTTATAATGGATCGTTTTTTATCATTTTAGTAATAGTATTATTCAAGAAATGCAAATCCATTTAACCTCTGAAAATGGGTTTTGAAACCTCTTCTGCTCCAACTGGAGGTGATTTTAGTGGCGCACGAGGCGTCTGGCTTCATAGCTTCTCATCCTGAGAGAATACGCCGCAGTCATTTCGTTGGCCCAGCCCAGCTTGGGCTTGAATGCTGGCCCTGTCCATTGTTTGTCGTTGCATCTGAGACAAGTTACTTAGTTTCTCTGCGCTTCCGTCTCCTCATCTGTTAAATGAGGACGGTGATGTGTACCTCGTGATTTGATGTGAGAATTGAACCAGACTGTTCACGGGAGGTTGAGCGCAGAGCCCGGCCTGAGAGCGTGCCGTTAGGATCAGCAGCTGGGAGCTCTCTGGTGGCCACTGGCCTGTTTAATATGGTTTTGTTACATTCCTTCATCTAGCTTGTATTTAGTTTTTAATTCTCATTCAAAACATCCTAAAATTTAAAATACGTGATTAGAATTAGAACTATTTGAGAACGTGCAGGACACAGCAATTTCCCTAGCCCTCACTTTTCCCGGAAACAGTTAGCAACATTTCCAGAAGGAGATGTTAGAAAGTGCCAGGAGAGAAATAAAGCAGGGAAGAAGTGGGCCTGGGAATGCAGGCGGAGGGGGCAGGCAATGTCAGGGAGGGGCCTGCTGAGCAGGGGGCGGGACCCCAGGCCAGTGAAGGGGCGGTCGCCAGCGTGCCCAGCTGGGGTGGAAGTTCTGCAGCGGCTCTGAGGGGGGCCTGCCAGGTGTGTGTGAGAAACCGCACGGGGATTCTCTCAGAAGGAAAATGAGAGAGGTGGGGGGCGGCTGGAAAGGCATGGGAGGCCGTGTAAGCCAAGGTCAGGACTTTGAATTTTACTGAAAATGAAATGGGAAGCTCTTTGATCAGAGGAGTAGCGTTAAATGACTATTTCAAGGATTACTTCTGAGAACAGACTGAAGGGGCCCGAGGGTAGCAACAGGGCGATCTGTTACTGAAGTGACTCAGGTGAGGGATGACTGGGGCAAGGTGGTAGCATAGGAGGTGGTGAATGTCACCAGATCTGGATAGACTTTGAAAGTAGAGGCTGCAGAAGGTGCTGACAGGTTGTGGGATGTGACGTGGTCTTGATGAAACTTGAAGGGCCCACAGAGTCAGCTGAATGACCGAGAGGAAAAGGCTCATTTTGAGTTTGGAAGAAAAGTTGTCAGGGTACTGTTAGCTCACAGACCTAGTTATCTTTGCCCCTGTGAGCTCTCCTTTATGCTTAGCTTAGAATTAAAAAAAGAGAAGATCCGCTTGTCCCCCTTGACCCCTAGCTAGCCCATTCTCTCAAGGAATAGTCTTCTTTGAATATACTCTTTGTCCCGTAAGTATAATCAGTTGTGAAGAAGAAAGAATACCAGTCCGTTTTCTGTCATCTAATTCAGCCAGCTAACCCCAACTGCCACTCTGCTCCCAAGTCAAGGAGGCCAAAGTTGCCTCCCATTAGTGCTCATGATGACCAGCAGGTTAACTGGCTATGAGAAGCCTGAGGTGTTTTAGTTTGCAAGGAATATTGATTTGTTTTCTTTTTTGTCTTTCTCTCTCCTTTTTTTTTTGCTGAGGAAGATTAGCCCTGAGCTAACATCCGTGCCAGTCTTCCTCTATTTTGTAAGTGGGTTGCTGCCACAGCATGGCTGACAAGCAGTGTAGGTCCATGCCCGGGATCTGAACCCTGGAACCCTGGCTGCTGAAGCGGAGCACACGAACTTAAACACTACACCATGGGGCCAGCCCCAATATTGATCTCTCTTTAAAAGCCACAGAGCACCACCACTGTCCACACAAATATTTTAGTCCTACTCAGTCCAGCATTGTTCTAGATGCCAGGCATGTGATGGTGAGAAAAAGAGACCAACCTTTCCTGTCCTAGAACTTGTAATCTTGAGGGAATATCGACAATCAAGTAATGGCACAAATAAATACAGAATTACAAACTGGATGATGGTGTGACAAAGGTGTAGGATTCGAGCCCAGCCCCTGACCTCGCTGGGGGTGCCATCATGTACCCCTGTGTTTGTTCGTCAGACTCGTGCACTTGAGTTATTCTTTAAGGCTGAAACGTGAAAAAAAACCTGTTTATCTTTTAAAAACAATATTCTTAGTTGGAACATGCATTTTCCTCTCACTTTGACACAGAAGGGTAGAGTCTATTTTGGCTAATATTTATTGAGTACTTCTGTACGCCAGGTGTCGGGTACATTGCTTACAGAGTATGTCAGTTAGTTCTCCGAAGTCACTCTGCAGGGTGAGTACTATCGTTAGCTCCTTTTTCAGCTGCTGAACCTGAGCCTTAGAGACTGTCTGTAATTCACTGAGGATCATTAATTGGAGATGCTGGGACTTGAACCCGGGTCTGTCTGATTCCAGAGCCTGCCGTCCTAAACGTATAGTTTTAGTTACAGCTTTAAAAGAAAAAATAGGGCTACGTACCATTTCCTAGAAAATAAGCTTGAGTATTTCAGTTTAAAGTGGAATAAGACATTATTAGAGTTGGAGGGTCTTTAGACATCTCCCTGTCCAATTTCTTTATTTTATCAATGAGAGAAGCAAATCCCAGAGAGGTTGCCAGGTCCTGGGGTTATACAGCTAGTAAAGGAAACAGCGGGTAAGGGGCACTGGAAAGGAACTTTCATGTGTCTCCTGGCTCTGGTCACATGGTCTCATATCTGTAAGAGACAAAGACTTTCCTGCAGATTAAACAATATGGGTCATTAAGATTTTTCAGGCTCGTTTTTTTTTAATTGGTCGTTATATACTGACCAATTAAAGGTTTCGTTGTAAAACAGTCTTTGCATTATTAGAGAAGGTGTAAATTTGATGGACGTTTTATGTTAAAGAGTTTTGTAGAAATTTATTTTATGAATATTTTTAGCAGCCCCTCCCCCCATGTCCTACGTAATAAAATTTTTGTTGTTTATTCAAAAGAAGGGTAACTGTTTGGTACTCTTTCTGTTTCAGATTTCACTGTGGGGAAATAGATGCGATCTGTCTCTATCCGGCGGGGAAACCAGTTCTCAGAAGACCAATATAATAAATTCTTTGGAAGACCTAAAACCTTTCATTTTAGTGAATGACTTGGAACGTCTTTGGTCATTGCTTACCAAATGCAAGAAAACAAGAGAAAAAGTACCTGTTACTAGAGTGGATATTGTTCTGGATAATTCTGGGTTTGAACTTGTGACAGATTTAGTATTAGCCGACTTCCTCTTGTCCTCTAAACTGGCGACTGAGATCCATTTTTATGGAAAAATGATTCCATGGTTTGTTTCTGATACTACTGTCCGTGATTTTAACTGGTTAATTGAACAAGTAAAACGGTCTGATCATAAGTGGATGTCCAAGTGTGGGACCGACTGGGAAAACTATATAAAAACGGGCAGATGGGTTTATCACGATCATATATTTTGGACTCTTCCTCATGAGTTCTGTGCAATGTCTCAGGTCGCACCTGACTTATATGCCGAACTGCAAAAGGCACATTTAATTTTATTCAAGGGTGATTTGAATTATAGGAAGTTGACAGGCGACAGAAAGTGGGAGTTTACCGTTCCGTTCCATCAGGCCTTGAGTGGCTTCCACCCCGCGCCTCTCTGCAGTATAAGAACACTGAAGGCTGAGGTTCAGGTCGGTCTGCAGCCTGGGCAAGGGGAGCGGCTCGCAGCCTCTGAGCCCGGCTGGCTGACCTGTGGGAAATATGGAATATTTCAGTTCGATGGTCCACTTTGACGTGGTTTTGGAACTCTGGGTTGTGTAGAAAGATCTGACAGCACTTTCATCCCCAGAAAAGCAGGTGTGGGTTTAGTACTGTGGCAGCTCTGCCTTAGCTCTGGGAAGCCTGGCCCCTCAGGGCTCACTTGCATATGCTCTGAATGCTTTTTTCTCTGAACATTTTGCCTCACTACATTGTTTTGGGGATAGATTAGCTAGTTACAGATATTTACATTTATGTTGAAACTTTAGTAACTTAATTCAAGTTAAATGCATAATTTTCAGTGGTTTTAATGAACTTACTTTTAATTGGAGACAAAGCAACATATAAATGAATTCTGCTTTTAAAGTTAACATTTTGGGGTTGTTTTGGTTGGCCTTGTGCTAACATCCGTGCAAGTCTTCCTCCACTTGACGTGTGGGTCGCTGCCTCGGCGTGGCTGACAGTGGGGTAGGTCCATGCCCAGGATCCGAACCAACAAACCCGGGCTGCTGAAGTGGAACGTGCCAAACTCAACTGCTACGCCACAGGGCTGACCCCAACAGTTTTTTTTTTTTTTAGTACTATGCTGCATGGTATTTAATGTTGTAGGAAGCATGTAATTTTATTTAACTTGATTTGGGGCTCTAGAAACAAGGGCTCCATGAGAATATACATCTTAAATACGTTTTGTGAAGAGAGGCATGTCTTACAACTGTGATATTTGAACACACAAAAGTAAAACTTACCTCCTGAGTTAATTCTAGATTTTGTTCTCCTTGAATTTTATTTCATTTCAATAGTCTGTTTTATTAACATGCATTTGATCGACCTGTGGAGTGGATGTCAGGAAACACCAGACTGAACAGAATGAAACAAATGGTATTTGAAGAATTGTAATATCTTTTACAATCGATTTGTGATATCTATGATCAATTGAAATGTATTGTTTTAACCCATAAGTGTTTTAGATGAACAGGTTTTTAGATTGCTCTGCAGTTTAAAAAAATGCTTTAGATAGAAAAGATTCTTATGCATTGAATTTGTGGTACTACCAACAAGTTAATGCATTTTTTATATTCTTACATGTTTATTGGTGAGCACCAGATATGAAAGACTGTAAGTTTCAGGTCAGTTTGTTTTGAAACTGAAATTGGAAATAAACCTGGAAATGTTTTCTTGCACTAGAATAATAAAATGAATTGTACTGAAAATCTCGTTGGTTTTATTTTCCAATTGGGGAGAGTCAAGAAGGGAGGATTAACAATGAGATGTGTGTGATAAGGAGACTCAGAATGTGTGTGACAGATGTTGCTCAAGCAGTTGTTAAATTACGTCGCTTCAGAGAAGCCATAGTCTACGCCCTCACTAAGTATTTAAACATTTTTTTGTAAAATGTTTATATAATGCTTATATATAAAATATATATATAATTTGAATTTACTCTATTTCCTTATCTATATGTGTTCCCATATTAAACATTGTTACTAAGGTACTGAGCATATTAGAATTATTTCTAGACACTTGACATAGGTTAGAACACAATTGTGTATTTGTATTGACTTCATAGCCACAGTGGGAACTATGGTGGAATGTGGTACATTTTCCAAAGCCTTGAGTTTTTTTCTGTGTTTACCATGTTTTATTAAGAACAGGAAATTAGAATGTATGAGGAAGTAGTTCACTTCCTACAAGAAAGAGCAAGGAAACTAGAGCAAGCAGGAAAGTGGCACTGTGAAAGAGGAAGTCGGCTCAAGATGGCATTTAAAAAAATGCTTAGCAGGAGGGAGGGCCCACCTGTAGATTTGCCAGTTGATTTTTTTTTTTTTTTTTTTGGTGAGAAAGACTGGCCCTGAGCTAACATCTGTTGCCCGTCTTCCTCTTTTTGCGTGAGGAAGATTGGCCCTGAGCTAACACCTGTGCCGATCTTCCTCTATTTTGTATGTGGAACACTGCCACAGCATGGCTTGAGGAGTGGTCTGTGCCTTGGATCCAAACTCGTGAACCCCAGACCACTGAAGCAGAGTGCGTGAACTTAACCACTATGCCCCTGGGCTGGCCCCTGATTTTTTTTTAACCAGCTTTCTTGAAATATGATTCAGATACAATTCAACTACTTAAAATGTACAGTATTTTAGTATATTTGTAGGGTTGGGCAGCTATTACCAAAACTTAAGAACATTTTTGTCACCCCTAAAAGAATCATCTGCCTATTAGCAGTCCTTTCCCATTCCCCTCTTGACATTTGGCAACTAGTAATCTACTGTCTGTCTCTAGATTTGCCTGTTCTGGACGTTCATGTATAATTAGAATTATGAAATACGTGGTCTTTGTGACTGGTTTCTTTTCAAGGCTCATTAGTTGTAGTATGTCTCAGACTTGACTCCTTTTCATTGCTGAATAATACTCCACTGTATGGATATACCACATGTGGATGCACCCTGTTTATCTACCCATCAGTGGGTGGACATTTTGGGTTGTTTCCGCTTTCTGACGATTATGAATACTGCTGCTGTGAACATTCATGTGCAAGTGTTCATGTGTGTTTTCTGTTCTCTTGGGTGTAAATCTAGGAGTGGAAGTGCTAGATCATATGGCAGCTGTGTTTAATGTTTTGAGGAACTGCCAAGCTGTTTTCCAAAACATTTGTAACATTTTATGTTCCCACCGGTGAAACCATTCAACGGTTAACCATTGATGATTAGGGAGCTAGTGACTAAAGCTTTTTTCCTTTTTGCAATTACTGATTCTGGCTTTCACCTGTTCACCCGCCCATTGTTAACTGTGCTGCTTAGGCAATATGCTATCTGACTCCCACTAGGCTCCTATAGATAACATCTTCCTGGAGCCTGGGTCACCATGGTGATGGGTGTGTGAGCTGTTTTTCAGGAATTAGAACCCTTTTGTCCAGTTTGGGCCTGTTGAGACCACAAACTTATCAACTGGGCCCATGCAGATGCCTGACAAGTTACCTTTTGAGGTCAAGAAGCTAAAAACTCCACCCTCAGATCATGCTCATGCTGCCATTTTGTGAACACGGGTCCTATGAAGAGGCATGGAGTCTGACTACGCTGTGCAGATCATCAATTACCTCACCTCTCCTCACCTCCAGTCCCCTCTCTCCACACTTCAGACCACCTTGCCCCCTACCCCATAAATGCCTCTGAGGCCCCATTTTTGGGAGGCAGATGTGAAACTTGTTTCCCCGTTTCCTCACATGGCTGCCTTGTGATTAAACTCTCTCTCTCCTGCAATCTCATTGTCTCGGTGTTTGGCTTTCCAGGTGACAAGCAAAAATGAACCTGGTGTGGTAACACCAGCAATTCATGAGGGCTCCAATTTCTCCACATCCTTGTCAGCACTTGTTGTTGTCTGTGTTTTTGATTTTAGCCATGCTACTGAGTATGAAATGGTATCTCCTTGTGGTTTTGATTTGCTTTTCCCTAATGACCAACGAGGTTGAGCATCTTTTCATGTGCTTATTGGCCGTTTGTATATCTTCTTTGGAGAAATGTCTTCAATTCCTTTGCTCATTTAAGAGTTAGATTATGGGGCCAGCATGGTGGCATAGTGGTTAAGTTTGCACTTTCTACTTCAGTGGCCAGGGGTACATGGGTTCTGATCCTGGGCATGGACCTACACACCACTCATCAAGCCATGCTCTGGTGGCATCCCATATACAAAATGGTGGAAGATTGGCACAGGTGTTAGCTCAGGGCCAATCTTCCTCAAGCAAAAAGAGGAAGATTGGCATTAGATGTAAGCTCAGGGCCAATCTTCCTCACCAAAAAGAAAGAAAGGAAGGAAGGAAGAAAGGAAGATTATCTTTTTACTATTGAGTTGTAAGAGTTTTTATATATTCTGCATACAAATCTCATCAGATAAATAACTTGAAAATATTTTCTCCCATTTCACGGGTTGTCTTTTCACTTTCTTGATGGTATCGTTTGCAGCACAAAAGTTTTAGATTTTGATGAAATCCTCTTTATCTATTTTTCCTTTTGTTGCAAAACATTGGTTTTTGAACTCCTTAACATCCCTTGAGGGCCAGTGAAGTGAGGGACCGAGACGCCCAGTGGACAGGGCTCTGCCTATGGTCCTCTCCTGCTCCCTCACTTGTTTCTACCCCAGCAAACGCAGCCAATATATGTTTGGCATAGGTACAGAGGAGCATGATGGAGAAAGCTGAAACCTTGGAGTCAGCTGGGGGTGAGTTTTCCACTGCAGAATTGAGTTATCTCAGGAAACTTTCCCAAAATAGCATCTTCAACTGTTTCAACTGCTAACAGTACCATACTTGGTTAAGTATGAAGTAACTCCTGGATCAAGCAAGCAGCTTATAAATTTCGTGCAATGCATTTTTATCAAGACATAGATCTAATATCTTAGGTATATTAAGGAAATGTGGACGAAGGGCAGGTAAATAATTGGGTGGAGGGTGGTGGTTTATAGTCCATGGGTTACTTTTTATTACTTTTTGATTAAACAGCAAATGGACAAGATTTGCTGGGATGATCCAGCTTTTTCTATAATTTGAGGTGGCGTTTTGTGTTTGATGAAATGCGTGATGCTGTTGAATCTTTCTAAGTCAGAACCAGTGCTTTTCAACCTCAAGGTCATGTAAAAGAAATACCCGCCACAAAAGGCAATGTCCACATAGTTCAAACCCTTTACTTGCATTTTAAGGAAACCCTAGAGTGGGTCAAAAACACAATTCAGAGCTAGACTTACTAAACTTCCCTCTCCCACCTGTTTTCCTAACAGCTCTTTCTGCCAGAAACCCCCGTGGGCCTTGTTCAGGAGCCTCTCCATCCACAGAACTTTTCTTCTCCCCTCTAGGACTAGGGGTGGGCGTAGGGGAGACTGAACGGTGCCACACAGACATGTCTTACCTAGATAATGTGCTAATATAATGTCTGATATTCATGGTATGCCATAAGTGATATCTTGAAACTATAGAAAATGAATAAAGCAGAGGGAAAAAACCCCAGAAAACAGTAAGACCAATATCCCACCACCTCCAAATTCCCTTATTAAGATTTTGGCACATGTATTTCTAAGTTTTTCTCCCTGTATAGACATATTTTTTACATTTCTAAGACAAAAAAAGCAGGATCATACTACTTAATTTTTTTTTTTTTTTAATTCTAAAGTGTATTTCCAACTTCCGGCATTTCTGTTTGGTTCGTTGGTTTTGTTGTTGTTGTCATTGTCATTTTACTTTTGTAGTTTCTGTCTAGTTTGCAGTGTCCTGCCGCAGGGATAGAAGATTTTGTTTTCTTGGATAGCAGTATGACCTGGAACTCAGTAATGGTCTGGGACTCATAAACGCTTGATTTCTAATCCCTGGTCTCCTATTAACTGTGTGACCTAAGTCACATTCTCACAATTTTACTGGAAAAGGAGAAGTTATTTCTGGTTCACTTGAACTATATTCAATCTCAAACCCAGATTCCCCAAGGGAAACGAATCATGCTGAAAGCTGTCGGCATTCTGGCATCCCCTAGTGGCCACCTGAATATTCCATAAACCCTGACCTTTTCCCCTTCTTTGCAAACTACAGATGGGGAGATACTGTTGCTATGGAGCATCAGTTAGTACACTCTGCGCCATCCCGTTAGAGACCACCGTTCACATCGTTCTCCTTCCTTCCTGCTTTCCTTTGGTGGGTCACGTTTCCCATTTTCAATTTATTTAATATTCACCCCTTTTTTAGACCTTTTAGAAAACAGAAGGGAAAATTAGTTCTTATGGAAGATACTTCTAAATTGTTGATTCCCATTAGTCATACATTTCCTGGAGCAGCCACCCACTGGGTCTTCTATGTATTTGCCCCCCACACAATATTGAGCACAGAGTGGGTTGATAGGTGACAAATTCCAGCGTTTGAAATAATTTTTTAAACCTCTGAGGTGATGCTATTTAAATTGAAGTCTGAAGGATGAAATGGGTCTGCTAGAAAGCCTGATCATTTAGATCAGTTAGTACCTGTTGAATGAATAAAGAAATGTATATTATTTAATTGGTAGTTTTCCATAAATGTGTGCATCTTTGAATGCTGCTTTATTCCTTTAGTATTATATTGTGATCAATTTCCCATTTGTTCAAAATTCTTCAAAGATGTGATTTTTTGGGGGGGGGGTGAGGAAGATTCACCCTGAGCTAACAGCTGTGGCAATCTTCCTCTATTTTATATGTGGTCACCGGCTCATGACCAACGAGTGGTGTAGGTCCGTGCTTGAGGTCCGAACCCGTGAACCCAGGCTACCCAAGTGGAGTGTACAGAACTTTAACCACTATGCCACAGGGCTGGCCCCCCAAAATGTGATTTTTAATGGCTACAAACATTTCATCATACAGCTAGATCGTATTTTCTTTTGCTACGTAAACCGTTCAAAATTTTTGCTACTATAAGAAGCTGAAATGAACATCTTCAGATAATGAATATCCATTAAGATTTGCAAGTCTTCACTTACTGCAAATTATTTTAAGCCACTCAATTATTCTAGTCATCCTGGAATAGCTTTTTGTATTAGACTTACAGCTCCAAACTCTCAATATTGAGAAATTGCTTTATATGAGAAGTGGCTTTTCTCCTTTTTTTAAAAATTTAAATTTATACCCTATGTCATGCTGATGACTTTCAATCCTCATTGAATTCAATACAAAGTTTAGGCACAAGGGGGAGTACAGTAAAGTGGCTGGGTTTTTTTTTTCTGTACTATTTAGTACAGAGATTTCAGCAAGAAAAACTGGCACAGTATAATTTTCCTTGTTGACTGCACACATTCTTGTGGTTTTGACTTTGAAATCATAACACTGGAGCTAGGATTCTGGTGTCTACTAGAGTAAAACACGGTAAGGTTGATGCTAACAAAATATGTTAAATATAAAATATAAAAAATATTTCTTTCTTGGCTTAAATTTTATATCTACATGTGACGCTTGTAACAAGGTATTACTGTGGTTTGTCACAGAAGTATATCAAAATAGGTGAATTTGAAAATAAAATTAAAATTCAGGAAAAGTGGAAAAAAGAAATAGAATTTGGTTAATGATGTGGAAAAGTCACAGTCGAGAAAAACTCTGTAAGAAAATAAAAATAATTGCTTTCCATTCACTTAAACTTTGCTTGAATATTGCACACAAGAAACTAAAGGAAAGAAGCAATACTATATTTGTTTCTTGATTTTATTAATTATAATACAGCAAATTAATTTTTACCATGATTGAGATTTAAAATGCCTAATATTCCAATTCTAGCTTAAATTTAAGGAGATACAAATTGGGTTCGGTATGTCTCCAACGCAGAAATTCTTCAACAGGTATCCAAGGGGTGAAATTGGGTGGAAAAAATTTCATCTTTGTTTTCATTAATCTCTAACTGAAATTTAGCATTTCCTTCCATTTTGAATATGGGCCAGGAACCTCAGCAGTATTAGCAGTAGCTGTGTCTTTGACACCTGTGGAAATCAGATCTTCTCATCCTGCGTCACAATCGTTTCAGCTGTCTTGAACTATAGTTTCCTCACTATGTCAAAATTACCATATTGGACCCATTGGTAGACCTTGTTACTTAATGTGCTAATAATGAATAACATATGTGCCTTTATTACATATTCATCTTTTTAATGTTTTGATAACTATTTCAATGTAATTTTCCCTTTTGTATTATTTATCGAAGGCATTTAAGCATTTCATTTAGAGAAAGAGTTCATGGTATAAAAGCAGTTAAGAACACCTGCCCTTATTTTCCTCCTTTTCCTCCAATTTCCCATCTTTCCTTTTCACAAAGTTGGTGGAAGGCATCCCAAGGTTTATTTTTATTTTTCTGAGGCAAAGAGGAGACACATTATACTGTATTTTTTTCTTCCCATCTCAAACGTCGCTTAATACTAATCCTTTCTTGTCCACTTCGGGGCCTTTAAAGCACCCTTAAAAGAAATAAAAGATTTCACATGCGTACATGAATTCAGTCGTCCTTAACCTTCTCATTTGGAGGTTTTTTAAAATGAAAAGGGATGAAAAAGGAGTTGGAATGTTTTTCCTATTTAGGACTTTTATCAAAATATTTTAGAGGTCCTAAAAATGAGAAATCTGAAGGAGCTGTTTAAAATATGACAAGAAGCAAAATTCAACCCCAATTTCTTTCACATATATTCTCAATTTTTATGATAATTATTGACAATCAGTGAATATCAAACATATCTAGATACATTTAATATACAGATACAGTATAATCTATAAACATATATAGCTACAGTATAATCAGAATAGATACATTTATGAAGAACTATGTTCCAGGCCCAACATTAAGCACTTTATTTGTAATGTGGTATGATACCCTCATAAAAATTTGGGAGGTAAATATTTTTATTCCATTATGTATATGCGAACACCGAGACCAAGTGATCTCAAGTTCCTGGGCCCAAGACTGCTCAGTGAGTCAATGACAGAGGCAGAATTTAAACCCTGATTTGCTGGACTCCAAAACGCAAGTTATGGCTTTGCATTTGAAGTTACTATGCCTTTAGCATCATCTGTAACCATGTAATTAAATTCCTTTTAAAAATGAGTAAACATACTCTCAATGGAAATTTGAACCATGAGATTATGTGGATGATAAGCCATGTTAAGAGTTATTAATAAGTGGAGCCTCAGGAGAAGAAGGGAAAAAGAGCTAAATACCACTTATATGTTTTAAAATAGTGATCTATAATGAGAGGGGGTGGGAGTGGGGATTATTTCTCTGTATCATTACATTTCGTATCATTGGGTACATGGAATTTTACAATAGGCTGAACGCCACACTGAGAAAGGAAGTCTTTTCCAGAACATTAGTGTAGAGGGCTGAACGTCAGCAAATCCAGTAATGAAAAGGACGCCTCTCATGTTTCAGGCCACCAACCAGCTGAAAACCAGTGGGTAGTTATTTTGAAGGGAAATTATCTTTGTGAACAGATGGAAGTGATTTGACAAGAACGAACTGGCTCATTCTTCCAACCAAAGAAATGATATAAAAATTGTTTTGCTGTCTTGGTGAAATCCAAAATTCTGTTCATATAAATGATTCCAATTCCTGTGGGGTCATTGATAGCATTACTGATAAGTTATTTAAAATTAAATGAGACAGAATTTTATATTAACCTGTAGAAATACGTCTTAATTCTATATTTCTATTTCACTTCTCATCGGTTCCCAAAGGGAATGTGATTTGAACTTAAACCCTAATACTGATGCTTTTAGAGAAACCCATCAGCCACCTTCCATTAATGAGGTGGCTTCTTGTTCAAAGAGTTGGTACCTTGGGCAAGGAATCTGAATTCCAGGCCCAGCTCTGTTACTGATTAACTATGTGATTTTTAGCTAGGCATTCAATCATTCTGCTACTTAATGTCCTTCTATGTAAGCAGTAAACTTGCTTTTAGCTCTATGATTTTGTAATCTAATTGTATTTTCTGCCATGCACCAACACAGGGCAATCCTATTCACTCTTCATCCACAAAGTTGGTATTTCACCTTTGTGGAAAATTCTACCTCCTTCTTCCTACTTTAATGTCATTTTTTTTCTTTATGGAAAACTCTACTTTTTCCCTCTGCTAATCTCTCTTTAATCCATTGAAAGACTGCTTAATTTCCCTTATGATTACCATCCATAAGATGATGAATCTTACCTTCACACTGGGCAGATCGGTGGTACCTATGACAAAGAGCTTTTGCAAGCTTAGCCATTTCGGAAATTTTAAATGGTTTCTATAAGACAAATCATGAGAATATAATGAAATATATTGGTAAGTAAGAAGCAAAGGATATAATTTATTTTCAGTAAAAAGAATTGATCAAAAATATTCCACAACATAGACTGTAGACACCATAGACAGAAATTCTTCATGGAATAGAAGAATCTTACTATGGAATAATAGAATAGAATCTTACCATATGGAGGAGCCTGCCTCAGCAGCAGGACTCCAAGGGCAGAAACTGAAGCTGACACTGTTGAATGACTATACAAAAGTCACTTTCCCTGGCACAGCCACCATCTTGTTCAAGCATCCTTCCCCATGTTGGTACCACTCCCTTTTCCAATGATTGCTTTAGGGGTAGGATGCAGCTCTGGCCAAGGTGAGGCAAAGTCCCTGGAGGGCTTCTGAAAGAGATTTCCCTGCTCTTAAAAAGAGGCTTATGGAAGGGGTTAACCCTCTTCTTCCTCTGAGGTCTTCATGTCTGGGTGTGGTACTATACTTGCTCCATTCTACACACGGGGTAACAGACTCTGAGAGAATAAGAAACTTGCCAGTGGTAGCAAGTGGCAGAACCTGTATTTGAACGAGGTCAAAAGGGCTCAAACCCATAGTGTTTACCACCACTTACATTGCCTCTCATAATAATAATAGTGCTCTATCATACATTTTGCAAAGCACTTTGTTGTTTATAAAAGAATTTACATACTGTGTCATATCATCACAAGAGCACTACGAGGTGGCTGTTATTACTCTGACTTGATCTGTGGGGCAACAGATAGATGTTCACGAGGTCCACACAGCTTGTAAGTAGCTGTATTGGGGCTTGAACTCAAAGGCTTCCGAGTCCTCTCCCCATTCTACCACCCCGAAACGTGGCTTTAGATGTCCTCCTGGAAGCAGGACGTAGCCAGAAGACAGGGGAAGAGAGAGCACACAGAATTACACAGGAAGTTTTCATGGGCCAAACCCGGAAGTGACGTACTTCACTTCTGCCCACACACCAAAGGCCAGAATTCAGGGCCACACCCAACAGATTTAGTGAACAGCTAACCAGTCTCTGCCACATATACGATTGTGATGCAAAAATTGGAAAACATAACCCTGGGAACTGGATCTACGTTTTTGCCTTGGGGCAAGTCAGGCGGCTTTTATGTTTGAGTTTTTGTGACTATGAAACCACAAGCCCTCCAGGACCAGTTCAACCAACACCATCTTATCAACAGAGTAATTAAGAGTTGTCTGTCAGGAACTGAGATCCCTTGTCCACTTTAGGTGGGTTGAGACCACCAACCGATCAACTGGGCGTGTGCAAATGCTCCATAACTGACCTTTTTGACATTAAGGAGCTAAAAACTTCACCCTCAGATCATGGTAAGGCCACCATTTTGGGAACACGAATCCTGTGAAGAGGCATGAAGCTTGACCATGCTTGCGCAGATCATCAATTACCGCACCTCTCCTCACCTCCAGTCATGAATTTCCACACTTCAGACTGCCCAGCCCTTCATCCCATAAACTGTGCCCCAAGCCCTGGATGGTGGAGGCAGATCTGAGGGCACTTGCCTCCCGTCTTCTTGAGGATTAGTCTCACAAAATAAAGCTACGTTCCTTTCCCAAAAGCTGATGTTGTGATAATTGGCTTTTTTAATGCACCTCTGGCAAGAGATCCCCAATTTTATGTGGTAACAACTACGTGTGAAAACCGAAATGTCTAAGAACGGATTCAGAGTTTTGTTCACATGTTATAAAATGGCTACCCCTGAAGCATGGTGTGGTAGGAGCTAGGAAAATTCTTACTTTTTCTTGTTGTATCTTTCAGAGTTCCGGTAAGATTCATCTCCCCAGTGAAGCCTTTCCCAACCCATCATCAGATACTTTTACAACTCCAGCTCTGACTTACCACGTTTGCAATGTTGTTCTGTGACTAACTCTTTTGTGGTTGTGTTTTATCGTTTTTCTATTTTCTGCATCTCATTGTTCCTCCTTAATCTGAAAGTCCTTGAGATTAGACTTAAATATCTTTTACTCTTTTGAACTCACTGTGCATTCTGATCACGAGTATTGAGAAGGTCTTAAGTAATTGCGGCTGATCTAGCAAATGAAATAAAGGCAGTTTACACTCCATAAATCGGTATTTTGTATCAATGATGAAACTTTTAGGAACCATCACAAGAGACATCTGTCCTGGGGAGTCTGAGGCTTTCATTTTTTTTAAAAAAGTGATTAACTGAATGCGTAGCTTCCTGTATCTTGCTTCCTTCTTTTTCTCTTTTATTAGAGGAAATTTTACAGACCAAGGAAATTTATGACTAGCAATGCAAGCTTATAAAGAGGGTATTTTAATTGAGGTCAAATCTGTGAATCAGCAGAAGATAAAATCTCTTTCCAAAAATTAGACTATTTTTATGATGTTGAGAAGAGTAGATGAGGATCAATTTATATGTATGGATAGGGTTGGCTAAACCTCAATTGGTAATAAAATATAGCCTGGGCTGAGTCAGAAAAATCATGAAAATGTTTTTGAATACTTTTGTGAAAACCTCAGCAGGAAGTTAGTATCGATACTGAGAAGCCACAGCAGTGGATATGAGCAACAGTCTTCACTCTCAACCTCTACAAACTTTTTATTAACAAGAATTATTTGTTGTTTTTTGAAAGAAAGTTGGCAGAATTTTAAAAGAAACCCAAAGCGCGTCTAAAATGGGGTCAGGAAAATCCCACACTCCCCCACCCAAAGCCAGAAGATTTTCCAAAATAATAAAGACATCTGAAAGATCCAGAAGAAGCTGGAGTTTTGCTTAATTTAGAAACCCCATTTGCTTTGGAAAGTTGATTTTAACGAAATGTTTGGCAAATTATCCTATTTTTTTTTGCGGGAATTCTTAACGTTGGTCCTTCATGAGCGCCAACGTAAGGGAGCACAAAGAACCCGAAAAACCGCAGTCATGTTTTCATCACTGTCTTACAGTAATTCTGACAAAACATAACTGTGACATTAGGATCCTGTAACCTTGAGCACGCCCCGACACAGCCTGTGAATAGATGAGAATCCCGAGGGAAGATGAGGTCCTTAGGGAAGAATTCGTGGTCACAGGCTTGTGGCTTTGAGGGTGGGATCTTGATCTTTAAAAACCTGAAAGCCTATTTATTATTTTAGATGAGAAATCAAGCTATCAAATGGACAAGAAATGAGCGTTTGAGGTGCAATATCTTCCCCTTGAACTTCCATAGTGCGCTGGCCCCTTTTGTGATTACCATATTCTCTCCTTATATACGTTAATATATTCAGTCAAGTTACAGTCCTGTCTTGGGTGGGGAAATAGTGTCTTTTTTTTTTTTTTTTTGCTGTAAAGTCTTTTTTTTTTAAAGTGCAGTAACCTTGGTTTATAACATTATATAAATTTCAGGTGTACATTGTTACACTTCGATTTCTGTGTCGATTACGTCATGTTCATCACCCGAAGAGGAAATACTGTCTTTAGAAGGTGTTCTGCCCATCTCTGCTTTGGATAAATCGTAGAAGGCCAATTAATTTCCAAGTTTTTGGAGGTGAGGTATCTCTTCACTGCTCCTGCTTGCTACCTACAACCCCTTTCTAAAATTCTTAATTTCCAAAAGGAAAAAAATGCTTTAAGAATTTATTCTTACATACTGAGTAGTTAAAAAAAGTTTTTAAGCCTATGATCTTCCAAAGTTCTGAGTAATTTAGAATGAGTAAGCATGTTGATTTTCTAGTCCTTTTTTGCAGTGTCTTGTGGGGGAATTTTCTACTCCGTATTTTAAAATAATGATGCTAATAGCTGACACTTATTTTGTGTTTTGTCCCAAGTTCTGTATGCGGCACTTTACGTGTCTTAACTCAAGTAATCCTTGCAACAACCCCATGGTTTAAGTGCTATTATTACCTCTATAGTACAGATAAGGGACTAGGCCCAAGGAGGTGGAGACATTTGCCCAAGATCACAAGGCCAGGAGATGGCAACTCCGGGATATCATCCCAGGCAGCCAAGCTCCAAGGCCTGTCCACTGTTTGAGGGCCTCCAAGAATAGGGATAAATCCAAGGACTTTTAGGTTTTGTTTGTTTGTTTTTGCTGAGGAAGTTTGGCCCTGAGCTAACATTTGTGCCAGTCTTCCTCTATTTTATGTGGGACGCCACCACAGCATGGTTAAGTGGTGTAGTTCTGTGCCTGGGATCCAATCCCATGAACCTGGGCCACTGACCCAGAGTGCGCAAATCCAACCACCATGCCATGGGGCTGGTCCCAACTTTTAGTATTTTTAAAAAAGGACAAGATCTCTCACACATGTTTATACTGTACTGGTGCCTTTTTTTTCATAATATAAAAAGAACTACATCTCATTTATAAGCTGATTTCAATTTGCTGATTGCCAATTTGTTAAAGCAGGGAAATGCTTGACCCCACAACATTTTCACTGCGTGGTCTATTATTTCCAGCTACCAAGAAGGAGGGCTGGCTTTTGTCTGGGGGAAAATCTGCCAATTACGTGGATGAGTTCTAATTTCTCAGTAATGTGTCTACTGAAGTCGTACAGCAGTGATAATCTTTCAATATCGTAAACCTCTCTTTTAAAGATCATATTGCTTATAACAACCAAAAATATTTTTGTAAGCATCATTGCTTCACTTTTCTTCAAAGAATTTCATAATCTTTTAGATGCTTTCAAGGGTATTATGCACAATGAATTTTGATTTCTGTATCTTTTTGCTGATAACATTAATTTTATTTCTAAAATTATACCAAATTAATACAGAGCAAAGGCATTTAAAAGTTATCATTTTTTTTCAAGTAACATTTTGCCTGCTTTTTAGAACGTGTGCTGCAAATCTTTGAACTCATTTTTATTCTTAATTTCATTGTTTCATCCCTGAAAGTTTTAAAATATAGATAGAATAAAAAATACTATGAGGCAGAAAAAATAACAAGGATTCACAGATTGATTTTTCATCATTTTGTCATGTGTGGTAAATTTTCAAAACTTTTTACCTGTGGAGTGTTTTGGAAAATCCATCTTTCCTTCAGGTGATAGTTTTTAACAATATATAATTTTAAAAATTCATATTACATGTTCACCTACCTGAAAAGACTGGATGTACATTTGGTTTATCTCACTTAATTATCCCATTATTAAATATTAATTATTTGATGGCAATGTTGTCATAATGAAAATACTTGTAGATTTAAACTGGAAACTTAGATTTGATTCTGTACAAGAAGTAAACAGCAAATTGTACAAGCTGACAATGTGAATGTCAAATTTGCTCAGCAACTAATTCCAGTGGAATATACTAGATTCTTAGTTATTCATAGGAGTTATATTCTGTAAAGTCACTTCAAACACTGAATTATTGCTCCTGCGGGAAGTACAGGGTTAGGTTCGCGGGAGCCTGTGGTCACAGCGTTTTCATTAACCGATCAATATGTAACCTTGTTTGACGTGTGTTTCCATTTAAAGACACTTTGTTTAATATACATTTTTGATTCATTCACCTTGAACTCATGGCCAACAGTGCTATATCTCATGCCTGAAGGCACATCACAGCCTTAGTGCCCTTGGGATACTAGACAACATTACAGTGAAATCACCAAAAAATAAAAAATAAATAAAAAAATAAATAAAAGCACAAAGATGAAAAAAAGAAAAAAGTGGCACTATACAGATGATGAAAAGGATACCTGTTTACAGAATGCAACTGAAACAAAGCATCACCTTCCTTGGTGTCAGCTGGGAATGTGCATGTGGGAAGACTCGAACTTTTCACCACTGTGCAAATCTGTGAATGACTTCGAAAGCTCCATGAGTATTGATTTTGGAGCTGTAAGTAAATTTCAGTGAGTAGGTGAATTCGCAAGTAATGAAGATTGATTGTATTTTTAAAACTTAAAGATAAGCACTGAATAGTGCATCAGAAAACCAGTTTCTTATTTACAAACCCAAATGGTTTTAGGTATTATTCAATTATCAAACTTGTTCCTCCTTCATAGTTCAAAGCAGCTGGTATATATCTAACCATTTAGAAAAGATACTTCATGTCTATCAGTTGAAAAAAATGTTATAAGAAATGTACAAACTGCCCATCTTTAAAGTCAACAAAAGTGTAAGAAAAATACAAAGAAATTTCAAAATAGCAAAAACGTCTCTACTGTGGATGATGTGCCTTAAATGTTGTGCCTTTGCACAGTGCACAACCTGATCAATTGTACATGGCAGCCTGGACTGTAGCATACGTTGCATAAGGGAAACACAGCAGGCAGAGTGGATGGGTTCAACTTTGGGAAGTACCGACTGTTAGATAATGTTGATAACAAAGAGTAGAGAACCTGGAGGCCAAGAGAACTCACTTGGAATACCTGTACTGCCGTTTATGCTGTGTGAACACTAGCAAGCTCCTTCTCTGAACTTTCGTTTTCACATCTGTAATAAGAAGATGATAAAACTCGCCTCAGAGGAGGTGATTTGAAGAGGAAAAATAATAACCTATGAAAATTACGCAAAAAAGAACCATATATGTTAAGACTCTCTCTCTTTTCCTATAAATAGTGGGATTTCCCTGAAGGTTTGAGAACAGGGCAAGAATCTGATCAGATTTGGGTTTTAGGAAAATAATTCTTGTGTTGGTTTGAAAATGGATTAGAAGCAGACTGGTGTGAAACCAGATTAAAAAAAAAAACTCCTTAAAATCTATTCTAAGGCAATGATAGTGAGCATGGCAAAAGGAGAAATAGACTGAAGAGTCATTTCTGAGATTGAATTGTGTAGTCGAAAGTGTTTTTCTTTCTGGAATCCCTTTGCTTAGTGGAGATACCCCTCCTCCCAGGAGCTCCAGCGAGTGCTGGCTATAAGAGGCTGCCTCTTTCTCTGAAGATTTGCCCACCTGCTAATGACTAGTTGATGTGAGGCTGGGGAGTGGGGACAGCGCAGGGCAGGGGGGTCGGGGGGGGGGGATTTGGGGGGAGGCAGGTACAGGGTGGGACAGTTTCCAGGCTTGGCCACATGCTTGAGTGGCTTGTTCCCACACCCTGTTCTATCTTCCTCAACATCCTTGTCCTAGGATCACTTGTCACTAATCCACATCCTTAAGAATCTTGACTGCCAGCTCCTCCAGGGGAACTGCAAAGGGAAAGACTTTAGGAAAAGACTTGGCTGCAAGGGGATGAGGAGGAGAAAGGAGTCAAGGAATGTCTTTTGGGCTCTCGCTTCATCCCAGACTCCTGACTGGTTGACACTTTTCCTTTTAAGAGACTTACGGTGAGGTGGTTCTTCTGGCAGTCTGCAAGAAAATGCTTTCTCCTTTTAGAATAGAAAAATGTTAACATTGATTGCCCAATGACTCCCTCCAAATTTGTCCTAACATGTTAAACTATTATAAACTTGCAATTTTACGACTGAATGGTTGCTTCAGTAAGGCCATGAGAGATGGTACTAGGTACAAGACATCTTTTTTGGCTAGTTGAGAAAATATAGATTAAAACTGAATTAAAACGTGTTGAATTTAAGGTCAGATAAAAGTCAAGTAGGTCCAGAAAATACATATTTATCATGGATGTTTTTCAAAACCTTATATTTACCCAGGTAAAGTATTTTTAAAGTACTTTAGATTTTTGATAAGGATTTTGCTTTTAAAAGGAACAATCCATAATTTACTTTAATGATGAAACTGAAGGCTTTTTCTGTTGGTATGTTCCATCAAGGGAGCTCAGAGGTTCTCCAAGCTTAGACTGTAGTGATGTTATAAAATGAGTCACATTTATTTTAGGTATGACATACACTGGAAACAGTCATATGTGTGGGGAAAAGAAAGAAAATGGACTTTAAAAATAAATGATACAAAAATTCATGAAGATTTTTGGAAATGACATTCATAAATTATTTAACAACTAGCCGAACTGTCATGATAGAACAAGTAAGGGACAGGGGATTTGCTTTAGAATCCCTGATGAATGAATTGATAAAACTCAAATCATTGCAGAAGAAGGACTCATTTATTAGAGAGATCGTAGATCAGCAAGCCAACTGGAACAAGCCTAAGAAAGAGCTGAGAATGGCTTTGAAGACTTTTAAATGCTGTCACTTCTGGTAGCAGTAGCTTCCAGAGGTTTCTATCTCATCAAGGAATCTTCCGTTAGATGACTAAAGTTGTTTGCAGCCTTTGGCAACATTTCATTCGGTTATTTAGGATGATATTTCAATCAAGCATACTCTTTTAAAACAATCTTTAGACAACTAAAATGTCACAATAGTGGTTTCAGGGACAAGCTTTTAAATATAAGGCAAAAGTCCCCAAAGTGGTTATCGAGTTACAAATGTTCCTATGAGAAACATGTACATTTGCAAAACAAACAAGTAAGCAAACACAAGGAGGAAACCAGAGTAATAAATGTTTGACCCCACAAGAAAGTTCCAGAATAAAATCCAAATGCCAGAGGAGAGAGTTCTTTATCTCCTTCCAGAGTGAATTATGAGGCATTTTTATCTTGTCTCAGATATCCTGTTTATTTAACACGTATCTCAGCCTGCCAGGTGTATCAATATATTTCAGGATAAAATTTAACGTTACAACAGGAGCTGGAAATTCTGGTTTAAGTTGGATGTGCCCAGGACTTCCTGTTCCCAAATGGCAAAATATTTGTTTGCTTTCCCCTATCAGCATCTCAGACTAAATTTGTCCCAAATGGAACTCTCCTCCTCCCTCCTCCGCTTCATCTCCTTGCTGCTTGGCAGGCCTCACTAGCCTTCTAGCCCGGCTGGTCAGCTCAGACTGTTGATTCCACCTCCGATCTTCCGCCGTCGCCATCACCACCCCCATTCCTGCTAGTCCCAGCTCTCACCTGGCCGGTGACAGCGCTCCTGCAGCCTCCTTGCCTCCCCGCTGTCTCCTCTATGTATCCCACCTACTGTTGCCCTGCTGTCTTCTTTTGGGTGCAGCATGCTCAGTGTTGGTCTTCAAAGGCGTGGTCAGCGGAAGAGTTCCTATATACCGTGGTCCAAACTCAGCCTGGCATCTAACTAGGACCATCCCTCTTCTATAAAGAAGCAGTTATATGAGACTTACTGGGTCACACAGCTGGAAGCTTCCCATCTCTATGTCACTGTAAAGAAAAACAGAAGTCCGTACTGAGGGATTACAGATCATAATATATTGCCCACACGTGCAGTGTTGAGAGAAATCTGGGCTGCTTTGTGTGTTTGTACTTCCCTCCTGTGCGTAAACTGTCATCACATCTAGAGTTCCCCCACTGCCAGCCTGCAGGTTCCACCACCTTAGGGCTGGCTGGTCCCATTGCAGTCCCTTCCAGGGTCCAGCTCAGACCTACATCCGGACTCAAAGCCCTCCCTCTCAACGCTCAAAGGACCCGTCAACAGATGCAACCTTGAAGAGTCACTCACTTTGTGTCTTGACATCCCAGAAAGTTCGAAGGCAACTGGGCGGACGCCAAACCAAGCACTTTTTCTGCTCCCACTTACCACAAAAAGTACATTGCTTTCACATAGAGAAAAATCTGTTTGACACTGATTAAAATAATGTTTTATTGTGTGTTTATTGAGGTATAATTGACAAATAAATTTGGAAGATATTTAAAGTGTACGTAGTGATGATTTGATATACGTGTACATTGTGAAAGCATTCCTCCCCTCTAGTTAACTAACACCTCCATCACCAACGCTGACTTTTCAAGACCGTTGTGAATTTCTATCTTCCGTTGTCGTGAAGAAGAGCTTCAAGGGTGACCAGGACGACCAGAATTAGACCTGATGAAATTGAATTCGGACAGTTGGATGTGGACGTAATAGAGAAGGGCCTTTCTCGGATTGGTTCTCTTCCAGGTGCCTTGAAATTTCATCCACTTTTGGGTTTCCTCTGGCAGCATCATTTCACTGAGTGATGTTTCAAGTGTGTAGCGACTCTCCTGCAAGTAAAAGTTGCAGCTCACAAACCTGTTTACTACAAAGTATACTATTAATAGGAGATTTCTGAAAGCCTTTGTTTCCATTAAGGACTATTATTATCATCATCATTATTATTATTATTAATGTTGCTTCAAGTGAAAGCATTGAGGTGGCTCTGGATTGGAGATGGGGCAATGTTACTGTAAAATCAAAAGCCATTGTCAAGGCCAAGAAATCTTCACAGACAAGAAGGATGCATGTAGGATGATCAGATGAAATCCGAGAAAAGCTACCACATTTCTAATTTTGTTCAATTTCAGAACAGCACACAGGTCTAGCAAGGACCTTCAAGTCAGGTCAATGTGGGTTCCAGTTTTAGGTTCTCCTGCAAATAGTGGGACCTTGGGCAGGTTAGTGGCCTTCTCTGTGCTTTAGTCTTGTGGTCTGGGGTCTGATTCTCATTCTGCCCCCGACCTGCTGTATACTCTTGGACAGTTTATTTCGTTTCTCTATGATTGTTTCCTCATCTTAAAAATGGAATATTCTAATATCCACTTCATAATCTTCTTTGATTTAACGAGATCATACATCGAAAGCACTTAGAACAGCTCTTCTCAGAACACACGTGCGTGTTCCATAACCAGACGCTGTGGCTGTTACTAACACCAGTATTATCACTACGTATATTTCCCTGCAGGGTCATTGGGAAGTTTAAATGAAAGAACGCTCGCCAGGACGGGCTACATAATTTCTGGAGCCCAGTACAAAATGAAAATGTAGGGCCCTTCTTTCAAAAATCATTAAGAATTTCGACACTGGAGCAGTAGAGCATTAAGCCGAGCTCGGGACTCTTCTGAGTCCGGGACCCGAGCAGCTGCACAGGTTGCGTGCCCGGGAAGCCGGCCCTGGAGCTGGAAGAAGCAGAAGCGTTTGCACACAGGAGGTGCTGAATAAATGCTTGTTCACCTTGGTGTCAGCACGCTCCCACACCTCACGCGTGCCAGCACCGTTGACATTGACCACTCGCTGTCACCTGTCCCTGACTTAAGGACAAGACCTGGACTTGCGCTCGCGGTGGAGCCCCACGGGGAAGACCACCCCCAACCCCGCTGTCCCCTAGTCGCTTTGGCGCGTCCGCGGCGCAGCCCAGCCTTGGCCTGGCCAGATGGGGCCGCCGCCGCCGCCGCTCAGCCGCTGCGCCTCGCCCGAGAGGAGCCCCCGGGAGGATCGGGGTCCGCCCCGCGTCCCGGGGCCCGTTTCGGAGCAGCGGGGTCCGCCCTGCTGGTGCGCAGCGCGGCCGGGCCGCCGGGTCCCGCGGGCGCCGCCAGCGTCCGGGCTTGGCCGCCTCCCCGCCCTGGAAACCGGTTGCCCGAGGAGACGGCCCGCGCGCGCCCGCCGGGTCCCCCGCCGCAGCCTCGCTCCCCGCCGCTGCGGGTCCGAGCGCGCCTGGGGCTCCGGCATGAGCCGCGGCGGCTCCTCGGGCTCCAGGAGCCTGGACCGGACCAGCGACGCCGCCTTCGGTGCCTCGTCGCCCGCGCCCGAGGTACGGTCCCGGCCCGCGGGCCGCGCGCGGGGGTGGCCCCGGTGGCGTCTCCTAACACCCAGGGATGGGCGGCCCGGGATGCGCAAAGACGCTCCTGGGTTGCAAACTTTTCCTGTTGAGCGCGGGGCTAGATCACGGTGGATGCGGCCCCGCCTGGGAAGCCGACCGGAGCTGTCAGGGCCGCTCAGTTTCAGAAAGTTGTGGGCAGGCCGCGAATGTGTGAAGTGCGTCTGAACTTTCGGCTGTGCCAGTTTGCTTCTCTGACCGTTTAAACGGCTTAAACTCTAAACGCAGTGTGTCTGGCTGCTGTAGAGCCTCCTCGACCCCCTCCCCTCTCTCAAGAGCAATTAATTCCTTCATTTCACTTTACTGAGCTTCTAAAACGTGATTCGGAGCAATTTCTTCAAAGTCTGGCGTGGTAGGATTAACGCCTGTCCTGAGTAAAATCGCTGGCCTTTTCGTGGCTAATCACCCTGAAAACATTGGTAATTCAGTTGTCGCTGTAGCCATTTACTCGTTTACTCCCGGGAGGCATTTAGGCATTGGGGACTTCAAGCATCGGATATTCTGTAAAACACACATACACACACAGAAAGTTCTGGCTGGCTCAGCCTGGCTTAAGCATCCCTTTCTGGACCTGGCTTTAAGGTCCTATTAGGCATAGAGAATGTTAAGGGTAGTTGCCAGAGACGGGAGAATGGTGTATTCAGCCCAGCCATACTAGCCATATACATGTGTATATATATGTGTGTGTGTATATATATATCTATATATCTATCCCTGGGGGACGCTCTTAGATTCAAGACCTTGGATGGGGTCTCCAATACGCTAGAGGAATTCCAATATTCAGCAGCGTTGATTGTCGCCTTACATCTGACCTATATTTAGATTTCTCTGATTACTTGTATATTTGTGGAAAACTAGTCCCTTCTTCTACAAAGAAAGCTAATTTTTCTTCCATCTGACATTTTCATATTTTATCCCAATATGGTGTCTGCTCGGAATTAAGCATGTTAGTCCGTACAAAAAAGTATGTAATATTTTTATATTCTTTGTATATATATTTTTTGATAGGGATTAACATTTTATTGTATTTCCTTCCAAAATTTTTTCTGTGAGTATACATGTTGAGTGCATTTTAGTATAAAATTTGCCTCCAACTACATATACAGCTTGTAAATACTACTTCTAATTGATGTTGAATAAAGAACATTTCTCTATTTTCTTCAAATTTATTTCTTTAATATTTGGATTTTACATCCTTTGAATTTATCGTAATTTATTCAATCATTCCTATGATATGATGTTTTAAAAAATTTTTTTTATTTTTAATTTTTTAAATTGCAGTAACACTGGGTTATAACAATATGTAGCTTTCAGATGTACATTGTAACATATTTCGAATTCTGTGTAGATTACATCATGTTCACCACCCAAAAACTGATTATAGTCCATCCCCTCACATGTGAGCCTAATCACCTCTTTTGCCCTCCCCCCTTCCCCTATGGTAACCACCAATCCAGTCTCCATCGCTATGTGTTTGTTTGGCGTTGTTTTTATCTTCTACTTATGAGTGAGATCATACGGTATTTGACTTTCTCCTTCTGCCTTATTTCACTCAGCATATGTATTATTTATATATTTTTTGAGAACCAATTGAAAGTAAATTAAGGACATCATGGTCCTTCATCACTAAATAGCCTAGTGTGTATCTCCTAAGGACAAGGGCGTTCTCTAACCAAAATGCAGTGATCAAATTCAGGGTATTTAACATTGTTGCAACAATATCATCTAATGTACACTGTCTACTAAAATGTCGCCAATCGTCCCAATTTACTACCAAAACATTTTTGTCGTTTCAGGATTACATTGTATTTAGTTGTTATGTGTCTTTAGTTTCTTTAAAAATGGAACAGTTCTTCAGACTTGTTTTGTCTTCAAAGATACTGACATGTTTATTGAATGTAGGGCATTTGTATTGTAGAATCGGTTTCTCTGATTGTTTTCACGGTGAGATTTTGGTAGGAATACTATGTAAGTGATGCGCCTCAGTGCATCACTAGCAGGTGCATGGTGTCATTTTGTCCCATTATTGTTGATGGTCCTAGTTGTTGGAATCTTCCAGAGTTTTCCACTGTAAAGGTGGAAAAATAAGTGTTTTAGGAATAAATAAGTGATCATATTGAGTAATCTCATTGATTAATATTGAGATTTTTAGGATAAATTTTACTACCCACATACAGGAAAATTTCCACCAAGAATTTAATTGACCTGAAAGACCTAAATTTTTTTGAGAATAAAAGTAGACACAGAAAGGCCAGCATTTATTATAATTAATTTTTCAGTTTACTAAATACTTCATCTGAGATCATTTTACAACTCAGGTAGGCAGGGCAGGAATTTCCTATTGTATAGATGACAAAATGGCTTGCTCACTTAGAAAATGATGGAGCAGGAACTTAAATGTGTCTCTTTTGAAAGTTTAGTGTTTTTCCTTCCACACCACGATGCACTGAAAAACAGATTAAAATGCAAAGCTGGGATAGCACGCAACTGTATGAAGAAGTAAAAACCTGCAGGGACTGAGGTATTAGCTTTGGGTTCAAACAATCCTGATTATAGCACTCATTATCTGTGATAACCTGGGCAAAAAAATTACTTAATGTCAGACTTTAATTTCTGTATCAGACACATGAGATCAGAATACGTATCACATAGTGTAGTTTTGGGATTTCACAGTTAACGTATGTAAAGTGGCCAATACAATAACAGAATAAGAGCTTAGTAATATTGCCTGTCATTATTTTTTGTAGCTTTTGGATTTTCCTTGGCGTCAACACCCCTACTACCCACAACTGTGGCCATCACGGACACCTCCATCGAGACCTCAGCCACCACCTTAAAATCGTTACTGAGAATCTGTGTGAGGGACTGAGGATACAAAAATGAATCTGATACAGTCCTTACTCTCAATAAAGAACTAAGAGTTCACAATCAAGAGAAACAGACAGAGATGACTGTTTCATCGATATGACCCTTGAGCCAAATTTAATGCTGCGTTTTAAGCTGGGTTTACCTCTAATCAAATCATCAGCACTTTACTAGGCTAGAAAATGTGACAAATACTAAGAGCAATATTATGTGAATTGAAGTGTAACAGCTCCAGCCTGGAGGACAGAGACAGGCTTTGGGGATATTTACAAATACAGCTTTAAGCAGAGCAGTGTAACTTAGCCATGGGCTTAAAATAAGGTATGGAGGCTGAAAAGTGTTACCAAATTATAAAATAATATCATGAGTCAGTAAAAAGCTAGAGCAGTCCTTTGGTGAGAAGGGCTCGGATTTGCTCTCAGAGGCCACAAACATATGGTGGCTTGTCAGCCCCTTTGCTATGTCAGTGTTTTCACATTCCTAGAAGAGCTGCACTGAAGTCATGGCTTCAGTGTATGCCATTGTTAGGAAGTCGAGCAAGTTTCTTTCCTCTCTGTAAAGCAAGGGTTACATGGAGTAACTGCCTGACAGGTTGTTAAGAGCAGCAAGTACAAACAGCAACATGCTCTAGCAACACCTGTAGCTCCTCACAGCAAAGGGCTCAGAGCTGGTCATGTATAATTAAGAAAGAAGTAAAATTGGTTTTCCCTTTATTTCCCCACTATTTCCACTTTTTAAAAAGTTGTGGAAAAGTACACATAACATCGAATTTATCATTTTAATCCTATTTAAGCATACACTTCAGTGGCCTTAAGTACACTCACATTATTGTGCGTCCGTTGCCACCATCTATCTCTAGAACTCTTTTCATCTTGCGAAACTGAAACTCTGTACTCATTAAACAACGACTCCCCATTCGCCCCTCTCCCAGCCCCTGGCAACCACCCTTCTACTTTCTGATTCTGAATTTGACTACTCGAGGTGCCTCATATAAGTGGAATCATACGATATTTGTCCTTTTGTGTCTGGCTTGTTTCACTTAGCATAGTGTCCTCAAGGTTCACCCATGTTGTAGCACATGTCAGAATTTCTTCCCTTTTTATGGCTGAATAATCTTTCATTTTACAGTATGTCTATACTGTGTTTTGTTTGTCCATTCATCTGTTCATGGACACTTGGGTTGTTTCCACCTTTTGGCTGTTGTGAATAATGCTGCTGTGATCATGAGTATACAAGTATGTCTTCAAGACTTTGCTTTCAGTTCTTCTGGGTACACACGCAGGATTGGAATTGATGGATGATATGATAATTTGAGTTTTAATTCTTTGAGGAACTGCCATACTGTTTTCTATTGTGGCTGCACCATTTTACCTGCCCATTAGCAATGCAGAAAGGTTCCAATTTCTCCACATCCTTGTCCACACTTGTATTTTTCCTTTCTTTCTTTCTCTTCCTTCCTTCCTTCCTCCATCTCTCCCTTCCTCCCTCCCTCCCTTCTTCTCTCTCTCTTTCTTTCTTTTTTGTAGTAACCATCCTAATTAGTATGAGGTGCTATCCATTTCCACTTTTTAAAACCTCTTCTGGTTTATTCTTTTCTTTATTCCCCCCTCTTTTTAATCAAACTCAGTTTTAAGATCTGACTTCAATCATATGTCTTCATACAAATATAAGTCAGAAGGCTCCTTATTCTAGATATAAAGAAAAAACCTGTCTGCCCCAAAAGGCAATAAAGGACAGAAAAAAAGCAGATAAAAAAGAAAAAGTGATGATGGAAACAAATACAGATATATCAGTAATTACAGTGAATATAAATGACTAAATACTCAGTTAACTAACAAAATTGTCAGATTGATTTTTTTAAACCCAGGCATATGCTATTTGTGAAAGACACATCTAAATAAAAAAAGTATGGAAAAGTTGAAAGCAAAGCATGTAAAAATTGAAAAACAAAGTGTGTATTATTTACCAGGCAAATAATAAGCATAAGAAAGCTAATTAGATATGATAATGTTATACAAAATACTTTTAAGGCAAAAAAGTATTACTAAAGGTAAAGAAAGTCACTATAATATACAGATTATGTCATCATCACATAATAATAAGGCTTTTCATTCATTGGGAAGTTGTAACAATTCTAGATGTTTGTGCAGTAACATGCCACCAAGACACGGCTTCCAAATACACAAAACAAAAGTTGGCAGAAGCAAAAGTCTATAAGCAGATATAGACAAAGCCAAACCAGATTAGAACTTTCTTAACATACCTCTGTTAGCATCTGAGAGATCAACCAGACAACAGTGTGGTAGGGGAGCTATTAAAAAGCTACAAATACAAACTAGGCTAAGTCATTGTGAAGAAGAAGAAAAGTATATAAAATATTTGGAATATGGCAGTGGAAGTTAACAGGCTGACTTGTCCCCCTTGTCCAAGAGAATAAATACATTTAGACTATGAAACAATCAATTGGACAAAATTCTACAAAGTGTACTCTGTTGGTAGGGATTGAACTAGATAAGTAATTAGAAGTTTTCCCCTTGTTTTAAATAAAAAAAGGATTTACACTATCAAAAAGAAATGACGACCATCTGGTCATGAGAAAACATTAGACAGACCACCTTGAAGGATTTTCTACAAAATAAAGGAGTGGTGTTCTTCAAAAGGGTCAAGGTCGTGATTGGAGACTTTGGAGACATAACAAGTGGATGAAATGTGGGCTCCTGGGCCAGAAAAAGGACATTAGTGGAAAAATTGGTGAGATTTGAATAAGGTTTGTAGCTTAGTTAATAGTATTGTACCGTGTTAATTTCCTGTTTATTAAATGTGCCTCAGTTATGCAAGTTATTAACATGAGGGGAAACTGGGTGAAGTATATTAAGTATATTAAGTATATTAAGAAACTCTCTGTTCGCAACTTTTCTTTAAGTCTAAAAGTATTGCAGAATAAAAGTTTAAAAAATAAATGATAACCAGTTAATTCCTCTGTCTATTCAGTTCTGTTTATTTTAACTGCAACACTCAGTTTCTCTTGTTATCTAATTATTCTTTGACCACGGGCTTTAGAATGCGGCATGAGAGAAAGCGTTCAAAGGTCAGGTAGGAGAGAAAAACATTTTGGACACCAAACAGAGAGCAAATTTTCCTTTGCGCGTTTCTAAAAGATTGTGTGTGTATTTACTTAATGTTACCAAATATAATATGTAGTATATTTGAAACAATAGTGAGTGCTTCTGGGTTTGTACTTGAATTAAGTGGACTAATTATAAAGACTTACTTTTTCTGTGTTCAAGGACAACTTAAAAAAAAGTTTAATTGAAAAAGGGAGTAATATTTGCTGGACCAGGAATTATTTATGCTGTGTTCTTTACCCAAGGTTTCTTTTTTTCTTTGTTTCGCTTCCAATTTGTTTCCCTTTGAAATTGGTGCTCTGGTGGCTTTGATCTACGGGAGAGGAGTTCAAAGTCATTGCTGAGGTGGACCAGTAGCACCATATTCTTTCTCTTACTGATAGCAACGTAACTATTGATTAGGGCTTCTATAGCTATGTGTTTGGATAGTGCGTGAATAAACTATTTTAAATATTGCTAATAAAAATAAATATACGAATTATACTTCTGAGTAACTGAAATGACTTGCTTTTCATTGACTTAATTTATCTTATGATTTCTGTCTTGAATCTTCCCTGTTAGCTTTGTACAGAAATGCACTTTTCAGCACGTTCAGGCCATCATAGTCTAACCTCAACATCAGTGCAAAGAGGAATAATTTTAAGACCTGACTATAATTAGCACATTTCCCTGAGTCTCTTCTACTTCGGGGTAAAAGAAATGGGTAGTTGTGGAGAATACCAAAAAGGAAGTCTTGATGTTGAAATCTTGTGAATGTTTGGAGTAAGCAAAAATGACAACTTAGGAGGAGATCTGAACCAGAAATATTTGCTTAGTGAATCATACGTTGAATTACTCACCCATCTGGCGAACATCCATTGAGTCTTTGGCACTCTGTTAGGCACTGAAGATATGGAAATTCTTTCCTCCAGCAACTATAAAAGGAGTGTCTATTCTCAAGCAGGCACTGTCTTCGATAAGGTCCCACTCTCATAAAAGTTTATTCTAGTCGGGGAAAGAGATAACAAAAGTAAACCAATAGATCAACAAGGGAATTTCAGAGAATGGTAAATACTTTGAAAAACAAGGAATCCGGGTAACGGGGTAGAGATGGACTGGGGGAAGGGTGGGGTCTTGTCCGGATTCGGGGGGCAGAGAGGACTCTCCAAGGAGGTGACATCTGTGCTGAGTTGTGAACGATGCTTGGAGGGGGTGTCTCAGAAATAACAAGGCAACTGCAGGCTCTCAGATGGAAATGAGGGCAATGTGTTTAAAAGGAGAACAATTTGTAGAGTGTCCCTCAATTTGGGTATGTCTAATGTTTCCTCATCATAGGTTCAGGTTAATCATTTTTGGCGCTTTTGGCAAATCTATAGGAGAGATGTTGTGCTCTTCTCAGTGCATCATGTGAGGAACCTTATGTCAGTTTATCTCATTATTGATATGATGAAAGAAAAGGAAAGGCTGAAAACCTGTTTCAGATGAACAGACTAAAGATACCTGACAACTACATGCAACATATTTATATCTGCGCTATGGAACATTACAACATAAATGGTGAATAAAATGGTATAGTTGTTAAATTTCTTGATTTTGACAGTTGTGTGCAAAGGAATGTCCTTGTTCTTAGGAGATACTCGCTGAAAGATTTAGGGGTTCACGGCCGTGATGTCTGCAAATTACTCACAAATGATTCAGCAATCATCATTATCACATGCACTGGATCAAATGGGGTAAAATGTTCTCACAATTGGTGAAAATCTAAGTGAAGCATATACTTGAGTTCATTGGATTATTCTTGCAACTTTTCGATAAGATTGAAATGAAAATATAAGTTTCTGGCAATACGTGGATTAAAAAGTAGAAGGCACTGTTTCTAACGATTGAGCTTACAGTGTAGCTAAGCAACTAATAAATGGTAATAAATAAAAGCTTAAAAAAGGAAGGAGGCAGGCATGGCTGGAGTAAAGATAATGGCCTCAGATAAGGATCTAGAGGGAAAGACAAGCAAACAATTCCACAGGATGCTCTAGAAGACCAGGGGAACGGATGGGGGAGGGGAAGTTTTGCCAAGGTTACTGGGGGCAATGGTGGTAGTGGTAGGGAGATGATGTTGACTTTGACGCACCCGGAGGACATCCAGGTGATGTTCAGTAGACAGTTGGAAATGTGAATCTCTGCTCAAGATGCAGATTTGGGAGTCATCAGATACTGGAAGTGGTTGAAATCTCAGGAGGGCATGAAGTAAGTCAGTGAGGGTGTCTCAAGTGATGGAAGAAAGAGGGTTGAGGACAGAACCTTAGAGAATACCAAGTTAAGGAGTGGGTGAAGGAGGATGAGCTGCAGGAGAGACTGAGAAGGGAGGGCCAGATAAGTCAGAGAAAGTAGAGATGCTTAAGAGGGCGGTGGTATGGGAGATGAAAAAGGAGCGTTCAAGGAGAGTATGCTTCGTGTGTCAAATGTTAAAGGAAAGTCAAGTCAGGTAAGGAGTAAAAAGTGCTCTCTGAACTCGGTGATCAGGGCAGTCTTCTCCCAGGAAGTAAAATTTAAGCTCAGCTTGGGAAGATGAGTAGGAGTTAGCTAGGCAAAGGGTTGGTGTTGCTTGTGTTGGATAAGCTTTCTCGAAGACACAAAGTGTGGGTGAAGGCTGTGGGATGGGAAGAGGTGAGGTGCATTTAGGCAAGTCTAGAAGGCCAGTGTGGCTGGAGTGGACAGGGAGGTGAGAACAGTAGAGAGAGAGGAAGTTAGTGAGGCAGGCAGGGGTCAGACCATGTAGGACTTTAGAAGAGTTTGGAATTTGTCCTGAGAGCAAGGGGAAAGCCATTGGAGAATTTCGAGCCTTGGGATATATTGAGCAGTTCTACATTAAAAAAAATCTCTCTGGCTACAAATGGACTAGAGATTTGGTGGAGGGTGAGGGTGGGGAATAAGTGTGATGTGGGGGAGACTGGAGGCTATTGTGGTAATCTCGACTTGGATGGTGGACAAGACTGGGAGTGAATAGTTATTTAGATGTGAGAATCAACAAGATGGATGTGTTGGCACTGGGAGAAGGGAGCGAGAGATTGTGAAGCTCAGGCTTCTGGCTTGAGGAGCTGGGTGGATGTTTGGTACCATTCAGGGAGATGGAGAAGGAACCGGTTGGGGAAAAGAGCACGAGTTCAGTTTTATATGTGTTGGGTGCAAGGTGTCTGTATGGTGTCCACGTTACACGCAGTAGGCAGTTAGATATGTAGATCCTGAGCCCCAAAGAGAGGTTTTAGCTGGGGATCATCATATATTCAGGGCTCATCAGCATATAGATGGTTTGTGAAATTATGAATAAATAAGAGATTTTCCCAGTAGAGAGTGAGGAGGAATTTTTAAATTAACCTTGAATTTTACCATGTGATGGTTGAGGGGGAGCAGACAGGGACACTGAAAGGACACGAAGGGAGTGAATTCTTCCTGTTATAGGCACCTAGTCAGGAAGTCATTTATTCATTGAGCAAATATTTTTTGGCCTAAAATGAATATTAACCCAAGAGTCAAGTGACCTGGGTATTATTGACTTTGAAATAAACTGACTTTGTTATCTTGAGCTCATCACTTAACCTCTCTAGTTCTGGTTTCTTTATGTTATAAGGTTCATTTCCACTTCAAATTTTCTAAGAAATATTAACAAACTAATCATAACTTTGAAAATAATTTGAAGAGGCTTATAACAGAAACATAGAAAACAGCAAGTTAGAAGACGTGGTGTAAGTTAGCCCCTCAATTTGCTAAATGTGAGACCTTGTGAATGTTGCTTAACCCTTCTAGGCTTCAGTGTCCTGTTTGTGAAAATGGGAGTGTTAATACCTGATTTGGGCTTTTCACTCAAGATTGAAGGCCAGCCTTGATAGTCTAGTGGTGAAGATTTGGTGCTCTCACAGCCCTGGCCCAGGTTCATCTCCTGGTCAGGGAACCACATCACCCGTCTGTTGGTTGACATACTGTAGTGGCTGGGTGTTGCTGTGACGCTGAAAGCTATGCCACCGAAATTTCAAATACCAGCAGGGTCACCTGTGGTAGACACATTTCAGTGGAGCTTACAGACTAGACAGACTAGGAAGAAGGACCTGGCCACCCGTATGACAACCCTATGAACAGCAGTGGAGCATTGACTGACATAGCAGCAGAAGGTGAAAAGATGGTCCAAAATGACCGGGCAGGGGTCCACTCTGCTGTTCACAGGGGTGCTAGGTGTCAGAATCGACCCAACAGCACTAACAACAAGGTGGGCTGAGTACGTGTGTTTATGTTCTCTGCTTCTCTAAACCCCATTAAAAGAAGGAAAAACAGAAAAAAGAATCATTCCCAACACTGCTTAGAATAAGACCAGATTTTTTTTTTTTTAACCATTCTGGAAAATACAAAAAGGCAGTGACATCTTGATGATGAATAAATGACATAGGAGAAGGAAGCAGTGGAGGTAGACCTGTTCTTCCCAGAGACCTCTGGAAGGTTCCATGCTTGGAATTGGCAGATATGGATATGGATTAGGCAGTAGGAAGAAATCAGGGTGATTAACTGATGAACAGAACGTGGACTGGCTGCCTTAATTCGCCATGCCCCCACACGTGCTTATCCGCTAGATTTACCGTTCCCACTCTGCAGTTCAGCTTGCAGTCTGAGGTGGACTGAATGTTTGCATCCCTCCCATGTTCGTAGGTTGAATCCCTAAGCCCCGTGTGATGGTATTTGCAGATGGAGCCTGTGGGAGGTAACCAGATGAGGTGGTGAAGGTGGGGCTCCCAGGATGTGGTTAGTGTCCTTATAAGAAGAGGAAGAGACCAGAGCTCTCTCTGCCGTATGAAAACACAGCAAGAAGGCAGCCATCTGCAAGCCAGGAAGAAAATCCTCTCCAGAACCAAATCAGCCAGCGCCTTGATCTTGGACTTCCGCCTCCAGAACCGGGAGAAATAAATGTCTGTCGGTGAAGCCCCAGAGTCTGTGGTATTTTGTTACAGCGGCCCAAGCTAATAGTCACTTTTTGCTAAAGGTAGCCTAACCACACACACACTCAGAGCTCACAGCCAGCACTCACTCCCCGTTTAGGACAAAGGCCTTCCAACCAATATAAGGTGTTATTATGATGGAACACAGTGGACAGTGTGTTTAATTGCAGAAACTTTCTTCATATGAACGTTTCTCATAACATTTATCTCTAAAGGCTGAAGTATATGACACTCTACCTTAGAGAAATTACTTCTCTAGAGCAATAAACTTTCTGCCACTTTAACTTATGGAACCTGAAGTACATAGTTAGCCAGTTTCTATTACTTCCTTGCTCCCATGCCAGGTTTTTTAGGTATTTAGTGGAAGATGGATAGCTCCCTTTGGTGAGTGCCTGAAGTACAGAGACTACCTATGTAGGTTTAGAAGCTAGTAACTTAGTGGGCAAAAATGAAACTTTTTATAACAACTCAGCTCAGGAGACAGTCTTTCCTCTCTTTAGAAGAAAAACACCATCTGGTCAATTTAAGGAAACTTATTCCAATTTCCTCACTCCTTCTCTCCCTTACGTGAATTAAGTTCCTGCAGGTGGGGATGGGGTGTGGTTAGGAGTATCTTGGCACCAGGGAAGGAGCATTCTGGCTGAGCACGATCCTCGGCTCTCCTTGGTTCCGATTTCCCTCATGGACTTGGACATCAGTCTCTGCTGAAGTCCTTGGCTTTGCCCTGGCTCCTCAAGGTCCAGCTGGGCTTCATGCTTCTTATTCCTATCCCAAGACCTTTAAGTCTTTTGCCTTATTTGTGTCTACCTTTTTGCTTTCCTAGGGAAGTGGGTGCTGAAGGTGGAGCTGCCCTCAGGCCCAATGGGCACATCACTCAGTCATTGTCATTCATTCTGCTCCCAGAAGCTGTGCTGCCTGAAGGGCTTTTCAAAGAAGCATGCATCTCCACTGGTGACATCCTGGGAAGCCGGAGTTTTTATTACTCCCCCGCCTCCCACCCCTCATCTCAGGTGTCAGTTCCTAAGAGGGCGGGCAACATCTCAGCGCTGATCTCGTCTCCCCTCCACTTGTCTTTTTTCCATGTCTTAGAGCCTTTTGGGTGGGAAAATGATTCTCCAGCACGGATTGTTCTCTTCTCTACAATTTGAAGGAATAATTGTTGTGCTGGGAGTCTTCGAGGCTTTGCTGTTTATATGCAAAACAATGCTTTTGAAACTTTAAAGAATTCTGTTTCAGAAAGCCGAGTTCTGGAAATCCGGAGCACTATAGCTCCTGTGAGCTCCTGCGGATCCTCTAAGCAGGGGCCTGAGCTATATCCCCATCGACCCACCAGCAACATTTACTTGCACAATATACCTCCGAGTAATGGAGTGAGTTGACTTACTGGATAGATTTATTTAGAATCAACAATGAGAATTTTAGGGAATGGCTGCCAAAAACAATGATTATGGTTTTGGCTATATTGGCTGTTAAATGTTTCTTTCTGATAGTCATTAACAATGTATTTTAAGGCCATTTCTGGTTCATGATTTTAAAACCATGCCATTTGGGTAAAGAAGAATGCTTATCCCCTGTTCATGGAGGAAAATGGGCAGGCTGGCATTTACTTAAAAGCAAAATTAAAATATTTGGGTTTATTCGAGTTTACAAAGCTAGGGAGATGAAACGATGTGTAGAAACGATGTACAGAAAGCATTGATGAGTAATAGAAGAGTTCGTATCAGAGACAGATAATAGAAAAATTTACCTTAAAATTGCTCGCTCCTTCTATAGGCTGACATGAAACTGATGAATATTGAAATGAAGTCCAACAAGAATTAAGTCTCCTTATGACAATTTCATGGTGCTAGAGAACTGCTCTTTGGGAAGATGAGAGAAACTGTATTTCAAGTTCACTCTAAGGGTAATATTCTGAGTCAATTTGAAGAAACAACTTGTTGGAGTTTGAAGCACAGTGCTGTGCACAGGAGCTAAAGTATTACATCTTGGAAAAAGTTTCACTTTAAACTAATTTATCAAGTGTTTTATAATAGATGGAGGGGAAAAATCCCATTTGGAAAGAGTTCTAGTGTCTTTAACATGTGAACAGATATATATAGGATGATGATGAATAAAATGTCCCATCTAGTTGTCAACAGAGATTCTTGTTTCCCCCATTCCTCTCACAGACGCTCTTCCATATGTGACAATGTTCCCAAATCTGCATTCCTTATTAGTCTTGACAGTATACCCGATACCTCCCATGGAGATATATCCAATATAAATTCTAAAAAACTGCTAGTCACTTAAAATAGGACGTGAAGTTAATTAATTTGCCTGTGACTTTCTTTGCATCCAGCCTAAGAAGTTATCTTTCTCACAAGAACAGATTTTTAAAATAACTTCGAAGAACTTTATATTAAACTAAAATATAAGCTTCTAAATTAACTAGAGCCAACCTGTACAATGTTCATGAACTTGTAGAAAGTACAGGGCGTCTTCCAAACAGTGGTTGGAAATGAATCGATTCAAGTTAAATTCTTTGAACTTTACTTATGGAGATGCAACTCATTATTACAACAGCCAGATGTGCAGACAGCAATATTGAAGGTCAGAAAATAATTCAATTTAGGGGAAATGATTGTTTCGACGTTTAAACAGATGTATATAGGACAATAATATAGTGACCAAGAGTATAGGATTTGGAGTTAGATTTGGTTTGAATTCTGGCTGTGCCATTTCATTCACTCCTTCATTCATTCTATAATATTTACTGATCCCCAGTCACAGTGGTGAACAAAATAGGAATTTTCTTGCTTCTACAGACTTTATAATCTAATGGGGAAAGTAGATATTAGTAAATAATCATACAAATAAGTAAGTTACAAGCGATGATAATGTGAAAGATAAGTATTGGGCGCCATGAAAGCAAATAACACAAGAACCTAATTTCATGGTTGTTGATTGAGGCTCTGGAACTGGCTGGATAGAGTGAGCCAGAGAGAGTTGAGATAGGAGAGGAGAGGAGGTGGAAGAGGAGGGGAGCGGAGGAGAGAGGACAGGAGCCAGAAAATGCAGCTGTGAGATTTGATCAAATAAATTCCTTATCATCTTGGAACCTCAATTTCCTCTTTATACAATGTAGATTGTAGTAACAGCTTCACATGGTGCTCTCAGGATTAAACCACATTGCATTTGAATCATGCTTACTACAGACCTAGCATAATAAGTAGTTACTTACTGGTGACTATAACATATATACATAATTTATATATATAAATAATATATAATTTATTATTAATAATAATTTTCTCATGATGTTTACATTCTGGCGAGGTAAGACTATCCTCCCCAAGAATGGAAATAAGCAAAGAGAGGTTCATAGTTGTTTAAAGAGCTTCAAAGAAAAATTCTACATTTATGCTAGTTTCAGAGATGAATTATTTATCACAGTCATAACTGAGGGAAAAGCAAGACAAAACATCTTAATGTTTTCCAATTAACAAGTGAATGTAAATGACATGTGTCAGCAAGGTTGTAGAATAAAGATACTGAAGTTACAGAATGTGGATTATTGTAATTTCCCAGAACATCCGTCTAGCATGTAAAACCCTGAGATCAAGATTAACTGTTACACAGGAAGTGACAATAAGCTTCTAAAGACTGGATGTGTTAAAGAAACAATTGCAAATTTATTAGCCAAGATATTTTCATAACAAGACACAGAAAAATTACAAGTTAGGTAGGAAGGGAGCTTCACCCTGACAAGGATTAAGGGTTGTAATTTTGGTTCCTTCAAGGTAAGTATTTCATAGATGTTTTAAACTTTTATCCTTATCTAACAAGAAGTGGATGAGGAATTCATGGCCCTATTTCTGCAATGTATCTTGGTTGACTATCTCCTCTCCTTTCTGGCTTCTTCTGAAGCTCATATCTCTGTTCTAGGTTGATCACAGCCAGGGCTAATTTTGAAAATATGAGGCTTATTTATTATTTTGTATTTTTACAAGAGGTGAGTGAAATTCCACTTATACTTGTTCCAATGGGACCGTTGTTTAGTAATAGTAAGTTTTTATTATAATTAAGTAAATAAGTTCAGCCAGTTATTTTTATCTTTGATATGATAACTCTAGAGATGTGAACAGAGGGAAGAAGATTTTCCATTCTGTTTGTCCAGCTACTCATCCATTTGTCCATCTGCCCATCCATCCATCCATCATCCATCCATCCACCCATCCATTTAGCAAACACTGGCTCTATATCTACTCAACAGACATTTATAGGGGGTCCTTCATGTGCTAGGAAATGTGCTTGGTGCTAGGCATATAAATATAATTGATTTCTAGGTTCTGCCCTCAAACCCACAACCTTGTACCTGAATCATTCATTCATTTATTAATATTCAACATGTATTTCATGAGTGCCTACAAAGTGCCAGGCATTGTTGTAGACACTGGGGATACAGTGCTGAAGAAAAGACCCAGGGCCTGCCCTCATGGTGCTTACATTTTAGTGGGAGACATGAAAACTAGTGTGGAAAGTAAGGGCCGTGCTCCCCAAAGTGCGCTTGTGGCTACAGGGAATGCGCAAAAAGGTTTATGAGACGCTCAGGGAGAAAATATTTGAATTTTTATTTATTTTAATCTCATCTTAATTTATATTTTGTGTATATTTGGTAATGTGCCTAATATGTATATATATAATTTACATGTAAATGAATATTCCAAATTATTCCATAAATTCATACTGATAGGTTGCATAAACAAAACATGCAGACTCCTGGGTAAAGCATGGACTAAAAATCACAGAGACCGGTGGGCTTGAAGTCAGGTTCTGTCACTCACTATCTGCGGTTCCTTGGGCAAGTGTGAGCCCCTCGCCCTTTGTAAGAATTGCTGTAAGGATCGAGTGCAACGATGTTAGCACAGTGCTTACGTTGTGTCTGTTTATATCAAGTCCTCAAAAGAGAACTAATATTATGGTTGTTATTATTATTTGATAAATATTAAAATGCAGGCAGCTTCAAAGTGATGTAGAAATACTGAGAAGGGACTGATGAAGCAGTGACCCTTAATGTCGTGAAACTATTACAGTCATGTGTCACAACCATGGGGATACGTTCTGAGAAATGTGTCGTTGTGCGAACATCATAGAGTGCACTTACACAAACCTAGATGGTACAGCCTGCTACACACCTACGCTGTATGGTACTGATCTTGTGGGACCACCATCGTATATGTGGTCCTTTGTTGACTGAAACGTCATTTTGTGGTGTATGACTGTACACGTATATTTTGTGCTTTTAAAAAAAACACAATTGGGGTCACACTATAACTCTAATTTTGTGTCCTATCTTCACTAAATATTAATATTTTCCTAAGTATTCTTTAAAAATGTTGAGATTCACAATATTCCATCATAAAGCTGTAATTTAGTCTATTATCCTGTTTTGGGAGATTTAGTTCCTTTTCTTATCTGTCACTATTATAAATCTGTTAGAATTTCTGATTCGTTCCTTAGGATAAATTCCTGGAAGAGAAACATCTGGGTCAAAGTGAATAAGAATTTTAAGGAATTTGTACATATTGCACAAAAAGAAGCACCAATTTACATTCCCACCAATAATTTAATTGTATAGCCATGTGCCGCATAACAACATTTTGGTGAACAATGGGCTGAAAGTTGGAGTTAGATAGATACGGCTATATAGACATATATAGATATAGTTGGCTATATAGACATATATAGATATAGGACACATGTCTCTGGTCTTAGCAGGAAGCTGGATCCAGACGATGAAGAATGCAATCAATACCTGGACAAGAGGCCTCATAAATGTGTTTCTGATAATAACTAAATTAACGTTGTCAAACTATATTCAGAGGATTGGCTGAAGAACATGCATTCATTCATTCTATGCTCTCCTTCAAAATTATCCTTGAGGGAGCTAGCCCGGTGGCGCTGCAGTTAAGTGTGCACGTTCTGCTTTGGCAACCAGGGGTTCGCCGGTTCGGATCCTGGGTGTGGACATGGCACCACTTGTCAAGCCATGCTGTGGCAGGTGTCCCACATATAAAGTAGAGGAAGACGGGCATGGATGTTAGCTCAGGGTCGGTCTTCCTCAGCAAAAAGAGGAGGATTGGCGGCAGATATTAGTTCAGGGCTAATCTTCCTCAAAAAAAAAAAAAAATTACCCTGGAGGGGCTGGCCCGGTGGCTTAGTGGTTGAGTTTGCGTGCTCCACTTCAGTGGCCCAGGGTTTGCAGGTTCGGATGCTGGGCGTGGGCTTAGTGCTGCTCATCAAGCCACACTGTGGCAGCATCTCACGTAAAATAAAGCAAGATTGGCACAGATGTTAGCTCAGTGGCAATCTTCATCAAGCAAAAGGGGGAAGATTGGCAACAGATATTATCTCACGGCCAATCTTCCTTGCCAAAAAAAAAATTATCTTTGAAAATCCAGAACTCGAGATAGATGTTTCCTTGGACTCCATTGTTTTGAACCTGCTACAGATGTGATTTTAATGAACAAAGGCTTGGCATCATGCCGTTGGATTGTTCTGTGGGTTTTGAAACTTGTCCTGATTTCCTGTAGTGGCCAGGTGTGCTGTTACTGAGCAACCTGTTTGCTTTACCTTGTGGCCCCAGTGGCTGGTGTCACTCACTGATCTGCTGGAAGAGCCGAGTCAACTGTGGTTCACTTCTAGCAAGTGCACATCATATGATACTCGCTTCCTTTTTTTCGTTCCTTCTTTTAATTGTTCTTTACTGCTGTTTGCTTACTTCCTCTTTTGTTTCTCTTGTTTTGACATTGGATAAGAAATAAACCTGAAACTTAGGATGGAAGTTGAAGTCATTCTCTGAAATCTAGACCTTTGGTAAACTGTCAGGATTACAGGAAACATGAGCGGGAGGGGACTTGCCTTGAGTTTATGACCCTGCCCTGGTGTAGGAGTAGCTATCCAGTTACTCGGAAGTGTGTTCCAGAACACCCACAGGGTCAAAAGGAAGGCAACTTTTCTCCTGTCGGGGCTTATGTTTATGTGACATAGTTGCGGTTTCTGCTTTGTTAATGCTGCTGGAGTGGGACAGGCTGAGATGCAGTGCGGTGGCACTGTCTGTGGGCTCCTTAACCCAGCCCATTGCTGGGGCCAGTGGCTCAGTAGGAGTCAGCCAGCTCCAGGGGCTGGTGGCATTTGGTGTAGCAGATGAGAATGGGATGACAGCGTGCAGTGAATCAAATGAGAGGACAAGGATGTTAGTAAAAAGAGCATCCGGCCATCCCTTCACTTATTCTACAAATAATTACTGAGCATTTGCATTGTGGGGTCCTGTGTAGGTGCTAGGTATGACTTAGTAAACATCACAGTCTTCTGAGGGATGGAGACATGAAATGCTTAATTACACATTTAATTTTTCCTTACCTTTGTGTTAAGGGCTGTGAAGGAAAAGCATAGGTTGCTGTGAGACACACCTGGAAGATGGCAGTGTGGTCAGTGGGAGTTCTGGTTGGTTAAGATCTCCAGAAAATTAGACAGAGGAGAAATGCATTAGGAAAACTTTTAAACTGTAAATATGAGAAAAGTGAGAGGATTATTATTAAGGTGAATACACCATCTACTAGTTGATTTTCTTCGTGGTTCACTGATCCTTCTTTGTCTTCCCCAGTTGCCCCCTGCTGTGCTATTTTTTTTTTTTTTGAGGAAGATTAGCCCTGAGCTAACATCTGCTGTCAATCCTCCTCTTTTTGCTGAGGAAGATTGGCCCTGAGCTATCATCTCTGCCCATCTTCCTCTATTTTGTATGTGGGATGCCGCCACAGCATGGCTTGATGAGTGGTGTGTAGGTCTGTGCCTGGGATCCAAACTGGTGAACCCTGGGCTGCTGGAGTGGAGCATGTGAACTTAACCTCTACGCCACGGGGCTGGCCTGCATGCTTTTTATTGGAGCCTGTGGAGAGGATATGATGCAGGACGTGGAGAGGAGAGAGGGTGAGCTCTAGTTATAAAGGGGATTATGAGTTCTATCTTTCAAAAGGGAGGCGTCTACTCACTTTAGTCTGTCTTCAGAGCCTGCGGACGACATTCTCATCCTCCTCATGATAAGTAATGAGAGTTGCTAAGCACTGTGGTTTAAGGTTTGAAATCTGCCTTTGATCTGATTTATTCTGGACTCTAAAGAGAGAAAAATTAGTTCTAAAACCTTAATCGTGGATCTTGCTTTGTCTCTTTGCAAGGATTCTTACAGGAAGGTTAAAAATGGTTTGATTTTTTTTTCTAAAGTGAAACCTGGAGAGATCACGTGTTGCTAATGTTTGCCACTGTCTTCTCTTTTTTTCCACAATGGTCCTCTGTGGAGACTTTGTTGCCATTAAGAGTGTGTATGCTGGACATCACGGCTTCCTTCTCACAGAAGAAATGCTCCTAGAAATGACAGAGCAGCATCATTTTTCATGAGTTTTCTTTGGGCAAAGCTAAGGGCCACCTTGGAAGAGAAAGCAAGGATTGGATGTCACACAGAAGTTATTTAGGTCATTTTCTCTCTCTGCCCTGCCCTTTGTTAATTGGAGATCTTCTTACAGTGAAGAAAAGCATGAAAAATCATTGAATTCTTGTTTTATACTTGAAGACACTATTTTGGCTATAATATTAGTTATATCCCATTTAGTTTAGTGATGAACTTCCTGTTCCAAATGTAGTCAAAACTCTATAGTTGTTCAACAAACGCATTCCAATATTGCTGGAGTATCAGCGACTCCTCTTTCTGCTTCTGCTTTCTTTGTGCACGCTGAGGTTCAGGTTTGGGGTTTCCTGCTGCCTCTGCAACCAGTAAGGAATTCACAAGCATGGCATTCAATTTCTCAAGTCTGAAATATAGGAAGATTAGAATGTGAAAATTAAGAAGTAGTAAATTGGACTCTTTCAACATGCTTTCAGTTGTCTTTTACTTAATTAACTGGGAAATTAATTTTAATACTAAAATTATAGTCACTCCAGGGGTAATTAAATTTGGTGGGTATGCTTCAGATCATTAAATAAAACATCTTTTTGATTCATACTCATGCCTATAGAAAGTATCTTATTTTGTTTAATATGTATTTAAAAAATAAATGGTATCATACTGTTAGTTTTGTTCTCTAATTTACTTTATTGTAAAAATAGCACGTTTATGAGATCTATCCGTGTGGCTCCAAGTAGATTTAGTTGGGTTCTTTGAACTGCTTTCTAGAGTCCCGTCTCAGGGATGAGACTGTAGCGAGGTGCGATGGTTCACCGGTGCCTGTGCTGATGGACCCTGCGAACGTGACCATTCACGTAGAGTTGGAAGCAGAATTGGGGGTCACAGGGGACCTGCCAAAGCGCCCCCACAGTGGCAGGGGTGTTCTACATGCCTGTTCATTCACCATGCTTTAAAGTTATTTTAAAAGGGGGAAAGCTTAGAAAAGCAATCGTGGCTTCCAGATCTGTTACTAGCTGTTTGCTATTTGGCAATAGAATTTCCTTTTTGGGCCTTAACTGCCTCGTTTTCAGATAAGGGGATAAGAACGAACCCTCTCTACTCAGAGGGGTGTTGAGAAGACTAAATGGGACTAGTTCCTGGTTCGGTAAATATTAGCTGTGATTATATATGTATAATCACATAACATATTAATATATGAGATATATTAATATGTATAATATATGATACATACAATAATATTAAATTAGTTGTGTTATATATGAATTATGCATATTAATTATATGTAATTATATATCTAATAATATATGTGTATTTTAGAATCACACCAGGATTGGTACTTGAAGCAAACTCCCGAAAGGTTGGCACTTAAATTTTTCTCACTGCAGCTGCTCCCCACCCGACGCAAAGATGTCTCAAATTCTTTTAGCAGAGCCAGAGTATTAAGAATATTTTGGAATACTGTGTTCCTTTCAATGGGGATATTGAATGGGAAGCGTTTTTAAGTGAAGAAGAGTGACATCCGAGAGAAAAGGGATGAGAAAATCATGTGAAAATAATAGATCAGCTATTTCACAAAACTTGATTTAATGCAGAAATGTCCTCTTCCAAAGCTTTTCCGACAGCCACGAAGATGTAGATGCTCAGATTTATTTCCCGGATCCCACACCCCTCACGCTCTCCCCTGCAGGTGTTAGTGAGCCCTTGAAAGCAAATGCAGATATCAGAAGAAAGAAAACAGGCTGGCTAGGAAGGTCCTTCAAAGGCGGGAGAAGGACTGATTGTCAAAAATTGACGGGAGCATTGATAGGCTGGAGAAACATAACTTGCAAGACTGAATTTATGCACTGCAAATTAGGGAACCACCACTTTACTTGGTGGGAGGAAATTAGAGAGCAGGAAGATTGCTCACTGGGGCAGTATGGGAAGCTAGAAGAGAGAGGGAGAGAGAGGCTGAAGGAAGCATTCTGTAATGGAAGAGACTTGCTAACACAATTGTGCACTGCAGTATGGAATATGCTGGAACAAAGGGGAGATTGGTTATGGGATAGAGAGAGAGGAATGGATTTAGGAGCTTTTTTTGTGTCAGAGATAGGCAGTCATTTTCTTTTCATTTTTTTTTGTCCATGGGATAATGAGACAACCATACCATAGTAGCAAGACTGGCCCAAGGCATTGTCCCTAGGTCAGATAATTGGGCACATTGTGTACTAAATTATGAATAAGCTTCTCTCTTCTTTATGCCATTGAGCTTTGAAACCATCCTTTATTCTAAAAAGACTATGAGCCACCCTGCGAAGCAATTTCAATCATTATCATAATAATATCAGTAGCAGAATCAAATCATATGTAGTTGGCTTTCTAAAATTAATATGAAATTGCTTCATGGGGTAGCTGAGAGATACCTAATATCTTAGACTGTCCTCAGGTGAGGACAAATGGATGAGTTTTAAGTCTTGCCATTTTGAATGGGGTAAAATTAGTTTTTTTAGAGTGAAGATTGTTTAAGCTTTATAGAAAAAGTTGAAGACTTTTTGAAAAAAATGAGCGTCTTTTCCATGTGTTTTTTGGCCATGTGTATTTCTGGTTATAATGTGTAGTACAGCGCTAGTCTTTCTCCTTTTTTTCTTTAGTAATTAGCTTCACTATTTATTGACCGATATTTTCTTTGCCCACTATTTGTCATGCCTCTTTTTTCGTATACTAAATTCTTCTGAGGACTAGAGATTAAGGACAATTCCTAGGGTTTCTATTGATCCTGCTATTGATTTCCTGCTGAGTATCACATTGTTTCAATCAGATTTTTTTTCAAAATGTGAATTGTAAAAAGGGCATTTTTTAAAATGCCTTTAAGCCACCAAAGGGCTATTTAGTTTAAAAATCTATCTATCTAGGTACTTCTAGTTTTAAAATAATGATGTATAGTTAGCATTGCTCTTTCCTATTCCTTGAAATTAGCCACAAGCAACAAAGAAAATGAGAAGCAAACTCCATTTTTGGTGCAGTTAAGAAATGGCTGAAATTCTAAAACACAAAATAAGTGGAGGGCCTTCCCAAAGCAGTGGAGGTTAGCGGAGGTGTGTGTAGGGGGCATCACAGTTGCAAATGGCAGAAAGCGCTGGGAAAGCTCATTTTTCAAAGATGAGTGGCATGGGCCTGCTCCGCGGCAGAGTGGTTAGTTCACATGCTCTGCTTCAGCAGCCTGGGGTTTGCCAGTTTGGATCCCGGGTGCGAACCTACACACTGCTCATCAAGTGATGCTGTGGCAGCATCCTATATAGAGGAACTAGAAGGACTTACAACTATGATATACAACTATGTACTGGGGCTTTGGGGAGAAGAAAAAAAAAAGAGGAAGATTGGCAACAGATGTTAGCTCAGGTTCAATCTCCTCGCTGAAAAAAAAAAAGACAAGTGGCAAACTTAGAGGAGATAAGCTGAAATCTCTTGTTTGCAAGAGAAGATGGAAGTGTGTGAACTGGCAGTGGGAGCTTCTGTGAACCCACTTGGATTCCAAAATGAGGGAAGGCTAAATAAAAATCACTCTGCAAGCCAGATTTGTAGGAAGCTGTGGGGCAGGGGGGCCGTGGAGAGTCTGCATTGTGCTAAGCCCCCCAGTTGTCTCTCCATTGGCTAGAATGATCTCTAGGTCAAATGAAGTTATACACAAAACCATGAGTTTTAGGGAAGCTCTTGCTTGGCTGGAACCTGAATGACCCAACTTTTCTACTCCTATTTGCATGCAAACCTCTTCCCCAGCTTGTCCTTCTAATCAGCAATCCAAAAAGAGATAGCACAGGAATTATTTAAGGCTACAACAACAACAAAAAAGCCAGGGGGAAGAAATAGGAAAAATAGGACAGAGGAAGAATGTCTTCCGAAACTTGCGATGATGCAAGAAAAAATTGTGACCACATATTTCATCATGAATAAAATAGTTGAGTGAAGCTGACGTATCTGAAGCATGTTCAGAAAGGAGAGCTATAGGACCTCAAGAAAGCTACTGCAAGGCAAGAAGAGGAGATGAAATGTGACCTGGGAGAGCTCAGGACAGAAAGAGACAGAAAAAGTGAAACTGTCCCAGCTACAATAGCAAGGCTGGAAGGTACACAGGGAGACAGGCAGACGAAGAGAAGAAATGAGAAGAACAGGAAAAATGAAATGGAAACAAAGAATTGAAAAGGAATCGGAGGAAATGAATGAAATAGAATACATGCAAAAGAGATTAAGCACGTGCATAATTAGAGTTCCTTGAAAAGAAAACTAGTTAGCATACATGAGGAGGGGAGGTGAGAGGGAGCATGCGCATTTTGATCTCTCTCATCTAATAACTTACTGCTACACTAGCAAGAGAAGTACTTAGAAGGGTAATATAAAGATCATAAATTAGAAGTTGGAAGAGAAGGAGAAAGGGGTAAGGAAGAGGAGATATGCTATGGCAGCAAATTAGTAGATATCACCTAAATAAATAGAGAGATGAAAGGTACTAAGGTTTTAGGGGCTGGCCTGGTGGCATAGTGGTTAAGTTCATGTGCTCCGCTTCCATGGCCTGGGGTTCACAGGCTCAGATCCCAGGCGTGGATCTAGCCCTGCTCATCAAGCCATGCTCTGGTGGCATCCCACATAAAACGGAGGAAGATTGACACAGCTGTCAGCTCAGCGACAATCTTCCTGAAGCAAAAAGAGGAAGATTGGCAACAGATGTTGCCAATTAGCTCAGAGCCAATCTTCCTCACACAAAAAAAAATCGGAAAAAAAGGTTTTATTTAAAGTTACAGTTATCAACTTAAAACTAGAACAAAAATACAAACCTTCCTGATTATCAGATGTAACACACACAAAACAGAGGAAAGCAAACAGCCTCCGTAGTGAAAGATTTTGAAGAGCAGTAAAGCGTAACATAATGCACCAGAACTAAGATCAAACTTACTTGTCATCGTAACAAGTGAAAACCTAGTAAAGCCATCCACTAAAAGGAAAAGAATTTTAGAACTGATCACAAAGCCACACTCAACTTTATTTCCATAGGAGACATCTGAAAAAAGGGATGCAGAAAGGTCGAAAGCAAAAAAATGGAACACAGGTAGATGTAGTCAGATACAAACAAAAAGAAATCAGGGATCATGGTCTCAATTTTCAGAAAAGGTTGAATTCGGAGCAGGAAGGATGAAGTCAGATGAATCAGCGCACATCATGATGCTACGTGGTACACTTCACAATGCAGCTGTGAAAGTTCTGAATCTTTGCACCGCCGAACACAGCACCAGCATTCGTAAAGCCAGAATGTGAGTGCTACTGGGCGATGAAGAATCTAGGCCTTCAACGGATTGGATGAGGCCCACCCACACCGAGGAGGGCAATCCGTTTTCCTTAGTCTACCCATTCACACGTTAATCTCATCCAGAAGCACCCTCCCAGACATACTCAGAATATTGTTTAACCAAATATCCAGTCCACTCAAGTTGACGCATTAAATTAACCACCACAGCTACTAACAGACACACAGGAATTCCTGAACATGGGCCAGCCCTGTGGCATGGCAGTTAAGTTTGCACATTCCACTTTGGCAGCACAGGGTTTGCTGGTTCGGATCCCAGGTGCAGACCTATGCACCACTTATCAAGCCATGCTGGGGCAGGCGTCCCACATATAAAAGAGAGGAAGATGGGCACGGATGTGAGCTCAGTGCCAATCTTCCTCAGCAAAAACAGAGGAGGATTGGTGGCAGATGTTAGCTCAGAGCTAATCATCCTCAAATAAAAAAAAAAAAAGAATTCCTGAACAAATGGAAAAAATGATTTTAGTTGGAAGACTCAACATTTAAAAGATGTCAATTCTCCTGAAGTTTATTTATAACATTAATGTGGTCCCAATAAAAATACCAACAGGATTTTTTGGAATTTGATGAGTTGATTTGAATTTCATATGGTAAAATGCACAAGTAAGAAAAGCCAGGAATACTCTGAAAAAGAAGCCCTACCAGGTACTAAACTATATTAATGAGCTCAGAGCTGTTTTTCGAGTGCTGCCTCCACTGCTCTTGTCCCTCAGCCTCACTGGCTTTTCTTAGATCCTTGACCACACAGGGCAGACTCAGGCCACAGGGCCTTTGCTCGGACTTTTGGCTATTTGAATGCTTCAATACCTATTGCCTCTTTAATTCCTATTTAATTACTTCTTTAGGGAAATCTTTCCTTCCCATTTCCCTAATCTTAGGTCAGTTTCCTTTGTTGTCTGTCAATGTCTTTCTTTCCTTGCCTTATTTCAGTTTGTAATCATGCAATCATGAGTGTGCTTGTTTGATAGATGCTCTTTTGCTTACTAGACTGCAAGCTCAGACCCAGAGTAGGGTTTCGGTAAATCGTTGATGAAGAATCTCCAGTCTGCTGGACTCTAAAGGTGGTTTAGACCTAGCAACTGTCTTCTAAACTCAGTAATCAAAGGAGTCTTCCGAACGTAGGCGCTGGTCCAGTGTGAGAGGAGATGATATCCTAATGGGCTGTTTCTTTCCCCCATGAGCGTTTGAAGATGCTAACGCTTTTGGTGTTCTGCCCTAGATTGTAACCTCCTAAAATGCAGGGCCATCTCTGAAGTGTCTTGTGTGACTCTTAATATTACATCCACTGGACACAATATTTCTTCACGAGGAGGAGGCATAAAATTACGGGATGACTACTAACGTCATTCCTAAAAAAGGATGTTAGTCATTGAAAGAAAGAATCATAGCTACCGAGGAACTTATTTTCCTAACGAATTTTATACAGTCGCGTGCCATGGATCCTATAGTTCCAACCTCGTAAGTGACCGAGGTCCTCACGTGGCCTATTTTAGACAATCTTGCTGTGTGGTTAGGGTGGAGAAGGTCCTTCTGAATATTGGGGGAGGCTGAACAGGATGTGGTTCTCTTATTAGATGCAGTTAAACGTTTTATGCTTTTTCCCCAGGCGTACACACCTACCATCTTCTTGGATGTGTGTTTTGATTGGCAAACACAGGCTGTTACTAAGTGCACTGACGGTTTGGTTTGGCATTTCGTGGATTGAAACACGCTCGTCATGACAACGCTTGTTGTAAAGTGAAGGACTTTAAGATGACTTTTACATTCATGAGTTTTCCAAACAGTAGTCTTTGGCACTTGAGTAGCTGGGCGGTCATAAACACGTTTTACTGGGGTGTCCTCTGAGTCCACTTAGATAATTCCAGGAAAACTTCCTTTATGTGACCTCTTTTATATTCCTTCAAAAATGAGTGGCTTTCTGGTACGTCTTTCACAAAGACCACAGGCCCTGGAAAATTCTTGGAGGTGGGCATAGGACCTGTCCAAGCTCAGGAATAATTCTTGAAGGAAGCAGGACAGAAACACAACTAGATGTTGTCAACTGTGACCCACAGGCCACACCCGTCAAATCTGCTCTGCAGATGAGTTTATTTGGCTCGTACAGGATTTCTTTATTAAGCGTTTGAACCAAGGTGCAAAAACTGGGACGTTTTACCTTGAAAAGTCTGGATATATGACTTGTCTTGAAAAATTGGGATAATTTGGGCACGCTGGGATCCATGTTTTGTTACTGGCAGCCATCAGTGGCCTTGGGAGCTGTTCCTTTCTAGAAGGGGCAAGGACTCTTCACGTCCCATCACACTACCAGTGGTCTCAGGCATTCCTCTGAGTCACCTTCATGATCCCAAGATAGGTTATGAGTTGCAGAATAAATGGCACCAGGAATAATTAGGAAGGAGGCAACCTTTTGCATTTAACTCACATGATCTCTTGCATAAACAAATGAAACACTTTATTCCACAGACGAGGTGAGTTGATCATCTTTGTAGTCTGGAAACAGAAGAACAATAAAAACCGCCTCCTAGTTCGGTGTGGTGTCACATTGTGTCTCTTCTGCCATGCCTTTGTTAACTCTGTTGGTTCTGGTCAGAGCTCAAATGGCATTTGGATTGGGTGGAAGGAAACTCTGAAGTGGCACAGGCCAGTTTGTCAACGCCACCCTCACTGCCATCCTGGGGGAGCATGTTGTTTGTGCCTGGGCTGTCTCCCGCCTCAGAACTTTGAGCGTGAGGATGAAGTGATCTGAACACAACATTTCTCTGGGTAGCATTTTTGACACATTTGGGCTGAGGGAATGCTTCTGTATTTCATCTTGCTTTGCACAGCTGCACAGAAAGGACTGTTTATGACTCTTCTCTATATTTTGTCTTTAGTGGGAACCCTATCAGGGAACTTACGATCATCTTTTGGAAGTCCCCGTCACTCGGGAGCAATTAAACCACTATCGGAATGTGGCTGAAAATGCTCGAAGTGACCTTGCAGCAACTTTGGTCAAATTCGAATGTGCTCAGTCTGAGGTAAGATTATGCATCTTTGTAACTCAGAAATGGGCCTTTTTAGCTTCTTTATAGAGCGAAGCAGAGCGTAGAGGTGATTACAAATAGCACGGCAGGATGCAGATTTCAACCTTTCGGCAAAGTTTAAACTTATTCTCTTATTGTGCACCTACCCCTTAGTTCTAGAGAATTCCTGAAAGGTTATGCATTTGCCATGCTGCCTGGGCTGGATTCTAGATCTCAGAGGAGCTCCACAGCCTTGAGGGGTCTGGAGGCACCTGAGGACTTTGTTTTTTTTCTGCAAGGGCTTTCGAGGACTCTTAGCATCTCTCAGAATATGTTCCTTTAATACGGATTGTTTGTAATCCGGAGCTCTTAGGCTGGAATTCTGAATCCTTTTCTGCTGGTAGTTCTGACTGGCTGGGGGAAATTCTAGGAAGATGATTGGGATCCAGCCAACCTCTGGCTGGATCAGGTCTATAGTGGCATTTCTGAGACGGTCTGCCTATCCCCATTTTGCCCACAGCCTGGTGGCCCTGAGGAACCCCAGACTTGCCTGTGAGGTAACTAGTGGTCTCACTGGGCTGCCAGGACCCCATTGAACAATGAGTCCATAAGATGTGTGTGAATAAACATATGCATGCATACGCACAATTCCAAAGAAATACCTGCATTCATCAAGTTTTCTTATAAGGTGGACCTGACATCTTACCTTAACAGGGCACAAACATTATTCAACACTTTGATGCCACAGAATTCATAAAAGTCCACAAGGCATGTGGGAGGAATGTGGTGATATGGTGAAAAGTCTGTATTTGCTTGGCAAACTGTTGTGGCCGTGAAATCCTAAATAGCGTGACTTATAGGTTCCCCATTTCATTGGCAGCAGCGATAGTAGCAATACAGATTTAGAAAGAGAGTTATTACTGCAAAATATTTTATTGCTTTTTGCAAAGTACACCACAATTATCTCTTGAGTGAGACTAAACCACCATAAGACGTTGCTCAACTGGTTTTGAAAAAGAACGTGAAGCTCACTAATTAGGCCTAACTTCCCATCTGGTAATACAGATACAAATACGAAAACAAGAAAGTAAAGTTGGATTAAAATATGAATAAAAGAGTGAAATTTTGAAGTATGGGTTTCTTAAAGGTCCTTCAAACTTATACCATTGAAATCCTTTTCCTCTTTTTTACCTCATTTCCATGGTAGCTTCGAGATCTCCGATCCAAGATGCTTTCGAAAGAAGTTTCCTGTCAAGAGTTGAAAGCTGAAGTGGAAAACTACAAAGAAAACAATGCCAGGAAATCGTCTCTCCTCACCTCTCTGAGAGACAGAGTTCAGGAGCTAGAAGAAGACTCAGCAGCACTCTCCTCCTCTAAAATTAGGACAGAAATCACGGCTCACACTGCAATCAAGGAGAACCGGGAGTTAAAGAAGACAGTGGCAGAACTCGATGAAAAATTACAGTAAGGATATTTCAGGATATGGCTTAGTTGAGTTAGTGTTAAAATACTAGCTTCTGACAGCAGAGTTTACCCTTGAAGGTACTGGCATTTTGCATTATTTGGCCCTGAAACTCAATTCGAAAATTATATATATATATATGTATTGTCCTCAAATATCTTTGGGGTCTTGAAGATTTTTCCCAAGCTCATTTCTAAATGTCACCAAGAGTCCAAACAAGGCCTCGTCCTAAGCATATTTATGTCCTACTGATTAGAGCTGCAAATGCTTATTTGTACAATATGGAAGATTTCCTCTAAGTGGACGTTTACCTGGAGGTGGTGGGGGGGCCCAGAGGGAGGTGTTTATTCAGAAGCTAGTTATAAAAATACCCCAGAAGCCCAGACCACCTCGAACACTCTTCGTTAGGTTTTATTGCCAGTTTTTGCAGAGAATTCATGAAATTGAGGTTTTCCACACTTAGTTCTGGCCAAAGGTGATTATTGAGACAAAATTGGAACTAGTGGTTCCTAAAATGTGCTTTTATAATTCTATGTATAACTTAGATAACTTTATTAATAAGATACTTGATATTTATTTTACTTATTCCATCTCAAAAAAAAAAAAAAAAGCTCATGCTTCCAGCTCCTGTCTTTTTTCTTTCCTTCCACTTACAGCAAAACTCCCTAAAATATTTATATATAGTCGCTGTCTCAATTTCTCTCCTCTCTCCTCTCTTGGATCTGCTCCACTGAAACCACTCGTTAAAGTGACTGGTGACCGCACACTGCAAATTAAGTGATCAGTCGTTATTTTACTTGACCTTTCAATATATCACTCGCAGTTGGTCTCTCCCTGAACCACTTTCTGCTCTTGGCTTCCCAGACACTACACAAGCCTGCTTTTTATCTTACCTTTCCAGCTGCTGTCATCGTCTCTTGCTGTTTCCTCCCCTTCTCCTTGACTTCCAAATGTTGGAGTGCCCCGGGGCTCGGTCCTTGAACCGCTCCTCGTTTCTGTCTAACTTCACTCTCTCGGTGATCTCATCTAGTCGTATGACTTTCAGTCTGGTCTAAATGCTAGTGACTCCCACATTTCTAAATCTAGCCTGGATCTCTTCCCAGAACGCAAGACCCACGCATCTTACTACCTACCAGACATCTCCACGTGGACGTCCAACAGGCATCTCAAACTTGACCTATCCCAAACAGCTCCCGATGTTTCCACATCTCATTTAATGGTAGTTTCATTCTTCTAGTTGACCAGGTGAAACATCGTGGTAATTATCCTTAGCTCTGTTTCTCTGTCACACTCCATGTCTGATCCTTCACCAAAGTCCATCGCGTCTACCTTCAAAATAAATGTAAATTTTGACTGCTTCCCATTGCCACCCTCATGGCCACTAACCTGGTCCAAGCCAGATTATTCCAACAGCCTCGTAAGTGTTTTTCCTCTTCTGCCTCTGCCCCCTGCAGCCAAAGTGATGCTGTTAAAACACAAATTCGATCATATCAGCCCTCTGCTCAGGGCCTTCCAATGACTTCCCATCTGACTCGGAATAAAGAGTGGTTTCTGTGACCTAAATGGCTCATCCTGACCTGGTTTGCTTCCATCACCTCTCTTCTTTTTTCCATTCCAGCTCACTGGCTCCTTTGCTGCCCCTTGAACATACCAGGTGTGATCCTACCTCAGGACTTTTGCACTTGCTCTTCCTTTGCCTGGAAAGCTCGTCCCCCAGTTATTACATGGCTGCCTCTCTGCTTCTGTAACGTCTTCACTGAAAAGTCACTTTCTCAGTCAGAGTTTCCATGAGTAACTACAGCTAAAAGTTTACTCGCTCACCACAAATATTTCCTTCCCTCTTTCCTGCTTAGTTTTTTCTCTCCAGCCCTTTTATAACATGCTACACATTTTACATACAATAAGATTTTGATATTGTCCTTCTTCCCAACTAGAATGTAGGCTCTGTGAAGGCAGGGATGTTTATCTGCTTTGTTTATTACTATATCTTTAATACCTTTGATAGGGCCTGGTGCATAGTAAGTGCCCAATAAATATTTATTAAGTAAATGAATAATAAAAATCATACATACTCGTAAAATAATTTAAAAAATATGGAAAAGTGCCAAAAAGAAATTAAAATTACTCAAAACCTGGTGATTCCATAAAAGCTTGAGTTAACATTTTGTTGAACAGATTTTAAGAATATTGCACACAAATGACATCATGTAATGAATGATTTTACTGAATAATATGTTGTAGATATTTTGAAAAGTCATTCACTATATCATTTTAATGGCCCATGATATCCTATTGCTTGAAATATCATAATTCACTTGTTCCCTTTGCTATTTCCTATAAGGACTTAGGTTACTTATGCAAAAAATGATAAACCAATCTGTAATGAATATCCAGGTATATTCATATTTTCACATTTATGTGATTATGTTTTAGGATAGATTCCTGGAAATTTGTTGGGTCTAAGTGAAATGAAAATAGAAGTGGAAAGAGTTTAAAGAACCTTGGAATGGAGAAGTAAGATTGAAATCTTGGGATTGGAATTATATATGTTAATCAGAACTATAGCATTTGCTGTGTCGTCCATGAGTCAGAGAACAAATATTACCTTTCATATGCTGAAAATAAGAGCTTAAAGATATATTGATGTTGGTCTTTTATTGTTATACATTTTTCTAAATAGAAATATGATATGTTTTTGAGTATATGCAATTATATGCTTTGTTAATCTTTGAATAGAGTGAAAGAATTTGCAGTAAACACTCAACATGTTAAAAAGGGAAAGCAATAATCACGTTTATTATCTAGGGTACTGAAAAAATGATACCAAATTACCAAAATGATTCTAATTTGCCTTTAAAATATGTCCATTTTTTGATGATCTAAAAGCATTAGAAATAGACCCTGCTATTTTAGCAAACCTATCGGAGATTTGAAATAAAATATTCAGAGCGGGGCATAAATAAGTGATTTTCCTTGATTGGGCCATTCCAACACTCTTTGAAAACTCTGGGTGTATGCAGACTATAATGAGCTTTGCTGGTGATTGAACACCTCTTTTCCAGAGGTGGGAACAACTCGTGCTCTTGATGTATTTTTTTTTATAGTTATGCTTGACCATGAACCAGGGAATGCCTAACTAACCCTTATCGATCACTGTATAGCATTGGAAAATAAAAGGAAGCATGGTCTCCTAAAACTAATGTAGTAGCACTGTCCGCCTTTATGGGGCCCAACAGAGACCCATGACTATATGGATCCATGTGTGATCTAGAGACTTTCCTGCCACTTCGGCAGATCCTGGAAGATCGGGGACAGGCGGCAAAGAGTCTGTCTCCCTCGCTGTTACTAGATCTAAGATGCCATGAAGATGTTGCTACATTTCTGTGAAGTGTCAGTGCCCAGAATTGCTTCCAGGTTTTTCCATCTCTTACAGGGCTTGCGCGACAATGATGTGCTCTGTGTCTGGGAAGCTGTGTTGTGTTGAAAATGATGATTAGTTATTCCTCGCCGAGAGCTTGAGTTCTGAACTTCGTTTGGTGAATGTTAATCTTCTATGGTGTTAAAACTTGACTCATTTCTTATTTGCTTGATAGAAAGTGTTTAAAGGAAAATGAGAAGAATATGAATCAAATCTCAACGAATTGCAGGAAACGTGAGGAATTTCTAGCGCAACTTCATGACTGCTTAGATCCAAACAAGGAAAATGGAGCGGCGTCAGAAGAAGACGTCGTTCTGAAGGTGTTTGTATGCGAGTTAAAGAGCCCACAACTTCAGTGTCCTTCTGACATGTGCCATGAAAGCAAGAGCTGCGGTTGAGTCTAGGGGTGGCAGGAGAATGGGACTTTGGCCCAAATGTAGCATTAATATACTGTATGACCTGGGACAAACCATATCACCTCTCTGAGCCTCAATTCCAAGATCCTTTCTAGCGTTATTTGGGATTAATTATCCTCTAGATTAATTGTTTCGTCTAAAATATATTTAGCTTGTCAATATAATTAATTATTCATTTTAATGATGTATTTTAGGAAGATTTTTGTTTGTTTGTTTTGGTTATACACAGAAATACACACATACCCAACCAAAAACAAAACCAACTGTGTGTCATATTGGGGATACTTATTGAATATAAGGTTAAGATTAATTCTAAAGTACTTTTTAATTTTACATTGGAACCAAATAATGAAAATCCTGCTTTAATGGTAGGTTGCCATTAAGATGGAAATTAGTTATATCAACTGAATAATTCACGTGGCCCATAGTGACGCATCAGGGCACCTGAAAGTGTTTGAGCGCTCACCACATCTTTGTCATCCACACACCTTTTGTATCCTTGCTTCCTGATGGGTTTCCATGCAGTCGTTCTTAAAGGCCACTTCTCAGTTGTTTATTAGGAAGTTTCCCAGGAACTCTCTGAAAGCTGCAAAATGGTTTCATCTTACTTCTGGAAGTGTTGACTTCACCGATGGGTTTTGGTAGCTGAGGCCTAGATCTGTCTGATACCCTTGAGGGTGCCAGATGCGTCTTCTCCTCCTCCTTGTTGCTAATATGTGACCAGGAGCCTGGCTGTCAAAGTCGACAGTATAGTTTGGGGGCTTGCCTTTAAAGCCAAGTGGTGGGGAAAAGAACAGGGAATTCAGAAGCTCCTTCCTTTACGACATGCTTTCCCACATCAGGGACGATCTGCAGATGCTAATCTGCGTGTTGATACTATATTAATCATCCCTTTTTATTTTCTGTATTTCTAACCTTTGACATCTGGGGCCTTGCTGACCCAGGAGGGACGGCCGCTCCCAGGGTCAGCCAATTCCTAGAAATGACTCTCCTTGGAGCAAACCAACTAACCCAGAACCCACACCCCAATCACTTCTTCTATCAGGCTCTCACACTCTGGGCCACTAGCCACCTGCCCTGATCACCCCAGGGCCAGGTACCAGACACCTAGGGACAGCTCCTACACTACAGAGCCTGTTGAAATTATTCGAACTAGCCAATCCCAAGCCTGCTTACGCTGCCTCACCCATTCCTTCCTGTGGAATACACAATTTCCCCTTGCTCCTTCTGTCTCCTACTGACCCTGGTGCTCCCCGTGTGGTCCTGCATGGCATGGGTACCCCTCCTCTTGGGAACTGTGAGTAACAGACTATCTTTGCAGTGGCAACTGTCTCCTGATCTATTGGCCTCATCATATCTGAATGATAATAGAACTTGCATTTGAAAACACATATTAGGACCCTAGAGCTTTAGCATCCCCATGGCTTGAACAGGAACCTGTCTTAAAAGAAAATCACTGGCCAAGAGCAAGAAGGCTGCTGTCTTGATCAGCACTCACTAAGCGTTCCCCTGAGAAGTGGACCAAAGCCACTCCTTTAATTTCAAAGCCATTTCTTCACTTTCATAGCCATCATAAACACAAGGGTTCACACTCCCAAGGAAACTTGGTGGAAAAGAGGCATTCCTAAGAACTTGTTTGACATTCATTCACTTCTCAAATACTTCGCGAGTGATGACTGCATGCTTGGCACTGTCTGGGTGCCGAGGATACAGCAGGGAGTGAGACGAGACTAAGTCTGTGCCCTGCTGGAGCTTTCGTTATCGTGGGGTAAAGACGGAGAGGAAAGAAACAAATATCTAATATTATCCCCCATGGTGAAAGGTGCAACAAAGAAAAACAAATCAGGCTACGGGGACAGAGAGCAAATCCGGTAGGAGGCTGGGACGCCAGCTTAGGCAGACCGGCTGAAGAGTGCCCTTTGAGGGGGGGACTCATGAAGGATGTTGGGGAGTGAGCACACATATAAGAGGAAAAGTGTTCAGGAGAGAGGGAACAGCCCTAAGTTGGAGCAGGGCACCCTGTTGGCACCATGAAGATGAACGGTTTGTCACTTTTACAGAGAGTCTTAACAGAAATGGGGAAATTCAGGTCTTCCTATAGTGTCCCCTGGCCTTACAGAGTGAACTTGTCTGCATGGCTGGTTCCCTGCTGCTAAGGAGCCTGGTTTGTTTTCCCTCCTTGTAAATCTTACATATCTTACTAATGCTCCCGCTTGACAATTCAAATGCATAGCATAGAGAGCGAAAGCCCTGCTAACCCCAATGATAACCACTGCTTGAGCATGTTATCCAGGATTTTTCTTTGCTTATATTAATTACAGAGGTTTTTTTTTTCTGGTGAGGAAGATTGGCCCTGAGTTAACATCTGTGCCAATCTTCTTCTGTTGTATGTAGGATGCTGCCACAGCATGGCTTGATGAGCAAGTTGTCTGTAGGACCGTGCCTGGGATCCGAACCTGGGGACCCCAGGCCGCCAAAGCCTAGCATGTGAAATTAACCACTACACGACTGGGTGGCCCTGGGATTTTTTTTTTTTTTTAAAGAGAGTCTTGTCTTCTTCTCTGTCTTTCTGCCACCCACCTCAGCCAGGTAGCACCTTGCTCACAGCTGGTGCTGGCCGACGTGGCGTGAATAGAACTCCCTCGCTCCCTCACCTGCCGTAACCTCTGTAGAACATTGCTTCTTGATTATTTAGCAGCCAGAGCCTGCTGATGCTTGTTCTGTTGGAAAGCTTTTGGTTGAACTCTCATCATTGTTACTTTGTGGCTGGCTACCTTTTGATTAGTTTTAATTCGGCTGCCAGGTTTGCACATAACGACAGTGTTTAGAAACTGCCTTTGAAAATGTGATCTTTTGAGTGGATGGTGGGATGGTGCTTTCATTGTTTTCATATGCAAATGCAGTCAATGAGGTATATAGATCAGAGTTGCTTAGAGAAAGTGGGGCGAAATTGTTGATTTTTATGAGATGGCTGTAATTGCTTTCTCTTCAGCTTAGAGAGCTGTGCAAGGAAAATGCATTCATGAAAGGACAAATTGTTACTCTTGAAGAGACTATAAATGTCCATGAGATGGAGGCAAAAGCTAGCAGAGAAACGATCCTGAGGCTGGTTTCAGAAGTAAACAGAGAGCAGAAAAAAGCGGCCTCCTGTATTGAAGAGAAAGATAAGCTGAACCAGGTACAGTATGCGAAGTGTGTGTGCATATGTGATCATGTTTATGGAGCAGAAATTGAAAAGGAGATGTGGGTGAGCACACCAGCATCACTGACCACAGTTTCAAAAGGCTGCTCTCCGCAGGAGGGCTGGGGGCAGCCTGGGGTTCAGTGACTTCAAGAGGCCACCTGACACATAGTTTTTCTAATTAGAAAAAAAGAAATACAAAACACTTAAAAGTAAACAGTTTGTAAAGAATATGTCTTACTTTTGTTCAACTTTAAGGATTTCTTTTTTCAATTATTTTATAAAGGTCATATTGGTTTATAACATTGTGTATTTCCAGGTGTACATTATTATATATCAGTTTCTGTATAGACTGCATCGTGCTCACCACCATTAGTCTAGTTTTTATCTGTCACTGTGCATATGTGCCACTCTACCCCTTTTGTGGACCCCCAATCCCCTTCCCTTCTGGTAACCACTAATCTGTTCTCTTTGTCCATGTGTGTATTTATCTTCCACATATGAGTGAAATCATACAGTGTTTGCCTTTCTCTGTCTGGCTTATTTTGCTTAACATAATACCCTCAAGGCCCATCCATGTTGTTGCAAATGGGACGATTTTGTCTTTTTTTAAATAGCTGAGTAGTACTCCATTGTGTTTACATACCACATCGTCTTTATCCATTCATCGGTTGATGGGCACTTGGGTTGCTTCCACGTCTTGGCTATCGTGAATAATGCTGCAATGAACATAGGGGTGAATAAATCTCTTTCAATTGTTGATTTCATGTTCTTTGGCTAAAACCCAGTGGTGGGATAGCTGGATCATATGGTATTTCTATTTTTAATTTTTTGAGAAATCTCTATACTGTTTTCCATAGTGGCTGCACCAGTTTGCCTTCCCACCAGCAGTGTTTGAGGGTTCTCTTTTCTCCACATCCTCCTCCAACACTTGTTATTTCTTGTCTTGTTAATTGTAGCCCTTCTGACAGGTGTAAGGTGATATCTCTTTGTAATTTTGATTTGCTTTCCCTAGTAATTAGTGATGTTGAACATCTTTTCATATACTTGTTGGCCATCTGTGTATCTTCTTTGGAAAAACGTCTGTTCAGATCCTCTGCCCATTTTTTTTTTATTGGGGTTATGATAGTTTACAGCATTGTGAAATTTCAGTTGTACATTATCATTTGTCAGTCATCTTATCAGTGCACCCCTTCATCTTTGTGCCCACCCCCCACCTGCCTTCCCACTGGTAACCACTAATCTGTTCTCTTTGTCCATGTGTTTGTTTATCTTCCACATATGAGTGGAGTCATACAGGGTTTGTCTTTCTCTATCTGGCTTATTTTGCTTAACATAATACCCTCAAGGGCCATCCATGTTGTTGTGAATGGGACGATTTTGTCATTTTTTATGGCTGAGTAGTATTCCATTGTGTGTGTATGTATATATACACACACATCTTTATCCAGTCATTAGTTGATGCGCACTTAGGTTGCTTCCATGTCTTGGCTATTGTGAATAATGCTGCAATGAACATAGGGGTACGTGAGTCTCTTCGAATTGCTGATTTCAAGTTCTTTGTATAGATAGCCAGTAGTGGAATGGCTGGGTCGTATGGTAGTTCTATTTTTAATTTTTTGAGAAATCTTCATACTGTTTTCCATAGTGCCTGCACCAGTTTGCATTCCCACCAGCAGTGTATGAGGGTCCCCTTTTCTCCACATCCTCTCCAACATTTGTTATTTTTTTGTCTTGGTTATTATAGCCATTCTAACGGTGTAAGATGATGTCTTAGTGTAGTTTTGGTTTGCATTTCCATCAGTGATGATGAGCATCTTTTCATGTGCCTATTGGCCATCCATATACCTTCTTTGGAGAAATGTCTGTTCATATCCCTTGCCCATTTTTTGATAAGATTGTTTGATTTTTTGTTGTTGAGTTGTGTGAGTTCTTTGTATATTTTGGAGATTAACCCTTTGTTGGATATATGATTTGCAAATATTTTTTCCCAATTAGTGGGTTGTCTTTTCATTTTGATCTTGTTTTCCCTTGCCTTGTAGAAGCTCTTTAGTCTGATGAAGTCCCACTTGTTTATTCTTTCTGTTGTTTCCCTTGTCCAAGAAGACATGGTGTCCAAAAAGATCCTTTTAAAACTGATGTCAAAGAGTGTACTGCCTATATTTTCTTCTAGAAGTCTTATGGTTTCAGATCTTGCCTTTAAGTCTTTGATCCATTTTGAGTTTATTTTTGTGAATGGCGTAAGAGAATGGTCTATTTTCATTCTTTTACATGTGGCTGTCCTGTTTTCCCAAGTTGAAGAGACTTTCCTTTCTCCATTGTATATTCTCACCCTCTTTGTTAAAGATTGGCTGTCTGTAGATGTGTGGTTTTATTTCAGGGCTTTCAATTCCATTCCATCAATTTATGTGTCTTTTTTGGTGTCAGTATCATGCTGTTTTGGTTACTATAGCTTTGTAGCATATTTTGAAGTCAGGGATTGTGATGCCTCCAGCTTTGTTCTTTTTTTCTCAGGATTGCTTTGGTTATTTGGGGTATTTTGTTGTTCCATATAAATTTTAGGATTCTTTTTTCTATTTCTGTGAAGAATGTCATTGGGATTCTGGTTGGAATTGCATTGAATCTGTAGATTGCTTTAGGTAGTATGGACATTTTAACTATGTTTATTCTTCCAATCCATGAGCATGGAATATCTTTCCATTTGTTTATGTCTTCTTCAATTTCTTTCAATGATGTTTTCTAGTTTTCAGTGTATAGATTTTTCACCTCCTTGGTTGAATTTATTCCTAAATGTTTTATTCTTTTTGTTGCAGTTGTTAATGGGATTATATTCTTGACTTCTCTTTATGTTTGTTCATTGTTAGTGTATAGAAATGCTGTTGATTTTTGTAAGGTGATTTTTTTACCCTGCAACTTTGCTATGGTTGTTGATTATATCTAATAGTTTTATGATGGATTCTTTGGGGTTTTCTATATGTAGAATCATGCCATCCACAAGCAGCAAGAGTTTCACTTTTTCCTTTCCAATTTGGATAGCTTTTATTTCTCTTTCTATTTCTTTGGCCTAATTGCTCTGGCCAAAACCTCCAGTACTATGTTGAACAGGAGTGGTAAGAGTGGGCACCCTTGTCTGGTTCCTGTTCTCAGAGGGATGGCTTTCAGTTTTTCACCATTGAATATGATGTTGGCTGTGGGTTTGTCATATATGACCTTTATCAAGTTGAGTTACTTTCCTTCTATGCCCATTTTATTCAGAGTTTTTATCATTAATGGATGTTGGATCTTGTCAAATGCTTTCTCTGCATCTATCGAGATGAACACGTGGTTTGTATTCTTCCTTTTGTTAACGTGGTGTATCTCATTGATTGATTTGCGGATGTTGAGGCATCCCCGTGTCCCTGGAATAAATCCCATTTGATCATCGTGTATGATCCTTTTAATGTATTGCTGTATTCGGTTTGCCGATATTCTGTTCAGGATTTTTGCGTCTAAGTTCATCAGCTATATTGGCCTGTAATTTTCCTTCTTTGTGTTGTCCTTGTCTGGTTTTGGTATCAGGATGATATTGGCCTCATAGAATGAGTTAGGAAGTGTTCTGACTCCTTCAATTTTTTGGAATAGTTTGAGAAGGATAGATATTAAATCTTTGAATGTTTGATGGAATTCTCTAGAGAAGCCTTCTGGTCTTTGACTTTTGTTTTGGGGGAGGTTTTTGATTACTGTCTCAATGTCTTGTGATTGGTCTATTCAGATTCTCTATTTCTTCTTGATTCAGTTTTGGGAGGTTGTATGAGTGTAAGAATTTCTCCATTTCTTCTAGGTTATCCAATTTGTTGCCGTGTAGTTTTTCATAGTATTCTCTTATAATCTGTTGTGTTTCTGTGGTATCTATTGTAATTTCTCCTCTTTCATTTCTGACTTTATTTATTTGAGCCTTCTCTCTTTTTTCTTAGTGAGTCTGGCTAAGAGTTTGTCGATTTTGTTTATCTTCTCAAAGAATAAGTTCTTAGTTTCATTGATCTTTTCTACTGTTTTTTTTTTAAATCCTCTATTTCATTTATTTCTGCTCTAATTTTTATTATTTCCCTCCTTCTGCTGACTTTGGGCTTTGTTTGACTTCTTTTTCTAGTTCTGTTAGGTATAGCTTAAGATTAATTATTTCATATTTTTCTTGTTTGTTGAGGTGGGCCTGTATTTCTCTAAATTTCCCTCTTATAACCACTTTTGCTGCATCCCACAAGAGTTTGTATGCTGAATTTTCATTTTCCCCACAGGTATTTTTAAATTTATCCTTTGATTTCTTCATTAATCTAATGGTTGTTTAGTTTCCATATATTTGTGGCTTTCCTGGATTTTTTTCTTGTACTTGATTTCTAGTTTCATAGCATTGTGGTTGGAAAAGATGCTTAATATGATTTCAATATTCTTAAATTTATTAAGGCTTTCCTTGTTTCCCAGCATATTGTCTACCTTTAAGAATGTTCCATGTGTACTCGAGAAGAATGTGTATTCTGCCGTTGTTGGATGGAATGTTCTATGTGTATCCATTAAGTCCATCTGGTCTATTGTTTCATTTAAGGCCACTGTTTCCTTGTTGAATTTGTGTCTGGGTTATCTATCCATTGACGTAAGTGGGGTATTGAGGTCCTGTACTATTATTGTGTTGCTGTGAATTTCTCCCTTTAGGTCTGTTAATAGTTGCTTTATATACTTTGGTGCTCCTGTGTTAGGTGCATATATTAATAAGTGTTATTTTCTCTTGGTGTAATGTCCCTTTTATCATTATATACTGCCTCTGTTTGTCTCTCATTTTCTTTTTTATCTTGAAGTCTGCTTTGTCTGATATAAGTATGGCTTGTACCTGGTTTCTTTTGCTTGCCATTTGCTTGGAGTATCATCTTCCATCCTTTCACTCTGAGTCTCTGTTTGTCTTTAGAGCTGAGATGTGTTTCCTGGAGGCAGAATATTGTTGGGTCTTGTTTTTTGATCCATCCAGCCACTCTGTGTCTTTTGATTGGAGAATTCAATCCATTGACATTTAGAGTGATTATTGATATTTGAGGGCTTAAAACTGCCATTTTATCTCTTATTTTCCAGTTGTTCTATATTTTCCTTTTTCTCTTCCCTTGTATTTCTGACAGCCATTTCAGTTTTATGGTTTTCTGTGATGGTTTTCTCTTTATTTAGGATTTGTGGCTGTATTCTGACTCTTTGTTTAGTGTTTACCATGAAGTTTGTATAAAAGATCTCATAGCTGAGGTAGTCCATTTTCTGATAGCCTCTTATCTCCATTAGCCTAAGCAGATTGCATCCCTTTCCTCTTCCCCTTCTGAGTTATCGTTGTAACAAATTCTTCTTTTTTCTCTTGTGAGTTTGTGACTAAATTGAAGTGTGTATAGTTATTTTGATGCTTTCTTTCCCTTTATCGCCTATGTTATTAGTAAGTGTTTGATAACCTATTATGATGGAAAGCTTCAATTTTCTGATTTTGTCTGTCTATTTATCTTCTGGCTCTAAGCTCTGTAAACCTTTGCCTTTTGTTTCAGGTAGGAGGGCTGCCTTCATCATATCTTGTACAGGAGGTCTAGTGGTGATGAACTCCCTCAGCTTTGTTTATCTGGGAAAGCTATTATTTCTCCATTGTATCTGAAAGAGAATTTCACTGGATAGAGTATTCTTGGCTGAAAGTTTTTGTCTTGCAGTATTTTGAATATATCATTCCATTCTTTCCTAGCTTTTAAGGTTTCTGCTGAGAAATCCACTGAGAGCCTGATAGGGGCTCCTTTGTAGGTTATTTTCTTCTGCCTTGCTGCTCTTAATATTTTTTCTTTGTCATTGATTTTTGCCAGTTTTACTATTATATACCTTGCAGAAGGTCTTTTTGCATCGATGTAATTAGGAGTTCTATTGGCTTCATGTACTTGTAAGTCTATTTCTTTCCCCAGGTTTGGGAAGTTCTCAGCTATTATTTCATTGAATAAATTCTCTGCTCCTTTCTCCCTCTCTTCTCCCTCTGAAATACCTGCAATCCTTATATTGATTTTCCTAATTGAGTTGGATATTTCTTGGAGAATTTCTTCCTTTCTTTATAATCTAGTTCTCTCTCCTCTACCTGAAGCATTGCCATATTTCTGTCTTCTAATTCACTAATCCTATCCTCCATAACATCAGCTCTATTTTTTACAGTTTCTAGATTACTTTTTATCTCATTAATTGTGTTCTTCATATCCAGAATTTCTGTTTGTTTTCTTTTTAGAGTTTCAGTCTCTTTGGTGAAATATTCCTTCTGCTCATTAATTTTATTCCTGAACTCATTGAACTGTATTTTTGAGTTTTCTTGTAACTCATTGATTTCTTTATGACAACTATTTCGAATTCTCTGTCATTTAGATTGTAAATTTCTGTGACTTCAGGACTGGTTTCTGGAGACTTGTCATTTTCCTTCTGGTCAGACATATTACTGTAGTTCTTCACATTGTTTGATGAATTGGTCCTTTGTAGGTGCATTTGTGGTAGTATCAGGTTGTAGATTCCACCTGCCACCTCTGGTGGGGACACAGGAGCTGTTTCCTGATCTCACCCCATCTGCTGGAGTTGTGCAGGTAGGGCTACTCTGTGTTCACCTGGGCTGGCCCCAGCTGTTCTGCAGATGACACTCATGTGGGCAGGGCCTCTGCACTTGGTGGGTAGGTCAGGCATTTTAGGTAGGGCCTCTGTGCTTGGTAGGGGACTGGCTGAGCTGCTGCACACTAAGCAGGAGGGGCTCCTATGTAGGGGCTTAGCCACCACTTGGTGGATCCCATGGGCTCCTGTGTTCCACAGGTGAGGGCGCCTTCCAAATGGGCAAGGAGCATTCTCACCTGTGCTGCATTTGTGGGTGGGTGCCTTCACAGGAGCTCAGCTGCCACCACTTGGTGTAGAGCATTCCCACTGGTGGGGCTGCTGTGGCATGGTGGGTGCTCCCACGGGCTGGGCTGCAACTCCAAAAGTGTTTGTGCAGGCCAGGCTGTCCCTGCCTCCTCTTACAGTTGTGTGGCTGTCATATTTTCATTTTCATTTGTCTCCAGGTATTTTTTTTGATTTCTCCTTTGATTTCTTCATTGACCGAATTGTTCAGTAGCATTTTGTTTAATATCCACATATCTGTGGCTTTTCTGATTCTCTTCCTGTAGTTGATTTCTAGTTTCATACCCTTATGGTCAGAAAAGATGCTTGGTATTATTAAAATCTTCTTAAATCTATTGAGATTTGTTTTGTGGCCTAATATGTTTTCTATCCTGGAGAATGTTCTATGTGCGTTTGAAAAGAATATGTATTCTGAACTTTTGTGATGGAATATTCTGTATATATCTACTAAGTCCATGTGGTCTAATGTGTAATTTAAGGCCAATATTTCCTTGTTGATCTTCTGTTTGGATGACCTATCTGTTGGTATAAATGGGGTGTTAAAGTCCTCTACTATTATTGTGTTACTGTCTATTTCTCCTTTTATGTCTGTTAATAATTGCTTTGTATATTTAGGTGATCCTATGTCGGGTGCATAGATATTTACAAGTGTTAAATCCTCTTGTTGGATTGTTCCCTTTATCATTATGTAGTGTGCTTCTTTGTCTTTTGTTACAGAGTTTGTTTTAAAGTCTATTTTATCTGATATAAGTATTGCTACGCCAGCTTTCTTTTCATTGCCATTTGCATGGAGTATCTTTTCCCATCGCTTCACTTTCAGTTTGTGAGTGTCTTTATGTCTGAAGTGTGTCTCTCTTAGGCAGCACTTATATGGGTCTTTTTATTTTTTATCCAATTGGCCTCCCTATGCCTTTTTATTGGAACATGTAGACCATTGACAATTAAAGTAGCTATTGATAAGTGTGTACTTATGTACTTATTACCATCTCGTTACTTTTTTTCTGGGTGTTCTAGAAGTTCTTCTCTGTTCCTTTCTTCTTCTCTTGCTCTCTTCCCTTCTGGCTTGATGGTTTTCTTTAGCATTATGTTTGATTCCTTTCTCTTAATTTTGTATTATGTTTGATTCCTTTCTCTTAATTTTTTATGTGTTTATTATAGCTTCTGGTTTGTGATTACCATGAGGTTCATATATAATAACTTATTTATATATCAATCTATATTAAGTTGATGATCTCTTTAGTTTGGCCTCTTGCTAAAAGCTCTACTCTTTTACTCCCATTATCCCACAGTTTATGTTTTTTATATCATATCTAACCTTTTTTTTTTTTGTGTGTGTGTATCCATTACCCTCCTATCCTGGAAATAGATAATTTTAGTACTTTCATCTTTTGACTTTCATATTATCTTCGTAGGTCGTTGATCTGCTACCTGTATTGTATATTTGCCTTTACTAGTCCTTTTATTGCTTTATAAAAAGTAATTTTCTTATTCCTTTTTGTGGTCTTCTCTTTCCCACTTAAATAAGCCCCTTTAGCATTTCTTATAAAACTGGTTTCTTGGTGATAAACTTCTTTGGTTTTTTGCTTGTTTGGGAAACTCTACCTCTTCTTCCATTCTGAATGATAACCTTGCTGGATAGAATATTCTCAGTGGTAGGTTTTTTCCTTTCTGCACTTTAAATATCATGCCACTCTCTTCTAGCCTGTAAGCTGAGAAGTCAGCTGATAGCCTTATGGGGTTTCCCTTGCATATAACTTGTTGCTTTCCTCTTGTAGCTTTCAGGGTTCTCTCTTTATATTTAATTCTTGACACTTTAATTAAAATGTGTTTTGGTGTGGGCCTCTTTGGGTTTATCTTCTTTGGTGCTCTCTGTGCTTCCTGTACCTGGATGTCTGTTTCCTCCTTTAGGTTAGGAAAGTTTTCAGCTATTATTTCTTCAAATAAATTCTTTGCCTCTTTATCTCTCTCTTCTCCTTCTGGGACACCTATAATACGGAGGTTAGAGTGCTTGATGTTGTCCCAGAGGTCCCTTAGACTGTCCTCAGTCTTTTAAATTCTTTTTTATTTTATTTGATCAGCTTGGGTGATTTCCTCTAGTCTTTCATCCAGCTCACTGATCTGTTCCTCTGTATCATTGACTCTGCTATTAAGTCCCTCCAGTGAAGTTTTCATTTCCAATATTGCATTCTTCATTTCTGACTGGTTCTTTTTTATATTTTCCATGTCTTTGTTGATGATCTCACTATGTTCATCTATTCCTCTCCCAAGATCAGTGAGAACCCTTATGACTTTTTGTTTGAACTCTTTCTCAGATAGAATGTTTATTTCTGTTTTTTTTTAGTTCTTTTTCTGGCGTTTTGTCCTATTCACCTACTTGGAATGTATTCCTTTCTTTGTGCTTATATCTATGTATTATGTGGGTGTATCAGCTACATCTCCTGATCTTGGAGAAGTGGCCTTATGAGGCCCAGCAGTGTGCTTCCCTCTTATAACCAGTTCCAAATGTTCCAGGTATGTCCCTTGTGTGGACTATGTGTGTCCTTCTGTTGTGGCTGGGTTGCTCTTGCTACAGGTGCCCAGAGAGGCTAGGCTGTTACCCTGGCTGGCTTGTTTTAATGCTCAGCTGTGTGTGGCTGCTATGGACCCTTTGGCCACTTTATTGGGTATAGGAAGCCCCAGCACAAGCAAGGTCTAATAGCACATTCCTGTTGCAATTTTTCTGTTAAGTGAGTAGGCTCCCAGAGTGGCTGATTGCTAGGTTCAGGGGCTTACAATTGCTGTAGGCCTCTGGCCTGCAAAGCTGTTGTCAGTTCTTTCAAGATTGCAGCTAAGTGGGGCTGGCTCGATGCATAGGAGCACCCAACTATTTCAAGCTTTGGAAGGTGGAGCCAATCCCCTATGGAGCTATTTGAGAAGCACAAGTCTGCTGCAGCTGACAAGCCCCACCACCCGCAGGGCCGCACATCCTGTCAGCATAGTCCCACCCCATGTGCATGCCCTGACCCACTAAAGCAGACCCAGTTGCCCCACTGCAGAGGCCCCACACACCCCACTGAATGCTACACACTGTACTTGCTCCTTGCACATGCCCTGCCCCCAGAGGTGGATTCACATGCCCAGCTGCAGAGGTTCCAGCCACTCTGTCTATGTGGGCCAAAAGTTGCCTGAGGACTTGCTCTTGGGTGGGGCCTTCCCTGGCTGAGCTGGATTAAATCAGTGCTCTAGTCGGGGGGTAGGGGGCAGACCCCTGCACTAAAATCCAAGGGAAGAATTCCAATGGCATCTGTGTCAGCACACTTGCACTAAGTCACATAAATGGCTACTGCCAATGTCTCAATCCCTGGAGAGGTCTCACCTCTCACTGAGATGCACCCAGAACCTATCAGGTGAGTCTCTTTTCACCAAAGAACTGTGCATCTTTCTTTCTGGTTATTTTAGGTTACTTCTGAAACAGGTGAATTTGTGCATGGGCCCTTTTAAGAGTGGGCTCCCCCCCCCCCCTTATGTCCAATAGCTTTTCTGGGGTTATTCCCTCTTGTGGTTAATAGCCAGCGAAGCCAGATATTATGACACTCATCTTGGTTATGCTGAGTCCAAAAGCTGTTAACACTCCTCCACTCAGGTTCCCTGCTCCTCCAGGGAAGGCTGCATACCTTAGGTTTGCTCCTGGCCAGGAGTGAAGTGTCGTAGCTTGTGAAAGTGGCTTTTTTTCTCTACACAAAGGAATTTCTGCCTCTTCCACCTCAGTCAGCACTGTCCCTTGTTGTGGGGTTCTTTTTGTCCAGTTTTCAGTTCTCTTTCAGGGGTAATTGTTCCAGCAGTAGTTGTAAATTTGTTGTGTCTGAGGGAGGAGGTGAGTTCAGAGTCTGCCTATGCTGCCATCTTTGTTGAACTCCTCTGGCAGGTTATTTCTTTCCCCCTTGACCTTACCTAGCAGTGGTATCATTTGTTGATTCTTGTCTGGATTAATTTACACCAGGCATGGCAACATGGTAACACTCTAATTTTATCATTCCTTCTACTCATTAGCTGGCATTCTTCCATAAAGACAAGATTTTTATTTTTTTCTTTTCAGTTCTAGGGACACACGGATTTTTATTTGCTTATTGTGTTACAATCAATTATTCTTTTTTTGGTGCTTCAGATCCACCAAGTTTCTCTAGTAGGAGTCCTTTCAAGATGGTCTCTGTGACCATGTCATCTGATTCCTTTAGTCTTTCAACACTTCCTTGCTTTCTGATAGAATACGATATCTTAGCCTCACTTAAAATTTCCAGGCCACAGAACTAAATAAGCTTATTCTCAAAGGACCTTTGGCTCTTTTTACTGGGAAATGCTGCTTAGAAAGCAAGATTTAGGCTTTAGGTGTGCTCATTGCTATTGGAATATCATTTCTTTCAGTGGATAGAGCTGGAAATACATTTTTAGTAATTAGTACTGATATTTTTAATTAAAAGTAATATTCTAGATTTTTCTTAACATCTTTCATTTTATATTAGTATCTTTTGAATCCTAATAATAATATTTACTAATTTGCTTTGTCTTATATTATACATAAAATTACTTCAGATTTGCACTTTCAATATTTGACCCATCAATAAACCTTCTAAGTAAAGTTTAAGGCTCTCAGACTTTTTACGTTAATACTGTCAACAATGATTAGTTTAATAGTCTTCAGTAGTCGATCACTTACCATTAGCATAGTCATTGTGCTAAAGCACTCAAAGAGGTTATGTACTTTGCTCAGTCATTGTGCTAAGTGCTCAGAGAGCTTATGTACTCTGCTGAAGTTCACACAGCTATTAAGTGTCAATGCTAGGATTTGAACCCTGGTCGTTACATTATTGTGCTTTCATCAGTAATCCCCTTACATATATATTCACATCTACATCCTACATACAAGTCTGATACCAAATACTATTTATCAGTAAAACAACAACAGTAAGTAGCCATGCAAATTTCCTCAGTGAAGGAATAACTTTAATTCAATTACAAATAGTAGTTATTAAATTATCAAACCTTGAAAATTATGAAGAACTTAATATTTACCTATAAAAATGGATTTCTGGAGATTAGCAGTAGGAAATGAAAATGTGTTGTAAGAGCACATTAAAAAACCAGGATTTATTCCTTTTCTTATATAAGCGTTTTTACTTGTAAATGACTGATGCAGTGTTGTTCAGACTTTGGAAACACATTCACTTTGGGATGAAGTTCCTGCCAAAATAATAAAAATCGTAAAAAAAAATATGGGCAATAAAAAGTTGAGTTCTTTAATAAAGTGCTCATTCATAGGAGTATGACTCCAAAGATTTACTAGTGAAAAATACTGTCAAGTGGTTTTGCTGACACATTAATGGGCTCGAGAAGAGTCTTCATAATGCTTTCTAAAGCTCTGTTTTTGAGGTAGGAAACTTGCTTTATTAGTGGAGTCCAGAATGACTGCAGACGTGGAAGCTTCTGCAGGGCTGGGATGCTCACTCTACCAAACTCAGATTTTCTGATTTCCTTAATGATTCTATTAAGTTACTTTATGAAAATTTCCCAAATAAAAATCCAGGTGATTTATTATACATATGGAAAATACATTATTTGAAAATCTTTAGTAGGCAATATTAAAGTATGTTTTAAAAACTATCAAAGATTGATACCTTTTCCCTTAGTTGTCTTGAAATAATCCAATATTGAGGAAAGTAGTCACTTTACCTACACAGGCCACATACATGTTTCCCACAGACTATACACGTTCCAATCAGTGGATCCAAAACTCAGCTTACATATTGGATTTCAAACAGCTTCTTTTCCTCATATGGTTCACATTTTGTTTACTTCCAATAACTAGAATTGAAGCTAGGAAAGAATACTTGTTTTGGATTCAGGCAGGCCTGGTTTGGAAAGATACCCCTTCTGGTTTGTTTTTCTGCAGTCATGTGTGTAGGAGAGGAGAGCATAAGAGACATGATGAACAGAGTGGCTAAGAGGCCAGGCTCTGGGGCTTCTCTCTGGGCTCCAGAACCGTTTGTCCGTGTGACCCCAGGCGTCTGACTTATCTCAGTTTCTTCTCTGTAAAATAGGAAAATAATGTAAGGCTCTATCTCTTACAATCACTATTAGGATTGAACGATATAATCTACATGAAGTCGTCAGGATAAGCCTAGTGCATAATTGATGTTCAGTGTTTTTGTTTCCCTCTCTTATTTGTATTTTCTTTTATCTAGGGATTAAAATAAACATATGCTTATTTTAGGATTACAGGCATATGGAAATAGCTCCTGGAAGTGAGAAATTATTAGCTAGGATAAATTACTAAAATAATAAAAGATCACTTTACAATCCCAGCATCATAACATTGGAAGTGACCTTAAGGTCTTTTAGAATCTAAATCATCTAACTCTCTGTGTGAAATAAGAATCATCTTTCTAATGTCCCTGCATGGCTAGTGTCCAGCCTTTCCTTGAACTCCTCCAGAAGCAGGGAACTCACTACTGTTCAAGGAGGTCCGCCTCCTCTGGGCAGTCTAACTGTTTGACAGTTCCTCACCGTAGCAAGTCAAGATCAGCATCCTATAGTTCACGTCCTCATCCTGGTTCTATCTTAATGAAACTGTACAGAATAAACGGCAATCCCTCTTCTTATGGCTACTCTTCACGTATCTGAAGACTATTTATCATGAATTTCTAAGTCTCTTCTTCTATCTGAACAGCCCAGATCTTTCAAACTTTTCTTACTTGAACCTTATTTCTTATCAATTGTGAGGTTTGGTGAGTTCTAGCCTTTGGGTGAGGAATTAAAATGAAAATAAACACTAAAATAATATCTGCTCATATTATAAAAAGTTAAAACTGTTCATAAGACTCTGAAGAAAATTTAAAACCTTCTCTCCTTCCCCTTCTAGCCTTACTTTTACACTCTTGCATTGACTTTTGATAATTACCATTGACTCTAAAGTTATACATTTCTATTCCTGATTCACCAATATGAGATAGTGCTTTTAGACTTTCTGCTATGAAATATGAGGAATTTAATGCCTCCTGCCTTTTTGTGTGTGTGTGTGAGGAAGATTGGCCCTCAGCTAACATCTGTGCCCATCTTCCTCTATTTTGTATGTGTGACGCCTACCACAGCATGGCTTGATGAGCAGTGCCTCAGTCCGTGCCCAGGATTTGAATCTGCGATCCCTGGGCCGCCAAAGTGGAGCACGTGAACTTAACCACTATGCCACCAGGCTGGCCCCTACCTCCTACTCTTTTACTCCCCTCTTTTTCCTCCCAATTTTTATTATATCATTGTATTTACATTGTTACAGCTTGTAATATTTACATTCTGTTCGGTAACTATAAGTCTTCAATGGTTTGTCTTTAGGTTCATTTGACACATTTAAAATAAATGAGAACAATATTTAAAATAACGTGATTACATCAATCTTTTTATTATGGCTTTAGCCCTAGCATGTGATGCCGAACCCATTCCATTTTGACAACGTCTCTCTTAAAATTTCCAGATGGGAACTGTCCATGGTCCTCCCGGCACAGTCTGGCCAGTCCAGGGCAGAGCATCTGCAGCGCTCAGTGAAGCCCAGGAACACGCTGGCCTCGTGGGCAGCTAAATTAACCTTAACTTGTAGGGAGTTTGTCAGAAATGAGAATTTCTAACATAAGCCAAATTCTTATTATTTTCCAAGGTTGATGATGTCATGGGGACAGCTCAGATTTGTGAAGGTCTTCCACATTTTGAAGTAAAATGTTCCTCTACAGCTTTCACTCCCTTCGATCGTGGGTCCAAGCAGAACCGACCTAACTCTCCTTCTACATGATTGTCTTTCTATTATTTGAAGACATTTTCAGGTTAAATGTTCTAGTTCGTTTCATATTTCCTCTAAGAATATGATTTCAAGACTTCCGCCATTCTCCTTCCTAAACTCTGAATGTACTCTAGTCTGTTTTTTTCCCAACTATCTGTGGGAAGGGTCAGTGTTTCTTTATTTCCAATTCATTGCTGACTGATACTTTTGTAAAGTCATTAAAAATGAATTAATAGAGAAAATTATTTAAAAAGATATATGAGGCACAAGTCTAACTGTTAAATATTAGAAGCTAGAGGCATAAAATTCAATTTCAATAAATATAATCAGAATAAACATGGGGAAAAGAAAAGAATTACATAAACTGTACACATTCTTCTTTGAAAATACGTGTGTGGGCTTAATATAGAGAATACTATTAAACTGATAGTATTTTGTCATTCTGAAATTGCATTTGAACAAAAAGTTATTACTGAAATCCTTTTATTAAAGTCATATGTGGTCACTTGGAACAAATACCACTTATGCCAATATTTAAAGTTTTATTGTGACAATGAGCTAGCTTCTTGCTTCTTCTTCTTTTTTTTTTTTTGAGGAAGATTAGCCATGAGCTAACATCTGCTGCCAATCCTCCTCTTTTTGCTGAGGAAGACTGTCCCTGAGCTAACATCCGTGCCCATCTTCCTCTACTTTATATGTGGGATGCCTACCACAGCATGGCTTGCCAAGTGGTGCTATGTCCACACCGGGGATCCAAATCGGCGAACCCTGGGCCACTGAAGCAGAACGTGTGCACTTAACTGCTGCGCCACTGGGCCAGCCCCAAGCTTCTTGCTTCTTAACTTACGTCATTTTGGTTGTATTGATGACAATGTTACATGCAGGAGATAATGTATGTTAAAACTGTTTCTATGTTTCGCTTTTAAAGCACTTACAGTAGACAGCCAGTCTCACAGAGGCTTGTTGACAATAGAAGAGGTTTTAGGGCAATTTCAGCTAGCTCAAGATATTTATTTGCAACTTGTATCCAAAATTAAACAAACGTTGTGCTTTCAAAAATCCATCTTCAGTTCTCCATCTATAGACAGTTTTATCACTTTATTGCGTAAAGGTATTGTTAAATTTAAGTGATCTTTTGATGGAAATTTAAATTAACTTTTGATGAAAGAAATGGATTCTGGATCTTACATACTTTTTTCTTTTAAGATTTTATCTTTTCCTTTTTCTCCCCAAAGCCCCCTGGTACATAGTTGTATATTTTTAGTTGTGGGTCCTTCTAGTTGTGGCATGTAGGATGCCACCTCAGTATGGCCTGGTGAGCAGTGCCATGTCCTTGACCAGGATCCGAACCAGTGAAACCCTGGGCCGCCGAAGCAGAAAGAGTGAACTTAACCACTCGGCCTGGGGGCAGCCCCAAACATACTTTTCACTTTTGGATTATAGTTGGCAACCCACCTTAAAATATCACATGTAGTAATGTGTTCCTACTTGCACAACAGAAATGAGGCTCATGTCACGTGCCCTTTAACTTGTGAGTTCAACGAAACCGGAATGGGTCCATATCTTGTTAAAAAATTGATGTCAATGCCCTTATCCACAGAAAAGTACTTGGTAAAACCTGAAGCTACTTGCTAAGCTACTTACATTTCACCTAAGTCATGAATAAACATCTTATATAACAATATAAGATTATTAAATTCTTATGGTACGAAAAAATCGATGTCAAATTGCTATAGAGATTACTAAACTCTTGTTCTTAATTTCTCAAATTACGTTGTCAGGACTGGGAAGAGTGTCAAGAGTGGCACTAGTCTGTAAGTTGCCTTTTGAAAAGCACCACTATGGACGGGTTTTATCTATGTTAGAGTTTGAATCTCAAACTCAAAACTCCAGGTTTGGTCTAGTTTGAGGGAAAAGCAGCAGGACATCACCTCCCTTGTTTTAGATACTTTACGTCTACCAATGCAGCCTAAGCTTAGCGTGTGTGTGTGTGTATGTGTTCATAACACTATTGATTCAGAATTTTAAATGGACAAAGTTCCCTAGGTGTTGTCATAGTTGTCACTGTTCTGTCACATCTTCCTTCCATTTCTGCCTACCAGCTGCAATTCCCTTCAGCAGAGATGATCAAAATTGGCATTTGCTTGTGCATATTTCTAGAGATCCTCTTTTTTTTCTTTTTGGTAAGGAAGATTGGCCCTGCGTTACCATCTGTTGCCAATCTTCCTCTTTTTGCTTGAGGAAGATTGTCCCTGAGCTAACATCTGTGCCAATCGTCCTCTATTTTATATGTGATATGCTGCCACGGTAGGGCTTGATGAGCTTGATGAGCAGTGTGTAGGTCCACGCCCAGGATCTGAACCTGTGAACCCTGGGCCATTGAAGCAGAAGAGCACAGACTTAACCACTAGCCACTGGGCTGGCCTGAGATTCTTTTCATGTAGGTACAAATGGTGCTAGACACATGGTTAGGCACCTTAATTGTTTTTTACTAACTATATCTTGGAGAGTTGTCCATATCAGGATATGAAAAGCTTCCTCACTTCTTTCTAAGACTACATAGTGTCCTATGGTACGGATGTCTCCTGTTTGTGTAACCAGCCACCTGTCAATGAATATTCATGCAGTACCTAATCTTTTGCTACATTGTAATTGACTAACTTCACATATACCTCATTGTCCGTGTTTGGTAACCGATCCCACAGATACATTCTTAGGACTGGAATTGCAGGGTCAAAGGATATGTGCATCTCAAATTTTGTTAGATCCTTATGCCAAAATTGCACCTATTCACACTTCATCCAGCAATGTATGAGAGTGTCTATTTGGGGGAATTTCTGAGTTTATTTGTTAATCTTATTTGCGGTAGGTAGAAGTAACCAACTGATTTTTAATTTTACAAAAGTTGTCTAGAGTTGAATGAATTAAGCTCAAGCCAGAAGTTCTCTGCTCTGAGGGCAATCAATTGTAGTTTTGAGAGGCAAGTTGAGCTCATGCACATCCTGATCCGTATCACAGTTAGCAGCATCATAACAGAAATCAGTTGTGTTTCAAAAACACAAACCTTTGAATGGCTTCATTATTTAACGCAGACACATTTAATTGGGAAGCTAAATTGAATGCCTTAATCATATTATTTACAAACGTTTTTGTTAAAAGTAATTGTGAAGGGGTCATTATTCATTTGTTGCATTAGTAAGACTGAATCTAAAGATTTGTTAATTAAGAACATTTGTTTTAAGTGAGTCCCATCACTGTCTCTATAAGGGTCTATCCAAATCTGCAAATGCAGTTTCCTCCGTGGAGGTCAGCCCTGATTTTTCTCGGAGGGAGCTCCTGGTTTCTTGTTCTGTGTGTCAGTGTGGTCTGACAGCAGTCCCCAGGTCCTGGCCAATGCTACCGATGTCTCATTACTTCAGTGTGTCCTTGAGGTAGCCACGCAACCCGACTCCACTCCAGCCGCTTCCTCCTGATAGCACTACAGGTAATTGCATTTGTGGACTAAGGACATCTGTTTCCAGCAGGTCAGCTCAGGGCCCCTGAATCACAGTGCTGGGGGAGCGGCCGTCCCCAAGGCCTTGTCACTGGCTCCTGAGTCCTGTGTTTCACACGAGAAATAGTTCAGTGGGCTGACACGTGTCCGGAAAAGAAGTTTGACCTGCTGCCATGTGCCTCTGTAGTCTGGGATCACAAATGAATTTTCTGATTTTTATTAGATGTAAATGTGGGAAGTTTGAATTTGTGAGCGCACTGTTCTGGCCCTTGTCTCTCAGGCAGTGAGCTGACCATCTGACAACGGGGTGGAAAATATTCCTCACGGCTGAAATATTGCATTGTGTGTGTTGGTCTCCTGGTACCAGCTGCCAGTTGACTAGCTTACTCCAAACTGATACTAAGTCTATAGTGCTCAAGCCTCTGATATGTTTTTTGTGTATTTTGAGGACCTTTTGTAAATACTTGGATAAAAACATCACTCTATTGGTCATGGCAATGCCTCTCTTTAGCTTAAGGGGGTTTCTTTGAATATAAAAGTTAATATATTATATTCTATAGGCTTTTAACCCAGGGGAGAAGAGTTAAGTTTCATCCCTGCATCATTGAATTTAGGACCTCAATTTTCTATCCACACATTAAATTGTAGTTTCTAAGTAAAATATGGACCCAATTGATCACCAGTGCTGACACTGCTTAGTCTAATTGAGCAGCTGTTGTATTACTATCTGAAAAGAAATCTGTGACGTGTTTGGCAGCCAGCCCCGGTGACCTAGTGGTTAAGTTCAGCACGCTCTGCTTTGGTGGCCTGGGTTCTCTTCCTGAGTGTGGACCTACATGACTCATCTGTCAGTGGCAACGCTGTGATGGCGGCTGACATGCAAAATAGAGGAACACTGGCAACAGATGTTAGCTTAGGGCGAATCTTCCTCAGCAAAAAAATAAAGAATAAAAAAATACACTGAATTGGTGATAAAGTGCTCTTGAGCTTTACTTTAAGGGCCATAATTTAATTAGCAGCAGGAGTGGGGCTTCTCTGCAAAGAGGACTAGTTTGGAAAGGGAGTGGGGAAATGAAGCTGTTGCCAGGACCCTGAGAAGCTAAGCATTTCACAGAATAATGTTCCATAATTGGTTTAGTTATTACATCTCTGAAAAGGGCAGACTTCTAACTACCTCCCCAGTCCATGACTTTTCTTTCAAATGGATGCCTGAGACTTCCTGGATTTAAAAAAATCACCATAAGAAAAAAAAAAATAAGATGCTCTCTTTTCTATAAAAAGTAGCAAGTAGCATTTCAAGCAACATTTTTCCTGTCTCCAAGATGTTGGTGGAGATAAACTCCTTTTAATGGCCAGTTCTACAGCAAAATGGATGTTTGCAACTGGCCAGTTTAGAATCTGTTCTTCAAAGCTATTGTTCCTTTTTAGATATTTTTGCCCCAACATACTATTTTTAATAAAAAACCAAATATTTTTTGCCAGTTAACTAGGCTGCAATACTATAGCAGTGGTTAACCAACTGCTTAATCTTATTTGATGTGAATTCATGTCTTGTGGAGCTTGATGTCAACATGTGTTTTTTTTATATAATAATTTTAAAGATGGCCCTTTCATGACTCTTTGGATCATTCTGGATTTTGGCAAATAGAAGTAGGTGCACAGAGAACCCTCCCAATGCCCTTCATTATTTTTATGAACCTAATCATACGTATTATATTAGTTAAAATTATTCTTCTCAGTGTGGTACTTTATCTCCCTCTGTTTTCAGTCCTCCCACCCACCAAATGGCTAGTTGTTTCATCTCCTTCAGGTTTTATTGGCATCAGTCTTGTCTTTATGAGACAAGAGGATACATAGTCAACGAGTATTGAAAGAAAAATCTGATTCTTCTTTACACAGTGATGTCTTTAGGAGAATCCTACTCTATTATTTAGAATAGTATTAAGGAGACATCTTTATTCAAATAATTTTTGGTTCCTAGTTAGGGCTTATGGTTTACTCAAAATCAATTTCCGTGTGTACCAAGCTTGAGAACAGACAGTTCTGTAAGCATATGCTACCTCTGGACTGAATCTACTAGCATGTTAGCCAACAATTTGTTTTTATTAACTCTTTCTAGAGGTCCACAAAGAAAAGTCTTATATGTCAGTGTTCTTTTTTTTTTAACATCTCTTTTCTCTTTTAGACACCTAAATTAACCTGACATCACCTTTACAATTTAATAACTTTATGAAGAGAGGATAGGAAACTTAGAGTTAAAAATGGAATGAGCACTGAACTCTTAACTCCTTGAGGTCATTAGTAAGCAAAGTAAGTGATAAGAAAATGCACATGTCCCTAATTGGCTGCTAATGTTACTGTCTTCACTGTCTGTGGTTATATTAGGACTTGCTCAGTGCTGTGGAGGCGAAAGAAGCTTTGGAAAGGGAAGTTAAGATCTTCCAAGAAAGGCTGCTTGCTGGCCAGCGGGTCTGGGAGGCCTCGAAGCAGGAGCTGAGCCTGTTGAAGACAAGTTCCTGTGAACTGGAGAAGAGTTTGAAGGCCAGTGTGGATGCAGCCGCGGCCTCCCAAAGCCAGCGCTCCTCATTCAGGGAGAAAATCGCAGCCCTCCTTAAGGGTAGCATGGGCCTGACGAGGTCCACTGAGGACGCCATCCTGGAGGGGATTCGAGAAATGGGCAGCCAGGAAGAGAGCAGGAAAAGGGTGAGTGGGTAATGGCGGCTTCTAAGTTTTTTAAGCACAGTAAACTCATTCATTTAGCATCTCAATAAATGAGATGTCTAAGTTACTTCAAAGTATCATTTAAATGTGGGTTTATGACTTTCAATTATACATCATACTTACCAAGCCCCGACAGTCACTCAAGTGATAGCTAACCACGATGCGGGTTCTGGAGTCAGAGTGACCCCGTGCTGAATCCTGTCTCTACTGCAAACTCACTCACTCCAGGGGTGACCTGGGGCAGGTCCTGAGATTCCAGCCTCTGAGATTTAGTTTCCTCACCTGCTGTACAGGGACAGCCCAGGTTATCTGAAACCCTTGGGGCCCGATGTGTTTTTGAACTCAGAATGTTTTAGGGTTTACAAAGATAAAATCGTACACAGAAAGATAATAGAGAAAGCAGTCTTATGCATTCACCCTCATTGGGGTCTGGGGCAGCACCCCATAATCAGCCACATTCATGGTTCTACAGCAAAACCGGGAGCAACTCTACCACTGGGATTCACCCGGACTATGACTAGCCTCAGGTCACCTCAGGTCAGGGTTGGCTGCCAAATCCAGCCAGGTCAAGCTCTGCCAGCAAATGCGTTATGGAAAAAAACTGTGAGTTTTCAGCTCCTTTTGGAGTTTAGAATTGCACTGAAGGGTTCCTAGACCTGTAACAGTATGTGCCTCATAAGGTTATGGCTTGTTGTAAGCATTAAACGAAAAAAAAAGTTGTGAAGTCCTTAATCCACTTTCTGGCAAATGACAATGATAAATAATAACTCTTGCTGCCCTTTCTTGTCCTCGCTCTCCTCCTCCTGTTTGCAATACGTTGGTGCCCAGAACAGTTTTTTAGGGGACCCATTTAACAAGTGGAGAAAAATGGCTTAATTCACATAAACCACTGAAGCTTTTTAAATTTTATCTTGTTATACTATTAATAATTCTCATTTTCTATAAAGCTTTGCTTAGCAGAGTCAACTTCAGCCCGACTCTATTTAAATTATCATCAAATTTAAATTGCTGAAGTCCTATGTAATGAGGTTTTAAAGTAAATAATATCCAAATTCTATGTATAATTCCATGAGACTATTTCTTCTACTGAGTTCATGCTTTGCTCAAAAAGAGAAAATGCACTTTTCCATCTTTTATTGTTCCTAAGAAACTTGGAGAGATCACTGACTCAAAGTTCAGGGTTGCATTTCTAAATTTCCTTTAACAATAAAACACTTTGAACTCCCTTTAGAAATTCTCCAAAATTCACGTGTGCTGTAGGAGCAACCCTGGCGACTCCTTTGTCTGAGCATCAGATTCCCTTTGTAGATATAAAACGTCCATCCCTGTACCATGTGTGGGTCTCTGAGAGTAACTAGTTTTTCTCGTGATTCGGTACACACATAGGTGCTGGACTCGGGGAGGAAATTATTTCCAGGACTGAGAAAAACTCCATCAAGTTATTTACCTTGAATAGTAATAGACGCTCTTCAATAGCTAATGGTTCTGTGCCATTTCATTTTGTTGCTTCCTTCTACTTCTCCAAATGTTTTCCTAAAACTATTTTCCTTCCAGCTTGTGTAACACGGCATAAAATTGTCAGCATGATGTATATGTTTATTTTCTAAAGCAAAATGATGTAAATTGGTTAAGCTGGATGCGCCTTCCCCCACTCCCCATAAAAATTAGAATGATTCAGAGTCTTTTCAGTGCCTTTGTCTGCCTCTGCTACCCTGTAATTTTTTTCAATAGCTGCTTTCACTATTTAAAAGCCTGAAATCAAGCATATAGCTGGTGTCTTGGGTGACTCATCTTCAAGTAAAATCAGGAGAAAATGGATTTCGTATATTGTCTTAGAAATGTTTCTGAAGAATGGGAGCTTTACAAATTGATGAGTCTGTTTGTTGAGGAGGCTGCCTCCCCTTGCCAGCTGCCATGGTTTAAACACACAGTTGACAGTTGAGTAATACCCATATGAAGGCCAATGGTGGTTCAGCTTGGGCCTGGCAAATTCTCCACTTCACTTGTCAGCTCCTACCGCCTGAACGCTGCTTTTCTTTTTACCCCTTTGTTAGTCATTTTCACTCTCCTGTGTTTGCAATTCTCAGTAGAATTCCGGACACCACCCACACTTTTTCAGTAGGTCATTTCTACTTGTTGCTTGCTTTCCTGCTTATAGCAAAATCTGATTTCCTTTTTGGAAGCTTTACTGTATTTCAGAACAGAATTTCTCAGCCTTGGCACCTTTGACCTTTGGGGCTGGCTAGTCCTTTGTTGTGGGCACTGTAGGATGTTTAGAAGCATCTCTGGCTTCTACTTAATAGACACCAGTAGAACCCTTTCTCTCCCCAATTTGTGACAATGAAAGATGTCTCCAGACATTGCCAAATGTCCTTGGGGGGCAAAATCGCCCCCAATTGAAAACCACTCTTTTAGAGGAATATTCCACTGTTGGGTTCCCAAAAATTCCTAATGAATATTTAGATGTTATTTAGCCTTGAAATTTGAGGACACATGTAGCAGGTGTTTTTTGAAATAGCGATTTGCACAATGACAGAAAGTTGTGACATTTTCAGATTTCAGTTTAGAATTTTGAGACAAAAATCTTTTTCATACTTTTAGATGTTTTGTAACTGGCTGATCATCCAGATGAGAACTGATTACGTACAGAGAGGACATGACATGATCGATTTCTATGTCATCTCCTAAATTAAAGACAAATTGATAGAAGCTCACCACCGTTCATCTAGACAGCTCTTTTGTTCTCTTTAGGGCACGAGTAAGGTTATATTTCCTCCACTGGAGGGTTTCTTAGTCCAGCGGCCCTGTGGGAGCTGTGGGGACCCAATCTGATGCCCGAAAGGACCTGAGATGTGCTCCATAACTCCCTGACGCCCCCTTCTGATCTCATCATTCTGCTCGGTTCTGAATTCTCCAATATACTAAACCAGACGTTTACCCAGGAGCTTCAGCAGACTTCCACTGACGTTTCATTGTCCAAAATTATGTTACGTGGTCACCCCTGGCTACAAGGGCATCTGGGAGAGGGAGCACAGAGATTATAGCTTTCCCAGCTTCTATAGTATATTAATTTCCTAGGATGGCTATAACACAGTGCCACTAACTAAGTGGCTTAAACAACAGTAATGTATTGTCTGACAGTTCTGGAGGCTGGAAGTCCAAAGTCATGGTGTCAGCAGGGCTGGTTTCTTCTGAGAGTGGTGGGGGAGAATCTGTTCCATACCTCTCACCGAGCTTCTGATAGCCTCAGACAGTTCTTGGCTTATGGATGGCATTCTCTCCGTGTCTTCACATCATTTTCCTTCTATTCGTATGTGTCTCTTTGTCTAAATTGCCCTGTTTTATAAGGACACCAGCCAGATTGGATTGGGGTCCACCCTAATGACCTCATTTTAACTTGATTGTCTCTGTAAAGAGTCTATTTCCAAATAAAGTCACATTCTGAGGTACTAAGGGACTTCAACATGTCTCTTTTTGGTGGAGCCAATTCAACCCATAACAAAAGTTGACACCCACAAAGGGGAGGAGGGCTAGTCAGTCAATAGTGCTGACCACACATACTGACAAGAAGGAAGGAGAATTTGATTGATGTTACGTTCCTGGTTCCTGATAACTTACTTCATATATTTCCTAAGTGAACATGATAGCTTGCATAATCATAAAAGAGTTGTTTATGCCCAAAAGGCACTGGTTCTTAAGGGACCCAAGTGGCTCTTTGTTCAGTTTATGGCTCTCGTGCTTCCATTTGGTTTAATCTTAGGGAAGAAATGCCTCTCTGGCAAAATCAACAAGTACTTGTCCTTGGGAAATGAATTAATTCTTTTTAGGGCACTATGACTTCATTTCCAAAAACCAAGCTGCTTGTTTTTGAAGTATAGTTTACTTCGGTGCCGTTTTTGTTAAAAAAAAAATTGAGGTCTGTATTCTTTATCACAACCTGCTCGCCATTCCCTACATCTCTAGTGTTGAAATCCCTGATACATTTTGTCTCACAGAATATCGGGGACATGTTAACAGATGATGTTGAAGAAAAGAGGAAAAGAAAAGCTTATTGATTCTTTAGACTTCTTGGTGTGAAAAACACAGCACACCTTTACAGTTTTGGCAGGATGCATATGTTCACCCGAGCACCAGCATTTGATGTCCTGAGAATGAGTCAGATTGGAATGTTAATTTATTTGAATAATTTATGTAAATTTGGCTCTGAAAAAACTTGGTGGTACCATATGCACTGAGATCTAAATAACCTTAGGAAGCTAAGTCTTGTGATGTGTGCAATATGGGGAGATGCTCAGCTGTTCGCTCCTCTCTGGACACCAGAATCTTGCCAGGGCGGCTGGGTAGATTCTGTACGTCCAGCCGTCTGCATAAGGGCGGCTCTAAAAGTTGTGCTCTGCTGAGCCTTCAGGTTCCTTGGAACACTTTCAGGTCCACACAGGGTGAGGATGCGGGAGGGACCCACCCTCCTTTGATTCAAGCACATTTTCCCCATATTTGTCCTTCACAGAAAGACTTCTAGTTGAAAACAGTTTCTACAGACTGAAAATAGTTTGAGAAACATGACATAGGACAATTCCTGGAAGGAGTCCTTTAACTCTCACGACAAAAGCTTAGGATTGACTCAACCCACATACTGGAAATAGTAATACTGGTGATAAAAATGGATGCAATGTGGGGCCAGCCCCGTGGCTGAGTGGCTAAGTTCATGTGCTCCACTTTGGCAGCCCAGGGTTTCACCAGTTCAGATCCTGGGCACGGACCTAGCCTGGCTCATCAAGCCATGCTGTGGTGGCATCCCACATAGAAGAACTAGAATGACGTACAACTAGGATATACATTTATGTACTGGGGCTTTGGGGAGAAGAAAAGAGGGAGATTGGCAACAGATGTTAACGCAGAGCCAGTCTTCAAAAAAAAAAAAAAGAAGGCAAGAACCATGTTAAAAAAAATGGATGCAACATGCTGAACTTCGACTGGGTATGAAACATCATGCTACTCAAATTGTTTGAAGTAGCTCATGTAATCATCATGGCAGAGTCTGTAAGTTTCAGAGAGGTTAATTACTTGCTTCAGCTAACATGCTGGCAAGTGATAGACTGGGGAACTTGAAACCAGGACTCTCTGAGTCCAAAGTCCCTGTCCCATGGTCTGGTCTACATCAGGACGTCTGCTTCTTCCTTCAGGGTCATTATCACTCCCTTAGTCTAGCTTCCTGCCATTGCTCGTGGTGTCATCTTCAAAATGAAGTCTTTACTGATTAATTTCCATGGAAGACTTTGCTTCCTTCTGGTAACCTCTGCAGCAGGCTGACTGTGGCTAAGTGATCGCGTAATTCTCCATCTCTCCAGCTGAGGTTTCCTGCGTCTGTTTTCTCTTTGGTTTCATTCTCTTTGCTAGGTCAACAGGTGGATAGAACTGTTGAAGGCTCTTCAGGTAGAAAGACGCCCTTCCTATTTGGAGTCAAAGGTGAAACCACATCTCCCGCTGCACAGAAGCGTGTGTCGTACTTTGTATCTTAGAATATCATTAAACAGCCCCGCAGGGGGCAGTATCTCGGGGAAGTTGGTTGATGGCCCCTGTTTTGTAGGTTGCTTTGTATTGTGCCAAGGTTAAAATCAGATCCATTATTAGTTAGTAAGTACTAAGGGAAGGAAACATGAAATGAGCGTTCTCAGAGACTCATATTCTATAGTGAAATTCGAAATTTCCTTAGGAAATACCATTCCTTGGATGTGCTGCTGAGCAGCTTGTCATCAAATATCTGATTTCAAGTGGCCAGAGGAAAATAGATTGAATTGAATTATAGGCCTGGGACCTTGAGAGCCACGGACACACAGATTAGAGAGTTTAGAGAGCAAGTAGTCTAACTTTCTGATTGTAGCATTTCAGGCTACCTCGTAACATTCTCAACAAATGGTTGGCCAACTTCTGGCCATCTCCAGAGACTGAGAAGCCATTATTTGACATGGATTGATGCTTAAAATATAAGATAGAAACAAAGATACAGGGACTGGCCTGGTGGCATAGGGGTTAAGTTCATGCGCTCTGCTTCAGTGACGCAACCCTGGGTTTGCTGGTTTGGATCCTGGGCACAGACCTACACACTGCTCATCAAGCCATGCTGTGGCAGCATCCCACATAGAAGAATTAGAAGGACTTATAACTAGGATATACAACTATGCACTGGGGCTTTGGGGAAGAAAAAAAAAAAGAGAAAGATTGGCAACAGACGTTAGCTCAGGGCCAATCTTCCTCACCCAAAAAAGCATACGTTAAAAAAAAAAAAAAGGAAAAAACCCAAAAAACCCCAAAGATGCAAAAGTGCATATATAATACTGTCTCAACTATATTTTAGCAATGCATAAAAATAAATTATTTAAAAATATTAATCGTTGTTGCCTCTGGGTGGTGGGATAATGGGGATTAGTTTTTGCTTATTTATACTTTTTTTCATTTTTAATGAATCTTTTACAATGGGCACGTATTACTTTGAAATTGTGGGAACCAGGGGAAAGCCTTCCTTACACCGCAGTGGAATTCCTCCTGTGATTTTTACCTTTTGGTCCTCGACTTGAGCTCTGTGGGCAACTCAGAACAACTTCTGTGCTTCTTCCATATAACAGCCTTTCCAAATATTTGAAGACAGCTTGAATGTCTTCTTGCCTTTAAGCATGGTTGTTTATAGAGAGGCAAGCAGAATTTTTTTTTTTAGACTGAGACTGTAAATCTGAAACCATCAAGATATTTCCATTTCTGTGAAAATGGTACTATGCAAATATCTATTACATTTTTCCTTTTCTCTTCTAAAACAAACCATAAAAATGACAAATTTACCCCCTCAAACTTGGTGTTTTTATTGAATTCAGTATTTTATGAAAACTCGATTTGGTAGAATCAGTTTGAGTATTCTCAAAGTGTACCTGAGGTCTTTGGTAAACTTACATCTTGGTTTAAGAGAAGCCAAGTTCTGGGGGTTGTGAAGAGTCTTGGGGTCTTTATTGGAGAAGCAGTGATTTTATGCCATAGAAGAGGAGGGGGTAATCAGAGTCTCCTGCCTCCTTGTACGTCGCCATTGACCCTATTTAGAGTCACCACGTTAAAGGAATTTTGACCTTTCAAATGCTAAAGTGATAACATTACGGGATAACTATTCGGCACAGGGGCAGAACCACTGAAGTTGAGTGCATGAGTACCCAATATTCAATAGAAAATTGACAAAAAGCTTGAAAAAATATCTTTATGCTCTTGAATTCCTGATCAAGCCTGAAGGTTGCTTATAAAGATGAACTCACTGTATAATCTTTAATCCACTGTGTGTGGTGGGAGAGTTCCTCTGGCCAATGACACTTTTATAGGTTTTTAAGGTATTTTCTGTCTGAGCTCTTTCCTACTAAGCTTTGAAACTCCTAAATTAATGGCTGTTTTAGGGATAAGTAAATATCATCTGTAATAATTATTGAGCAACCCGTTTAAGGAATTACATAAAAATTAAAAATACCAATTGAAAGTGCTTTATTAGAAAGCAAATACAGATTTATTTCAAGCAGAGGCAAATACATCTACCGATTACCTGTTTTTATTTAATTTTTACAAAGAATCTGGAAGTTGGTGTTATAAATAGTCATGTTGCTTGGGCTGAGCACTAAATTTGAACACTTTGTTGCATCTCAAACAAAGCTTATCCTTGTTCTGTTGCTTTGTTTCCAGATGGTCTCCCAGCTTGAAGCCCAAATATCGGAGCTTGTTGAACAGTTGGGAAATGAGTCTGGGTTTCACCAGAAAGCTCTACAGAGAGCCGAGAAAGCCGAAGACAAGCTGGAAGCTCTTCAGGGTCAGCTGACACATCTGGAGGGAGAGCTGATTTCTGGAGATGTTTTGAGAGACAACTTGACGTTTGAGAAACAAAAAGTAATAACCTGAGGACACGTCCATGGGTGGAAGTGTCTGTTGCAGTATAAAATTTTACCTGAAAACATTCTAATTGTATGGTACTTTGGTAGATTGGTTAAGTTTTGAGTCCTAAGTAAATTTCAAGGCATGGTAGATATTTTTTGGGGTCTCTTCCTATTCTTTGAAGCTTCCTTAATTGAAATTAATTCAATTAAATTCAATTAAACTCAACAGGTATTTATTGAACACCTATTATATATGAGTCCCTGAAGGTTTGGAAACTGAAGTATGAATAGCATATAGTTCTTGATCTTAAAAGGCCCATAATTCAATAAAGAAGACAGACATTCAAATAATTTGCTGTACTGTAAGACTATAAGTGTTATGAGAGATGTATTGATTAATAAAGTGCTATAGGAGCAGTGAAAGGAAGGATAACTTCTGGATAAGGGGAGGATTTTACAGGGAAGGAAATCATTAAGTTCATCTTTGAAGGATAAGATTTTAGTGAAGAGAAGGGGAAGACTGTAGGGAAAATTGCGCAAAAGCTTGCAAGTACATAACATTACCTTCAGAGACTGCAGAATGATTATTCCCATATGGCTTGAATGTGACATTCTTGGTGGGGCTATGGCAGGAAAGAAGACTGGAATGGCTTGGAATTATGAAGATTGAGTATTCTTTATTCTGTAGAATATGAGATATAATAAGCGATTTTTACACACCACGATGTTTTAGAAAGATAATGTGACGTCATCGTGGAGCTGAGATTGCAGTATGGAGAGACTCAGAAATGACAATGGCAATTACCCAGAAGATTAGAAGGGGTCCACAGTTATGATTTGACCATGGGAAGATCATCCATGACCTCCGAGAGGCAGATTCAGTAGAGTGGCGGAGAAGAGAAGCCAGTTTGCATTGGGCTGAACAGCCACTAGTAAGGGAAGAGTTAGGGACTTTTCGCAGTAGACTACTAGGAAGTCTGGTGACCAAAGAGAAAAGAGGCAGAAGCAGAAGCTGTGAAAAACAGGATCAAAGAAAGGTTTTATTGAACAGATTGGGAAGGTACGTATCTGTGAAGCATGGGAGTCCGTAGGGGAAGGGAAAGAGAGACAAATGTGTCAACAGCACAGGTGCAGAATTTGGCTTGCCAAATACTCTTAGGTTGAAAAATGTGTACTCTGGAAACTCATTCATTTTCATTCTTCTGTACTCAAACAAAATTGAGGAAGCATCATGCCGATGTTGAAGGTTGGATATGCAAAGATGCACAAGAAGCATCTGTGGGAAATCCTAGTCCAGTGGATGAGACAGAGGAATCAGGACACAATTAGTACAATTAGTGCTATAATAGAGGTAGGTATAACATTTGACAGGAACTTGGATAAAGGAGTAATTACTTCTTTCTTGTTTCTGTGTGTGAGGAAATGAGCCATCTTCACACCAGAGGTGACATTCGCGAGGGGCTTTGAAGAATGCGTAGGAATTTGTGAGGCAGAAGAGGTGGGGAAGAGATTCAGGGTAGAGGGAACAGCAGGAAGGACCAAGGAATGGAAGTGTGACAGGACTGCTTAGAAGAGGAATGAGGCACAGGGGGACTGGAAATGGTGCTTGGTGAGGCCAGAGGCATGAGGTGGCTCTGGAGGCAGGTGGGAAAAATCGAGATAGAACAGGCTAATTACTCAAAGCTTTATTCTGTAGGCAATGGGAAGCCATAGAAGGTTTTTGAGGAAAAGAAAGTTTTCTCTGGAGGCCGACTGGCTCTGAGCATCTAGAGATTAAAGGTTGGGAGTCCCGTGGGGGATTCTTAGAATAGTCCAGATCGGAAGATAATAAGGGTCTGGACCAAGCATTGGTTTTGTGAATGAAGGTAAGGGGTTGAATTGAGAAATTTGGGAGAGTGAAGGGAATTTTTCTATCAGATAGCTGAAAAAGATGCGTTGGTTGAAATTTTGAGTTTGAAAGGAAATACTGCACCTGAGCATGAGATGTTAAATTGGAGGAACTATGCCTGCTGGACCTTGTTCCATCTAGATAGATGTTCCATGAACACCTTGCACTAAACATATTCAAAATGGAAATGATTACCTCTCCCCCAATTTACCCCTTCCTGCCTCAGTGATGACAAGATAATTTGCCTCCAGTTGTTCAACCCAAAACCCAAGAGTGATCCTCAATGCTTCCCTCTTTTAAATCATTCCTAAGCACTGTAGATTCCATCTCCTTAATATGCCTCAGATGCCACCCCCATTTCTGTATTTAGTAACAGTGCTTCAGTTCAGAGCACTATGATAATTTGCATGGACTACAGAAATAACCTTCTAGCTGATTCTCCCACTGCTGCCAGGGAGGTCTTAATAAAATGCATGTCTAATTTTATCTTTTTCCATCTTAAAACTGGTCGGGGGCTCTCTACGACCCTCAGCATCAGCTACAGATTCCTTCTTTCCAGGGCTGAGCATTCTGTGACCCAGCCAGTTTCCCTCTCCAGGCTCCCCCTCGCCTGCGATCTCTCCAGCCAATGGTGGCAAACTCACTCAGAGGCCTCCTGGGACCAGCAGGGCCCTGGTAGGGTGTGTGGTGAGTGATGCCTGGGTCAAAAACATTCATATTCAAATTTGTAAAAAGCTGGCCAGTTGCCTGGCCAAAGGAAAGAGAGCTCCCTTAGCATCTCATACTTCGCGTTGCTGTACTCTCTGAGAAAATGTTCTCTTTACCTCCTTCACCTTGTAATAACTGACCCTTGAGGACTCAGCTCCAGAATCAGTTCCTCTGGAAGTCTTCCCTAAGAGACTTAGTTCTCCTTCATGCAACATGTGCCTGTGTCTGCCGTGCCGCTTATATCCCTTATTCATTGATTTTTTAATTCATCTTCTTCAAACCACTTCACGCTGCTTGAGCCCAGGGGAAATCTTTTCCCTGGGTTTCTCCAGGGCTTAGGGAGGAGTCAATAAACATTATTTAAATTATAGGAGAAATGTATCAAAGGCATGAATTTTAGATAGACTGGTGTCTCTTCCCTCCCTTCGTTGTAATGACTCATTAATTTTGATTGAGATTGTGCCAAAATAGTTCTCAGTTATGAAAGTAAATTATGTAAACCGATTCTGTCCATGGTGAATTTTTCATATATAACTGCCTATGAAAGGCATGTCTTCATAGGGATCCTAAGCATGTAAAATTGCAAAGCAAAGTTATACAGAATTTAGATTTAAATATAGGTCATTGAGGTTTACACAAAATAGTATAGAATATATTCATGCTATCCAGGTGCCCCTTCCCCACAAAAAAGAATATATACAGTCTAAACTGTGATTCAAATGAACGAAACATACAGTAATCCTTCCAGCAACCTTGACTTTCTGACATTGCCAAGATCCTTAAAATAGGCGCTTCCACTGTGGGGTCTTGACTTAATCGTGTCTTAATTCCGTCCTGCCTGTTGTAGATCCTTCTATGCTAAGTAGATGGGCCACACGTAGAAATAGAAAAAGAGGCTTTTGTACCTTGTGTGAAAGATCCCAACTCTATTTCATTTAAAATAAAAACAATAGCAGTTATTTCACTTTTGTTCACACAGGTTAGAAATGGAAAATTCCAAGTGGAGAGCAGACACAACATTAAGAAGTGACAAAATGATGATCAGAGACAAAAGCACCTTATTGTCTTGTAGCACAGTAAAATAAGTGGTATTTGTAATGACTGTGACTTATAAAGAAGAGATTCAATTTTATGTAATGCTATTTAGCAAAATTAGAAAATATACACTTAGAAATAATTTCATCCTGATGACTAAAATATAGATAGTTCTGGGCTTTTAAGCTGGCATGCTTCAGTCATCAGGAAATTATACTTATTTAAACATATAATTGCCTGAAAATGCCAGATGGGTGAGGCGTTATTGCAATGAGAACATTTCAAAGATAAAACACAAATCATGAAATTATGGTATAGAAATCTTGTTGATTGATTTACTCATCTAGCAAGCACTTAGTAAGCGTTATTCTATGCCTGGGCATGGCCAGATAAGCCACGGAAAGCAAGTGGAGGAAGATTCTAGAACAGTTTTGTAAGTGTAACCTGTTAAAATATGAACCTTGACTTCCTTGATATGGCTGTATTTTAGAATGTTGTTCCTTTAACTTAGATACATTAAGAATTCTTCAAGACATTTTCTAAAGCATTTTAACTTAGAAAACCAAAACATTGTCCAAGTTTATATGGAGATCATTAATTTTGGAGTGATCCGTAGAAGCCAAGAAGAGTAAAGTGGTAACTGATTAAGTCATCATTTTCCACCTTTGAAGCCAAGGGCCAAAGTAGGTGGAAAAAATTGCCCCAAAAAGGTACATGGATGAGTGGATCTCTGGAGCTATATTGGCCTGGAAGGAGCATGGTGGAAGTAGCATGTAGCCAAAGCAGAAATATACAGATGTAGAGCATGCCAAATTTGTGACATGACAGGGTTAAAAAGAGTGCAGTATAATATTAGATTGAACGTCAAGGTCACTAACCAGGAAAGTCAAGAGAATTTGGAGAAGGAGCAGGGCATGGAACTGGCAGGCTGGTTCAGAAGGTCATCACCAGACATTGGGGTCAGGTGCCAGGCTCCATACCGGGTTTAGTGCGAACTCCCAGTAAGCTTGGGAGAAAGAGAAGGACTCTGTATGATCATCTGTTTTCTTTACTCTTGTGCCCCTTTTTTCATTTTTGTTCTTGGGTTTAGTATCTTAAATTTCTGGATCAGCTCTCAGAGAAGATGAAACTGGACCAGATGGCTGCTGAACTTGGCTCTGACATGCGTCTGGATGTAGTTTTAGCTCGCGTAGAGCAGCTGGTCCGCCTTGAGAGCAACGCAGTCCTTGAAAACAAGACTATCGCCCACAATTTACAGAGAAAGGTAGGGGAGATTAAAACTTGCGAGTGTTGAAAGAAGACATTTCTGAGAAATTTAAATATTGAAAGATAATTAGCCCCCACTGTATTTACTGAGGTGGTTAGAAAACATATTATAAGAATATACTTAGAGTCTGAGTCTCTATTTCAAGTCTGAAGGGCTGGAAGTGCATTACCTAAGGTTGTGTTTGATTATGAATAACAAAGACCCAAACTAACAATAGCTTAAACAAGCAAAAGTGTTTCGTTTTTTCTTTTCTCACATAAATTTCTGGAGGTGGGCAGCTTAGGGTGAGCATGGCAGCTCTGCTCTGTAAAGTTTTCAAGGAACCAGGCTCATTTCAGCTCATTATTCTCCCATCCCTAGGGTGGTCTTTGTCCTCATGGTCCAAAATGGTGCCTAGAACCATTATATCTGTGTTCCAGGCAGTAGGTTGCAGAAGAAAGGGATGAAGAAGAGGGATGCAGAAGAGCATGCGTGAGCTGTCTGTTGAGGAAGGCTCCTGGAATTTGCTATGTGAACATGTGTTTAGATTCCTTGGCCAAAATACATTCTCATGGCTAAACCTAGTTGCAAAGGAGGCTTGAAACTGTAGCCTTCACTCTGGCCAGCCATTTCCCTGGCTGAAAAATTCACTGTTTCTATTACTAGGGGAGAAAAGGAAAATGGGAACATGTAGCAGGCTGTGCCTTTATAAACTCTATTGCGCTATAAAGTAGAAAGAGGAGAAGAGCTTACTTTTTCCTCGCTCAAAGGAAGAGTTAGAAACAGTTTAGACTAAATGAATGAATGGATGAAAATATAATTATTAGTTATATAATTATTAGTATTGGGAAAGAAAGAGGAAAACACAGATGTGTTCTTATAATAGTTCCTAGGAGAAAATTCTATGGTAGAATTATAGTGTGCAGGCTGTGTAATGGTTCACATCTGGGTTCCCAATTTGGCTCCACCAAGCTGTGTGACCTTGGGCAAATTGCATACCTCTCTGTCTCTGTTTCCTCATATTTAAGATGGGGATAATACCTACCTCAAGAGATTGTTAATTTTTAATAAATAACATTTTTGAACTCTTGGCACATAAAAGATGTTCTATTCACATTTGACCTCTTCTCCATTTACCGTATCTTTGGGAATATTTTATAAAAGAAAGCAGACAACCCCATTACCATTGGAGACATCAAATTGAGCCACAATTCTTTCTGAAGTTCTCGTCAGATAATTGATTTTTTCTCCATATTGAACACCATTCCTTCTTAAGCATTGTGTCATTATTAAAATTACCAGTGTACAGAACTTACCAGTGTACATTTACAATAGAGTGGAATTTGACATGGAGAAGCTCAAAGAAGGGAGTTTATTAGAAAAATATTAAAAGAGCCTCTTAAAAATGGATCTGGGTATGGACATTGCTGTCACTGTTAAGCAAGGTACTTAAGCCCTCATTTCGGTAAGTCCGTCACACCTCCGAACACTTTATAAATGCAAAGAGTATAATTAGGGAAAATGTGACAGTCTTCAGGGCTTCTGTAATTGTACACAATTCCAATCCCCAATGTTTGTGACAGATGAAAGGTTTCTGTACTTAATATTCCACTCACTAATTGTGACATGTGAAACCCAGGAAGAATTTTTTCCTTGTTAGAGTCCATAATGTTTTGCTAAAACTCACTATAATTTCCTTCATCAAGTTTGATTGTCAATGATAAGTGCTGTTTGAAAACCTTGTTCTCTGCTTGGGTGGTGGATGGTATAGGCCGTCCTATAATAAAGACACCAGTGAACTAGACCCTTCTTGAAGTCCCTTCGATTTCTAAGATTTTAAACATATAAACAAAGCTTTCTTAAAAATCTCTTTGGTATAGCTTACTTTAAAAAGATATCCACTCTCACACTTGGTGCCTCTCAGTCTGGTTCTAAAGGACTGAAATTAGTCAGTCTAGGTTTTCAGTAATAATTTGCACCCTGTCTTCCTTCAGAAAAGACCAGTGCAAGCATAGTTGCCTTGGGCTGTTGAAGAGGATTTTGTCTCTCTGTCTTATTGTATTCTTCTCTTGATAAGCCCATTTCAGTAGTTTGAAAAGTAATTTTACATTTTTATCACGCTGCACAAATTGTTGGAGGGAATCAGATGTTGAAAGCCTGCTGCTTTGTGCATTTTCGGTGGCTCTTTTGTCTCATACTTTGCAGCTACAAAATTAATTCTTGGAAAAATAGGAATGAAAAATGCAATCAGGAAAAGGAATCCAATAACCTTTTCTGATGCTTTCCAAATTAGTCTTATTGAAGTCTAGATAAAGATCAGCATTATCTGAGTAATTCATTTATATTTACTGACTGTTCAATTATTATTAGAAAAAAATCCCTGTTTGTATCAAACCAGCTAAAGACTCAGAAAGAAAGACTGGAGAGCAAAGAATTGCACATGAACCTGCTCCGGCAGAAAATAGCCCAGCTGGAGAAAGAGAGGCAGGTGCGGACGGCCCTGGCCGCGGAGAGGGACGAGGCCAATGTTACCATAAGGAAGTTACAGAAGAAGGTGGAGAGGCTGCAGAAAGAGCTGAGCGTGTGTCAAGAACTGAACACTCAGCTTAAAGCCAAGCTGGCTGACACCAGTGAGCTCAAGGCAAGTCCTCAGCTTTACTTCCTTGCTGCTTTTTGCTCATTACCATGAAAGTGTATGCAAAAGAGTGACAGCTTTATGATGGACACACCAGGAAAAAAAAAGATGAACCCTTCCTTCGATTTTCTTGAGTTGTGGGAGGAATGCAAAAATTACACAAATCTGCGTATTAGATCAATTTAGAGTCCCTTTGATATTTGAAACGAAGTCACAGTTGCTGAAGAGTCAGGCAGGTAACTGTTTAACATGCTCTGGAGGGGGCATTACACCAACTAGAGAAGTGGACAGCGGACTGGGGCAATGTTCTTCCTGGGTTTATACACTGGAATACTACTCAGCCATGAAAAAGACAAAAGTGTGCCGTTTGCAACAACATGGATGGACCTTGAGGGTACTATGCTAAGTGAAACAACTCAGGCAGAAAAAGACAAATACTGTATGATTTCACTCGTGTGGAAGATAAACAAACACACACACACATAGATAAGGAGAACAGATTGGTGGTTACCAGAAGGGAAGGGAATCGGGGGTAAGGAAAAGGGGTAAAGGGACACATATGTCTGGTGATGGATAAAAACTAGACTGTTGGTGGTGAACATGATGCAGTCTATACAGAAACTGAAATATAATAATGTACACCTGAAATTTACACAATGCTATAAGCCAATATGACCTCAATAAAAAATTAAAAGCTTAAAAGAATTTAATCAAAATATGTAAGTGTCACGTATGTGTGCCACTGGCGATAATATGTAACTTCATATGCACATATCGTCCCTGGCAGATATGCATACTGTGAATACGGATGATGATAATGTCCTGGCTCTTTGCCGACGAGCGCTCTGAACCAGACCTTTGGAATGTTTCCAGAGCTGGAAACAGACCACTAGGGAAAAAGAACCTGGAATTAAGCCACCCCTTGAATATGTGTAGTGGGGACGAGATGTGTAGTGGGCGAAACTGTAGTGGGCACGAATATGCGTAGTGGGGGAAATTTTAGGAAATATTTCTCACTGTATTTTCCCTTCTGAGTCATTAGCTCTTTTGCCTCTAAAGTCCTTCTGCCATCAGGACCAGGCCACTAAGTTGAGGGTTATTTCCCTAGAGAAGGGGAGGGCAGACATGGCTCAGGGGAGGGGATGTATTTGAACACAAAGAAGGGGGAAGCAAGGGAAACCATCTGATGGACTACCACGGGTGGGGAGAAAATATCAAGGTGAGTACCCTTGACCCCCCTCACACTTTGAGACTGACCTGTGGGGCTGGGGTGTGGTGCGGTGGGGGTGGAATCCCTGAAGTCAGCATGCTGCTGCTCTCGCCCTGGCTGGCAGCGTCTGCGGGAGGTGCTGAGCAGAGAGCTAGCTTGCATCCCGGTTCCCTGGAGCCTGAACTTCCATTTGCACTCGTGGCGGATATGGAAGATAGCTCAAGATGCATGCTGGACAGCTCACTGTAGGCGCAGGTAGTGTGGTCTCCTCAAGTGAGGGACAAAGTGATCCTGAATGAGAGGCTTTGGCCAGATCACCTAAGCTGCGATCCAGTGGCAGTTCCAGCCAAGCCTTGAATTACCCAAGGCCAATGAGCGGGTCTTGACGTTGATCAACAAACCTTCACAAATTCACCAGTCAGATATCAGATACAGGAAAGATTCGGGCCAGTGTGTGGGCCAGAATCACCTCTGCTAACATCCCACGGATTTTCATCCACCTAGACACTATCTCAGGAAGAAGGAGGGGAGAGAAGCATCCCAGAAAGATTGAGCAGTGCAGGAATGAAAAGACATTTTAAGCCAGAGGAAATATGGTTAGTTAGAAAATACCATTTGCTCCAACAGTTTGGGGTGCTGGTGATGGAAACTGGTTTCTTATTTCCAAAAGACAACACAGCTTATCCTAAAGTTGATGTGCCTGGACCTTGCTCTGGCTGTTCCTGACCCATAGGATGTGTGGCCTGTTTATCTCCAGGCTGGAGGCACGCAGCCCCTGACTTCCTTGCGTATGGCGCCATAGGAGCACTGTTTTGTTAGAGAGATAAAGGACCCCTAAGTACTTCCAGAGAAGCCAGGAAGAAAAAGTTAAAGACGTGGAAACCAGTGGTAAGGCAGCTAATAAGGGGGCACGTGATGGAGCAAAAAAAAAGGAGGAACTTCGCCATGATAGCCAAGGTGTAATACAGAGCTTTGAAAATGAAACATAGGTTTTCTCTTTCATCAAATTTTTCTCTTCTCTTTATTATTTGCTTTTTTCCTACTTTATTTTGCTATTTGTTTTTTATCTTCCTGAGATGTTTATCAGCTCATTAATGTTTAGTCTTCCTTCTTTTCTAATACATGTATTTATGGCTGTGAATTTTCCTCTAAGTATTGTTTGAGCTACATCCCAAAAGTTTGGTTATATAGTAGGTTGGTTGTCATTTAGTTTAAAATATTTTCTAATTTTCTCTGGGGTTTTTTTCTTTGATACACAGATTATTTAGAAGTACATCTCTGAATTTCCAAGTATTTGGAGATTTCATAATTATCTTTGTTGAAGTAATTTGAGGTTTATAGGGTGATGTTCTCCTCCTCCAGAGAGGATATTTATTTTCTTTTTCTAGATTCCAGAGGGCATTTTAACCTCATAGCTCTGGCCCATCTTAATCCAAATTTAAGCCTTAAGGTATTTTGAGACTCTCTGTTGATATGAAGTGAAGTGACACACTAGATGGGGGAGAGAGTTTCCCCCGTTTTCCTTACTAGTGAGACAAAGCCTTTTAGGGACCCAGTCCCCAGTAGGAGTGACTTATTGGGGGTCCCATCAGAGGCAGGAACCAGGTTCTGACTCCTGTGCTCCATCTCTGAGAGGCTGGCAAAATGCCCTAAACCCCTCAGCCACCCCTTCCAGATTAGCAAACGCTCCCACAGAACGAAGGGTCCCAAAGACTTTGTGCACCTTCGAGTTCCAAGCCTCTCCTGGATGTTGGTCCAGTAGTTTTTGGTATCTTATAAGCTCTTTGAACTTTTAAGGAGGCTTTTTTTTTTCTTGTTCCCCTCTTAAATTGTATTCAGTGAGACAGTCTGAACTACCTGGTCTCCGTTTTCCAAGGCAGAAGAAGACATTGTAAGCAGTGATTTAATGGGGAGTTAGAAAAATATACACATAGATATGCGGAAAACTCTACGCCATAGATGACCAAAAGGTGACAGAGGAAGAAGATGGTGTTCGTTTAAATCTTAGGGCTACACTACTGGAGAGTTACCTTAGTTTTCCATGGCAGCAATCTCTAAATCTTTCTGCGTGTGCATTCCACTTTGCAGACCACAGATCTATGGATCAAGTATTTCTCCAGTCCACCAGGTATATATCTGAAGCAAACACTTAATCTTTGATAAAACCTCTCTTACACCACTTAAAATTCCTCTGTTTGGGCTCAATTTGGTTGAGAAGGAAGGGAGATATCTTCTTGTGTTTCCAATACGGTTTTCCAGCTATCAACGGACTGTAGTGACATCTTGGATTACTCCAGAAGCACTGCCTGGAGTGCCCACCTACTATTATTGCTACTCCACTGCCCCTGGGCCTAGGAAGACCCTCTTCTGTTCATTGACTTTCTCATGTTGGAGGATAGATGAGAATGGCTCTCATAGTTGATGGGTACCAATGCATAAAATAGGAATGATAAGCAAAGTGGACTTGGGTTTCAAAGTGGGGAAGTAAATTCAATCACAAAGAAAAGGACATGTTTCATTGTAAGAATGTGTCAGTGGAATAGTCCAACTTTTTCAAAGAAATCTCTGATAGAAAGGAAGGGTCAATGGCATTGTGGATTTTCATGCATTCAACTGTGCAGAGCTCCACAAAGTCAAGGGGAAGAGAATAATATTGAGTAGTCAATAACTAAGTGGGAGTGACCCTAAGGAAGCTTAATGCATATTAGCTTCTCAGAAGAAGGACCTGAATGAGGTTTTCCTAATAAGACTACCAGTGTGTTTCAGAAACAAGACGTGGTAGTGATGGAAGATTCAATGTGAGCTCCGTGGCTTCTTATCCCCAATTTGCTCCACTCCATGGCTGGGAAATTTGGTCCCTACCAACAAATTTACTGTTTCTTACGTAATGTGGTTATTCTTGTCCTCAAGAGAAATTAAGAAGCTTAATTTAGAAAGTCGGAATTTACTCAACCTTGGTGTTCATTTTACTGTTAACTAGTTATAAAATCTGCATTACTTCCATGATTGAGCCCCCATTCTCCTTAACTGGGTTCCTGCTTTGTTCTTTGTACTGTACTCATACCTTCGTAATCTCAGAGACTCTTGTTTCTCTTGATACTAGGAGCCTGCCTTGCTTTTGTTATTTCTCTTCAAGGAGCTGAAATTCCACCTGTGATTGAGGCTGGCTGGCCCCTATGAAGGGCTGTCAGTACTCTGTGACATTGACTTGTAGGTTCCAGCCAGCTCTCTGCATGTTTCCAGATATTGTAAAGCTAAAATATAATACTATAGTGAATAAATATACTGTAAAGCATGATATAAATATTAGTTGCCATTATAACTAATTTTATCACTGGAAGTTGTAATGTGGGGCTGGTGAAACCTTCAGAATTACTGCAACTCAGAGGCCCAAATAAGACGGGCCGGCAGAAATGGAGCATGGCAGAACAAAGTCTAACAGCAGAGGGAGTCGTGATGAAGCAAGGAGCTCCCGGTCTGTGACACCCAGGAATACTGTTCAGCATCTGCTGCATGAGAGGGAATGACAGCAGTTTTAGAAGTGGGACAGCTCCTGGTGAATGGCAGTGTGGGTGCCCATTGAGGGTTTGGGTCTGAGGCATGGAATCTTCCAGGTTAAGCATATTGACAGTAGCAGTAGGATGTTGGGGCCAAGCCAACCCTGAATGGTTGTCAACCAGAAATGGCATTGAGGTGAGAGTAGCCCCCACTTTCTGTGGCAGATAGCAGAAACAGGGAAACAAGGGGCTGGCCCGTGGCTGATTGGTTAAAGTTCCATGCATTCCGCTTCAATGGCCCAGGTTCATGTGTTTGGATCCCGGGCGTGGACCTACACCACTTGTCAGCCATGCTGTGGCAGCAACACATATAAAATAGAGGAAGATTGGAACAGATGTTAACTCAGGGCAAACGTTCCTCAGCAAAAAAGAAAGAAAGAAAGGAAGGAAGGGAAGGAAGAAATAGGAAAGCAGTGGAAATGGAGTCCTGTGTCTACAGAATATGATGTTCCCATTTGGTTTCAACTTCGTCTGCCTTAGGTCTGCATCATTTTCCTGGATTATTATAATTATTTACAAGTGGCTTTTTCACAAGCAAGCCTGATTCCTATAATAAAGTCTTGCTCTCTGGGTGATGTTATTTTGCAACATGTGGTTCTAGTAACAGTGTCTGGTTTAAGAATTTCCAATTCTGGCATCAGTGGTGTCAAGTAATGTTTTCAAGTGTGGGGCACGGCCCTCTGGTGGTATACAAAATGGTTCTAGGTGGTACCTGGCAGGGCGTTATATAATGTTCAATCCTGAAGTGAAAACTTATTCCCTTTAATTTTGCTTTCAATTCTTTCATTATCAAGAAGAAAAATCTTAGTTAGAGGTTATTATGTCTTTATACCTCTGGAACACTTGCTAATCTACTTTTTAAATGAAGAATAAGCCTTAAGCTCAGGACTGAGTACAAGCAGTAGTACCTAGTAATACTGTTTTGTTTTCATTATTCAGTGTTTGTTTTATTGTCTACCTTTGTGGCAAATTCTATTGAAATCATATAAAATTCCCCTTAAAATAAATTCATTTACGTTAAAAAGGCGATTGAGTTAAAGAAAGAAATGATTAATACAGGTGATGTGGATATGACAAAAATTGTGGAGGTGGAATACTCAAAATATAGGCAAATAGATTGGAGAAGAGAGTGATAATTAAGTGCAATGAGTGGGAGAATAGAAGCTCCGATTGGCTGCTGCTAACAGCATGGTAATCTCTGGGAGTCAGGGAGTGGTGGGAGAAGAAGCTGGGCAGTGGGCAAGAGCCAGGTCACACAGGGCTTTGCATATCATGTTAAGATGATTGGACCTACCCTCTGGGTCCTGGGGAGCCACTGGAGAGGTTCAAGCAGGAGAGTGAAATTGATAGGAAAGAGACTAAAAAGGAACAGAGGCTTGAGGCCAGCAGGGGTTCTCCAGAATGAGGCTTGATCAACTGCATCAAGTGCAGCAGTAAGATAAAGACTGAAGGACTGTTCATTGCACTTGACTTTGGGACATCTGTGGCTCAGGCGTCTATGGTAGTAGATCATGGTGATGGGGAGAGGTCTCTGAGAATAAGCTGAATTTCATTTGGCTGAAGGATGAAGGAGAAGTGGAAACAAAGATGGTGAAATACTTGGATGAAATATTTGGATGAAAAGAAGAGAGTTGGGGAAGTAAATAAAGTTGGCTTGTGTGTTTACTTTGTTGGTTTATTTTGCCTAAGGAGGTCCACACGCTTTTACAGATAAGATATAGGAAAGGTTTAGGAGAGACTGGACTTGACTGACTCAGGGTCTATTCAGACCCCTCATTCTGTTTCAATAGAATGCCAACTCTGCCTTACAGTGGAGCTGAGAGACCTCTCTAACTTACTAACACAGTAAATGCCCACTTCGTGAATTTATCAGAGATATCCACTACAAAATAGCTTTTTATTTTTTTCTTTGAGACATTGAGTTATTGGTGTCCGAGACAGATGAATGATATCAACCGTCCATCTTTGTACGTTGCCTATGCTTGTCACTGCGCTAACTTTACTACTCAGAAAGTAACATTTCTGGAATTGGCAAAAACCGCCTTCCTGTATTTGTTTTCCAGAGCTGCCATAACCAGTTACTGCAAACTGGGTGGCTTAATCCAACAGAAACTTTTTCTCTCACAATTCTGGAAGCCAGGTGTCTGAATTCCTTCTGGAGGATCTGAGGGAGAACCATTCCGTGCCTTTCTTCTGGCTTCTGGCTGCTGCTGGCCATCCTTGGCTTGCAGCTGCATAATTCCAACCTCTGCCTCCATCTTGACGTGACCTTCCCTTCTGTGTATCTCTCCTTTTCCGTCCCTTATAAAAATACCCATCATGGCATTTAGGGCCCACCTCATCAGGGATGGTCTCCTCATAAGATCCTTACCTTAATTACATCTGCAAAGGCCCTTATTCCAAATAAGTCACATTCTGAGGCTCTGAGTGGACAAATCTTTTGAGATGGGGACACTATTCAACCCACTACACTTACTAAATTAAGAATTAATTTCACCATTTGTAGAAGGTCAACATAAAACAATAATTTGGACTACATTTCCATGTGTTTTTTTAAAAAAAGTTGAGATATAATTCGCATGCCATAAAATTCACCTTTTTAAAGTGTGCGATTCAGCGGTTTTTAGACAAGGTTGTGCAACCATCACCACTCCCTAATTCTAGAACATTTCCATCATGCCCTTCCATACCCCCAAAAACTCCCATGCTCATCAGCAGTCACTGCCCATCCCCTGCTTCCCCAACCTTTGGCAGCCACTAATCTACTTTCTATCTCTATGGATTTGCCTATTCCGGATATTTCATATAAATGGAATCATACAATATGTGGCCTTTTGCCTCTGATTCCTTTCACTTTGTATAATTTTTTCAAGGTTCATCCATATTGTATCATGTGTCAGTGCTGTATTCTTTCTACATGTATGTACACATATCTATCTACATATATACATGTACATATGTATGTAGAGAGAGAGAGATCTATTATATACAGACATGTATAGAGACATCATTTTAAGGAATTGGCTCACATAATCATGGAGGCAGGCAAGTCCAAAATCTGCATGATGGGCTGGCAGGCTGGAGACTGAGGAAGAGCCAGTGTTGCAGTTCAAGGCCAAAGGCTGTCAGCTGCCATAATTTCCTCTTGCTCAGGGGAAGTCAGTCTGTTGTTGTATTCAGACCTTCAACTGATTGCATGAAGCTCACCCACATTATGGAAGGGAAATCGGCCTTACTGAGAGTTCGCTAATTTAAACGTTAATCTCACCTCCAGAACATCCTCATGGACATATCCACAATAATGATTGAGCAAATATCTGGGCACTGTGACTCAGCCAACTTGGCACATAAAATTAACTGTCGCAGTTCTTTTTACTGGTTGAATAATATTCCATGGTGTGGGTATATCACATTTTGTTTATCCATTTAGCATTTGATGGATATTTGGATTGTTTCCACTTTTTGGCTGTTATGAATAAGACTGTTATGAACATTTGTGGGCAAGTTTTTGTATGCATTTCTGTCTGTTGCAAAACCCTTGTTGAAGACCTTGACTCCTAGGATGTCCAAATCTGCCTCTTTAAGACCCATGCAGTAAATTTCCCCCTTAATTCTAGACCAGAAAAAAGTAGACCTTTCCAGATGAATTATTAAATTTTAATTTGGCAGGCAAAGTTAAGTATTATAGAAATCCCTTTTTGAAAGAAAAATATTCTTTCATAGATTCCCCTCCCTGTGTTGCGTCAAAATAATTTGTTGTAATATTGCTTTCATATGTACAACCCTAACACTACAGAGAAATTTCTTAATCTTATTATGTTTTTCCCATTATAAAATCCAAACCAATTTAGAAATCAAAATAAAGTGTAAAAATAGAATTAAAAAAATTAGCAATATTAATTCAATATGCTAGATTATGTTATTTTACCCAAATCACCATTAATAAGAATATGTGGTACCAATCCCTCATAACACAGGCTCTGTTGAGTTGGGCGCACCTATAGTCTGTGTTGTAAAGGCAGAGCGATTATTCTACCATGTGACTCATTCTACTACTGTGGATACATTGTTTGTGCATACACCATGACACAGGTTGGCCTTTGCTTGGCACGAACATGTTATTTGTGTATTAACTCTACCTTTGCTCTTTCCTCATTAACCTAGGATAATTAAAGTAGTACTACTAATTGGCGTAAGCATAGCTTTATGCACAAATGCAAATGCAGACACTGAAATCATGTGGCAGAACTCCAGGGCTTCCAGAAAATGCTTTGTGTAACTGACATAACACCATTGCTTCATAGCCTGCATCAGTTATGATTAGTTTCAGCTGAATACATCAAAACACGCCCCCCATAATAACAGTGGCTTAGATGGGAGAGATGTCTATTCCTTTCTCACTAAAAAGAAGCTTGGAAGTAGACATTCTACGCTTAGTAGGATAGCTCCATGGTCATTGGAAATCCTGGCTTGTTCCATCTTTCTGCTTCACCATCCTAGCAACAGCTTTCATCTTCAATGCCACCTCTCAGTGCAAGCTGGCTGCTGGCCTTATTCCAGTCATCAGGCAGGAAAAAGCTGGAGGGACACATTTTATACCACTTTCTAGGAATGTTACAACACTTCTTATGTCTCCGTTGGCCAGAACTTAGTCCCTGGGCCTCACTCAGATGAAATCAGTGTGAGAAGTGAGTCTTTATTCTGGGCAGTCAGAAAGAAAGAAAGAATGAATATTTGGTGGAGAGCTATCCGCTTTTAGTCTGTACCAAGCGGCCCATTCTTAGTAGGGAGCCGTGGCCCAAACTCAGTAGTCAGACAATCAAAAACTAGTGGAAAGCCATTATTACCTTCATTGTAGTCTCTCAAGGAGACACCAAGGGGATCACCTTCTTCAGCCACCAGCAAAGATCTCAGCCTCGTTCTAACTCTCTTGATAATCTTCCACACAAGATAGCTGCTCCCCATGCTCCTTCTTGCCTCCAGAACTTTCTCCAGACCAGCCAGTGCAGCCTTTCTTTATATTTTTTTCCTAACCTACCATCTTGGACTCAGCTCTGATTATGTAGATTCATTGATCTTGAGTTGTTCTGAGCTCTCCCCATTTTGAATGTATGCCCCAAGCAGAACCTGCAAGAAGGAACATTCTCGGGTGTGGAGTGGTAGGGGAGTGGAGGTGTGCGCAGACTGCAAAGTTAAACATCCTCCTTTGATTTCTGCTACTGTTTCCTCCTAGTTAAATCTCTATGGTTCTCTTTAGACGGGGCACAGCCTCTATTTGGGCAACTGGGAAACACTCCTACTTTGCTGCCCCACCTCCTTTAGAGAGCCTGTGTGCAGTGCCTGGCTCCTGCAGGATAGGATTTTCAATGCAGCCTCTTGAAAACCCTCCAGCTGGAGAGTTTAGCTCCTCTGGGAGGTTCAACACATCAAATGTTAAATTGAATCACCTTCTCTTTAAGTGCCTTTGGCCCTTGTAACATGAGAGAGAATTGTTCACCGGATTTTGCAATTCTTTCCCTCAAACAGGCAGACACTAGATATGATGTTGACCGGAAACGAAGCACAGTTGGAATCTTCTCTGTCCTCGCTGGGGTCTGGGTGGCACCTCAGTCTTCTTTATGACCGGCTCTGTCCCACTGGAAGAATGTTAAGGACACGGTTTCTCACTGAACTCTGGGCTGGATCTGAGAAGCTCCTTTAGGAACATTAAGAAACCGACTTAGCCCTGTCTTGCTCCCTGGAATCTTGTTTGTTGGGTTTGACTTAGGAGGCTGAGGCCTTCATCCCCGCTGCTGGCTGCCACTTCTGACCTGGTGGCTTGGCTCAGAACTTCATTACTTGCTCTTGCTCCCTGACAACAAGAATTCAGGCAGCCCTCAGGATTGTGATAAAGTCTCATATTTTTCGGAAATTCTTGGCTATAAATTCTTCTCATTAGGACTTGATTTATGTGTTCCTAGCTTTCCAAGCTGTGTTCTGTCGCCTTTGGTAGATGGCCCACTGTGCATGTTTTTCCAATCTGAGCAGAAAGGCTGAATGTATCTCCTCTCTGTTAACTCAAGGTTTTGAATTCAACATTCCAATCCCAGCAACATCCCGCTTTGCCACAGATTTTCTCTGCCGTGGTGGGAGAGTTGGCACGTGAAGGGAATCTCTTTGTTTTAAAGGGAGATAACTTGGTTTCAAAATTGATATTGATTTCATCCATCTAATGTCCCCAATTTGTAAACTATTTGACAACCTACCTATTTAGAGCAGTTGTTTATGTAATTTATAAATAAATACACATATATATTCAAACATTTTTACTGAGAAGATGCATTATGCATGTATTGATCATGCATGGGAAAGTTCCCTTTACCGACTTTTTATTTTGAAAAATTTCAAATCTATAGAACAGTTGCAAGAAGAGTATACAGACACTCTTTTCCTGTTCATGTAGATTGTTAACGTTATACTGCTTGTTATATTTTGCCTAATGAGAGAGAGAGAAAGAGAGTAAGCTGTAGACATCATGACACCTCACTCCTAAATGCTCACCAAGTATCTCTTAAGAACAAGTGAATTCTTCCGTGTGACCACAATATGGTCATCACACTCAGGAGCCAACATAGAGACAATACTCTAATATGCTAGGATCTAATTTTTGATTTTGATTTTGATGTGATAACTGGGAATCCATGAATGATCTCCATGGTCAGCCCTGTAGACCGGCACTTCGTGGGTGTCTTTTCTTTGTCTCAAGTGCTGCTCTGCTGGTGCCATTTCATCGACTAAGGAGCTGACCCAGGGTCCCTTCTCCAGCTGTTGTTAATACTTTGTTTCCTGCATATTTCCCAAGCTACAAGGGTTGTTCTTAACCCTTCTTGATTGTAGGTCTCAGAGCAGCTGTCAGTTTCCCAAGAGATTTCCTCTCTCTTGCATGGAACCAGTTCAAAAATTTTGAACTTGTCCAAGCATGTCTGCCATTGACCTCCTCTCCCTGGGAAGAAATTTAATTTCTTAAGAAGTTGTATGTGTTATAGTAGGTAAAATCAAGTTTCCAGTTTAGGTATTTGACTCAAGTACTTGATTCCAACTTCCTCAATTCAGTGAAGTCACACAAGGTGGTATAAATCTGATTTTCCACCTAGACATCTATATCCCAAGAAGTTACTTTTCCCCCATCTCATATCATAATTCTGATCTTAGAATAGTTTCTACCATTCCTCTGACTTTCCAGTGGTATTGGAGGAAACTTCAGAGTTTAAATCAGCTCAACTTGTGCTCCTTGCGCCATAATTCTGATACTCGGTCACAGTGAAGATGCTCTCTAAGCTGGAGCCTCGGTAAAGATTTTAGCCTTTGACAGTAGCTTCCAAATGTAATCTAGATAAATCACAACAGTCTCAAAATCCTTCATCAATAAATAATCAACAGTCCAGCAACTAAATGATGATTATTAGCTTTATTATCATTACTCAAAAAAAGAAAAAAAAAGAGAAAAGAGAAATACAAAGGTGGCTTTCATTCATCAGGAGTGGGAATATTTTTAAGCATCTTTCCCCATTTCTCTTTCTCTCTTACTTCCTTGCTGTGTGACACTGCTATCACCTCATTCCAAGATTCTTCAAAAAGCAGCTCCTGCGGCCTAGTTAACATAGACTGCTTCTTCTCACTTGTCTCTCAGCTCTTTATCATGGAGACCAGTTTGGTCTCTCAGGCTCTCTTCCTTTCTGACACTCTCTCCTTAACCGAGACTCTGCCCTAGGAACAGCAGGATGCGGGCAGATGCAGCAAGAAAGCATCCTCCCTTCTTAGAAAAGAAGAGATGGGAAAAAAGAGAAGACAGCAAACAAATTTTACTCAAATTCATTCTTTGGTATCTTTTATCACTTTTCTTTGTTAACTTTTAAATGATTTTCAACAAAATTGAAACATAAAATTATGCTTTTTCTTTGAGAATATGCCTGTAGGTCTTGTCAGAACTGTTAGGAAGCTCAGAACGAAATTCAGAGCTCTCCTGGTCTTTGTTCTTTGTCTGTTCCTTCCATTTGTACTTCTTCGTTTATTTCAGTTATTTATTTTGATGCATTTTAAAGGTTTCTTTGTAAGTGCACTTTCCAATAATAGCTTTATCAAGATATAATTTACATACTGTGAAACTCACCCTCTTAACGTGTACAACACAATGGTTTTTAGTATATTTGCAGAGTTGTGTAAAAATCACCACTGTCTAATTTCAGAACATTTTCATCATGAAAAGGAAACCCCATACCTGTTAGCAGTTACTCCCCATTTCCCACTTTCACCAGCCCCTGGCCTTTTCTGGATCTTTCACACAAATGGAATCATACAATAAGTGTTTTTTTGAGACTCACTTCTTCCCCTGAGCATAATGTTTTCAAGGTTCATCCATGTTGTAGCATGTATCCGTACTTCACTCCTTTTTCTTGCCGAATAATATTCTTTTGTATGGCTATACCCGCATTTTATTTATCTACTCATCAGTTAATGGATATTTGGGTTGTTCTCACTTTTTGGTGGTTATAATTAGTGCTGCTACGAACGTTCGTGTGTAGGTTTTGTGTGGACTTAAGTTTTCAATTCTCTTGGATTTATACACCTAGCAGTAGAATTGCTAGTTCATATGTTAACTCTATGTTTAACATTTTGAAAACTGGCAAGCTGCTTTTCATAGCTCCTGCACCATTTTACATTCCCATCAGCAGTACATGAGCATTCCGATTGCTCCACGTCCTCACCAACACTTGTTGTTGTCTGTCTTTTTGATTATAGCCATCTTATGATTAAGTGGTAGCTCATTCACATTTATTTTTAATGGTCAGTTTAACAAATTTTGTGTCTAATTATGCAGAACTACCTCAAATTCTTTTTTTTAATTGTGGTAAAATATACATAACATAAAATTTACCTTTTAAACCATTTTTAAGTCTACAATTCAGTGGCATTAAGTACATTTGCAATGTTGTGCAACCATCATCGCTATCCATTTCTAGAACTTTTCATTGTCCTAAATGGAAACTTCGTGCCATTAAATACTAACTCCCCATTCCCTCAGCTCCTGGCAACTTCTATGCTATATTGTATCTCCGTGAATTAACCTATTCCAGGTATCTCATATGAGTGGGATTATACAACATTTCTCTTTTTGTGTCTGGTTTATTTCACTTATGATCTCTTCAAGGCTCATCCATGTTGTAGTATACATCAGAATTTTGTTCCTTTTTACTCAAATTCCTTTTGTAAGCAGATCTGCATAATTTGAAATATTAACCTACTAAAGAAAATGGTCCTCATAATCCAAGATGCTCTGTTTTGGCTTTAAGATCCTGGGACAGCTTCTTAGAGAGAGGTACCATTCCTTCCCTCTTGTTTTCAGTGGAGTGCTGTGGCCGCCTCCCACCTCCCATACTCGTTGGTAAAGTCAGAAGAAATTTCTTTTGAAAAATTGCTAATTTTCCTCACAGCAGCGATGATGACTTGCCAAGGGGATTTTAGGTGGGGCTTCCTTGTGGCAAACCACTAGAAGAGGAGGTATTTTGCTCTTCCTAATCTTTCTGTACCAAGGACGACTCATTGGTAGGAGCAAAAAGTGCAAGTTGCTTTCACCTGTGGAGCTCATTAGAGCCTGCGTGTGAGTGCCAGCAGACTTTATTTTAATACTTAACCCCGGAATCATGCTATCTACCATTTTATTTCATGTATTTTCCAAATAGTGGTTCTCCAGTGTGCTGTTTATAAACTCTAGCTGTCTTAAGACTTGATTGTCCAGCATATATGCTTAGCAAAGTCTGTATAACTGGAGTGGATTCTATTCTTCATTCATAAAAAAAGTTAAGTGAATTCCATTGACTTCTGACTTGTCTTGTTTATACAATTTTCCTAAATGAATATGAAAGAAATGACCAGTATTCTCTTGACGTCTTAGATTAAAGCTTTGGAACAGACCAAAGCTATTGAAGACTTAAATAAATCGAGAGACAAACTGGAGAAGATGAAGGAGAAAGCTGAGAAAAAGCTAATGTCTGTTAAGTCAGAACTGGATACTACAGAGCATGAGGCTAAAGAGGATAAAGAGAGGGCCAGGAACATGATTGAAGCGATAACTGGTGAAATGAAGACCCTAAAAAAGTCTCTGGAAGAAGCAGAAAAGAGAGAAAAGCAGGTGGGTAGAAATTTCATGGTGAAACCTTATTTAGGGAAGTTAGGACAATGCAAAAGCTTGATAATTATTCATACATTTCTTCATAAACAATTTACAAAGCTTTCTATTTCATATCAACATAGTTGCCTGTCCCCTAGTGTCTTTTTGGTATTAAAAGAACCATTGTAATTTATTCCACCAAGAAAAATAATTCGCATTCTCATGGCCAGAATTGTAGGAAAGAAAAGATGTTCTTATCACAGCAGTGGGAAGCCTGTGAAGAGCCAGGTTCTGGTTCTGGAGAGGTTTTTATTGTGTCCCCTGTTTGCCTCTAAGTTGCATCATCCCAGATCTTCTAACGTTAACCAGGGCTTCAGCCTCTGGAGAGAAACCTTATCTCCAGCAGAGATCAGTTGCAGGAAACAATCCCAAATCTCAAACAGTGGCACCCAGACCTGATGGCCAACCAAGCCCAGATGTAAACCATCAAACAGTCCTCAGTGCTGGCTGGTTGCAAGGAGGGGTTTTATCTGCGGAGCCCATCAGAAGGTCAGACATAAGGGAGCATGTGCTGGGCAGCCTGACCTCCATTGCTTTTGGCTTTCATCAGCTCTTTTTCTGAAGCTCAAAAAGGCATAGAGGGGGCTCTGATCCTAGGTTATTTTTCCTCTTTGGCTACCTCTGCTTTGGCTCATGTGTCAGGCAGAGTTGAGGAAGGCCAAACTTTAAGAGTGTCCTCAGAGGGAAACAGAGCTTTGGCCATATGCGAAAGGGCAGAAGAGTTTGAGGAAGCTTTCTCATCGGGGAGACTAGGCTGAAGAGAGCATTGTGGTTTCCAGCCTGGACTCAGCATAGGAAGGAGGTTGGGAAGTGAAGGAACACGTGGTGGGACGACTCGGAAGGCAATTCTTCTGGATGCAACAACTGTCTTCAGGTTGGATCATACCTTTTCTAAAATGAAAGGTACTTCTAGTGAGGGATTGCCCAGGTCCCCTAATTTATCTGCTTCTGCCTTAGCTTAGAATCACAGCAACCAGTCTATGAGAATTTGAAGGGGTATGAGGCACATTTCATCCATTATCTCCAGCCTGCTACCCTCCAAGTTTTCCTTTTGTGGTGGAGAGAGAGTAGCCTTAGAGAGTCCAATGTTATGGGTTGTGAGGTGGCAATCTGTGTGATTTGATCATCACTTTGAAGTCCTCTGCTTTCTTTCCACTTATTCTTTCTTGAGTTTAAGAGGTTCATTGCCCAGTTAAAATTCCAGTGCATAGTGCTTATCACCCATAGACACAACCACACCAACGTTTGTAAAGCATTACCTAGTTTGCAGAGCACACACACGGTCATCCTTTCATTTGATCTGAATTTCTGAATATTCCTGGGAGGTAGGTGTATGGTCATTCCCACCCCGGAAATGAGAAAATGGAGCTTTAGTGAGGTCAGAGTCTCATTCATGGTTGCTGAACTGGGATTGTTGACTTGGTAGCCAATACCACATTAAGTGGCTTATCAGAAAAGTAGACATGAAATTGTCAAAGGTTCATTCTTGAAAGGACTCTAGAACACTAGCCTTTGTATTTTATAAATGAGAGAATTAAGGCTAGTGAGAGTAATTTGCCCACCTCATACAAAAATTCACAGTTTTTGCATTGCATTTGGCCTAGCGGTAGTTGATACATTTTGCTCTCTCAATTAATGTGTTTCTGTTTGACTTTGCAGCTGGTAGACTTCAGAGAGGTGGTTTCCCAGATGCTGGGCTTGAACCTGACCAGCCTCGCTCTTCCTGACTATGAAATCATCAAATGTCTTGAAAGACTGATCCATTCACATCAGCATCACTTTGTCACCTGTGCCTGCCTCAAAGATGTGACTACCAGGCGAGACAGGCACTTGAAAGACCACTTGAAATTTCTTCATTGAACGCTACATCTCTTGAGGGAGGTGAAGCTAAGAGATGGCACGCAGTTCTCAATTTTACAAATTCCCCTAACCTTGGAAATTGGATCTGTGTGTGAATATTGTATACTTTGATGACAGAGCAGACTCCATCATTGGCAAAAAGAGATCCTAAAGGTGCCTGTCGTAGGTAAATGTACGGCACTAAAAACACTATTATTTCATTTGCTAGCACTTTAGGATCCAGAAGAATTCCTGTAGATCGTGTATCTAGAGTGGGAAATGGCAGTAGGGAATTAACTTTTATAGGGCATCTTTTATGAGTCAGAGGCTTTACTACCCAATTTAATTCTCATAATATCCACATGGATAAGCTTTAATATTTTTATGTTACAACCTCTTTGGGGCTCAGAGAGGGTGTTATCTCTCTGAGATTGCAGTTGGTGAGTGACAGAATGTATACCACGTTGGCTCAACATCAAAGGCTGTGCTTTCTCTACTATTCCACAGCCCTCCGGTTTCCCCTGAATCTCTGTGGTTCTGGTGGAAATTGACTGCACGAAGGAAGGAAAACATCCATACAATCAAGAATTGAAGTCTGAAAGTAACTAAGATTTATGAGGGTAACCAATATGATTTCTTTAAAAAGCAATACACCAAATATTTGGATAAAACATACATGGTTCTGAGATCCTGTAAGAAACTTACCTGTTTTAAATGTTCCTACCAGAGCACATTTGGTGGTAATTTTTAATGTTTCAACAAGACTGGTCTCAGTACTTCAAAAATGAGACCTTTAACGTGAAACCTATGAGACAAAGAAATCTTACACACTTTCATTCACCAATATATCAAATGCTCTCACAGCAAGGGTCCTTTTCCAGGATCAGGATTTTATTAAGAATTACTGTCATTTTCTGCCTTCCTTTTAAATTTGTATTTCACAGACATTTTTCAGGAAACAAGATTCTTCACTGAGAAAAACGTGTTACTCTTTTGGCTGGTTACCTGATTTCTGCCATACGAAATTTTTCTGTATAGTCCCTTAAAAAAAACGTTGGTGTCTGATTAAAGAAGAGGGGAAAAATAGGTGGCACCCAAACATTAAGAGAAAATGAACGAGTGTGTCACTTACAGCTTGGGTAACAGACCATGCAGAGGAAGAATGACTGAGGATCTCCACTGCGGGGTGGGTCAGCTTTGCCTGGCTTTGTCCTTCGTGAGCAAGGACAGTATGAAGTTGCATTTTGCAACTGAGCAAATACACCCACACAACGCTGCCTGAGGACGCAAGCTAGGTCTGCACCAGGCGGCAGAGGCAGCCTCGTGTTTTCCCAGAGGAAGGCCTGCAGTCTCTGGAGGGTCCCTCATATGCTTCACAGATGCAGTGGCTTCCGCTCTGGACCCACACTCACCCAGAGAGGAGGAAGTGTCTTCACTATTTGGGTCTCTGGAGGCTAAGTGGCTCTGCTTTGCTCAGGTCATAGAAGAGGGGTCCGATGGTGGGGGGATTATTTCTGTGCATTCTCTCTGTTTTCATTGTCCAAATACAATCTTTAATGAACTTCGTTTATTTTTCTCTATAAATTTATTTTTGACACCATTCAAAGATGCTTTTCACAGCATTACTTTAAAAACATACACTGTCATAATATTATTTTTCCATTTTTGAGTTATTACATCTCTAGATTGACATAAGAGATTAGAAATGGTCCATAGTGGTTAGTACTACACTTTCTCTTTATTATCCAAAATTACATTCCATTTATCCTAATATAAGTTTATATAATATTTCCAATATATGACAAGCATATATATAATAATCTTTAATACACACAGAAATATTAAAAATGTTTGAATATAATCCCTAGGGATTTTGATGGGGAAGACTATATGGGCTAAGAAAAATAAATTGTGTCCATGTATATGGTCCATATGCACGCTAACTAACTATTTGACATTTGGACAAATTGACAATCCCTTAATAAGTCCATTTCCCTCTTTGTTGAAGTGCCAGTTGCTTATTGGCTTTCCCTCTGCAGCATTCATTCCAGACTTGGCAGGCCAGCTTCACATTTTTATGTTAGATTTTGTTCTTCCATAATACCCATGTATATTTTATGTTGCCCAATAAAATGTGTTAGATTGATGTGATTTTCTAAATAGAGTTTTGAAATATTTAATACTAACTCTTCTACCAAATACACTTGAGTGGTAATTGCTACTGAGGTTATCATTCTGGTCATTGCCTGAAACATTTAAATATATGCATAAAATATCTCCATTAGGAAAAAATTTAAACCTGATCTGTCTACATTTCACTTTTACCTTATAGTCTATCTTACAGATGAACAGCAGTGAGTGATTCAAGGTCTAGGGTTGGTGGGCTGAAAAGCTGTTAAAAAATGTCTATATTATTGACATTGTAATGATAATTAGGACTTAGAAATGCAGTCTAATTTTCACTGGGGGAACATTTCATGGTTATATAACCTTTGACCGGGAAGGCTCCACCCTCTTTATCCAATTATTGCACATCCTACTTAGCTTCTCATCAGCAAGTGGGGTCTGTGTGCTTCTTTTTCCCCTATGCAGCCTCCATACTGTTATTCCGTTGCCTTCGTATAAAAGTTTTTGAGGCTCCTGCTGACTGATACATAACTTTCTTCTGGTCCTCATTGCGCTTGCCTACTATCATAGTGTCTGCTCTTCCTACAAGACTCTTGCAAATGGATCTTAGGTGTCTTCGCCATGCTCATTGAGTACTACCTTCATCTTGGATGACTTTAATGCCCATAAGGCAAACCCATGCAACACTATATCGTTAGTTTCTTGGGCATCTCAGCTCTCATACCTTTATCTCCTTTTGTTCCAACCACTCACACCCTAGATTGAAGTTTATAGCAATCCAATTTAGACCACCTTAATCCAAAGAGAGAATTTGGAAGGCTCATTTGAAAGATTCAGGGGTAGGCTAGCTTCAGCATGACTTGATCCAGGGATTCAAAATTATTATCTTGATTTGCTTGTCTTTGCATGTTGGTCTCACTTTCTCCTGAAGATGGGTTCCTCCATGCTGCCAGGAAAGATGACAAGCAGCTACATGGTCTTTATAACTCATGAGCTGAGAAAAGAGAGACTCTCTGCCTCCAGCATCTGTGGAAGAAATCTCAAAGAAGAGTCTGATCTTCTCCTCTTGGTCATATACCCATCCTTGAACCAAGCACTGTAGCCAGGGGATGAACTCATTGGCCTGCATTCCATGCCAATCCCTGTAGTGAGGGTGGGATAGGGTGAGGCTCCAGGATGATCTGTTCAACCAGGACCACATGTAATGACAGAAGGAAAGTTCCCCAAAGGAAGAGAAGCTGGACTGATACACAACATACATCTATGGTCAAATTCCGGAACTTCTAATCACCTAGACCTTCTCCACTTCTGAAATCTTATATTAAAATCTCCATAATCTCTTACCATCCCAGACCTCTATCTCTTACTCCCAAATAGCTGTTCTTTGAGTTTCCTTGGTCCTCGTATTTTTTTCCCTGCTAGTCTTACCCATCTTCACTCCATCTAAAGCCAGCCTAGACATTATGGTTCATTTCTTCAATCACTCTCCTCCTAACACCTTGAACTCTTTGTGCCCTTGCCCTTCTGTCTTCAACTTGGAGTTAATCCCAACTACCAATATTTCTGCTGCTTTTCTTGTCTCACTGAATGAGACTGAAGGAAATCACACAAAATCGCAGCTAAGTGGCATGCCAAATTCATGGCCTTTGATCTCACGTGAGCCCTCTGTAATAACTGGTAATCCTTCACTGTTTTCTCTGTTAGAGTCACTACCATTTTTCAAAATGACTATTGCAAATATTCTTCTCTCCCTCAAGGCTCTTACCCTGTTTCTTCCCTCTTCACTGTCAGCAGATAATCTCATCTCCTATTTCAGCTGGAAAATAGAAGCCATTATAGGAAATACCTTCAATATCAGATCCGAACACAGTCTGATATGTGTCCATCCTCATCCCTGCCTCCTCCTGTCTCAGCTTATTTCCTCTAACTGGCTACTCGCATCCTCAGCAACCTAGTCCCACCAGTTATTTTCCTCTCTTGAAATGTTTTCAACCTCACTTTCATTGGTGGCTTATTTCCATCAGTATTTAAATATGTTCATCTTAAAGAATCACTCCCTCTACTCCACAACAACTTCTACTTAGAGCCTATTTCTGTCTCCCTCTTCACAGTTGAACCACTTCAAAGTGTGGTTTATACGGCTGTCTTTCTGGTCTTACGCCCCATTCATGCTGTCATCCATGGCAACCTGGCTTCTGTCCCCGCTCACTGGCTCTTACATTTTTGTTGGCAAATCTCTGTTACTTTTTTTTTTTTTTTTAGATTTTATTTTTTCCTTTTTCTCCCCAAAGCCCCCTGGTACATAGTTGTATATTCTTCAAAGACTGCTGTAAGGATTAAATAATGTAAAGTGTTTAGAAAACATCCTGGCACATAGAGAATACTCAATGCATGTTAGCTAACATCATCGCTGTTTAAATACCACTAACCAGTTCCATCTACTCTTGTGGCTTTAATTATCATCAACATGATGGTGATGTCAACCTTTATCTCTCTAGATTAGAACTTTGGCTGATTAGATCTAGATTAGATCTTCATACTAATGTATGCGACAATACCGTGTGGAGGGGACACATGTAGGATTTGAGCACAAAAGGCTGGAGTTCAAATACAGGCTCTACTGAATGACTTGGGCTAGTCGATAACCTCTTTGAACCTTGTAGTGCTTCAGGAGTAATAGGAATGATAAGATTATTTTCCCTGTAGAGTCCTTGTAAGGATTCAGTGAGTTGATGTAGATAAGGTGCCTGGATGGATAGAACATGGATGTTACAAGTGCTCAATGAATCTTGTTATATCCTGTCTGCTCCACTTCCTGCCTTCTCCCTCATCTATCCAAATCTCTTCCACATTAATTAATGGGATATTAACCCTAATTATCTCTTACTCATTTATACCCTATTACCTCCTCCTCATTCAGGCTCTACTTTGGTGTTCCTGGCACTAGGGATTGTCCCCTCCCTTCTCCATTGTAGTCAGAGTGATCATTCAAAAAAAATACAGATGTGACCCCATCGCCCCCTGCCTTATGCCCTTCACTGGTTCTCCCTACTCTCTGGAGAAAAGCCAGCCTTGCCAGCATGGCACACAGGGCTCGCCACCTCTCTTTATTCTCTCTGAACACCATACTTTACAGAAAACCACGTCTGCAGTTTCTCCGGTGCTTTCTCACTTCCAGGGCTCTGCAACCTTTTGGACTGTCTATCTTTTCTCCCCTTGCTTGACTGATTCCTACTTTATTCTAAAGATTCAGTTTGGATGTCATCCTCACCAAAGAGATGTCTCTGATATCCTAAGGCTGGGCTGGGTAACCCACCTATGAGTTTCCATGGTGTTTTGTGCATAAGTCTACAAGCACTTATTTGCAACAGCCCCTTGTGGTACTATCTCCTTTCGTGAACAAACATCGAGCCTTGGAGAAGTGAAGCCCACAGTGCTCACTTTCAGCCGTGCTGCCTCCTGCAGACTTGTTCACTGTGTGTCTAGTGCTTGGCCCGTGTTGATGCTCAATGAGCATTTGTTGAATGTCTGATTGAACCCGCTAATGGGATGGAGATTGACCATCCGGGTAGGTTGGTTCTTCCTCTCCTTGTGTACCAAGGCTTTCAACTGTATGCAGATTTGATGGGTTCTCAATGCATAGTGACTTGCATAAGTAACTATAAAGTGGGCAGTTGACCAATAATGAAAGCTTACAGATGTATTATAATTCTTACTTACCACGATGTTTTCATGTGCATTACTTTTTTGGATCTGTACAATAGGGCAGGCATTGTTATTCCTAGGAAATGGAGGGAGGGAGGGAAAGAGGGAGAGTGAGAGAAAGAAGACAGAACTGAGAATAGGCCTCAGGTTTCCTGTGTCCTGGTCCCATGAATTTTCCTTTTTACAAAGCTGCCTCTCCCTCAATCTTTCAGGAAAACTTGTGATTAATTATTGACCTAGTGGACAGCAGGGAAGAAGATGGCATAAAAAAATGCTACTACTCAAAGTAGTAATGGCCAACAAAATAAACTAAAATAAAAGTGGAGAGACTGTACCCACTGTTGATCTAGAAATAAAAGATAGGGCACAAAGCCCACACTCGTGCTCTCTGGCTCCAGGCTCACAAAGCTCTATTTGAAAATCACACTTAACTGGATGTATTGCTAAGTGGAAAATAGATTTTATTGTTACTATAATGCTGAACGTTATTTATATATGGAGAACATCCCTTTCGTGTTTTCTGATAGGGACTGGGCTGAATGTCTTCACGAGGCATTCAGGAAACTGTAGGACATGATAAAGACTTCTCTGGGTTCTGAGCAGATGCTGTGGTTCACCACCCAGGTATCCGCTTTGGGACTGAAGCACTCATTCTCCAGCTGCCTAGAGCTGTTGGCTTCTGACAACCCATAGTTAAGTCCCCTGCAAGGACTTGCCCTTGGCTGAAGAGAGTTACCTCATCTGGGGTTACAGACCCTTCCCAAGGGCAGCTTGCATCCAGTGACTGGTTAATGTGGGGGTACAAAGTCCTGGCCTTCTTCTCTCAATTCAGAACCACTCTGAAGGGTCACCTCAGATTCAGAACTCCCCTCTCCCCCAGTAACATCAGCTGAGACCTGTTAGCAGTTGCAACTGTGTCACAGTGCAACTGCTTCCTCCGCCCAGTCCCGCTTTCTCACAGGTTTTGTTCTAAGTGTACAATTCAACAAACCCCCCACATCCAAATTCCCATCTCAGAGTCTTTCCAGGAAATCTGATCTAAGACAGACTCATTCATTCTCCTTGCAACCAGTTATGAAGGTACCAAGCCATCTTGGTATTTAGCATCATGTGGTTTTATCAATCAATCAACAGGTATTATTGTGGTATAGGACCCACAAAAACCAAAAACAACAAAACCAAACCAAAAATATCTATGACTACAAAGTACGTGGTTTTCTACTTCTTTATAGAATTCTCTATAGAGATTCATAACTCAGTTCCAGTATAATGTTGAGTACCAAAAAAAGTCTTTATTTTATTTATTTTTCCATTTCCTGTCAGTTTTAACAGAGTAGAGTACAGAATAGATACTACTCCTAGTAGCTTAAGCAAGAAGGGATTTATTATAGGGTATTAAGTGACTTACAGAATTGTGTGAGGGCTGAAGAAATAGACTTGAGGTTGAACTTTCCATAGAAGTTTCCAGAGGCACGTCACAGAAGTGAACCACCAAGAGAGCTGCTGCTACTTCTATAGTCAGAAAGCCAGTGGAGCCAGAATCTCATTGACACTACCAAGATCTGGAAGCCACCACTTTCAGGGTGCTTCCTCTCCTGCCTCTAACTCCAGAAGGTCACTGCATCTGCTGCCATCTGGGCCAGGAAATGGACACCTAGTTCCTTGCCTCTCAGGACACATGGATCTCGTGACCACATGTTGAGTCATCTGCTTAGGATGCTGCAGAAGATCAAAAGTGTCCACCACAATGCTTGCCAACAGAAATAGCTGTGGCAGTAGAGGTGTGACCACTGCCATCTTCCAGATCTCACGCTTGGGCATCTGACAGGCCAAACCCAAATCACACTGGGATCTTTTCTCAAGGGATTCCAGGAAACATACTGTTTAGCTTCTTAAAGTTGGAGATACAGAAAGGAATCCTAGAACAATATTTTTCAAACTTTTTGACATACTCTATTGTAAAATTCATTTGACTCATACATGCACATAGTCGCATTCATGTCTACCCGAAATAAAAGATTCACAAGACAATGTAACACCCCCGATGGCTTCTATTCTACTCTCTGCTGTGCAATTCTATGCTACTGTGGGTTATTCCATTCCATTAAGAAATGCGGGTCTTGACCCATGAAGTTGATTTCATGACTGACTAATGGATGGCAACTGGCAGTTTGAAAAAAATACTGCACTACAAGAAGGGAGAAATAGATGTTGAGTGCCAATCCACAATATTCACTATACTTTACTCTCCCCTTCCTCTGCCCCTTAATTAACAAAAAGGATTTAAGGCTGCTCACAGAAGGAACTTGGTTATATGACATAGTGTATAGTGGATTTAGAATCAAGAGAGTGGGTTCTGGTCCTTGCAACAGCAGTTTCTCCATTTGTGAGTAAGAGTGTTGTGATCGCTCTGTGTGCTAACGACCTGATTGCTGCTTACCTGGGAAAATTAACAAAAAGGGTGATTGGTACCTTGTAATTGTTAATAGAGGATGGATTAAGCTCACAAAGCAGTCTTGATGGCAAATGCACTTGTGGGTCAACTATTATACTCCTAAAAAATATTAGTTGGCTTTAATTAAATTCCTGATTATGCACATAGGTGTAAAATCTCCTGATTCATTCTCAGAGCGTGATGGGAGGTATTGAAAATGAAGTGTACGATTAGTTCACCTGCCCCATGTTTGGAAGGCGATTGTTAATTTCACTTTTAAGGTTTGTAAAGAATTTAATCCCTTAATGTAGAGCTTTTAGATAAAGGCTTAAATTTGCCAATGATTGAGGCTTTCAATAAGGACTTATTTCTAATGCCATGTAGGTTTGAAGGTAATTGGTTTTAAAAAAGAAAAGCCTATTGAGAAGGCAGAACAAATAAACATTTAACAAATGCCTACTCTGTGCCAAATGGTGCACTGAGCATTTTCATCTACAATAACTCATATAATCCTCCCAACAATTCTTTTTTTTTTTTTTTGCTGCTTTATCTTCCCAAACCCCCTGTACATAGTTGTATATCTTAGTTGCAGGTCCTTCTAGTTGTGGGATGCGGGACGCCGCCTCAACGTAGCCTGACGAGCGGTGCCATGTCCGTGCCCAGGATCCGAACCCTGGGCCCCCGCAGCGAAGCGCGCGAACTTAAGCACTCGGCCACGGAGCCAGCCCCTCTCACAACAATCGTTAAAGCAGGAATCATGATTCTCCTTTTTACAGATTAGGGGGAAAAGAGTGAAAATGATTTTAAAAGGGGCTCATCCAGGGTCGTTAAACTAGCCAGTGGAAGAATGTGGAATTTGCACTCAGTTCTGAAAGCGTGAGCTCACGCTTTTCCTACTGTACGAGGATGTCTCTGTTGCTTTCATTATTTGTCCAAGGTAAGTATAAGTGAAAGAATACTCAAAACGGGCTATTAGGAAGACTGAAATTTTCACATTTTAGGAGACGTTCTAATGGGTCTTGAAGCTGCCCATTTTATCTAAAAGCTTCCTAAGACATCTTGCTCTTTATAGGACCTTGGCATCTACAAGCAATAGCGAACTGTGAAGATTATTTGCAGGAATCATTGTAATTTCATATCTTTCCTGGCTTCCTTTTGCTTGTGATAGTATTTAAAGCAACTGGATAGATTTGTAAGTACGTAAAATACTCCTCTAGCACCACCATTTGCAAACTTAATGGCTTGTCGTATCTGTGGAACTTTAGTTATGTAAAACACATGAAAAAAATCTACAAAGTGTTTATGCCTCTTTAAACATTTGACTCAGCATTTGTTTTTGAACTTTTCCTCTTTTAGCAAAAAAAGACATAAAATTAAGTAAAAGATTAAAAAGAGCACATTTCAGTGTAATTCTTCGCCCATTCAATTTGATTTTATTACCTTCAGTCTAGAGGTTGGGCTGACATATCAACTGTCAGGATAGTCAATATATGACTTTGGGGGACATGGGTCACATACTTTCGAGAATTACATTGCTTTTTTCTTTTTCTGGCTAAGTCAGGTAGCTTATTTAAAACTTTTCTTGGATTATATCTTAGAAGTAAGCTGACATACAGGCTACGAGGCTGTGCTGATAGTCCTGAGACAGTCCCCCACAGGTGATAAAATCCTGTGCAGGCTTCTCTCAGAGTATGTGACTTGTTGCAAGGAAGTGGCAGCTTCCAAAAAAAAAGTTCTGAAAAGCACTTAATAATCATAGTTACCGTTTATTTATGTACCAGAGACCGCAGCTGAGCTCTTTGTAAGCTTTATCTAATTTAATCTTCCCCTAAACTCTCTGAGGCAGACACTGTTATTAGCCTCATTTTAAAGCTGAAGAAATAGCCAAAGGGAGGTGACGTGATCGGTGTCAGATGATGCCTCTGGGTGGTCTAACCAGTGCCATTCCTCTGTGCTATTCTGACTCCTCTGCAGAGGAACCCATTCCAGGACCTGAAGGTGGGTCGTGCCCCATCCTAAAGGAGAGCGGGAGCTGTATCTGCGCATGCGTATTAGCCAGTGGCATGGACGTTTAGATGCACAAGACTTCCCCGCTCCACGTTGACTTTGGGCTTGGCCATGTGACTTGCTGTGGACAGGGGAACGTCAGCAGGTGTGATGTAAGCAGAGGTTTGATGAGCACGTGCACGTTGGAGCTTGCCCTCTCGCAACACAGATGCTATGCAAGAAAGATCAGACCCGGCCATTCTTCTTGGAGAGAGATGCTAAGACCACAGAGAGAGAGGCCCAGCCATGCCAGTGTTCTGGTTGAGCCCGACTCTGAGCCAGTTTTCCAGCTGAGTGCAACAACATGGGGAAACTCCAGTTATGAGCAGAAGGACTGCCCAGACAACCCACAGAGTCATGAGAAATAATAAAGTAGTGTTGTTTTAAGCCGTTGATTTTTTGGGGCGGTTTGCTATGCATCGATAGATGGCTGAAACACCCTCTGTAATGTTTGCATAATACTGTGAAACACAACCTTGTGCTAAAACTGTAGTAATAAAAACACAGCACTAGTGCTATAATCCCAATGGCAAACCGACAGCTGTGGGGAAAGAGAATTTTCAAAGAGCTCAGAGTAGCATTTCTGCATCATGGGCCCCTGTCCTGTTGCCAAGAAGTCCATCAGAGGCACCTAGGGAGTTGCCGGGACTCCTGGCTCGTGGGAAAGCCAGCACTGTGGCCGCTGGCCTTTGGAAATACACAAAAAACCCCCCACAGGCACTCCAACTGCCTCACCACAATAATTGCAACTTGCATGTCCATTTGCCAACAAAACCAGTGTTTACAACAGAAAAATAAGACAATTTATATTTTCAGAAACAAATGTTTTATTTGGAAAATGTCAGTGCCAGTTGCACCCTAATGGTGTTTTTCTAAAACATGTGGTTAGTAGGAAGAGCAGAGTAAGGACATGGGTTATTTTAGGAGAGCTCTAAGAAGTGGACTAGATTATATCGAACATCATTGTATTTGGAGGGACACGAGCCTGTTTGCACTGTGGCTGCTGAATAGATGCGACATGCGACTTACCCTTGCTACACGAGACGACTTAGGTACATGTACCAAATGCTACCAAATCTTAATGACTCAGCTTCCCTTTCCTGAACTGCTTTTTATTCATTGCATTTAGATGAAATGAATTGAGTGGTTTTGGCGTTGAAGAGGTTTATAAATCTTCAGGGAAAAAATACATTTAATCCATGACTAAGATAGAATAAATAAAACAACATCAATTTGGTGAACAGGTGTTTTAAAGGTAGACTTTATTTTTTAGAGCAGTTTTAGGTTCATGGCAAAACTGAGTGAAAGATACAGAGATTTCCTATGTACTCCCCCACCCCCAAGCACAGCCTCCCCCATTATCAACATCCCCCACCAGAGTGGTACATTTGTTACGGTGGGTAAACCTACACTGACTCACCATTATCACCCAAAGTCCATAGTTTACAATAGGAGTCACTCTTGGTATTATACATTCTGTGAGTCTTGACAAATGTATGATGACATATATCCATCACTATGGTACCATACAGAGTAGTTTTACTGCCCTAAAAGTCCTTTGTGCTCTGCGCATATATTCCCATCTCTTCCCTAACCCTTGAAAACCACTAATTTTTTTTTACTGTCTCCATAGTTTTGTCTTTTCCAGAATGTCATATAGTTGGAATTAGACAATATGTAGCCTTTTCAGATTGCCTTCTTTCACTTAGTAATATGCATTTTAGATTCCTCCATGTCTTTTGATGGCTTGATAGCTCGTTTCTTTCTAGCTCTGAATAATATTCCATTGTCTGGAAGCCCCACAGTTTATTAATCCATTCACCTACTGAAGGACATCTTGGTTGTTTCCAAGTTTTGTCAATTATGAATAATGGTGCTGTAAACATTGATGTGTAAGTTTCTGTGTGGACATAAGTTTTCTACTCCTTTGGATAAATACCATGGAGCATGATTGCTGGATCATATGGTAAGAGTCTATTTAGTTTTGTAAGAAAGTGCCAAACTGTCTTCCAAATGGGCTGTACCATTTTGCATTCCCATCAGCAACGTATGAGAGCTCTTGTTGCACCAAATTCTTGTCAGCATTTGGTATTGTCAATGTTCCAGATTTTGGCTATTCTAATACGTGTGTAGGGGTATTTCATTGGTGATTTAATTTACAATTCCCTAATGACATATGATGTCGAGCATCTTTTCATTTGCTTATTTGCCATCCTTACGTCTTCTTTGGTGAGATCGCTGTTCAGATCTTTGCCCATTTTTTAATTGGTTTGTTCGTTTTCTTATTGTTGACTTTTAAGAGTTCTTTATATATTTTGGATAACAGCCCTTTATCAGATATGTCTTTTGCAAATATTTTCTCCCATAACAGTTTCTTTTAAGGTAATAATGTTTGAGAGATTTAAATTAATCTTAGCATTGTGTAAACATAAAATAAAAAATCTTAAGAACAAATATAAATATATCAGCTATCATGATCAAATTTATCATTGCTAAGTTGTTGGTTCTTTAACAAATCTGATAATTTTATGTGAAGGAGAGAATATAATAAACATTCTTGGGGAGCTGCAAAAATGTAATTATGAAAATTATCAAAGAATAGGCAAATAAAGGCTGAGAAATAGGGAAAATCTGTAGAGAAGAGGGGAACTTAGTGTATTTCCATTATTTTTCTTCCATCTCGCTGTATTGTGCTTATTTGTGTGTCTGCCTCCTCTGCTAGACTGTGAACTCCTGAGACACAATATCTTCCTGATACTTGAATCTTTGCTGCATCTCAGATGAGGTGTGTAGGCCTTCAGTAAATGTTTCTCGAATGAATAAATGTATGAATGAATGTATACTAACTTAAAACTATTCTAAAGTTTCTGTGAAATTGGATCTGTCAGAAACAATCTTGAATGCCACTTGATGACCAGCTTGTGGCACTGTCATATTTGGGGACTCTGTTACACAGTGTTCAAGAGCTTGGGCTTTGAAACCAGAGAGATGCAGCTCAGACTTCTGATTTGCCACTTTCAAGCTGTGTGATCTTGGGCAAAGTATCTTTCTCATCCTTAGCAGTAAAATGGGACCAAAAGTAATGCCTGTCTCGTGGGGTGGGGGTGAGGATTAAACGTGAACACGGGTAGAAAGTGCTAGGCAGATGGCAGGGGCTCCACAGATGTTAGTCATCATTATGTTAAATGAACTAACGATGCACAAACAAGAATAAAATTGTGTTTGCACAAGCCGAGGGAGGAATGCCAAGTCTCATTGGTAGAGACAGGCAAACCCCTGGAATCTCCAGGCAGTTAGACTAAGACTTTGGTGCTAGGAGGCAGGAGCGAGCTTTGCCTTGGTACAGGGGGCGTGGGGCTAACATATCTTTCTGCTGGTATTCTTTCTCTATACTGTGGTTGACCTTAGGCCAAGGACACTTGAACTCAAGAATCCCTGTGGTACAGGCATATTCTGACTGTAGATGGGACAGGGGTGGGTAAAGGGACAAGACTGTGGGCAAACTTCACTTCTAGATGGCCAGCCTGCAGTGACCATACGCAAAGCTCCTACAGAACCCTAACTTCCCAACACCTGGGATGCAAATTGATTCATAACAGCCAGTCATCGCTCAGTTTGCTGTCAACAACCATAAAACCTCAAACACTAAGAAATGTTGTTGCTTACGTGATTGCTAAATCCTGCTCCGCAATTTGCTCCATGGTCTAATATGGAAGAGATGGCTAAGGGCGACAAGAACTTAGCTCAGAGTTATTGATGGTTTTGTAGAGGAAGCCAAAACACGTGCCCTAACTGCTATTAGGAATGGATGTGCTGCTTGTGCAGTATTCAAAGATTTCACTGGAGAGATATTAGGAACAGATGGATAGTGATGGGCTGACAAATAAATTATTTCATCTTTCCTAGATGAGTCCCATGGAAGTAAGTGGGAAAAGAACCAGCGTGTGGCCTGGGCGAGGTTCCTCGGTTCCAGGCTTGGTCTTCACAAAATGCTTTATCTAACTATGAGTCCCAAGGACAGAAGTATTTACCTCATCCAAAGAATGACAGCTTGTTTCTCAGAGCTCCTCAGGGCCTGTCATTTCCCTTTGTAAAACCTGCCCCCGAAAACACAGCAAGTTTTTCTTTCTGATGCTTAGTCTGGGTCATACCGACGGCAGATTACAAACAATAGGGTAATTTATGTTTTGATACATCTAGATAATTATTGAATATATGTGCTTGTATTTCTTCTTGTTTATCTATCATCTATCTATCTATCTATCTATCTATCTATCTATCTATCCACCTATCTGTCTGTCTGTCTATCTATCTATCTGTCTGTCTGTCTATCCTGAATGTCTTCTTTTATCTATTAGAAAGTTTACTGGAAGTAGTTGTTTTCTGGATTCTTCACTGATAAACATGCAGTGCTTATCTGTTGAATTAGTAGAAACAAATGCTCAGATAAGGTGATTTTTCTGTAACCTTGATCTTCCGAGGATTTTCTAGATCCTACCTATGTAACATATGCCATTGTGTGTGGTGTTTATGCGGCCCCAGATACTGCTGAGCAGCCCATAGGGAGAAAGAAGAGAAGAACTGCTATCACTTGAATTAAAAAAAAATATTTTCCCTGAAAATAATATATGAATAGATTCTCCTTGTGAATATTAACAAAAAATCAGGTAAAGCTAAAATTTCCTACACCACTCCTAATTCCATTCCTCTACCTAAACATAATCACCGATACCAATTTATACATATATGTAAGTGTGTGTGTGTGTATAGAGAGACACAGATGTATAGGTTTTTGGGTGTATTTTAAACATAAATGGTATTGTATAGTATGCATTACTCAACATCTTGCTTTTGTCACTTAATGGGATGTCCTTGCAATCTTTCAGAACATACACATCTATCTCCCCTCCCATGGTATCCTGCATGGTATTTAATAACATAGACCTTTCATAACTTATTTAATCATACTGTTGGATAGTCCAAATTTTTCATAATTATAAACAACATTGCAGTGAAATACCTTACATACGGTTCATTGTACATATTTCAAACATTTCTCACGGAGATGCAGAATTTCTGGGTTAAAGTGTGCACTCCTCAAATTGCTTTCTTACATGGCTGAACCAATTTACTTTCAGAAGATTATGAGAAAATCAGTTTCTCCAACGTCCCCAGCAATCGATAGCATCAAATTAGAATTTTGCTAATCTGATTGAGTGACAAATGATGGGTGGTTGTTTTATTTTGCATTTTTGTGATGCAAGAGTAGTCATAGGTAGCAATTTTTACATGTTACGTTAGTTTAGGTCCTCTGAGAAGCAGAAACCAAGACTAGATTAGTTGTGCAAGAGGTTTATCAGGGACAATGCTTGTGAAGAGAAAGGGGAGAGAGCAAAGGATGTGGTGGAAGCTGTCAGACCGCCATGCAGGTCTAACAGTTCTAAGAACACTTTCTTCAGGCCCATGTACAGCCCTCGAGCCAGTAAGCTGTCAGAGGTGTCCTGTACCCAGCAGCTGTGTCCTGCTGAGTCACCAGCTTGAAGCAGCCCATGGGAATAGCGGCCTCAGTGTGAATACATCAGCCAGGACGTCTGTCAATTATGCTTCCCACAGCAGGTGATCTGGGGGTGGGGGGCGCGTTTTCATGGCCACCACTGAGGTTTATTGACCACCTGGATTTCTTTCCTCTAGGAAATTTTTCCATAAAGGGTCACATAGTAAGTGTCTTAGGGCTTTGTCCCAGTAAAGCAGCCATGAATTCTGCCTTTGTTGCAGTACAGCAGCCTCAGACTGTATGCAAAGGACTGGGTGTGGCTGCGTTCCAATAAAACTTTATTTACAAAGGAAAGTGGTGGGCCAACATATGCTGTCGTTTCCTGCCCCCTGGTCTCGGAGGTGCTTGTTTATGTTTATAGCACCTGTTACTTGAGAGTTTTATAGAATTTGCCTGTAAAACTATTCAGACCCAGTGCCTTTCTTAGGAGATGGACTTTGAGTAACTTTCTGATTTATTACATGCTCACTGGTATATTTGTTGATTTATTCTTGTACCAATATTGACGGTTCATATTATTTTTAGAAATTCAACTGTATTATGTAGATTTCAGTCTTCCTGCCAGTTTTTACCTAGTCTTCCCTTAGTTTTCAAAATCTCTATATTTATAAACTTTTTATTCCATTTTTTAAAAATTGATGTTTTATTTTGGATGACCTGCATGAAATTTTTTTTAAGCCTCTGTAAAAATAAATATAAGTGAAAACAACCGTATAGAACTCAAGGTGATATCAAGTTATTTGTCTAAATCTTGATATTCTGTGGATGAGGAAAAGCAACAGCCAGTTACAACGACATTTCATCGGTCTAAAGTAGTTAGCCAAATTTCAAAATATTTTTCTTTTTTAGAACTATTCATAAATGAAATTATTTGTTGAGTCAAGGTATCCTGCTGCCATCTGGATTCAAGTTTGTTGCTGTTTTTAAGTTACTGGGGTTATTTGTAGTGGCTAAGAGCATAGATTCTGGAGCCAGAAGGCTTGTATTCGAATCCTGGCTCCACCATTTATTAGCACATAACAGTTCTGCCCCAGGTTCTTATTTGTAAAATGGGGTCAATAATAGTATTTGCCTGCAATAGTGTCACAATTCAATGAGTTAAAGTGTGTAAAGAACTTGGAACTGTGCTTGGTACAGGTAAGTGCTACCTATTGTTGGTGTAAGTGTTATTAACCCCATGTGCTATGTGCCTGCTTTGCTCACAACTCTGCTTGTAAAGGTTTTATTCTGTCTGGTTTCATTTCCTTGAGTCTGCCTTTGATTAATTTCACGTAATCGTTGATGGACTTTTTATAAGATTCTTTTGTGAGGTTCAGCAGATGATGGTTCATGACGATGTCAACGCCAGAGATCGCTGTGATATCTGTCGCTCACCCTCAGAACCTCAGCAGAGGTGTCTCGATGGTGAGGGAATCATCAGTGGTCCCCACCATCCCACTGACCATGTTTGCCCTCACCTTTGGGCTCTGCACTTTCTCAGCCACTGAGCATCAGAGGTGCTGGTGAAAGCAGATGGAGTGTCTACTCTGAGGCTAACTTCGTAGAGTTGGAGGAGGGGTGCTTCACACGAGCACAATACTTTGGGGAGAGTGTTGCAGTGAGAGGACAGGAAAAAGCAAGTCATGTGGAGAGCACCTTCTAATATCATTATGCTTATTTTACTGTTCTTTTCAAAGAAAGCTTTAAGTATTATTGGTCAACAATTTTTAAATTTACCATTTAGTTTTATTTTCAAATTTATAGATTTCCGCATTTCTGTTTATTCATTCCTCTCTTCCCCTTTTTTGGGGGAGGGTTTATTTTGTTGTTCTTTACTTTCTTGAGCTGAAAGCATATCTTATTTATTTTTGGTCTTTTTGGTTTTCTAATGAACGTATCTAAGGCTCTGAATTTTCCTCTGAATATCGCTTAGTGGTATCCCATTGATTTTTCTCTTCCTGTTCACAGTTTATTAGTATCCTTTTCAACACATTCCAATGCTTCTAACATTCTCTATTTAACTAGTTATTTTAGAAAACAGCTTTATTGAAATATAACTCATATAATATACAATTCAACCATTTAAAGTGTACAGTTCAATGTTTTTTTAGTATATTCACAATCTGTGCAACCATCACCACAATCTAATTTTAGAATATTTTAGTCTCCCCTAAAAGAAACTCCCACTAATCTACTTTTTGTCTTTATATATTTGCCTGTTTTGAACATTTCATGTAAATGGAATCATATAATATGTGGCCTTTCGTAACTGGCTTCTTTCATGCAGCATCATGTTTTCAAGGTTCATCAGTTGTAGGATGTGTCAGTCCTTCCTTCCTTTTTATGACTGAATAATATTCCAATATATGGATATACCACATTTTTAACCCATTTATTCATTGGTGAATGTACGGGTTATTTTAACTTTTTGTTTGTTATGAGTAATGCTGCTATAAACATTGTGTACAAGTTTTTGTGTGGATGTAAGTTTTCATTTCTCTTGTTAATACACTTAGCTGTAGAATTGCTGGGTCCTATGGTAACTCGATGCTTAACTTTTTGAGAAGCTGCCAAACTGTTTTCCAAAGCAGCTGCACTATTATAAATTCCTACCAGCAATGAATGAAGGTTCCAATTTCTCTACATCCTCTCCAACACCTTTTTCTATCTTTTTGATTATAGTCACCTTAGTGGGTGTGAAGTGCTATCTCTTTGTGGTTTTGATTGGCATATCTCTAATGACTTATGATGTTGAGTGTATTTTCAGGTGCTCATTGGCCATTATTTGTCTTTGGAGATACATGTATTTGATCTTTTGGCCATTTAAAAAATGAAGTTATTTGTCTTTTTATTGTTGAGTTGTAAGAGCTCTTTATATATTTAGATACAAGTCTCTTATCAGATATATGGTTTGCAAATATCTTCTATCATTCTTTGTGCTGGCTTTCATTTTCTTGATAGTATCCTTTGAAACCAGAAGTTTTCATTTTGGTGAAGACCAAATTATCATTAGTTTTAAAGTTTGTTGTCTGCTTTTGGTGTCATATCTAAGAAACTATTACCTAATCCAAGGTCATGAAGATTTATACCTCTGTTTTCTTCTAAGAGTTTTATAATTTTAGCTTTTACAGTTATGTATCTGATCTGTTTTGAATTAATTTTTTTGTATATAGTGTGAGGTAGGTGTTCAACTTCATTCTTTTGAGGGTCACTATCTAGCTGTCCCCCATTAAAAGACACTTCTTTCCTCCACTGTTGAAAAGAGTCTTCTTTCCCCGATTGAATTGTCTTAGTATCCTTGTCAAATTAATTGACCGTAAATGCATGTGTTTATTTCTGACTCTCAGTTCTATTCCATTCACCTATGTCTACCCTTATGCTAGTTATCACTACATTTTGATCTGACTTCTATGTCTTGGATTAAATTTTTTTTTGGAAAACATCTCCAATAAAGCTTTAGATAGTCTGTGGCTAATGAATTTTCTCTAACTTTGCAAGTGTGATAATGTGTTTATTTGCTCTCACACTTTTGTTGGATTTAGAAATATTTGTATTCTGACCTTCATTAGCATGTTGCATTTAGAGTTACTGAAGAAAAGTCTGATGTCAATATGATTCTGTTTTCTTAGTTGAAGATCTGTTCTTATTTTCTCTTTCTCTGCAAGACTTGAGGATTTTCTCTTTATGTTTGGTGTACTGAAATTTTTACAGTAATGCATGATGTGTTTCATTTATTTATTTACTTTTGCCTTTCAATCTGAGGTTTTTTTGTTTGTCCTGGAACGTTTCTCTTTCTATTGTTGCACTATTTCCTTTCTTCCATTCTCTTTATTCCCTCCTTCAGGCACTCCTATTTTCAAATAGTTGAACTTTTGGATCTGGCCTAAAGAGGAAATAAAAGAATTAATCAATAGCCATGCTAGAAATTGAAGGGGTGACCTTGATAGGTCAAGAGATACGAGAAAGCCCAGACACACTAGATGTTTCGAGATGAACCTATAAGAGGAAAATACTGTGCAAACCATGCACAGGGGAGCAGTGCTAGCACAGTAGAAGCATCTCCAGAGGTACCCCTCATCAGAGATGGGACTGAATGGTGAAAGAGAGGATGCCTGGTTGAGGAACAGCTCCAGGAAGACGGGCAGCAGCCAAGTAGCAAATGACAAAATTGTCATCCTCCAGCAGACACTGTGAGTGGGGGCGCTTGGCTTGGACAGGCATGAAGCGCTCTGGCAAGCAGGCATCTGCTAAGAGTATGGGGAACATCACACCCCCTAACTAGTAATTACTTCACTCTGTGGCAACACATTCCGCTCTCCCTACATCTCTAGGAGAAGGTTTTGATAAAAAGATACAGTGTTCACAGATAAGCTAATATCAAAACTCAAAATAAAAGATAAGTATGAAAACAAAACAACATCCAGGGGGTCACCCACAGAGGAAAAAGGCTTCAAACTCAACACACAGAGAAAACAGAGTTAATAAAACAAATAGAACCAGATTTTAGGATAGGCACTGTTAAATATCTATAAACACGTCAGGGAGATGTCGTGATACTGTATCCATGAGAGAGAAACAAACAGACCTTAGAAAATACAAACGTGGTGCTGGAAAGAAAAGACTTCAATAGGTGAGACGAAAAACAGCATCTAGGACTTGGACAGGAATAACTAGTGAACTAGAAGATTAAGTCAAATAATTTTCTGGAATGCAGCCCAAAGGTCATTAAAAAAATGAACATAGGAACTTGATCTTTTCTTTTTTTTTCTTCTCACTTTTAGGGATGTGGAGTTGGGAAGAAGCGTGGTTCAGTCTACCATCTTGTTTCCCTCCTCCCTAATTTAAAAACTTGTCCTAGTGGACATAGAGATTTTCCTTGAGATCAAAAGAAAAATCATCAGAGAATTACCCAGTAATGTGAGTTACGGAAACAAGATTTCTTCTATTTTATTCTGATTACGTGATTTCCAAAAATAACATACCAATTTAACATATATTTGTTGCGTGCTTTCTGTATGCCATGTGCTGTGATAGGTTTTAAGGCTGATGAATAAGACAGTCTCGGCCTTTTGGGAACTCTTGGTGGAATCCAGCAGTCTGAGAAAACAGTAAGAAATTTCTACCACTCAGCATCCTATTACTAATAACCAACATTTACTTGGAAATTTACAGTTTACAAAGCCCTTTTTAATACAAAGAGCATTTTGGTTAATTCTCGTTACAATCTAAGATGTAGACACTATTATTTTTTATCGTTATACCATTTTACCATGAGAAAACAGTTGGACTATTTTTCCCCAAAGTGCCAAAATATACATATAGGTTATGTATAGATTATTAAATGACACAAGAAAGGTGATAGAAGTGGCATGATGGAGAGACACAACTCAAATTCCAGAGCCCAAATCTTGAAGTCTTCCCATTGTCTTACTGCTCTGTATTTATGTTAGGTTGGAAAGTTACTTAACCTCTCTGAATCTGAACCTATCTTCAGATTCGTCATCTAAAAATGGAGGTGGGGGATGGTGGTTAAAGTCATAATTTCTAATGTTTCTTCGTTCTAACATTTTTGAGCCTACATTGAATTGCAACTCCCTTTATAGGGATAAATTCACTACGGGCTCTTAATTGTATTATTGAAATTGTGATGAGAGCCAGCTATTGTTCTGTATTGGAATGTATATGTCTCCTTTCATAGCTATACTTTATAGCAATGATGCATTTGCTGGAATTATTTGCTTTCCTACCCTAAATATTGTTGAAATCGCAAAATACAAAATATGGAAAGAATTTTTTATGAGGCCATCTTTTCTCTAACAGAGGAACACTAAGAAGTCAGATTTCGTCCTGGCTTGATGCTGTCACACAATCCAATGTCCGTGTTGATTCAATAGCCGATGCAACTTAGAACAATATGTCAGAGGATATGCAGCCCCTGTTGAGAAGAATTGCAGCTCATGCCCATAAGGTAACAAAATCTGAAATATTTTGCATGTAGTTGTCCTAATTGTATGACCAGACTAGACGATAATTTTAGTATCTATCACTTTTATGCACATATAAAACTATTTTCTTTTTGCATACATAGCTGAAGAGATTGTTCGGGGTATAATATCAGTGGCAATCATATTCTGATTTTGGTGGGGGAGGGAGATGTTTCTGAACTGGGCAGTTGTAGGTGTCATCTTCAAATGTTCGAAAAAATGTGGACCAGCAGAGGAATCACAGAGGCTGGGTCAGAACATTGATTCTAGGCCTGGCTCTGTCCCTAACTCAGCACGGTGCCTCAGCTTCTCCTTAGTACAGAAGGAAAAACATTACTTGCTTTGTCCATTTCATGAGTCCATTGTGAGGATGCAATGAGATAACGAATATAAAGGAATTTATGGAAACTTAAAGCATTTGAGGTTCTTCTGTCTCTACGAGAGGAAGGAGCACATTTACCCCGTTTCATGCTCCCTTTTCCTTTCCCTCTTCATCCTCTTTTTCTTTGTCTTCTTCCTGGAGTTCCCTGAGCCACGGCCAAAGGAAGCTCGAAGAGGTCCGAGAAGTTGCCCAAACTCTGGACTTAAATGTCAAAAACCAAACTTTAAAATTTTTGCAGGAAACTTGGTGACTGTATATTGGACTTTGGGTAGGAAACAATATCTTTTTAGAAGTGCTAACCATAAAAGGCGCTCAATGTTATTAATTTTAAAAAGTCTGCTAGTTTGAGCACAAATTCTATCTCATTCATTAATTTGTATTTTTCTTATTACAGTGCAGTTGAATACTTTTTTATGTCCTTTCACCATTTTTATTTCTTCTTTTGTCAATGGATGGCTAATTTTTTCTGCTGTGATATTTGTTTCTTATGGATTAGTAAGAACTCTTTATGTTAAAAAAAACTCTTTGTCTACTCTATATGTAGTAAATATTTTCCTTCATTTGTGGTTTTACCTTTAGTTTTGCTTATGGGATTTTTTTGCTATATAGAATTTAATAGGTTTGAGAGCCCACAAACAGACCCATACATGAATCAAAGGTTGATATTTGAGAAAGGTGACATGATAGATCAAATCTACCAATATTTTCCTACATGGATTCTGCTTAGAAAAGCTTATCTATCCTTCAAGGTTATACTTATTTTTCTTCTATTACTATAGTAATTTTTTCATTAAAAATTAAGACCAACCAGGTCTTTTTCATTTAAGTTTTATAGTATAGGTACAAATTATTATCTCAAAATAATTCATTTTTTCCAAATGTGTTATTTCAAAATAATTTGTTGAATTGATCCTTTCCCCACTGAGTTGAAATGCCATCTTCATCATATATTAAATTATTAAAAATACTTGGTCCACGTATCCTAGGGCTGCAGTAACAAATACCACGGATTGGGTGACCTAAACGACAGAAATTATTTTCTCACAGTTCCGGAGGCTGGTAGTCCAAGATCAAGGTCAGCAGAGTGAGTTTCTACTGGGGCCTCTCCCCTTGGCCTCCCTGTGTCTTCTTGTCATCTTCCCTTTGTGTGTGTCTGCGTCCAAATTTCCTCTTCTGATAAGGATACTCGTCACACTGGACTAGTGCCCAACATAATGACCTCATTTTAATTTAATTAGCTGTTTAAAGACCTTATCTCCAAGTACGATCATATTCTGAGGTACTGGGTACATGTGAATCGGGGAGGGGAATAATTCGTTTCATAACAGTACTGTTTTAAACTTGTAATTTGGTTGTGTTAATGAGCTGTCTATTATGGCATCAATCTTTAGTTTTATAGTAATGCTTAAAGATAACTTGTGAGGTACCTCTCTTCTTCTTTCAGATATGTCTAGTCTATTCTCATATGTTTTTTCTTCTAACAGGCCTCCATTTAGAGGCTACTTTTGGAAATAAGTTTATACTTATAACACTAAGTTTCTGAGTCTATAACGTTTTGAATTTTTTGAGATCCTTTACATATACAAAAGATTTTTCTTTTGCTTTCAGCGACGGGATACTTTTTCAATTATATTATTCTGAACTGGAGATGAGACACTAGGAAAGCTTTTTTTTCTCCTTGAATGTTTTGAGATTTTGAACTGAAGTCAAATCGCACTCTAGGACGGTTGTAAGAGTCTATACTTCCGCCGCCAGTGTTCCAGAGTACTCATTCCCTATACCACCAGCACCACAAATATTATTTCAAAACTGGTAGAATACAGTTTAAAAAATTTGTAATTCTGTGATTACCAGTGGGGTTGAACTTTAAAAATTATGTTTATTGGTCTTTAGTATTTTGTCTTTGTAAATCTTTTACTAGTTTTTCTGTTCATAAGTTCCATTTTAAAAGTAAATTTTTAAGAGCTCTTTATATATTAAGAATATTAACCTGCTGCCCATTATAATTAGTATTTTGCAAGATATTTTTTCTGAATACAATGTTTTAGCTCTAAGGCTCAGAATGCAAGCTTCTTACTCGTTACATCACTTTTTCACTAACTTGTGATGCATCCACCATGGACACCAGTGGTGGTCAGCATTTCCCTTCACTGTGAATAGCATATTTGCCATCTTTTGGAAAACTTACTGATGGGGATTGAGGCAGTTCTTCTGTGCTTTCTTTCAGTAAACAAAATTTATCTGAAAGCAGAAATGACTTTCCCAGGCATGCTATCAACGTCTAGATAAACTCTGTTAGCTTTGTCTAAAAAAATATTTGGTTAATAGATTTTATTTTGGTAGGTACTAAGGTTCTGACCAGTCAGATAAATGAATGTGTTGCTTCAAATATCTTCAGAATCTGATACCAGTCCATTTGTTTGGGAATTATGCTCTCTACCTGTTAAAAAAGGTACATTTTCATTTTTTCTACTCTATTAAATTTACCTTGGATAAAATAATTTTGTAATTTCTAGGAAAAGATATAATCAGACAAGGGCCTCACACAATGGGTTAAAATCATATGAGGCAGAAAGAGCATCTGTCTATTACAAAGTGAATGCCAAGATACAGATGTAGGATATATATGGGCACAATGGTTGGTGCCTTCAAGGACTTGCTACTTGGTTCCTTAATTTTCAGAGTTCCTAAATTATGATGACAGTCTTTCACATTAGGAGAATTTTTAGATTATCAAGAAATGGTAGCCAAAATTCTCTTCAACTACGTTAAAGTAGTCTATATCGTTTCTACAGGGAACACATTTTGTTTGCTTTAATTTTTCTTTGTCTATTCAGGTAAGGTTATCACGTCTTTCTTCTTAAAAATGCAGATTTTAGATTTATGGTCATTAATAAGTTTAATGTTGTGCAGGAATTTAAAATTATTTTGAAAATACACAGCAAAGTAAAAATGAATTTCAAATTTTAAGATCCATCGAACCATGAGAAAAGGGACATTTGTCAAACTGAATGATTATGAACCTTTAAAAATAAAACTTTACCCATTATATTACATTGAAACCATTTACAATCAGTTATGAAGTTAAATATTTTGAGTGGTAATTGTATTCCATAGGTGTTCACAATCTGCATAATCTTCTAAGCAAAATCAGTCATTTTTTGGGAAAATTATTCTCAAATTTGATTGTTAGATGTTACACTGCATTCACACGGTTGACTGGAGTGGATCTACCACGTGCATTTAAGTTTTTGCTCTTTATGAAATGTATCGGGTGAAATTTTCTGCATCACTGATCAACTTTTTGTGCTAGTTTTTCAATCCCTGAGTTTAAACATTATGTGATTTATTTCTCCCCAAATTTACCTCAAATCTGAAAATGTCCCAGAAGAAATAAGCAAGAGGTTAAAGTGGAAAGAATATAAGTGTTACACATAGACTCATTTGTATTCGACTTTTAAAAATGGCTCACTGAAATGAAGGCAGAACCATATAAAATTTCTGGTTTTGCATGTAAAAAATGGTTGAATATTGACTTGTTCATGTCACTCAATCTAAAATCTTTCTTTTGTGTGGTTGTTAAAAAAAATGTGTAATGACTAGAGAATTATTTGTTCTTTTCCCTCTTCTTAAGCTTTATGTTTTAAAATATTTTTTCAGTATCAGAGTACGTAGGGACATCCCAAAATACATTGGAAAATTTTGTGGGTTGGTTTTTTCACAATTTTCTTTTACAGATTTATTTTTATGCTATGTTCTATCTCCCCAGTTAGCTCTCAATCATCCAGGATTAATACCTATGGTATACATCTTAGTAATTCTCTATGTCACCTCACCATACAAGCAGCCCACACTGCAGTGTCTTGAGTGCCCTCAGTAAATATTTGTTGATGGTCTGGATTACAGTGTGATGAAATATGCTAAAGGTAACTTTAAACTTTTGCCAATAAAAATGAGTTTCAGTTTAGTCTGACCTTTTAATTTCTCTAAATACTTTCTTTTGTGTAGATGAAATGACACACAAAAGTGCTTATTGATTCTGAAATCTTTTTTTCCCTTCTGCATTTCTGAGCTCTGAATTTAACAAGTGTGTTTTTTTTCCTTTTTAAAGATTGGCACCTGAACTAACAACTGTTGCCAATCTTTTTTTTTTTTCCTGCTTTTTTCACCCCAAATCCCCCCAGTACATAGTTGTACAGTTTTTTAGTTGTGGGTCCTTCTAGTTGTGGCATGTGGGACGCCGCCTCAACATGGCCTAACGAGCAGTGACATGTCCACGCGCGGGATCCGAACCCTGGGCCACAGAAGCAGAGTGCTCGAACTTAACCACTCGGCCACGGGGCCGGCCCCTTAAGAAGTGTTTATAATCCTCACTCACACACAATCAGTGCTGTTATTTGCTGCTTTTATTGAAATTGTGCCTATTAATACTCCTTATTTAATAAAAACAGTTGATCCCCAGTATGCACAAAGCCCTATTCTAAGAACTGTTTTTCATTTCAATGGGTCAATTATATTACTTTGTTTCCCCCTCCATGAAAAAGTAAGATGCCAATATTAAATATAATTTATAAATAATAAGTGCTTTTAATATTGTTATTTAAAATAATAGTAGATATCATTTATTAAGTACCTGCAATGCAGTGGACACTGTTCTAAGTGCATTCAAGTTATTATCTCATTTAATCCTCACACAATCCTGAGAGGAAGGAATATTATGTGCTTTATAGACAAGGAAGCCCAGGTTTAGAGAATTTATGTGTAACTAAAATCACAGAACTGGGAAAGCAGCCAAGAGTGGATTTAAATCCAGTTTTTAAATACTATAGGACGAATGTGCATAAAAATACTAGATTAGGTTTTTCTGAAGATAGCCATCCTCGGGCTTACTAAAGGGAGACTGACTGAGAAGTGCTAAGGCAAGCATTGACCAGTAGAGGGGGTGACTAGAACCCCAGATTCATTCAGTCCCAGGGACAAGTCTTTCCTACATACCATCAGCCAGCAACTCCCCCCTATTCTGGTTCCATTGTTTATCTTCAAAATTCCATTCATAAAATGGTTTGCCATGTGGTTTGCCCAGTGATGCAAGAGTCCCAGCCTTTTTTACCACTGACTTTCTCGTGGCCGAGGAATAAATCAGTATTGGGTTTATCCATAGGATGCTGTGAGCCCGCCTCTGAAGGAAGGCTCCACTCCCTAGTTGTAGGAAACGTCTGGGATTAGACTCGTGATAGGACTAAGTCACCAAGGCAAATGTCTTCGTTGCCAACACTCCAATCTCACCACGAGCTTTCTCTTCAAATCAACAGCCTAAAGGTTTATAGTGTGAATCTCAACTAAGCTAAAAAGAGAAAGAATGTATGTGATATACACAACTCGTAATGATTACCCCTAGAATTAATTCATAACAGATTACGGCTGATCATTAAAGCCAAATTAAGGACGCAACAGGTGCAGAAACACAAGGAACTATTAGTCATAACTTGTCTTTAAAATAACACATTACTGTTAACAGTTGCTTGTGGGAAAAACGTCTTTACTTAATACCGTAAAAAGATTAAGAGAATTCTAGCATTTATCCCTATGCAATACGTCCATCTTATAATAGATACGTCTGTATAGTCATGCGTTTAGCACTTTAGAGTGCAATAGTTTCAAAGAAATCAGAAAAACATCAGTTCTTTACACTCAGCTGGTAGGTGAAATGAATGCATTTATTCCATGGGAAAATGTAAAATTCCCAGTAAACTCTGCACAGGACTTTGTGAATTGCTCCGGCAACTTCAGTGAACCCAGCATAGCTTAGGGAAATGGCATAATCTGTGTTCTTAAACTTTCAACTTTGTTTTCTAGAGACTTTATTTCTTATATTCTTTATGATTTTGTGGCAAGTTCAGCACAATGGTTTGTCACCATGGTTCAGTGGCTGAGTTTTGAGACAGACAGATCTATGTGCTGACTCCATCTCTACCGCTGTTAGAACGTGCCTCTGGTCAAATTACTTGCCCTTTCAAGCCTCACTTTCCTCGTCTGCAAAACCTTGTTTATGGGGTTGTTGTGAGGAGGAGATGAAAAATATGTAAAAATCATCAGAACATAATTCTGAGCAAAAAATACCAAGTCTCAGAAGAATATTTCCAGTGTGAGTCCAGTCATAAAAATTAAAAAACAGGCAGAAGCAAACAAGATTTTGTTTCAAAGTACAAAATCTATGCAAAATATTATAAAGAAAAAAAGGAAAAAATAGAAGCAAAATTCTAGGTAGTGGTTACCTGGCCAGGGGGAAGACAAGACACTGAAATGAGCAATAAAAAATAAGCTTTGCGTATTTTGGATAAGTTCCAGTTCTTGAGTTGAGTGGACTGTATTTCAGGTACTTTTTCCCTGTTTTAATTTTAAAAAACATACATATGTGTTATGTAGACTCTTTTGTATGTATATTTCACTCTCACAATAAATATTTCTAAATACAAGTGAGAGGGGTAACACGCACCCACGCGCGTGTGCACACACATTGGTCAGCACCCATACTCTACATCTCTCTGAATGATGTCTCTAGCGGTTTGTAGGACAGTGGCTTTAAGTCTTGGGTATACATTAGATACTTCTGATGAGCCTTAAAATATATATTGATGCTCAGCCCCCCCCCATTCTGATTTACTTGCTTTGGGGTTGGGCCCAGGCATCAGCATTTTGTGTAAATGCTTCCCAGGTGATTCTAATGTAAAGTTAAAATTGACCAACACTGGGATTACTTTATAAGAGCTAGTGCAATAGTCACGGAACAAAAAAGAGGGGGGGAAGAATAAAATCATTAAAATAGTTTGTTGATATTTTAAAAACAGCTCCCGTGTAGACACCATGGGAAAAATCACAACTTTGTTGGACTTCCTTAGAAAGATTTTGCAGCATAGTATGGTTTCTGTTTTAAAGTCTGTATCTGAGGGATGAGGGTAGGAAGGGGAGAGCTGCTGTATAAGGCAGTGCCTTGTGACATGGTGTCCCGATGGAAGGTAAGTGGAGGCTGAAGGCCAGCCTGTATTCCGCTGCCCAAGATGTGTCTCTTGGGGGAGGGGTTGCTTCCAATAGGAGGAAGAAGTGGTTTTTCCTAAGGAGCACAAAGGTTCCAAAAACACTTACCCTGGTCCCATAGGCATGGCTTTCATTTTGGTGCTTAAGACGACTGAATGTCACACAATCATTTTTCAAACACAAATATTCAAAATAGCTATGGGCACAGCCTGTATTGTATGAGCACTGACCAATGAGAAGTGATGCTGGCCACTGGCACATGAGCAGAGTTCTGAGCGGCTCCCCATGACCCATCTGCCACCCTGCCAAGTGCTAACCCTTTAGTTGTTGGGTGGAATGAGAAGGAGGAGGGAGTCCTGGGGAGGGGCCGAGGCCGTTGAGGTGGCATGAAAGGGTGCTCTGGGGACTCAGGTTAGTGGCTCTTTAACAACTGGTGTGGGGTCATCTCAATATTTTAACATCGGCTGGCTTTCCAGGTGTGTGCAGGGTGATGATTAGCTCTACCTGCCACCCATCACAGAACTCAGAGTTTCACCACTTCCTTCTCCATTTTCTTTAGCTGTCAGCATATAGTTAATGGGCAACAACAAAGCTCTCCATCCAGTTCTGGGAAATAATAATCATGGTTAATAGTTATTGAGAACTGATGATTTCGTTTCATCTTCATACCAACGCTTGGGGTAGGCACCATTTTAAAAGCGATTGGAGACAGGTTAAACAACTTGCCCTCAATCAACGGTTGGGAAGTGAAAGAACCAAGCTTCAAATCCAGGTCTGTCTGGGTCTTGAGCCAAGCTCGAAGTCTGTGTCACATTGCCCAGGACTCGGCTGCCAATTCTCCCCACCTCCTCGTCCCTCACTGCTGCATCAGCAAATCCAGGGCTCATGGCAGGAAGAGCAGAGAAGAGCAAAGGTGAGTGAGGGGTGGCAGCCAGGGCAGATGGACCACGAGGACTTGCTCGGAGATTCTGCTCCCTCTTCCCTGAAGGAGCCCTCAGCCCCGGGGCCCAGGAAGGAGAGAAAAATGAGTGACAACTGCATTCCTTCTCAGTTTTTGTTCAAAATTAGTTGCATAGAATAGTTTGCAAAGTCTTCATGTATTTGGAAAACAAAGGGTTTTGTTTATGAGAAAAAAAAAATGTAGAGCGTTCCCATGCTCCTCTGGAAAATTCCTGTTAAACTTGTGCAGCTAGTAAATGAAGTCATTGTTTAATCTATGTAATGGAAAGTGTAGCTAAAGCGTGACTCAGGAGACCTGATTCTAGGAATGGTTGGGACCCAAATCCACTGTAGTGTTGGGTAAGTCTCTTAAACACCTGAGTTTCATAGTTATCTATTAAACAGAGAGTTGTGGTTGGTCCCTGGTAAGGTGGGATTTGGCTGTATGCTCTTGGATACATTTTCTCACCTGTTTGAGCCTCAGTTTCCTTTTCAGTGATTATTCAATTACATGTGGTAACAAGAGAGGTTTTTTTTTTGGTGAGGAAGATTGGCTGTGAGCTAACATCAGTTGCCAATCTTCCTGCTTTTGTTTGAGGAAGATTGTTGCTGAGCTATCATTTCCACCAATCATCCTCTATTTTGTATGTGGGATGCCGCCACAGCATGGCTTGGAGAGTGGTGCTAGATCCACACAGGGAATGTGAACCTGCAAACCCTCGGCCACCGAAGTGGAGTGAGTGAACTTAGCCATTACACCACCCGGTAGCCCCGTGGAGAGCTTTTTATACAGCACCCGGGACACATGGTGTTGAAATTGTGTCTCCACCACAGTAAGGAGCTGGCTTAAAAACTAATTAGGTAATTAATTAGTGAAGGGCCTCTAGATCTTCATGTGGGTTGGGTACTTCAAAATCCCATTCATATTTATCTACTCATCACTTTTATTTCGAGATCTTTTCTTTTGCTGTGACTAAGTGAATTTCTGGACAACAGTCTAAATGTTGCTAAGTACATTTAGTAAGAACTGGACTAGCATAGGCTCAGACTTAGTTTCCCCCAAAGGATTGGTGCATTTGGTTTCAATTTTTTTTTTTTACATTTATTGCCCATGATAATTGAAGCATTAGTGTGGGTTCATAATCACTGACATGAGAGTTAGGTTTGTTCTTCTTTGTTCAATTCCATTCACTTCCTGTTAGAGCTTTTGCCATGTCCCCAGAACTGTGCAAGGTGCTAACAGTGGCCCCAAAAAGTGCAGTGTTATATTCAAGGAGATGACAATCTTGTTGGAGAAAAAAGCCTTACACATGGAACAACTAGAGAACGACACAAGAACAACACATCACAGAAGTTTTGATTGTAGGTGTTTCTTGGCCATGGTCTAAAACAAAGCAGCAATTCTTCTAGATAGCAGAGAAATAAGATTCTGAGAGACTAGGCAACCTAAAAGGGAAATGGATGAACTCCCAAGAGAACTCAGAGCACGTAGGTTTTCATGGATGCTCTCCTGTTGGTGTGGGCTTCTCTCTGGGGTGATTGTGTTGGCTTCCTCTGCCTCAGACCCAGTTCTTCAAAGACGTCCTTTCTATGAAAGATCTTGCATGGGTTTTGCAGCTTCCTCACTGCCTGTTGGTTTATATTCTTTGATTCCACACTAGTTACATCACACCCTTGCTAAGTGAGTGAGGGTAACCATAATTTGAAGCCAAAAAAAAAAAAAAGATTGAAATGGTGACTTAGAAGTGAGGAAATAAAGATCCCATGGAGAAAACCATATTTAAATTCTAGGAAACACTGCAAACTCCCATTACCACCAGATGGAAGCGAACACTGCTTTTAAGGATTGCTGGAAGAAGGTCACCCTTCTGTAAGAGCAAATAAACAAGGACACCATTACCACATTTTCAAGTCAATTAATTGAGAGAACTTAAGCAATGCTGGTATTGACATAGTCTCAAAATGATCTACTGTGAAACCCAGTAGCTAATCGAAAAACTATTACCAAAAAAATAACTATGAAAACGTATCAGGTTATGATAAGGATGAAGCTTTAGATAACAAGAGAAGATAATTTTTCTTTAGGCAGAAAAATACCAGGCCCAGATTTATCTTTGACAGCATGACCTGCCAAAATCTTTCTCTCTGGCCGATCTGATAAAGGTCAACGATTGAATGCCCAAACAAGTTCATACATACAGCACCTGCGAGGCAAAAACAGTAAAATGGTTTTTCTTGACCCAAACTGCACTGTTTTCTTAAAGTTTAAAAAAAAAAAGAATTTCTCTATCCTGTGTGCAGTTTTAGTTTCTCTTTTTCACACTAGAGACCAGTTGGTGGTGGTGTTGGAAGTCAGCTACGATGAAGGTGATGTGTCTAATTTTTTCTGCCTTCCACTCTTTCTTTTAAACACTTCTAACAAAACTCTCCCACTTCAAAATTGAGAAGGAAATAGGGAAAAAAAGACGGTGAAGTGTGTCTAAAATGGTCTTAGGAAAAAGAGATCATACTCATAACCATTTTATTATTATGACGAGTTTGAGTTTACAGAGTAATAAGTATTACTGCAAATTACTGCAAAACAGGTACAAACCATGTCTCACTGCCAAAAACTTGCAGTCCTTCAAATATTTTTTTGTAGCATTACTACTATTATTATGAACAGAAATAGCAGGATAAAAATTAAATCAAGTTTTGGGAACACCTAAAATGCCATCTGTGGGGGGTAGTTTAGAATGAGCGGAATTAATGTTCTTCCTCGCTGCCTGCTGTGTCCAGCACAGTCGCTTGCAGGCTCTCATCTTCCTGGCTGGATGCTGCCTCCGTGAAACAAGGAAATGAGGTGGGGTGGTTCAGAGACCTAACACAGTAACAGGGAATCGGACTCGAAGCCAAGCGTCATCCAGTCCACTGATTTTTTTAAGTGGTTTGTTTTCTAGAAGTATCTGTCAAGACATATAAATCATTGTTAATTTCATCATTAAACTGGCCTCCGAGAGATTTGGTTTTAAAGAGACAATATGGTGAGGGAGTCATGAGGTCTGAACTTGGAAGCACAGACTCCAGAGCTGGAAGCTGCTGGACCTGAGCGAGCCGGCCTCTCCCATGATTGGAGCAGCCGGTTTTGACCGTGTTTGTGTGGCTTCCTCTGTCTTCTGCACAACAATTTACTCACGGCTGTTTTCTCCTCTTCATACTCCTTTCTCAGCCCACTCTGAACTTTGTGGGAATAAATGTGGACAATTTATTTTATATTCAGGGTGAACTCTGATTTTTGGCAGATATTAAGCCAGTGGCCCCTTCTTTTTATTGATGCCCCAGCTGAAGGCGAAGGGGCTGGGGAGGGGGTGACAGCCAGCTGGTCATGGCCCGAGGGACGACGAACCCCATCATCATGCCATGAGGCCGGTATTATTCCTTCTATCATTTCATGCAGTCTTCTTTTCCTCTTTTTAAAAAACATACCTTCCCTCCCTTTTCCCATTCCAAGACTTAGAAGACTTCCAATACTTCAAAAATAAATGATTTCTAAATCACCTCATAAAAATGTTTTATCACATGTTCCAAAAGCAGAGTGGTGTATTAAGAAATGATTTCATTCTTATCCATATTCCCCCTTAGGGATACAGAGACATTATCTCAAATTATTGCTCCAAAGAGACAGAGACAAGGATTTTTGCACCATTTTCATTCTTAAATCATTTTAGTTATTTTATTTCAATTCCTCTAAATCTCTTGGATGGTTATTTCCTTCTATATTTTCTTGTATCACTTAAAAATTACACTTTACTTTGTCAGAGTCTAAAGAATTGCATTGAAAAACTAAGAAATTACTGAAAAAAATTCCATTAGCACAACTATCGTGATCAGAAGAAATTGGCTAATTTCAGTGTCTTTCTTCGGGCTCTTCGTAGAAAATTGTTGAGACGTGTCCCCTATCGGGAACTGGCATTCTGAAATTGATTTAAAGCTGTAGTGGGGAGAAAAACTACATTGACAAAATTAAGTCAGGTTTGGAGATGTTAAAAAAAAGTTTCGTGCCCCCAGAGGACCCCAAATACTGGCTCTCTTGATCAGTGGTTAAAAGCGAGGAAAAGAAGCTGCATAGCTGGTGTGGAGGGAGAGACACATGGTCTCTCCTTTAGCCGTTATCATACTGAAACTTTCAAAGAGCATTTTTTGGTTAATACTCTCATCTATTTCTATGGGGAAAATGGCATGTTCCCACTCTCCTGTGGAGGCGTAATCAGGTTCCCAGTGGATGAGTGTGACAGAAGTACCCACAGCTCCTGGGCCACTTGTCTCCCCCGTCCATCCTCCACTGATGTTACCTGCCTACTGTTGTCTTCTCCTTGATCTACGTCTATGACCTCTCAGTTCCTTGAGAGCGCTGGAGCTCCTGGCCTTCACGCATCTGTTTCTGTGTCCAGAAGCACGTCTGCTGTGAAGCAGGCCTTCCCCTGGCTGATTCCTACCTACCCTGTTGAGGTCTCTACCTTTCTCAGGAAACACATGGTTAACTGTGAGCATTTGTGGAATGAGTGAACGCACACACTGCAAGAAGATGGCTCTGTTATTACTCTCAAGGTACCTCAACTCAGGCAAGAGCGTAAGCGTTGTGAAGTGCTCAAGAGAGCAGATGGAGGCGTAAGGTGAGCTGAGTGGGAGGGGCTAGAAGGAGAGTCAGGAAAGGAGAGAGGGAGGGAAGGAGTCAAGAGAGGTGGGAAAAATGGTGAAGAAGTTGGAAGGTTGTAGGAATTTAGAATTAGAAGAGGAGAGTTAGAGAGTGGGAAACAGCTAGAGTCAAAAGCAGAGTGAGACAGACAAAAATTTACAGAGTTGATATCTGGTCTAGATTTCACTAGCTAGCTAGAATTTTCCTCCTTCCTTCTTGCTGACTCATGTCTACTCGTCCTTTAGTTACAACCTCCTTTACTTCCACAAGGAGGCTGTATGGCCACATAGAAATCAATACTTTACATATCAGAACACTTGCTGACATTTTATTAAAATAGCCTTTTGTTAACTTCCTTTCCCACCAGACAGTCATATAGGGTCATAAACGGTCTATATTTTTATCACGGTGGCCCCAGCACACTGATGGTTGCTCATAATAAATAGTTAAATATTTGTTGAAAGCCTAGTGCTTTGGGCAAGTCACTTCAGGTTTCTGGGCTGCAGCGTTGTCATCCGTGCTAGGAGGGGGTTGGTTAAGTTGATACATAAGGCCCCCAGCCTAGCACCTGTCTTTTATGATTTTGTGTCTACATGGCTTCCTGCTGAATGCCAGAAATAATTTAACCCAAGAAGACAGGGATATTGTCTATAAAGACCCTCAAGATCTTGTAACGCAAACTGTGACTGCCTGGGAGACTGTTTATACAGGACCTTGGGCGGGGCCTAGGGGGTGGCAGGGTCTCTCCCCATTAGCGGGGAAGGAAAAGAACAACCAGCCATTTCTACGGAAAGATGGAGTTGCCTCTACATTTATTGTGGACCTGAAGATGTGTTGAGTCATGGCAAGTTCACCACAAAGGTGTTTCAGAGACAAGCCTGATCCTTCAGAGTGCTAAGGAAGAATGATCCAGAAAAGGACAGAGCAATGAATTATGTCTCTAAGTCTATATTGCTATATGTATATATTCATTTGGTCAGCAAATAGGATTGAATGTATTCTTGGGAAAAATGCTAAGGGATAAAAAGATAAATCAGACATCAAGGATCATGAAATCTAGTTGGGAAGAAAGGCATGTGCATAACGAATATACAGCAAAGAAGGTGTCAAGTGGGATAAGAGAACCCTCCACTTCCCTATCAGTTCTCCCACTTGCTTTTCCTATTTGTTAAAGATTTAAAAGGAAAGAAATATTACGTCCTGTTGCATCATCAGAGAAGTGGTATTTGAGCTTGGCCATTAAGCATGGCAGGATTTGGATATTTGGAGACTGGAAGTGGCATCCCAAATGGAGAGAAGGCCAGGAGAGTGGAAGAGCACCAGGCATTTATGGGAATAGTGAGAGCTCAGTTCAGCCACAGCAGATTACAGGAAGCTGACCTGTGGCAAATTCTGGAAAGGCAGGTTGTGGCCAGGCTAAAGGCATTTGGACTTTGTTCTATGGGAAATATGGAACCAGAGCAGATATCTGAGAAGGGTGTTGGCTGCAACTGGGCTTCAGAGAGATTCACAGCAGTGGTGGGGAAGCTTTTTGGGAGCTGGGAAGCCTGAAGTGAGCGGGGCCGGTGAGGAAGCCATTGCTCAACTGGGTATTGACTTCTGGAAATGGGATGGTGTCGGGGGAGGTAGGAGAGGGGTTACTGGTGAACTGCAGAGAAACTGCAGGACGAAGGAGTCCCACCAAGGAGAAGGTAGTCAACAAAGTCAAATCGACGGAGAACTTGAGGAAGGTGGGGGAAGAAAGGACAATGAGGCCCTTGAGAAAATCGCTTGACGAACCCAAGGAGGCAAAATTCTTCTTCCAAAGAGGGAAAGAGCACTTGGTGAGCCCCAGGGGCACCAAGTCCAGACTGAGTGAAGACTCAGGCACCAGAATGTTCTATTTGGAGTCTTGGGGTTTCCATTTGCTATTCGAGTGAGTTTGGATGAGTTATTAACTACTTGTGCCTCAGTTTCTTCTTCTGTAAAATGAGGATAACAATAGTAACCACCTGATAGGGTTGTTGTGAGGATTGAATGAGTCAATAAACATGAAGCTCTCAGAACAGAGCCTGGCAGGTAATAAGCTAGGTATGTGCTTGTTGTCATTAGGATGCTTTTTAAGAAGTTTAGTGAAAATGAGTACAGTTATGCATTGCTTAATGATGGGGATATGTTCTGAGAAACGCATTGTTAGGTAATTTTGTCATTGTGTGAATGTCATAGCGTGTCCTTACACAAACCTAGATGGTGGAGCCTACTACACTACTAGGCTGTATGGTACTAATGTTATGGGACCACTGTCGTACATGTGGTCTGTCGTTGACCGAAATGTCACTACGTGGTGCATGACCCTATATAAATGGGACTGGTGGGAGTGAGAAGCAGAATCAAAGGAAATTTAGTTCTTTTAATTAACAGGAGATCTTTAAGCACCTATAAAGTTGAGGGGAAGGACACATGGGAGAGGGAAGAAATGCAAGATATAGAAGAGGGTTTGTTGGAGGTAAATTTGGACCAGGCCAGAGGCTATGGAATAAATGCACGGGGTGGGGAAAACTTAGTCTTAGAGGGAGGAAAAATGGCCTCACTTTGCACTTGGAATAAAATCCAGGCTCTTTACCTGGGCGTCCAAAGCCGCCTAGGGACTGGCTCCTATCCGTCTCTCCAGCTCTATCTTCCCCCATTCTCCCACCACCTTTTATTCTTCTTGCATTTTCCTAGCCTTGCCATCTTGCTCTTGCCTGGGCCTGTGCTCTAGCTATTCCATCTTCCCACAGCACCCTTCCTGCAGAGCCTTACTTGGCTGGCTCCTTTGCAACACCCAGCTCTTATTTTAAATTTGTGAAGGCCTTCCCTGACCATCCACTCCAAAGCAGCCATCAGCGTCTATCCCATTACTCACTTTTCCATGTCTACATAGCATTTATGACCACTGGATGTTTTCTCCTTTATTTATTGGTTCATCGTCCTCCTCTTTTCACTAGCATCCAAGCTTCATTGGGGCAGAGACCTCTTCTGTTTTGTCATCACGGTTTCCTTTCCTCCTGACACATGGTAGGAGCTCAATGAAATGTTTGTTGAATGAATGAAGAAATGTGTCTTTCTCTACTACGTGAGAAAAATGGAAGGCAGATCTAGGTGAAGAAGACATGTTTTGAAGAGGAGAGGAAGGAGCTGAGGACATCGAGTCAAATTACCTTTCCTTCTTCTAAAAACCATGAAGTAACACAATATGTAGGAGGTGAGGGGGTGGCTCTGGGCTCAGAATAGGTTTCAGAGGAATGTCTTAAGGAGTCCAAGCGGAAGTGGTGTGTGACAGGAGAGGAGGTGGTGGTGCAGCTATGCCCCCAGGGAATGGAGAGGAAATCTCTTCAAGAGCAGGCCCGGGAATTGCCAGTACAAGGTGGGTAAGCAGGAGTCAGAAATTCCTGCTCTTCATGCTTTCTTTTATCTTTTTTGGAGTTTTCTTGGCCTAATCGAAAGAGCAGCAATGGTTCACATTTTTTGAGCCTCTACCATGTGCTTGCGGCCACAGTAAATCTTTGTGTGCATTTATTGCTCATTTCATCAACACAGGAACCCCTGGAGTGGCTGCCACTGGTAGTCCCGTTTTATAGCTGAGAAAATGGAGGCCTAGAGTGATTAAATTACTAGTCAGTGGGAGTGCCAGGAACCCATCCCAGGCCTGACTCCAGCCGTGTACCGTGTTAACCGCTCCCCTCCACCAGCCATCTGTGCTGCCTCCAGACCGGTCAGGGCAGGTTTCCCAGGCTGCTCCTCACCTCGGCCCAGCTTCAAGCCTCATTGTTGCTTTGGACCCAAAGTAAAAGCGGGAATGAAGAGGGGGCATCTACTGGCCCTACTCGCACCAGACCCCACTCCACACCTCTGGCCCGGAGGAGGGGGGCCCTGACTGGGGTGTGTAGGGAAAGAAGGTTTTCTCATAATTCGTCTTTTCTCTGTGTGTTAAATAGGACTCAGCTGTGATCCCATTAGGTCGCAGACCCCTATTCAAAGACAGCTCTAAAAGCTTTCCTGCTCTCCATAAGTGATCTACTCAACTTTCCCACAATTTCAATTTTAGTAATTTATATTTTTCTAGAAAGATTTGCCAGTAGGTTTTTAATATCATCTTAGGTTTGCATGTGTGATTCTCTTAAACACTACTGGTTTCTCTTTCTTATTTTACATATTTTAATTCTTTCTCCATGTTTCTTTATCTGTGTCAGGTTTATAAGAAGTTTATTTATTTTATTGGTCTTTTCAAAGAAACAGCTTTCAAATTTATATATTCTTTCTATTTTTTTATTGTCTTTCTTTAGCTTCAGGTTCTCATTCTCTTAATTATTTTGGATTTATTTACTCCTTTCTGATTTCTTAAAATGAGTATTAAATTATGTATAATATATATAATTATAATATATAATTATTTTGATGTATCATATATCATTATATTATATAATATATGTAATAAATATATTATATATAACACATATATTATAATATATAATATATTGTATTATCATATTATGTATTTATTATTTAATATAATTATATATAATTATATAAGATCACATATTATATAATTATAATTATATAATTATATTGATGAAATTATTATATCATGTATCATGTAATTATATTGATGTAATTATTTTGATGTGCTTGGTGTGGTGGTAAATCTTTGCATGCATTGGAATGTAATTGTATCAATATAATTATACAGATAATTGTAGGTTAATTATGTATAATTATATCTACATAGTTATATACAGATAAAATTATATAGATGTATAGCTATAATTATAATTATACATAATTATATATATGACATATGTAAAAAACTTTTAAAAAGTCAGTTTCTTTCATGACCCATAGATTTTGGTCTGAAGCCTCTTTTCCATTGCCGTCCAGACAGTTTGAATATCACCTTTGATTTCTTCAATTTTAAAGGTAGTTATATATCTCTCTTAATTTTTAAGTAAATATTTTGTTTATCTCTTTTTACTCAGATTTTACTGGATTATTATCAGGTTATTTGTCCTGTAAAACTATACTTTAAAAAAAACTTTTTTTTAAGCACTTTCTTTGTGCCCAAGTTCATAATGAAATTTTGGAAATGGTTGATGGATAAATGAGAGAAATATTCTCTAGTTGAAATATGTCAGGATCCCTATATCACTATCAAAGGCAGATAATTGAATGTAATATTGATTCACTTCTAAAAGAGATGTACTGACATCACCTATAATCGTCTTTCAGTCAATCAAGTTCATATACTTCTAAATAGTTTTTGCTTTATATATTTAGCTGCTATGTTGTTTGGACCCTCCAGTTTATTGACCGTCATACCCCCTTTATATTACATTAATATAACCTGTTATATTACATGATATCTCTCTTTATTTTGTAGGTCTCTTTTTCCATAGTTAATTAAAATGCCATGGTATTAATGTTACTCTTTTTCAAAGTAGCTTGGGCGACTCTGCTCCCGTCATATAGTACTGGGCCTTTGGATTTATCTGAGACTGTATATCTCAATCCTGAGTATATCAAGATAGTCTATAAAAAATTACATGTTGGGGCCGGCCCAGTGGCGCAGTGGTTAAGTGCACACGTTCCGCTTCTCGTCGGCCCGGGTTTCACCTGTTCGGATCCCGGTGCGGACATGGCACCACTTGGCACACCATGCTGTGGTAGACGTCCTACATATAAAGTGGAGGAAGATGGGCATGGATGTTAGCTCAGGGCCAGTCTTCCTCAGCGAGAAGAGGAAGATTGACAGCAGTTAGCTCAGGGCTAATCTTCCTCAAAAAAAAAAAAAAATTCCGTGTCACTTTTTGCCATTTTGAAAACAAATATCTATCCCCAATGTGCTTAATTTGGGTGTTAATTATAACTAAATGATTTTTTCCATTATAAAAGATAATGCCTAATTTTCTATTGGATCTAAGTTGCAGTTCCATTTTACTTAAGACCGCCGGACTCACCAGTCCCACCATATACCTTCCAGACACTGGTGCAAGTACACGGACAAGAAACTCTTCGTGAGGCCACATTAGCTTTCCATTGAGAATTGCAATGCTTTCTAAAGAAGGAAAAACGTAGAGATGTGTTTTTAGATGACTATTTTGTGAGCTAGGGCATTGAAGTGCTTTGGTGATTCATGAAAATAAATATTTTTCTCACTCCTAGACCCATTTTTGACTAGTAATGTGGAACGCGAAGGTAGAAATAACCGAAGGCATCAGAGGAGAGAGAAGTGGGTATGCACTATTGAGTATCTGTGCATATGACCAGCAAGTGCTGTAACTTCTAGGCGATAAAAAGTAGCCAATATTTATAGTGCACTGAATGAATGCGTGGTTTACAAAGTGCTGTTAATTACATGTGCATTCATCGATCTATTCAACAAATACTTGTTGAAGACCTACTGTGTATCTCATTCCAGCCAGGTGCTGGTGATGCAGTGGTGAACATGTCAGGTGCATATTTATGCTCCTGCTGTTTCTTTGGATGCAAATGGCTGGATGGTTAACTCAGTGGTTTCGGATGCTGGAATTTATTCTAAGTTTCCAATCTGCTTCAAAAGCCAAAAGTGTTGCCTCCTTCTCCTTCTCTTCCTCTTTCTCCTTCCTGCCCTCTTTACTGCTATTACAAGAAATTTGGAATAGGAAGAAAGAAAAAATCAATGTTACGTAAATGGTTGCTTTTTGGAATAACTTTACATTTACATGGTGTGTCCTAGTGATGTTAAAAAAAACCCTATCATTTTAGGCTGGACTTTTCAGAAAGCTTACTATGCTATCACAACTCTGCACTTACATTAAAAAAACACTTCTCCTAAAGTAGCTCGTTTACTCACTAGCATAAATTGGCCATTAAATATTAAGAATTGTTTGGAATCCATATATTAAGTCAGGCTATGGTGAAACAAAATTAGCAAAATTCAAATTGTTGCCAGAAATCAGGTAAAGCTGCGTTGGATTTAAGGGCCAATTTGTCGGATGACCATCAGCCGATGCTACTGTGGACCAGGTGGTCCAGGTGGGGGCAGCAGAGAGCGGCTGAGGTCCACGCAAGGCAAGGTCTGCAGGACCCTAGGATCCCAGTGCACAGGAGGTGGGGATGAGTTAGGAAGTAAAGTTGAAGTTTTGACCCTGTATCTGAGAGGAAGGGAGGAAAGCAAGAGAGTTAGAAACACCACAAAGGTCAGAATGCAAGTGGAAGCAGGACTGATGGAAGCCAAGAGCTGAGGGGCGAGCGTGGGTGGGTAGACAGGAGGTGCCCAGGGAAGTCAGCCTGTTTCACCAGCGTTTCTTCCAGTGTCTTCCCAATACAGTGGCCAGGTCCCTGCCTGGTCCTGCTTGGTCTTCAAGGGCAATAGCTCTTAATGGACTGAGATATGGGAGGCACTAGCCACATCTCTCTCTTGGGCTGAGATTGTAAAGTTCTTGTTTTATTAACATGTATTGAAATGAGTTGAGAAAACTTGGGATGATTTGGTAGTGATCAGTCTATGGTGGCAAAGTTTTGTGTGGGCTTTTCTTTCTGGTTCCTCCAAAGAACTAAAACCCTCAGCATCCTTCTGTCCATCACGTAGAAGATTTTTCACAACCACCCATGAAACACAGTTCAGTCCTCCTGTTTCCTTAATGGTCTACTCTGCTTGAAACATCGTGCTCTCCCTGTGTGGTCTTGTCATAATTATCTTCAACTGGTGTTAATTAACAGAGCCAGCACTTGGGCACCATTCCCTCCCCTGCCTTGGCATCCTCACACGCTGCATTTAGCACCCCTCCGGGGAAGGCCTTCTGGAGTCCCTTATCCGCACCCTCTCCCCATCTACCCCTCACCGCACATGTCAGCTGCTTCACCGGAGAAACCACTATCCAATAGAGACCATTACCAGGTCCTAGCAGATGGCTGCTTGTCTAAAGACACATATAGTCACCAAAATCCCAGCAGAAGACAGCCTTTTGGATAGTGCCTTAGAGCTAATTATAACAGAGTTTGGACCGTGGAAGGCAATTTGGAAATGGAGACAGAGTCTGGAGAAAGAAAGACAAAGGAGAAATTCACGAAGGAGTTCTTGGAAAAGAAGGAAAATTTGACTTAGGCTGTAGAACATGAAACTGTAGCCATTGATTTCCTTGAGAAAATGGATGGAAAGTTTTTGGTTAGTGATGACACCAACAAGCAGAGACTGGTGCCTACCCTTGGCTGTGCCAGAGGCAGCGCAACTGCCACTCTGTTGATCCGAGTAATTAACCTCTTCCTGCCTTTGTCTCCCTTTTCTGTAAGATGAAAATTAAAGTGCTTACTGACAATCTTTCACAAAGATTTTTAAGGTGAGACTAGAGAATATTACTGACAGCCAGTGGTTCTCTGAGCGAGAGGATTCCTGTGAATGAGTACAAATAACGCAGAGCGTTTTAACGAAGTTCCGAGCGTCCAGTTTTGCTTTCTAGAAGAAACGCATGCCCAGTAGTATTGACTCAGTTTGTATTGTTCCGTCACATTGTTTGTAAATCTTTCGAGTAATTAGCCAGTATTTGTTCTCTATTGTTTGAAATATTCCTTCAAAAGCTGAATATAGAACTTGAGTCCCTGCTGGTTTTGTTCTTTTCCACTTGGCAAAGGTTGATTGATTTTATTTTCCTTCTGGCCTGTGTTTCTTAGCGGCTTGAAATGAGCATGGCTCTTTTTGTTTACTTCTTTACCCACATTGTCAATAATAGAATCGCTCTGGGAATGGGGTACGCCGTGTAATTTCTGCAGCAGAGTTTGCAAATTCGGGACTGCTAGGCATAAGTTTGGAATATTGTATTGTTTTGGCTTTATTTTCCCAGATGCTGGAACTGTTTCTTGGGAGTTATTCTTTTTCACTAATGAAAGTTCACAAATTCTCTTAAGCTGTACTGTCAAACATGTGAAAGAAAATGAATGAAAAGTACGAAACAGCGAATGTAAAGAAAGAAGCAGGAAGTAAGTGCATAGAAATGGTAATATGAGGAACTGGCTATGTCACAGTCTGATTTGATTATATGTGTGCGAGGTACATGAATGGGCTTGGATGGGGGAGTTTTAGAGAAATGGTGAGGAATCCAACTTGGGTTCTCAACTCTCATTGCACATTAGAATCACCTGGAGATTAAAAAATATATAGATTGATGCTCGAGTCTCTCCCTGGACATCAGAACATCTCAGGGTGTTGTGTAGGCATAGACATTGGTAAAGACTCCTCGGTTGACAGCCAGGATGGAGAACTACTGATAACCAAGAGTAAACTGCTTCGTGGAAGTGTTTCCAGGCAGGGAGCCGAGTACCAGCCGCCTGTCTGGGCCCAACGCGCATTTATGGATTTTTTCTAGCTCTCAATAGGCTTCTTCTTTTGACACTGCTCCCACACTATCTGGCTCTTCGTAAATTAAGAAAAAAAAATGCTTTTCTTCAGTGGAACTCCTGGAGCATTTAGGATACTATGAAAATGCTGAACAAAATGGAATGAAATAGTATTGGTTGCCTTTATTTAAATTGCAGTGGAATATATTTTTGTCAAAAATGAGGACCCAATTGTGGAAAGATTGCTTTTTGAGTGTGGTTGACTTGTCCCTTTTGTGTCTCTAAGGCGATGCCTTCAGTCTTGGAGCCAGTTGTCTTCCCCTGTGCAATTCAAAGGATGCCACATGTCCGAAATGTGACATGCTTTGTTCCTTTGACATGGCCTACAAGTCCCTATTAAAAAAAAAACTGACGTTAGCTTGGAAAGGTAATTTACAGACCTATAGATCTGTTAATTTAGTTTTTATCTTTTAGTCTGTTACATCCAAAGAAGAGCTTTCTGAGAGAATGGGACTCAAAAAAAGTCATTGTGCTTGGGGTGAAGAGAGAGGTAACAGCCAGGAGCAAAGAGAGCAAACCCCAGTGAAGCCAGAGAAGAGAGAGCTAACAGGCAGCCTGAGACAGGGAGGGGAGGGACCCTGGCAGTCAAAGAGAAGAGATGGGGGTCCATTGTCGCCAACCTGGAGTCACGGGCTTTGAAGTTATAAATACCGTCCATATACTGACGACCCCAAATTTATATTTCCATCCAAGCCCTTTCTACTGATCTCCACTTGCCAACTTGCCATATCTATTTGGCTCTCTAAATTGGCATCTCACACTGAACGTGTCTAAAACTGGACTCTGGAACTTTCCCTTCCCCTAAACCTGCACTGCATTGGACTTTCCTCGTCTCAGTAAATGACAACTCCATGCTAGAGTTCTGGAGGCCAAAAGCCTTGGAGTCATTCTGGCCTCTTCTCTTTCTCTCATTCCTTGGACATCAGATCTATCAGCAAACATGGCGGCTCTACCTTTTGAATACTCCCAGAATGTAACTGCTTGGCACCGCCCGCCACCACCACCCTGGTGCAGGCACCATCGCTTCTCATCTGGTTGTGGCCGTGACCTCCTAACTGGTCCCTGCCTCTCCCATCTCCCCATGCACTCTCCAGTCTATACTAATCAGTTGTAGTGAGCCTTTAAAAACATGAGCCACATCATGTCCCTCCTGCTTGAAAGCCCCCAGTGGTTTTCCAGCATACTCAGAGTAAAAGTCAATTCAGGTTGGTAGTGACCAGAGGGGCAGGGGGCGGGGGGAGTGTGAAAGAGAGGAAGGGGCCTGTGTGTGTGGTGACAGACGGCAGCTAAACTTTTGGCGGTGAACATGATGTGATCTATACAGAAGTCAAATATAATGATGTACACTTGAATTTATATAATATTAATAAAACAATATGACTTCAATAAAAAAAAAAAAAGTTGGGGCTGGCCCAGTGGCGTGGTGGTTGGCTTTGCATGCTCTGCTTTTGCAGCCTGGGGTTGGCGGGTTCGGATCTGGGTGCGGACTATACACCACTCATCAAGCCGTGCTGTGGTGGCATCCCAGATACAAAATGCAGGGAGATTGGCATGGATGTTAGTTCAGGATAATCTTCTTTAAGCAAAAAGAGGAAGATTGGCAACAGATGTTCGCTCAGGACCAATCTTCCTCACCAAAAAAAAAAAAAAAAAAAGTTAATCCTCTTTGGACGGACTTCGAGGCTCTACACAACTTGGCGATCCTGTTACCTCTTCTACCTCTTCTTCTTCTATCCCTGTGGGCACCACTTCAGCCGGTTGCTTTCTCCCTGCTTCCCAGATATGTCTGGGACACTCCTGTCTTTGCACCTGCTACTCTTCTGGGCTGTTGTACACCCAGAATGGTCTCCCCCAGGGAGCTACTTGTCTCCTCACTGACTTCAGGTGGCTGCTCAATGCCATCTTCTCAGGTCACCCTGTCTGATCGCCCTACTCCAAAGTTCAACCCTTGCCCTGGACTCCTTGTCCCCATTCCCTGTTTTATCTTCACCTTCAAACTTGTCACCATCTGGCCTTCTCTCTGAATTTTATTTATTGGTTGGTTGGTTTGCCTCCTCCCTTCCTCCACTAGAATATAAGCTCCGTGAGGTCAGGGATTTTGTCTATTTGTTTACAGCTATGTGCCCAACACCTAGAACAATACCTGGCACATTGTAGATACTCAATAAATAATTACTGAATGAAGAAAATGAACTGGTGTCCTAGATACTCTCTAAAATCCTGTCCATTGACTGTGTTTGCCTTGCTTCTCTGTAACCAAGTCTTGGCCTTATACCCGTGTCTTCCAGAGATGGAACTTTCCAGGCCTGGGAGAACCGGAGGCTCCATGGCCTATTGAGAAACTTCTTCACCTGTCCTGCTCACCTGGAGCTTTACCAACTGCTGAGACCGTTGCTGGTCACTTCCTTGTCCCTACTCAGTCAGCCAGTTGGGGTCTTGGTTTGGATTCTTTGCTCCTAGCACTCACACTCCATCCACCCCTCACTCTCTGGACCATCTCCGGGCTGAGACCTCACGTGGGCTCACATTCTTACGTCTCCCTGGCCCTAGCAGCTGCTCATCTTCTGGAACTTTAATACATTGTTCAACTCTAGTCCTGCTTGAGATTCCTTTGAATAATTCTTAATTATACTTCAGGGCTGGCTCTACACAGCAGACCACATGAATAAGAATTCTTTCTAAGGTTGCATTGGTCTGTGAGAAGGCAGGAAAAATGCCTCAGGATGATTGAAATGGTTGTTCTGAAATGATGGATGATATTGTGTGGCTTAAGCTTCCCATAACCCTGATGGGCTCAACTGGGGGAGGGGCAGCGAGAGATGTGGGGAGAGTCCCATACACACCATTTCTCCTCTGGCTTCTCCTAACACTAGCCCCACCCCAGAACCCAGGACTCTGACTGCCCATCTTGTGATATAGAAGCTTCTGGGGGCAGGAGTGACTGTGGAAACTGGAGGTTGTTCCTGGACTATTTCACAACACTTGTCTCCAGGAAAAAGAAAAAAAAAAAAAGCCTCATTCTCTTGATCCCCAGTGTTACATAACCTAACATTTCCCTTGCTGGTTGAAATGAATATCCTTTGCCTGAATAAATAGGACACAAACTGTTTGGGGCGGGCTGCTTCCTCTGCTCCAGCGTTTCTGAGGGATCCGGCCACTTCGGTGGGGTTAGTGGTGGCCCACAGCTCGGCTTGGCCCGGGTCTTCCTGCAGGGCTCCTTCTTGGAGTGTGCATTCTGCCAAAACACGTTTTAAGTGTGTCAACAAGTAGCAAACAGTGACCCACCTGTGGCAGTTGCGGTGACTCTGGAAGACGGGCTCCCCCTGAGGCGCTGGGGCGTCTGCAGCTGGAAATCTGCTGTTGCTCCTTCCACACATCTCCTAAGTGCAGAAACACCGCCCAAAGCCCTGAAATGGAAAGGTTAAAAAATCCAGAGTCATAAACACTCACAGGAGTATCAACTGTCGGCTCTGCCTTTATAGGAAAACCATTTACTTGGTAACGTGGTGTTGAACCCTCATGTCCTGGCATACGTTTTTGATTTTCATGTGGAGCGTTTGATAATTTCCCGAAGCCCAAATGACTCATTCCATAGCCTGTCATTTGAACTGTTCACACCTTTGTCTTCATTCTCTTTCCTGTGTTTTCCTGTTGGAGAAAAATGAATAGCACCCTTGGCTTGTCCAGCAGAGGCAGACCCTATTCCATGCTCTCAGATGACTTTCCCGTCTTTCATTTCCGCAGAGGTGAAGCTTTCATGGTGTGAAGGGAAGGACGGAACTGGTGAGGTCCTGGTGTTACTCATTCTGAGCTCCAGGGGCTGCTTCATATCACAACTTGGTAATTGTTGAATAGACATAAAGTCTTTAAAATTAAGAGCTCTTTGGAGTTTTACAAGTAAAGTTTCACAAACGAGAAATGACTGTCCCACTTTATTTTAGAAAAAAGGTACAAATTGTAATATTTTACTAATTTGGTAGAAGGTGCTAATTTTGGAAAGAAGAAAACATTATAGGCGATGCTAAAAATATTGAGGAAAGATAATTGTATATGTGGCAGCATATTAAATATTCCATCTACCAGGAGAATCCCATTTCTTAAGTAGTTCTTAATCTTGGTAGGCTTCTTAAAGAATTAGATGAAGTTTCTAGACTGTTCTCAGAAAAATGCACGTCTATATACTCAAGGTTCGATCTAATTTCAGGGAATTCCAAATCCCCCAGTATCTTCCATGTGGATCTTTCCTTTGGAGGATGGAGTAAGCAAACCAGTAAAGACTAGAATGATTTTATGAAACAGAAATATAGATATACAGTAATCAACCAAAATTTAGTTGTGAGGAAAATAATGTTAAACACATTCATTGCCTAAGTCATGGCGCAAAATTCTACTCATATTGCTATCCATTTTAAGCACATTTTACACTTATGGTGACCTAGCGATCCAAATGCTTGCTCTTTCTCTGCCACTGTCCTCTTATTTCACTTAATGCCAATACTGTGCAATTTAAATGTGATGTCTTGTCTCTGATGTAATTATCTAGTTTTGTTCCTTGCTTCCATGTTTTATGTTTTGCTTCTTGTCCCTATTTTAAGGATCTTGAAGGGATGGGGGCTTGGGGAAAAATAGCTTCCAGTATAGATTTTGAAATTGTAGAGGTAGCTTTCCAAACCCAGATGGGGATGTCCTTGGGGGTTGAGGCAAGTTGGTACCCCTGTAAGTGGTCAAGCTCTACTCTCTAGTGCTTGGAGAGCAAGGTGAATGGAGGTCTCCTAGGCCACTGGGGATGATAGAAGGATATGGACTGGAGATGAACAGATCTTTCTGTCCCTTCTGTTCACAGTGAAATTCACTTCAATGAAAATAAATGTCTGTGTGCCAGGCATCGCGTGAATTACTCCCATGGATCTAGAACTAAGACACATTCCCAGGGAATCTGCAACCAACTGAAATCAATTGGTGGTGGGAGGTGTGGGAGATATACCAGTAACTCAGGCCCAGACTAAATGTACCATTTGCCTAAGAATGTTATCACGTGTTCAGTAAAAGTATATTTCAGTGCTGACGCATCAGTTATCAGGGCATCATACAATTCATCTGTTGAAGTATGTATCTCCCTTCCTAGATGAAAACTCCTCGAAGTCACATCTATCCATCCTTGCCTGGCACAGAGGAGATGCTTCATTTGGATGTGTTGCTGGAGGGGAGAGGTGCAAGCAGTATGCCATGGGCACTCAGAGGTGGGTGAGAACAGGGCAATGTTGGGCAATCAGGAAGGGCTCCATGGAGAAGGCGTTCTTGGAGATGAAGCTTGAAGAAGTGGTAGGATCATAAGTGACCCAGATGAGGCTGAGATCTAAGCATGGGTCTAGGGAGCAGGGAAAGAGGCCATTTGATCGGAGCTTGAAGCTGGAGAAGTGGCTGGGACCAGATTATCAAGGAGATGGTGAGTGGCTTGTGCTTAATTTGCTCTTGTAGTGACACAACGATGATGGCTAGTCAGGAAGGTGATCCGGTGAAGGTGTGTTTAACAAACTAGAAATAGAGGCTGGAGGCAGTTAGACCAATTGCAATGCTCTTGCAGTAGTCCAGGTAAAAGCTAAAGAAGGCTTGAGTCATGATATGGAGAAGGAAATAGAAGGGATGGAGGCTGGAGATGTTTTGGGAGGTGGAGTTTGAAGTTCTTGTCATCCGTCGTTCTTTAGAATGAACCAGCTCAGGAAAAAAATAGGATGAAAACATTAATAACAAAATATTGTTTTTCTAGGGCCAGCTCCATGGCAGAGTGGTTAAGTTCAGCATGCTCTGCTTTAGTGGCCCAGGTTTGCGGATTTGGCTCCTGGGCAAGGACTTACACCACTCGTCAGCCATGCTTTAGCAGTGATCTGCATACAAAATAGAGGAAGATTGGCACAGGTGTTAGCTTAGAGCTAATCTTCCTCAGCAAATAAATAAATAAATAAAAACAAATAAATAATTAATTTTTCTCACTCTGCTCTCCATCAACTGTTTTTACAACTTTCAGTCCTTTCAAAATCTCTCATCCTGTGTGTCAGGTGAATAAGTAGATGCTGTAGAACTTGCTGCAGATGCTGATTTTCATGGCAGGGCCCGTGGAAGCCACCAACGGCGGCTGCTGATGCCAATCAGAGGCGCCAACATGGGCAGGACTCACTTGCCAAGGTAGCTGTGTCCTCAAGCGGGGAGTTCTCTCTCCTCATTGTTATCTGACTTAGGAACCAAGGCTTCTCTTTGTTCTCAATGTCTCACGGAGATTTTTCTTCTGCTTTTTATAGCAACCTCTCCTTTCACTACGATTCAGGTGTGTGCGCAAGCTGGGCAATTGAGGCACTCTTCACAAATTCTGTGCTGTATTTAGAAATCGTTTTTCTCTGGCACCAGCTCCTTGGGCTTGGGTGAAATTTATGGAGTTCTCTTTTACCCTTAAAAGCTCACCTTAGCAGTCGATGAAAATAAAGTAGTGGAAGGACCACTCCCCTCTCCCCGCCAGGAATCCTAGATGAGATCTTTCTTCCCATGAGGAGAAGTGTGTGCATGTGTGTATCTGGCCCAAGACCGATGGAGTTGGTCAGTGGTTAGAGACTGGTGTTTGGGAAGAACTGAGGTGCAGGGTCTTATGGGAGTAAGAAGGATCAGAGAGCTATTCTCTTTGCTTTTCCATTTTAAATCACTGTATTCCTCAGATATTATTTCCCTTGTCACCTCTATAAGTATGAAAGCCCATTTATTCTCCTAACAGAATATTTTTCAATAATTATTTCCTCACATAGGATGTTGTGACTTGATATGTATCCTTTCCTATAAAAAGAAGAGGCATGTCATTTACGAAGGCAGGTTTTAAAGGCCTTTCTGTAGATGAAGTGTAAGGTTTAACTGAATTTGTTGATTTTTCTGCAAAAGTATTTTCTGCCTGACCTTATTATCTGAAGGAAAATGGTCCCTTTTTTTATCTTTCAGAAAGAGACTATCTTTATTCCTGTAAGCTTCAACTAGGGAGCTTCAATGTTGCGCAAATGACAGCAGAGAGAGTCATCAGGTATGGTCATGTTAAGACTCTGCTTTCAAATACCCTGGACCTGTATGCTGAAAACAGGACTGCTGGATTGTGTGCTTTCTGCTACAAAAACTAGTACCTGTGATCTTGGATGAGTGTTTTAGTTACACTCTAGATTGCAAGGAACGGAACTCCTTTGGGGACCTGGTAATAAGGATTATCAAAGAATTTGTGTGACGTCCACAATCCCGCCAGTGACCAGCGCAGCTGTAACCAGACCCCGCCATGTGCTCGTGGACCCACAGCCTCATATTCGTTCACCTTGGCTCACTGGGATTTTCTGTCCCCACCTAACTTCACTTCCTAAGGGCCTTTGCTTACCATGGCCTCCAGTCCACCCCACGACATCCTTCCTGAAGCCTGTGGGTCTCGCTAGGTCAGTCTAGATTTCCAAAATTTGTGCTCTGGAGACCTTCAATGTGATCGGTCAGGTTCATCTTTTCACGTTAGCTCATGTCCTCAGTCACTGGCCTGTCTTGATCGGGTGTCTATCTCCAGCTTAATTAACTATGATCCGAGGTGGGGGCTGAGGGTCACATGGATGTGACTTGGTTGTCTGTGTAACAGGAGCCAAGGGTAGGGCAATTCCCCTTGGAAAGATGAGTGAGTGCGTGCTGAGGTACAGACTGATATCTCAAGGCTAGCAGACTTTCAATTTGGATTGCTCTTAATGAGAAAAACTAGAAGCTCAGAGCTGCTTTCATAGTCTGACGGAATCCAGATAGTGTTTACAGCAGTGCCCAATTTCCATTTCCAATTTTCCATTCCACATCTTTGCTAATAAGGACAAATAAGAATTTAGGCAATTAATTACATAATTGAGTCCCAAACTCTGCTATCATCTGGGGCATCAAGCATAAAACACACACTTTCAGTCAGAAAGCTTATTTTTATTTTAACCTGAATCACCCGGATCATAGCAGGATTTTGCTTGAATGACCCAGACAGAGTGCATCAATTTTCTGCTTTACGTACTCTGCTTGTGGAGACCAGGCTGTTAGTGGTTGCTTCTGGAATGAGAGAATGTATTAAAAAAAGGTTGGAACCTGGAAAACTTTCTAGAATAGTATGATACTCCTGTACGTAAATTCTTTTCTTCTTGTTTTTTCATTATTCGGTCTACTAACAATGGTAAATGTGCTTTAATTAGAAACTTTTCCTCCAAAGATTTCTTTTTCTATGAGAAAGCACAGAATATTTCCAAACAATGTTAGTCCATGCAGATATTTTAATTTTTAATGATTTCATTAGAATGATAAACTTTAAGATGATTGATAATAATCTTTCTACATCAGTCTATAAACACTGTTCTTATCAATTTACTGATAACTTCTCCACTTTTTCTTCCCATGACACATATAAAACATGTGTGTTCCTATGTGCTGGTTGTGATTCTATATGAAGCGTGAAAAGCTTGGGTGCTTAAGGCAGACCACCTGAGTTTGAACCCTGCCTCCAGCTGTGAGATCTTGTTATAGATACTTAATGTTGTATCCCATGATTTCCTCATCTGTAAAATGGGTTTGGGATATTACTTACCTCATTGGGTTCCTGTGAAAACGCTGTGAACAGTATCTGACTTCTGGCACGTGCCCAGGAGACATCTGTTGTTTCTTTCATTCTCTCCCACTTGAGAAAGCACATATTGGAATGCAAACGATGTCAGTCAGTCTTTTAAGGATAATTAATCTAATTTATATTTTATATGAATTTTATATTATGCATTTGTATTTTCTAATGAAAAGAAAATAATCTATAACCTTCAGTTCCGAATCCACTGGGTGTCCTATTCAGAGAGCTGTTGCTCTTAGTAATTTTCTTCTCTGTACTGAGGTGTATAACTGACTTTGTAACAGATAGCTAAATGCCATTTGAAAAACATAGTTCACCCATTCTGGCAAAACAATAATTGAACAATTTAATCTACAAAAAACATTTTGCTTTTGAAAATTTTAAGCTGTTAAAACATTTGAGTAAATAATTTACCTTTTGCCAGAAATCATAATAAAAATAATAAAAAGCTAATAAAACCCCCACATTACATATATGTGATTATTCTTTTGTAAGTGAATCCAGTTGAAATTTTGTATTTCTTAAGTTGAAATTTAATGCTTTACATATTAGCTAAAATATGTTCTGCCTACGTATTCTGGGGAAATTAATCTGAAATTTGCATATTCAAGTTATTTTATGGGCTAACTCACATGTATAGAGAAGATGGAAGGCAGCTAAGATCCTTTTATTTCAAAATGTTTTTGAGTGTTGGTTATGAGAATTTTGATTTCCTTCCTTTCCTGAGCCAATTTTGAGATGCATCTCTCACCCTACAGATGTCTACGTGCACTTGGAGATTCTAGGAAGCCCAGTAGTGAGTGAACGCTTCCCCTTTACCTTTTTTCCACCATTCTCACTTCCATTAAACCAGCCTTTCTAAAGTAGAGTAGAAAAATCCAATATATTTTTAAAAAATCCTTTGAAACACACACTACATAAACCACAGCTGACTTTATAAGCTAGTAAAAATCTCAATATCATTGAAAAAAAATTCCAATATTACTTTGTAGCCCATTTTCTCCTTCTGAACGTTGATCTCCGTGTAAACAAAACACAACAAAACACCCTGCTTACTCTTAAACGGCTGCAGGAAATGCCAGAGAGTTTATGGAAAGATCAGATGACAGAAGGAATGGCTTTGGAGACAGAGAGAAGCTCAACCCTTGCAGGTGACTGAAGTCAGGAGCCTAATTCATCAGTGACAAGAATTGTTGAGTCAATGGCTGAACGAGAAGGTTGTGAAAACCCTCACAGAAGAGATGGCCTCACTCCTGCTCCTAGCTGAAACTAATTTTGGATGAACAAAATTTATGTGCTGAATAAATGCTTTACTTATTTTTTTCCGGCTCGACATGGCTGTCTAGACTTCGAGCTTTATTAGCAGGAGAGAGAAAGTCAGCTGGGTTACGTAACAAATTTTCAGGCAGATGAAATATATTCCCCACCCCTTGTAAACATCTATCTCGTCCGAATTGCTCGGAAAGCAAGAACCAGGTTTGGAGTGGAGAAGGGACGGCCTCCCCCTCCTGTTTTGTGCAGGAGATTTTCCACTGCTAGTCAAATGGTGGTGCTAGTTCTTTATTTTTGAGTTACTGCATTTCCTAATTTCATGGTCATAACAGCTTCAGAACGCATTCCACCAAAACTGAAAAGGCAGCCTCCATGCTGAGAAGCTCCTTAACAGGCTCGAAAGGTTAATGTTCCTTTCTCTTGCCCATTCTATAGCATAAGAAGACAGTCTTTGAGTGATTTTCTTCTCTTCAAGTAGGTACTCCTATTTCTTTTCCTTTATTTTTTTCCCTTTCTGCTGTATGTGCTACTATTGACAAGCGTGATATAGCTTGAGAGATTCCCTCTCATGTTAAAAGATGTTCATTTTTCTCTGAATCCTCCGGGGATATTTTGCAAAGTTGCTGGCAAGTATCACTACAACATTAAAATGTTAAAGTCTAAACTTGGTACAGTGGAAATTCACTTTTGGAATAATATTGAGCTGAGTCAGAGGGCAACATGACTACCTTTTTCTTAGTCTAGTACTGACAGGCTGTCTGCCTGCCCCAGATAACATATATTTATTGGATCCAGCTCTAGCAATGAGGTACTGTATCATTCAAATGCGTGGGGATTTTCAAAGTTATTAATTGGACTGATCATGGGCCAGCAGGAGCACACTACCTGTTTTCTTAATCTTTGGTGCTGTAACTTACGTGAGTTTGAACTCAGCAGTCTGAATAAGCCATTATTTGTTTCCCGAAGGCAGTCCAGTTTTCTGAAAAGCGACGCAATCTAGCAATACAAAAGTGAGACACCCTGTCTTGAAATTGCCCTGTGGTTTTGGGTAGGTTCCTCTGAGTCTTGCTGCCTCAGTTTGCTGTTATGTGAAAAAGCTATTGGTCACCTTTTGCAGCCGGACGGTGTGGACACGAATGCCTCCCCCATAGAGAGCAATGTGCTACTCGAGTAATGATGTGGCAGTCACAAAAGACAAGGCAAGATACTTTCATTTTGGTTTGAGGAATGCTGCACGTTTCAGGAAATGTGTGTTAAGTTGCAAGTTTCGTGCTTCGTCAAGAGGGCAACCAGTTTTTGTTCTCTCAGACATGCCCACGGAAGCCAACGTGATTTTTCTGTTTTTTTAAACTTAACCTAAGGGTTGGGCTTTATCAGGACTGGGATCATGGCATTGATTCCTGTTCGAATGTGCCAGATTTCTATTGACTTTATGGGCCAGATCTAATAGGCTTGCAGAGCAACTCCAAGCTTGAGGTTGCTGGGAAACTCATCTGAGATATATCACATATAGGATATATACATATATGTAATATATGACATATATTAATGTTGAGAATGAAATTATGAATATGAGATAGAAATATCTGAATTTTATTTTAAAATGCTCAGAGAGCTAAAGGAAATGAAACTGGGTGGGAACTTCTGAGATGGAGGGTTCAGCATCCATTTCTACTCTAGCCAATTCCTTCCTATTTCTCAAAAGCAAATATTTGCCCCGATTTTCTTACTATCCTATGAAGGCTACCCGCTAGGCCTTAGATTGCGTGCCGGTCAGACTCCAGAGGCTAGATGCAATACTGCAGAGGTTGTTAGCTTTTCAAAGAAATCAGGAATAAAATTAACGTAGGTATCAGAGATATAACATGTAGGAAAACCCCCGAAACCTCTGAAGGTGAATATAGGGGGCATATTTACTAGCAGGATATTTTTTCTTAGACCCTGGGTGGTATTTTCTTTGTTTTATTGCTCGTTGCGGTCAGGGAAGGGATGAAGCGCGTGTGTCTTAAACTTGCAGCAAGAACAAAGTCGAACAATTATCTTTCAATTAGATTAACTCTGTGTCTTCCATTCAGTTGAGGCTTTGGAGCTAGCTACCCCCCACCTTGCCCCCAACCCTCCCTCTAAACCTCTATACAGTATAAATACTTACACTGGATGTCTGATGACATTTTACACTGTTTTCTGGGGGTTCTCTGAGTATTTGTCCGTATTCCTTTAGCTCAGTTGGTCAGAACAACTGCTCGGGCTGAGGGCCCAGTGGTTGGGTTTCAGTTTTCTTTGAACAGTGAATAGCTCTGCTCCGTGGTAGCAGACTGACTACAAAGAAAAATAGGCAAGAATGGGAGAGACCCAGCTCTGAGAAGACCCTCCACATTGTTTGTGAAACAGTCACAGCATATGTTTCATCGATGTCGATTGAGATGTGGTCCTGCCCCTTCTTCTCTGTCAGGGCTGTGTCTCTATCCTTAGCCTCCCTATGAAGCTGCCCTGCATTGGGTGTAGTAAAGCAATATTTTTTAAGGCAGGTACTTTACAGGTGGCTTTTGATGAAGGTGATAGTGATGATGGTGAGCTTGTCTTCTGGGCAGCATCTCAGTAGACTTCCTCTTTATCACTCCCACTGGACCACAACAGCAAAACCTTATACATCAGTGAGTTTTATGGTTCTTCCTAAGGAGTATAAAAGTTTTCTCTCTGAAAGAGTGTGACTCTTTTGGAGGATGAAGAGGCTTGCATTACCTATTGAACCCTGAGAATATTTTGCTAGAAAGCTTCTGCTCCTGCTCGGGTCTTCCACAGCAGTAACTCTGGTGAGGAGTCAGACATTAGGTAGTTCAATTCTAATCTGTAGGAGGCAGCTAAGTCCAAACTATAGCTCCCACCACTTTCTAGCTGTGCAATTCCACCTCTGGCCTCAAATTTCTCATCTGCAAAGTAGGGGTAGTGAGCGTAGGTACCGGATATAATTGTATGGAATAAATGAAATCAACCACTTGCAGTCTTCAAGTGTTGGAAACTCAATATGCCAAAGTCATTTATTTTCAAGCCTAATAAAGTGCCTGATAATAAATGTTGGTGGAGTAAATGACCAGAACTCATGGTCAGCACCGTAGCTGCTAGGAGTTGTGTCCACCTGACCATAGCTGGGAACTTGACCTGAAACAAAAGGGCAATAAATCCAGCCAGCTGGGTGAGCCACCTGTTGAAATGCTGCTACTTTTGTAATGAGCACAAAGCGTTGGGAGAGGAAGCACGGAAACCTCCAACATTCTTCCCTCTGTTATTCCTCTCCTTTGTGACTATAAGGACAGTCACATCCCTTTGCGATGGGAAAAGTAGCAAAAAAAATTGGCAAATTCTTGCTGAGATGAGTATGTAAAAATCTTGTTATAAATTCTTCACATTTGTTTTCATATGAGAAGAAGTGTTTTGCTTGGTTGTTGGGCCGGGTCTGAGTCTATGCACATGTCGAGTTGCACGCTAACTTTGAATTCAACTTGACGCCAAAGACCTGGAATATTCTCTCCCTCACTGGCTCCATAACAAATATTTAATGTCCTTGAGATGGTAGGAATAGCAATTATATTAGCACCTGTTTAGGGAGCTCTTGCTTTGTACAGTGCTTTTTATGGGCATTATCACATTTAACCCTTGCAACAACCTCAAGTGGTAAACAATATTATGATTCTAGTTTTAGAAATGAAGAAACCAAGGCTTTGCAAAGTTAGGTAAGGCAGCCAATGTTAGACAGCTTTACAAATGACAGTCCTAAGACTTGAAGGTAAGCTTATGCTCTCATCCATTACTCAACACAATGTTAACTTCTAAAGGTTTTGATCAATAGGATCCTTGCCTTGGAGAAGCAAGCTGAGCATCTAGGGCTAATAAGAGGTAATATTATACCCTTTCTAAGCCTCAGCATCTTCATCTGCAAAAGGAGAATAATGATGTCTGATTTACAGATGTTTTATGGCTATTGGTGAGGATTAAATTAAGTAATGTATGTAAAAAAGCTTTGTAAATGTTGTCTTCTAAAATACAAATTTTTTCATAGAATGCATAAGTTCTTACTTAGTTACATGTAAGATCTTGCCACCAAGTGAATGGGAGTAGCTGTGGTGTGGTGCTTGTGAAATGGGTATGAGAAGCGGATTGATTTATGTTCTAAAGAACTGAGTCTGGGCAGTGGTGGAAGCGTGCGTGGGAGAATGCCAGTTTCTCAGGCACTGCAAAGCTTGTGAACACGGCAGGCAGGATGCATGGGGCTTTGTAGGGATGGTGGTAGCAGACTCAGAGCCAGCCTCTTACCTCTCTGAGGAACTCTCTTCCTGGGCTGTCCCTGAGGTCTTCAAGATGCTCTCTGACTTCTTTGTGAAGACAAGTGGCTAGGAGCTGTCCTAGCCTTTCTGTTGTAAAAAACCACAAAGATTTGTATCAGCTCCACACCCAGAGCTTCATTCTCCTAATCCCAGCCTTCAGGAGCTTAATCAGGCTTTACTCTCCTTTTTATAGCTGTCCCCAACTCTCAGTTCTTCGGGGTTTCCTGCTAGGAATGGATACAGATGAGGCACAGCCTTCCAGTTGCCCTTTCTTGTGGCCTTGAAAACCAATACACAGGCCCTTTGTGGGTACTGCCAATCACAAAGGGGAGAGATGGGCCCCAACAGAGTCCTGGGGAAGTTGAAAAGTGTAAGACTTGTAGTCTCTGCAGTCAGGCTTCCCGCTCTAGTTTCCTGCCTTTGCTGGGATAGTACACCGCCCCTGGTTTTGGCATTTCTTTTTTCTCTGATCCCATCAAACAGTTCTTAAATCAAATGGCAGGCAGCCGAGCTCTCTACATGTCCCTCTTCCCCTGGTTGGTTCAGAAGAAACCCTCAAGGCCCTTTGCAAATGGGTAGTCTGCACTCTGAGACCTTTCTTCTCTCTGTGGTTCCTTGAAATGGTCTCATTGGGGTATTTCCTTCTAGAATTTCGATAAAATCACCAAGAAATCCACAAGAAATTTTGAGTTTATCTCACAGAAAACATATCTTTTGGACTCTCATTTTTATTGACGGCAGCCGATCATTTGTCAGGATTCATTTTCTTGAAACCAAGTACAGAAAAGTATTGAATAAAGATGATCACATCATATATAATAATTCATTTTATTACATTTCACTTTAAAACTATGATTTTTTTTCTGATATGCAATTTTGATAATCGTTCTCGCATCGAGCTTTTCTAAAGGGTGTTTGGAGATTAGAGTTACTCGGAATCCAGTATAATTGCACTTGACACACACTGTTCCATTCTTTTCCTGATTTTATTTGAGGAATGAGTAACATTTACAAGGGCCCTGCTGTGGTTTATTAAGGTCTGTCTCAGAGTCTGTGCTCCCAACCAGACACAAAGGGCCTCAAGTCCAAAGACGGGGTTTTGTTCAAGCTTGCACCCCAGTACCTCGGGAGGGGCTGGGAGACACCGCATGTTTGGAACATAATGGTTGTGTTTGATAGAAGCTGATATCTTCTTTGATCGCAAGACGTTCACTATCAGTTATGATCAGTAAGGCACATGATGTGACACATGCTTATTACATAATAACTGTAATCAGTACTACAGACCATAATGTCACATAATATAATACAGTGGAGTAGACTGTGAGGAGGGCTCTGGGAGTGATGGGCACTGTGGTGTGGGGGCAAAGAGGGGGAAATTATTTCTGGCTGAGGGGTTGTGGGGGAGGCGAATGGGGGGATGGTTTCATGTAGGAAGTGACATTTGCCCATGACCTTAAAGGATGGCTAATGTTTACACAGGAAGATGTAAGAAAAGGAGCACAGCAGAGACATGGGCATAAAGGTTTTGGGGAATCATCAGCCAGCCTGACAGGAACATGGGTGACAGCGAGCAGGAAGGTGGCGCAAGAGAATTGAAGAATGGAGAGTTAAATGCCCTATATTTGAACTTGATAGTGTAGGCATTAAAGATTTTGAATAGGATTGGAATGAAATAAAAACTGAACCTTAGGAAAAGACTGGGTGGATTGAAGTTTTCAGATGAAGAGTCAATGCATCAATCTGGAAGTGATTGGCATAGTTGAAGAGAGGGGTGATACAATTTGAAAAATTTCTTAGGACTTGCTTTTTTGAAATCGTGATTATTTATGGTTGGAATGATTTTGTTCCAGAAATGACTAGTGGAGAAAGAAGGAGGTTGGGAGTCAAAAGATATTTTTCTGCCGCGGATGTGTTGAATAACCTTAGTAAACAACTTGCATGCTCAGGGCTCTGTGTTCCCAACTGTTAAATGGGCATAACAGCTACCAAACTCCACCAAAGATTATTCTAGTGATACAATGAGACTAATTGATAGGAATTTGAAAAGTAACACACCTTATATATGTGTAAAATGCTATTAACTTGGAATATTTTTATAGTAATTGAAATTATTTTATTTGGACAAGATATAGAATCAGAAGAAAATAGCTCATATTTCTATTAGATTAGATTAAGATTATTATAATTTGTTTATAGTTATTAAATGGGTACTTTATATTGGGTACTGAGCAGTCTTTTTTAAAAAAATTTTATTGTAGTAAGAACAGTTAATGTGAGATCTATACTCTTAACAATTTTTTTTTTTGAGGAAGATTAGCCCTGAGCCAACATCTGCTGCCAATCCTCCTCTTTTTGCTGAGGAAGACTGGCCCTGAGCTAACATCCATGCCCATTTCCTCTACTTTATATGTGGGACGCCTGCCACAGCATGGCTTGACAAGTGGTGCCATGCCTGCACCTGGGATCCAAACCCGAGAACCTCAGGCCACGGAAGCGGAACACGCGAATTTAACCGCTGCGCCACCAGGCTGGCTCCCTCTTAACAAATTTTAAGCATGCCATATAATATTGTTGACTATAGGTACAATGTTGTTCAACAGATCTCCAGAGCTTATTCATCTTAACTGAAATTTTATTCCTACTGATTAATAAGTCCCATTTTCCCATCCTCCCAGCCCCTGGTAACCACCATGCCAGTCTTTGATTTTATGACTTTGACTATTTCAGATACTTCATATAAGTGGAATCATGCAGTACTTGTATTTTTGTGACTGGCTTATTTCACTTAGCAATAATGTCCTTGAGGTCCATCCATATTGTTGCATATTGCAGAATGTCCGTCTTTTTTAATGCTGAATAGTATTCCGTTGTATTATATATCACATTTTCTTTATCCTTTTATCGATTGATGGACATTTATGTTGTTTCCACATTAAACAAACTATTTTGAATAGTGTTGCAATGAACACGGGGTTGCTGATATCTCTTCAATATCCTGATTTCAATTCTTTTGGGTATATACCCAGAAGTGGGATTCCTGGATCATCTGGTAGTTCTATTTCGAATTTTTTGAACAACCTCCATACTGTTTTCCATAGAGGCTGCACCATTTTGTATTCTCACCAACAGTGTGCAAGGGTTCCAGTTTCTCAACATCCTCACCAACACTTGTTGTCTTTTTGTTTTTTGATGATAGCCATCCTAACAGGTGTGAGTGATATCTCACTGTGGTTTTGATTTGCATTTCCCTGATGATTAGTGAGATGAGCATTTTTTTTTCTGATGGCCATTTGTATGTCTTCTTTGGAGAAATGGCTAAGTCCTTAGCATATTTTTAAATTGGATTATTAGTTTTTCTGTTATCTAGTTGTAGAGTTCCTTATGCGTTTTGGAGATTAACTCCTTATCGCATACATAGTTTGCAAATATATCCTTCCATTCCATAGGTTGTATTTTCACTCTGTTGATTGTTTCCTTTGCTCTCTAGACATGTTTTAGTTTGATGTAGTCTATTTGTTTATTTTGTTCTTGTTGTTGCCTGTGCTTTTGGAGTCATAGGCACGAAATCATTGCCGAGACCAATGTCATGAAGCTTTTCTTTTGTTTTCTTCTAGGAATTTTATAGTTTCAGGTCTTAAATTTTAGTCTTAATTCATTTTGAGTTGATTTTTGTGTATGATGTAAGACAATATTCAATATCATTCTTTTCCATGTGGCTATCCAGTTTTCCCAACACCAGTTGTTGAATAGATGGTCTTTTCCCCATTGTGGATTCTTGGCACCTTTGCTGAAGATCACTTGACTATGTATTTGTGGATTTCCTTCAGCTCTTTGTTCTGTCCCATTGTCCCCTATGTCTGTCTTTATGCCAGCATCTTACTATTTTTATTAATGTAGCTTCAGAATATATTTTGAAATCAGGAATGTGATGCCTCCAGCTTTGTTTGAACAAGTCTTTCACTTTTGAGGCCCCATTTCACTCGCTCATTGAATGATGGCATTGGACTTGGGGAGCTCTATGGTCCGTGTGGCCATACCATTTTATGATTCCATAGTTCTTTCTTTTAGCAACAACCACTTAGAACAATGAGTTGAGATGATGATATCCCAAGGACAATCAAACCTGGAGGCATATACCCTGGGAATAAAAGAAAGACATGTCATCCTTCCATTGATTTAGGACTCTAATTGGAAAGGAAGATGGTGCTATCTCTTGCAGCTGCCTAAAATGCTTTATGCTTATGGGAACGGGGGAGCTGAATCCAGTGATTTGAGGATTGAGGGAAGGGGGAAGATTGTGCTTTCCCTCTTTTTTCTTCTCATCTAAGGGGAAATAAAAGGCTAGGGCACTAATTTAAAAAAAGGAAAAAGAAAAGGTGAAGAAGTATTGGACGGGTGGAGGGGAAGGTCAGGTACACTAACATAGTTTCAGTTACAATAAATCTCAAGTGATGATACAACACTTCTGAGAATGTTCCATGGTGAACAATGCCTGGGCTTTGTATTTCAAGCACGGAAGTAGAGGGAGAGGGTGACATCATGATATTCAGCGTGAAGAACATCACTCATGTTGGTTGGTGGGTCTATTCTTCCAGATCACTTAGGTTTCACGACTCAAGCAAAAACGTGCTTCAAATTTAGTTTGTGAAGGAAAAGAGTCTAGAAAAATGTTTTCTAGGAAAGGAAAAAGCAGAAAGCAAAGATCTCTTGCTCACTATGGCATTCATGTTGCATAAGCGTTATTAATGTCGTTGAGCGTTAATCATTGAGAGTGGTTCACAAATTATTCACATTTAGACTATGCAGGGCCCTTGCTTCACTTCCTTCTCACCATCTGGATTCTGTCCATTTCACTCCTCCCTCAGCACTTGGAATAGAAGTGAGATTTAAGTGTGCCAATTTTCTACTTGTTAGCAGCCATGGTAATATGTTCAGTAGGAAAAAGGATTTATACTGTTAAGTAGAAGGATTTTTTTGGATTGTTTAAGGCTTTAATTTATTGATGGGATTCCTAGACTCCACTACCACGGATCTTTGAGAACTGAGTCCACTGGACAAGTTTGTAGATTTATAAAAGTGTAGCAAACAAGCGCTGCACTTGATTTTTTTAATCCAGCTCTTCAGTTCTAAATTTATTGCCAATTTTATTTATCAAACTTATTCTCAGAGGAGTGGTATTTGCTGTGGCCACAAGGAAACATCTGTGAGCTTAAACCTTAGGGGCAGATAGCCAGTTAGAACATTTGGCATATGAGGCTTAGATTGCAGAAGAGAAAAATTAATCAAGGCAACCCTTAAAAATATTGAGAAGGCAACTAAGGAAAATGTCTTATCACTGACAAATTGAAGTATTGAGTTTGTGTTAATTAAGAATTGTCAGAATCCATAATGAATCAACTAGGAGTGTCATATTATGGCAAGTTTGGAAGCCGATGTCAATCTCTACTGCCAGGATTTATGGTAGATTATGTAATGGAATCCTGAGTTCTAAAGATCAAAGGAAAATACTGGCTCTTTCTTCATCTGTTCTCTTAGGTCAAGCCTATCCAGCAAGAAGCCAAGTGGAGAGTTGAGCAATTATCTGAAGTGGGCAGTGAGACGGCCAAAACCAGATAATACTTAACCAGAAAGTCATCGTGGAGGGAAAAAGTGGACTGAAAATAGAAGGGATGGGGTAAAATGTCAAACAATTTGGTCAGTGTCCACAGTCCAAATTCACTGGATAACAGCCAATTCCTTGCTTCATGTAATTATTTAGAACGAGTCTAAAAGACTGAGGTTTTAAAAAAAGAAGATGAATTTGTTACCAAGGTTGTTGCATGTTTGTGCAAAACTTTTTCATATCCGTAGGACTATCTGTGACATGTCTAATTCTGAATATTTCCAGGATATTTTAGATTGGTGGGTCAAGGTTGTTGAGGAAGCCCATATTATCTGTAGACTTACATGGAGAAAAACTTTCTTTTATGGATTATTTGAGTGTTATATTTAATTCGCCTTTCTCCCCCCATAGCATATTGCTTAGGAATTTTCCATTGAAAACTCCTGGTTCTCTGTTACTTTATCATTTCCTCATGTGGCAATTTCAGTATCCCCTTGATTTTAGTAGAACCTATCAATGAAGTATATAAGTCTACTAGAATGGGATTTGCATTACTTTTGGTTAAAAAAAACCCCACCAAAGTCTCAGATCAATGTGGTGTTTTTTTCCCTTCTATTTGGTATAAAAACCATAAACTAATTACTCTGAACAGATGTTTCCTAGACCTAAAATATAGTTATCAGCCCACTGGCCTCTATAAATCCGTCGCTGTATACCTGGTAATCCTGAAGACTCCTTAGTGCCATGTTAAACCTTCCATTTGTTGATTTTTTATTGAGAAAAAGTTCATAAATTAGGTTCACTGCTGCTTGGAATTAAGAAGAAAACACAGCCATGTTAGTATTTCAGATGGGAAAACCAAAGTTAAACAAGTATTTTTTTTTCACTCTATCATGTCTTGAACATTTGAAGCCATTACATAGCATCTTAGAAACAAAAAAAAATAACCCAGGGCTCCTTTTTTCAGTAGCTTTGGCTGATGTTTGAAATCCACAGTGAAAATTGCCCATGGAATATTCTGGAAGGACTCCAAGGGAGTCTATTGGAATATCTTACAATAAAGTAAAAATTCAAGAAGAATTTTACATGCAAGTAAGGATTAAGAAATTTGTTTTATAAGTCACGGGATAAAGGTATGTATTAAGTGACATTGCTAAATTCTTCCCTTGTGCTGTACAGTGACTGCTTTCCCCATCATATGGTCATGTCTGAATCTCTGTGGGAAACCCATCCCACACAGCCACAGCAGGTGTAACTCTTCTGCCGAATACGTGATTGGACATACTGTGGGCCAGGACCTTTTGCTCTAATGGTAAAATTGACCTACAGAAATGGAAGTCATTCTATGGACCTGAGTTGATAGAATGGATGGTGCATTCTGCATAAATGCTTGCTAATGGCGTCAATGGTAAATGGTTTATGCCCTACTTTGCTTTGTAAAAGACTATGATCATGAAATTTGAGCTGAATAGACAAGCAAAAGATTGATTCTTCAGTGTCTACTGATAAGTAAGCCTGTTTTATCTTCAACCATCTTGTTTCATTTAAGTGAGGAATCAAACCAGCTTTAATTAAGGAAATCTTTAGAAATCACCCATGCCATCTTTTTACTCCCTGTTAAAAACAAAACAAAGAAGAAAACTAGAAAGACTTCAGCACAAAAACATCTGCATGTTGTCCAGGACCGTAGGACCGAATCTTAGCACAACTCTTTTTGAGGAAGGATACAGATATTAACCTGAATTTTGAATCACGGCTGAGGGATGTGTGAACAAGTTAGTTTCCTCTTTTCTCCCTCCTGACTTCTTCCATGAATACGTAAGACCTAATTTGGCCATTCAGTTTGGAGAATGATTTTTTTCATTTAATTTCTTTGATTATCAAGCGTGTATTGCTAGGGGCCTAGCAGTACTCCTGCTGTTTGATGAACACCCCGTGCGTGTTTCTTGAGTTGAAGTGAGGGATACAATGTATGAGCTATGATAATTTAAAAAATCCCACGTGTACAATATGTAGTCGAAATTTCTTTACATGTTATCCAGGAAGTTAATAAATTTATCTACAATGCTCAGTAGTCCACTTTACAAACACAAAACTCCAGCTTTTTTTAAAAAAATCTTTTATTTCATTCTTTTTCCCCTCCGAGCTTTACTGTAGCTGCTAGCAAGTGAAAACATGTCCTGATTTGAACTTCACAACCTCCTCCTTCACTTGCCAGTTGTACCGTGCTATTAAAAAGCAAAATGTGTGTGTTTCACTTAACCCTAAAGTAGGAGAGCGTCTTCAGACTATAGACTTTGTGGATTCGGTTTCCTGCCTAAAAAGAGAGACATGATTCCTACATTCTCAATCATTGAGAAACATTTGTATTCAATTTAATTATTCAAAGTGACAAGTGGCAGTTTTTAAGAAAAAAAAGCCTGTTAGGTGGACAAGCAGCCATGTCACTTGTATTTGCAATCACCAAGCAATCACACCACTTTTTATTTAAAATTTAAAAGAGAAAATAACTAACTGACTTTCAAGTCCATTTCTGGTTTCCTCTATAGAACGTTTCTTTTTTTATTTGTGAAATGTGCTTTATTTTACTATCTATTTATTTTTATTGAGGTAACATTGGTTTATAACATCATATAAATTTCAGGTGTACAACATTATATTTCAATTTCTGTGTAGAGCAACCCACAGCTAACATCATCCTCAAAGGTGAAAAACTGAAAGCTATCCCTCTAAGAACAGGAACAACACAAGGATGCCCACTTTCGCCATTCTGATTTAACCTTGTGTTAGAAGTCCCAGCCGGAGCAATCAGGCAAGAAAAAGAAATAAAAGGGATCCCAAATGGAAAAGAAGAACATTTCAAACTAGTTAGCAAACCTCTTGAAAAGCCATGCATATACAGTGTTACAGTGAAAGTACAAATTGTTACCATTGCCTAGAAGCTAACTTGAGAGGCTGTGTGTTTATTTAGCAGTTTGCAAATCCAGTACCAGGCATGTGATAGAAAAGACTAAAAGTCCCTCTGATTTGTAAATTCTATGCTGTCCTTCAAAATGTTCAAAACCACAGGAAGTCTGAGTCAACTGAATAATAACCGTAAGGTTTTTTTTTATGTAACCTGCCCAAATTGCAAGGGAGAGCTAGAGTGTGGGACACATGTCTGTCTGTCAATCAGCTAGAGTTAACAGTGGATGAAACTCGATTTCACAAAGGATCAAACTGGCATATATTGCTTAGTGTGGTAACTTCCTCATTGTGGAACTGACTTGTTTCAGTGAAATATTTCAGGAAAATTTTCTGTTGGACCTTGTCTACCCTGCTGTATAGGAAATCAAGGTTTCTAGGCAAAGACTTTACTTAGTGACTAACCAAAATATTAAATAACGTCACCAATTCCAGGCTTTGCCACTGTCCTCAAAAGTGCAGTGGGACTGGTTGGGCCAGTCTTCCGAGCGTGGAGATGCCCAACTGTTCCTGGGCACACGAAACTGTCAGCCTCATTACAAGGGCATGGCTGATGGCAGGCTGCTTAGAAGCACCACAAAAACTCCTCTGCTTAGGAATTTTAAACAGCTATAGTGCTAATCCTTGTATCAAGGGTCTGAGCAGCTGTGAATGAACTCTGCTGTGAATCACAAAACTGTGAATGGGGTGAACTGCTGTGGCTTCTTACTTCCAATGAGACATAGCCTGTGGCTATTTGCCAGTTCAATGCAGACAGCTAGTTTGGAGAGCAAGGAGAAAGACAATGAAGAAAGAAGAAGGAAGGAAACGATTTTAGCAGACGAAAGTCCTTTGCCCTGTTGGGGCTTAAGAAAGTAGAACCAATGCCAATCCCTGGGAGTTTGGGTTCCACGCCATTTTCAAGATGTGACTCCCTTCCTGGAGTTTTTGTGTTTCTATGCACTTGTCAGTCTCTGAGTGATCTCCCATTTCTCTTCTCACTTTGAGCTCCTGGATCTGAAGTTGATTATTCCAGAAAGGCCTAAGGTTGTGCTGTTGCTGGGACTTCAAAAGAGGTCTGAAACAAAACCATTGGGGTTCTAGATGCTGGGGGTCATCGAACTTGGGGCTCATTGTGCACCTATCTGAATAATTATGTCATGGGCAATAACAACAGAATCATATCCCCTCATTTTTATTGCCTTTTCTTTTGTTAACAACACATAAGTGTTTCTTCCACTCCCAAAGATATTTGGCTCTGTTAATATTAAATGTTGGTCTTACATAGAAAGAATCGAAGGGCTAACCAACAAAATATGTAAAGTGTATGTTAGTAGGTTAATATAGTGCCCACATGTAGACATGGATGTGTGCGTTCATTTTTTTCTCAAGATCCAACTTTCAAGTTGCAAAAATAAATTCTTTAAAATCCCATTTCTTTTATGACCTACTTTGCTCCTTCCTAGAGTCAGTCAGTCAAGTCAAGTAATTAATATAATGACAGTAATACTACCTCTCCGTTGATTGATCACATTCTGTTAGCCATGATGCTTTGCACATACAGAGAATAGCTTATCTAGTCATTACAAAATCTATAGGAGTGCGTATCATTATACCCACTTTCTGGGGAAGCAAACCAAGGCTTGGAGAAATCAAATAGTTTGCTGGAGACCATCCAGCTGGTAAATGGTATAACAAGATTTGAATTTAGAACAGAAACTCAAGATCCTGGCTGCTGTACATATGGATTTTCAGTTATGTTTGCAAGCAAAGGGCTTAAATGCTGAAGGAAATACAGAAGTAGGATAAAAAGGAAAAATCTCCTGCCTTGAGAAGCTTCTAATCTGCTGAAATGAGGAACTCAAATTTCCACTGTGAAATATTTGTATTTCCATTGCATAGGACAAATTCTTATGATTTTCTTTTTAATGTTTAGAACTCATCCACTCAAGTCAAGAACTCTGAGTCTAAGCCTTTACAGGGCTTGAGTGCTGCCTTTTCTATTTTTCGTTATCATATGAGTACACTTTCCTGCCTATAAATGACACTTTATAGGGTTGACCAATCATATTTGGATCAATTTTACTTAGTGAAAAGACAACAGGCAAGGATTAGCTGACCAGTATCTTTATTTATCAAGTTCAATTCCCATTCTGACTTCTCTCCCACTGGTGAAAATGTGTCACCAGGTTTGATTCTAAACTCGAGAAGTGAAGGGGTCCTTGGATCAGTAAACCAAAGCCATACCATCAGATCGCTTTGCTAATTAAGTTTGACATAGATTATAGGTAAACATTATTTTGGGGTCCCTGGATACATATCAGCTAAAGATGTCAAGAGATGACTCAGATATATGAAGACTGGCCGAGAGAAGGATAATCCACAAAATTGGTAAATTACACATGAATAATCAAGAATTGAATACAATATAACAATATGTGTTCATTTCCACTAATAAATAAGCTACCATTATGCTCTCTTCACTCTCCATTTGGGTCATATTACTTCTCTGCTGTATTTCCATTCTTATGGGTACCCATTTGCTATGATTTCTCCCAGTTTTGACCCTGTCTTGTGGCTTTAACCTTGTCTAGAAATAAATTGCAACCCAGTAAATATATTCCAGTATTGCTTATTGTAATTCCTGCCTTTATGCCAGGTGCCAAGAGAAGGGACTTCTTTTATTAATTTGTTCTGTCTGGAATAACAGAAGCCCTAATACACACGTTGATTACCGTTGGTTGAGTCTAGCAGACTCAGATTGGTTCATTCAATTTCTTTTGGCCTGTCTACCTAACAGCACCACACAGATAATTATAGTAGCTTTCTACTCATCTTGTTGATCTGATACGTGGTAGCAAATAAGATGGACCAGAATTTTATATCCAGTCTGAAGCCATAGGTACACAACAACAATATATTCTCGTAAGAAGTAAAAATCTCAGTCATCTGGAAGTTTGGGTTCCATGATGCCAAAGAGAGGCAGACACCAGGAACTAGAATCAGTTAAGGACATGCATGCACATATCCATGTCTACTTTATCTTCCCATTACAATATGAAACCATTGTTTTGGCACCTATTTAAATAATAATGTTATTGCTCATCAAAGTATAAATAATATTTTGTTACTAGTTGAGTACTAAGAAACTTTTTGGAATACTCTTGTGATTTTTACTGAGCACAAGCATGCATAACACATTTCTTCCAATTACTTTGACAACAAGAGAGACTGGCTAGTGTGTTTTAAAGAAATGCGTCCATATTTATGTTGATATTCCTTCAATTCCACTGGGCCACAGGAACAAGATGGAGCAGGAGACACTTCTTGCATCAACCAGGAAGCAAAAGTCCTTCCAAAGGATGGGTAGGAAGGGAGGTAGGAGGGAGAGGAGAAGCGTGCCTCGGAGGATTGGCATTTATCTTGTTGGCCTCTTGGGTCCTTTCAGGGAAGATTTTCTGGGATAAGAACAAAGAGTATTGGTTGTCCTTGCTGTGCCATGAGACCTCACCAGCAACCTTCATTGCAGGCTTGTCTGTCTTCCCACATCAGTGCCTTCACCTTGCAATTTGGCTGAAATCGTTTCTATCCAGGAGGAGAACAGAGAGAGAAAATGGCGGAAGTATTTCCAATTTTGAGATCATAGACCAAACTATAGATATCTGCTCTAACTGGAAATTTGAAGAAATAAATTCTGCATGTTGTTCAGTAGAGGTAATATGAAAAACAGCTTTGTTGATTTTCCTAGGAAGGCTTTCTACATAGCCTCTCTGAGACCTGCCTGCCTGAGGGATTCATCTTCATGACTTGATTTACCGTGTTCCAGGGTTTGTATGAGGCTGGAGGGATAATTTACCAGTCTAGGTGGCTTTGACTTTTATCCAGGTGATGTACGTGTGGGTTTAGGGTACTGAGAGCCCGGGCACTAATTTCTAACGTTGAAGGAGCGTTGGAGGAACGTCATGTTTCTGAACACTGAGAGTTGACTACAAATGCCCATTTTCATTTTTAAATAAATTCATTGCCTTTCTTATGCTGCCATTTAAGAATAGTTATTGTGTTTGCATATTATAGCATGCACATTAATTCAACCAGTTTTGAAAAGAGAAAAGAATAAAGATGTAAATAGAAATCACCTGTGTGCTCATCAGCCATAGATAATCATTAGTAATATTTTAGCATATTTTCCTGTGATCTTTTGCTTGGTATGTATGTATATGTATACGTATATATATTTACTTGTATATATTTGTATATTAAAATGAAAAAATTCCCACAATACAGTGTTAACAGAAATCCAAAATACGGGGCTGGCCTAGAGGCATAGTTGTTAAGTTCGCCTATTCTACTTCTGCGGCCTGGGCTTTGCTGGTGTGGATCCTGGCACAGACCTACACACTGCTCATCAGGCTATGCTGTGGCAGCGTCCCACGTAGAAGAACTAGAAGCACTTCCAACTAGGATATACAACTATGTCCTGGGGCTTTGGGGAGAACAAAAGGAGGAAGATTGGCAACAGATGTTAGCTCAGGGCCAAACTCCTCACCAAAAAAAAGTATATATATACATATATAAAGCAAATTTAAAAAACGCCCAAAATGCAGCATAATTTTCGTATGAAAAATACATATATACATACACATATACAAAGCATGTATTTTACAAACGGAAATTATGTTGTATCTCAGGTTTTCATTAATACTATATTGTATAGTATATATGCATAACATATATACATAATATACACACACGTATGTATACAAACACAAGTATACACATACAGGTAAGTATTTTGCAAATTGAAATTGTGTTGTATCTTATAGAATTTATTTAACATTAGGATTTATTTAATTACTTAGGTGTTTTAACAAGCATTGTTGTCTCCATCTCTATTTCCTTAAAAATAATGCCTAAACGTGCAAATACAGTGGCAAAGGGCAAAGCTGCTTTTAAGCTTCTTGAGGGGGGCTTGCCAGATTTCTTTTATTTCTTTTTGAAAATCATTATATTGCAGAAACTCTCTTTAAAGATTCCAAGCAAAAATTGTCCACCATCCCATCCAGAAATCAAATTATTATTTTATTTGGCCATGTCACCTCTGGTCCTTGTCCATGAACTTCTTCTACTATTGATTATTTTTGTTAAGATGATGAATATAATTTTATTTTTCTACATTCTCTTTTGTTGTTGTGCCATGCAGTTTCTATTATGCCATAGTCTTTTTTATCTTTCTTTCTTTCTTTTGGCCTGTCCTTCTCCAGAGAAACTAATGAATACAGCTTGCTGTGCATCGGTCTACTCCTTTCTCCCAGCTCACACAACCTGTACAAACACACACATTGAAATACAGGGGAATGGACCCTATTTATCTTAGAATGTGGGATCAGGCTATACACAGCATATGTGTGTGTGTATGTGTGTGTATTACTCTCTATCTTGGTTTTCTTACTTTGAAATATATCTTGAAGATTCTGAGAAAGATGGAACTCTGTCTTATTCTTTTCAATAGTTGTATTAGTTGTGAATTTGCTAAAATTTATTCAAGTGTTCTAACAGTAGGCATTCTGCTATGAAAAGTTTTCAACACATAAAAAATTACTGTCGCTACAAATATTCGTAGACACATATTGTTAGCTATTGGTGGTTTTATTTTTATAGTCCAATTCCCAGAAGTAGAATTACTGGTTCAAAGAGTTTGTGTATTTTTAAACTTTAATGGATTTTCCCATATTATTCTCTAAGAATATTATAGCAAATCACATTCCTACTAGTGATGTTTAGGAATATAATTTTCCTCATATTTCTGCTAGCACTCCAGTTTCTCCACTTTCTAAGTTTTGCTGGTCTAATGAGTAAGCTTTATTAATTTGATTTTAATTTTCTTGACTTCTAACGAGGTTCAGTATCTGTTCATATCATTATTGTTCCTTTGGACTTCCCTATTGGTCAATTAGCTATGTGCATCCTTGGCTCATTTTCCCTCTAGATCATTCATTTTTTCTTATTAATTTGTAAAATCCCTTTGAATGTTATAGATTTTTTTGTCATGTAAGTTGCTATATCTTTCCCCATCAGTAATTTGTTCTTTGATTTCATTTTTGTAATTTCTCTACAAAAATTAGAAAAATAATCTTATGATATCACATCTACCTCTCTTCCTTTACAGAATTTGGATTTCCTGTCCTACTTTAAAAGGTATTTCCACCTATTTTCTTCTAATTCAAATTCTAATTTCTATTTTTTCTATTTTTAATATTTTAGTATTTTTTTCCTGCTGGAATTAATTGTTTTGTAAAGGTAGAGAGTCCAACTGTATTTTCTTTTAGATGAATAGCCAATTGTTTAAGTAGCATATATTTGACAAACTGTCTTTTCTCTAGTAAATCAAATTCCCACATGTACTAGTATCTGTTTTTTGATGCTTCTCTCTAGTTCACCGATCTATTTATCTATTGTGAGGCCTGGGGCATGTTGCCTAATAGCTGTGTAGTATATTTTAATGTCTGGCAAGTTGATATCCCCCACTCATTATTGTCATTTTCATGATTTTGGTCTAGTTTTCAACCTTTAGACTTCCACATGAATTTTATTAAAAAATAAAATAAGAGTAAATCATATTGGGTTTATGATTGTAACTAACTTGAATGTATATTCCAATTTTCAGTGGTTTGGGAGTTTTGTAGTGTTTACATTTGTTTGGACCTTGTGTTAGGTTCTTTCATAGGATTAATTTTCTTCATTTTGATCTCATATCTTTCTTGTTATATTTTCTTTTACAGTAAAAAGAGTCTAGTAAGAGGAATAAGACTGGAAGGAAATGTATCAAAACATTAACATTAGTTGACCCTCGTGGTAGGGATTATGAATGAGTTATTTTTACTTCTCCCACTTTTCTATATTTTCCAACTTTTCCATATTGATCATGTGTTAGTTTCATAAGGGTAAGAAGTTAGTAAAATTTATTTTTAAAGTGGAATGGGAATAATAGTGTCTTGGAAATTATATGTACAATAGTTTAATAGAATACATGAAATTCTATTGTCATTCCCCTAGATCAGTGATTCTCAAGGAGGAAAGGTGATGTGACATGGGGAGGGCTCTTTGTTAGTGCTGTATACGCAATTTAGGAAAGCATTTTCCTTATCATACGCCATTTCAACCATGGCTCCCAGCAGGTCTCTAGACATACTCTGAACATTTGATGAATGAATGAATGTTATAAAACATTGTAACAAAATGTTTTAACCTTTTGTATTTGGAAAACAAACCAAAAAACCTATTGTTTTCATAATACAAAATGAGAAAATCCAATAAAAATATCTTGTCGGTTGGTGAGAATATACAAAAACTACATCTTCTCTTCTATGAATTGGTAATAAGAAGTTGTACCAAGGAAGCCAATTCTCTCCAGAGGGTTCTATCTGGAAAGAGAGAATGAGATTCATGTATTTAAACAAAGAATGAGAAACATAGCATTAAATTACAATTAAGAGTCATATCTTATCATCTTAGTACTTCAGCAGCTGGCACAGAGACTAGCACTTATGAAGTACTCTAGGAGTATTGGTAAACTAACGAAAAAATATTGGATTACTTTTAGTGACCAAAGAATTGAGTATTATTAGGCTTCTCATTTTAAAAACATGTATGAGATTTCTGCCTTTCTACCTGTTGCTAAAATACTATACTAGTGAGAAAAATTATACAAGGGCTGGAAGAAAAAATTCACATCTATTCTTGCCAATGGGCTGAATGTGGAGTGATGGAGTGGTTTTACTATCTAAATGACTGCAAAATAGGTTATGGTGCCCTAAGAAAGTGCTTGTTGCTTGCTGACAATTAGTAGTGTCTGTTTAAATCATGCAGTTTTATTGGGCCTTAAAAATATCTTTCAGTTAGTTTCAATTTCAGCAGGAGAAAAGAAGGGCTGAGGAGTGTGCAATGTTCCTCAATGTTTTGCTGGAAGGTTTAAATTTCCTTCTCCTCTTTTCAGATGACTACGCTTTGCATTTCTTCCTCTTCTCTTTCTCATCTTACCATTTTGCTCCCCTCTTCTTTCTTATCTTAGCCTTTCTTTTCTTCCTCTCCATCTTTGGAGGTTGGAAAAGCAACCTGAATCTGTAAGAGGTGGGGAAAGAAGAAAAGACCCCAGTCTTGCTAGTTCTTCATTCCTCCTTCTGTCACTTCCCTTTCATCAAGCTCTGCCTTCCTTTGCAATCCTGATACCTGGTATTCATTCATTCATTCAAAAAATATTGAGGTCCTACTATGTAGAGGTAGTGTTCTAGATGCTCAGCTCCAGCAGTTAACGACATAGACAAAGATCTTGTTTTTATGAAGCTTACATCTTATGGCTGAGGCTGGTAGATGATAAACAATAAGGCTGACAAGTACGTATAGATGCCAGAAGGTGGTAAGTGCTTTGGCAAAGAGCAAGAGTAGACCAAGGGAAGGTGACGGACTATGTGAGCGCAGAGGGAGGATCACAAGGATGGGTCAGGTAAGCCTCCTTGAGAAGGGAGCATTTGAGCAAGGACATGAAGGAGGTGAGGAAGCAAGACAGTGAATATCCCGGGAAGAAATTTCCAGGCAGAGGGAGCAGCCACTGCTAAGCCTTGAGGCAGAAGCATTCCCCACAGGTGGCTGGTGTAACTGGAACCCAGTAAGGGAGGGAAGATCTGAGGGGTCAGAGAGGGGCCAGAGCAGGTGAACTGCTTTTCAATTGGAGAGTTCAAAGGGTAATACTTTGGATAAATTTAAATAAAAACTTTCTCAAATTTGTTTTCCTACTATCGATAAAACTCACTTTCCTCTGAAAACTTGATTGGCAAGCACACGGCTACATGGCTAACCTTCCCTCAGTCCTCTACTTAAATTTTGTTTTGTAAACATCTCTTCCTCTTTTATTCACCGATAGAAAAAGAATGATAAGGGAACTGCAGAAAATGAAAGCAGAGTTCTCCCTGTGTTAACGAGATAGAAATACTTTCAAGTTACTACTGAGTACTGTTATGTATTTCTCTTTAACGTTTGCGAAGGCAGAAGGAACTGGCTTAGGATTTGTGGCTGCTTGGAAATGTGACTCAACAAGTTACACGATGCAACTGGTAGCTTTCAGAGAGAAGGCCAAGTCAAAACCTAGCGGTAGATAACAACCGAGAAGGGGGCTAGATGCGTAGACATTTCTCAGGAGGACCAGGGTATCACGCTGGAGGCGAGTATTAAGAATAGGCAACAAGAAACATGTTTGGTTAACAAGGCACGATTTGGCACAGCTGGGGAGTTGCAGTGGTTCATGATGGTTGGAGTGCAGAGCTCCGTGGAGAAACTGGGAGTAAGCAGATCACTCAAGGGCTTGCTATGACCTGGCAGGCTACCAAAACCAAAATTACAAAATCAGATAGGAGCCTAGAAAGAGCATTCTGGCTGGAATATGGAGCTTGATGAAGTGGATTAATGATGGAGCAAGATTCCTGGGGAGCTAGGAGGGGATTGGGCCATTTAAGTACATCTGCGTATATTTTAAAAGTATGAGAAGAAATTTGAGGTAGTGAAATCAGGACAGACCTACTAGCTCTTGAGAAATGATGGGACTAGAGTGTTTGGAGAAGAAGATGCTAAAGACTTTCATTCATTTGTTTAACATCTATGCATTAAGAGTCTGCTTGGCTCTAGGCAATGTGCCCAATGATGGGAGAACAAGTCACTGTGTGAGATGCTGGTAAGTGGAGGATTTCGACCCCTTCTTCTCAGAACCTCAGTTTAGCAGACTCATTGGTTCAGAGTTGCAAGAATGGACTTTTGGCATATCCATGTTAACAGGAATTCACTCTTGTTCAAAAACCACTCCTTCATCCAACCAATATTTGTTAAATAATTACACACGGCATTGTAGTAGATTCTCGGGGAGCTAGCTGTGTATGCTGAGGAAGTTTTACTTTATTTGAAGTGAATCACAGGCAAGTAATACCAGACAAAGTATGATCTGCCTTCCAAAAGACAATGACACCTTATTTCCTAAGAGATTGACCTACCCTAGTGGCATTGGGGGAATCTTGTTAGGGAGAGAGATTATAGCCAGAACATGGAAAATAGATGGGAATTGCTGAGGCAGAGAAGGGCATACCTGAGAGGATGGTACATCCTGAGAGGATGGTGAGGCCTGAGAGGAGTGAGGGCTTGAGCTGGAGTGGGCACATGTGCTCAGCTTGCGGAAACTGGGACAGACCTGCCTGCTAGGGTGTGTTGGCTTCTCCCTGCAGGTAACAGCCAGCCATTGGAGCTCCTTGCACAGGGAAGTGACACATTGAAAGCAAGGATTCCCACTGAAAGGTCCCCATGTATAGGGAGGATTCGATTGGGGAGAGCCTGGGCTAGGGAGGAGGCAGTGACAATGCAGAGAAAAAGGCAGATATGGATGAAGATGGAAGAAGAAGAGGACAAAGCTGCCCGAAGCTCTGTCCGTGTGTGGGAAGGTTGGCACCTTTGGTAGAAAAAATTCTATGCAAACCAACACAGCTGAGAGTGAAGAGCGTTCAAATGAAACGGTCCTGTGGGCCCAAATGACCCAAGTGTGGCCTTTACACCAATAAGAATTCTGGTGTTTGTAAATCCCAATATGTTTCTGGACTTGAGCAATGCTGTAGTCTTGTTACATTGAAATGAAAATCCAGAGTTCTCTAAAACCATCATCTTTCCATAAAATGGTATTAATCACAATAATTTTCGCATTAAGTCACTGAGGCAAAATCCTGTTAAAAACAAATTCATTATCTGAGCAACGTTGTCACGTTACAGTGTGATCTAAAGGAGTTTTGAGAGGCGGAACATCAGCGCTTTTGAGCTAACTGTGTTTGGTAATATTTATTATAAGCCTTTCTTTACCCCTGGAAAGCTCATCCAAGTGTGGATCTAATCTATGGATTAGGCAGGGAGTGGGGGTTGGGTAGCCGTTGGGCATATGAAGGTGTTTAGAGAGAGAGAAGCCCTTTAGATTACATATAAAATATAACTGTGAGCTTCTGACCGAACCTAGAAAATATACTTCTTCAGAAACACTGCTAAAACAACAGCAAAGAAATGAATAAAGGCATAAATTCATCAGAACACAAGTGACGGGAGAGGAGACAACAGCAAAGTGGAGTGGTACGTGAAATTCTAGAATGTGGAAAGCTGATGGATGTCTGGTAGGTGAAATTACATGGTACGTGGATGACTGGTAACCAACTAAACAGACCAATTCAGGCGAAACTAAGCCTATGGGGAAGGGGCAGCCATTAAAAAGCAAGTCCATCAAACTATGGAACCCCAGAAAGGCTTAGGACTTGGAAGCAATAGGTGCCTCCAAAGACTAGGGTTGGAATGGGGCTGAAAACAAAGAATTGGTTGACAGTCATTAAAAGGACCCATCAAAGTCACACATACCATGCAGATTTCCGAACCCTCTACAGTTTAGTGGAGAGGGGTAAATTTCTTCCTGAAAATAGAGAGATTAAGTGATGGCTGTCACGCTGAATGGTGAGACCCCCCTATCCCTGCTCACCTCAATACTGGCAGCAAGGCTTGTACCATTTGGCCAGGAGTCTGGGGGAGTCACCTCTGAGGAAACAGTCCAAGAGCAAGGAGCCTCAGAAATTGATATTTAAGGGTCCCACAATGAAATAACTAGATCCCCACCTGATTCTTCTAGAGATGCCCCCACAGGAACATGACTGTACAAAGATGACCAGACAACACTGGTAACATGAAAGAGAGACACGCAAACAAACAAAGAAACGCATTTGCACACAACCCCTCAACCCTTCCTGTTGGAGGACCTATAGAAGATGAAGAATATCTTGTATCTCTCTTGGGCTGCTGTTTGCCAAAAGGAGGGATTGCGTGCGTTTGTGACTATGCTAACTCCACCCCAAGAGAGATCTTTGGGAGGCAGAGAAAATCTGCTTGGTGTTAGCAGCATCGGTGTTTGTCCTGGGTCCATCCTGGTCTGTCCTCGCTCTTCCTCATTTTCAGATTTTAATCCAGAGTTATTACAGGTGGTAACACCTGGAACAAATTCGTGGATCTGTTTTCATCATTCATCTTCTAGGAATCTGAGGCAACCTAGGAAAGTCACTTTTATTTGGTCACTTTAAAATCTAAGTTTTGGGATTTTAAGTATTTTATCCTGTATTGTCAGCAATGGAAATGAGGGAACACATTTGCTGTCATTCTATGGATTTTTGCCTCAGGTATTTCATATTCAGAGCCAAGGATTTAGAAGGATAAGATTTTTGATTTGTGTGTGATCCCATGGAGGGTTTTGCTGCCATAGATTTATTACACTTCTCCCACCTCTACCCCTTCATTAAAGAATTGCACAGTCTTCTCCACGACAACTCATTAAATTCATATTTTTTGTCCACAGGGCACTTGGGCTACTCAGTAATTTTTGTTGATTGCAGCTTCAGCTTTTTGTTTGCCGAACCACCGTTCATGCATTTTGAGGTCATGTGGGGGTGGTATGTTTAATTGTGTCCCTCTAGTATTATAAAAATTCAAGAACACAAATTATTTATTAAAAGAGCCTTGAGTCTTTTTGTTTGTTTTTCCAGGAAACCTTATGGCTATGTTCTTTGATTTGGGACTATAGAGTTTCTCGGTAGAGTCTCCAATTCTTAGTTTTTTGGGTAAATTCTTAGGAACTGGTAAGGCTCCCAAAATTACTGTTCGTCATATTGTTCTCATTAATAGGAAAAGAGCCATATAAATCTTAGATTTCTACGATCTTGGGCTATTGCATCTACTTGTGGCGGAACCAACATGTTGTCTAATTCTTATCCAGTAATTGTGGCAACACACTGCATTTGAAACAATCACATTTGTCCATGTGTATTGAACATGTCTTATGTGGAAGGTATTATGAAAGGGTGAAACAAAGAAATATAGGGTCTGAATATTTCTCCTCTTGGAGTGAGTGTTCTAGTTGGGGAAATGAGTTGTGAAAAGTTAAATAACAAATATTTACAAAATGTGATATAAGAGTTTGCAAACATTAATCAGACTAATTATATGTCAAAAATTATTATAGAATTCAAGGCAAGAGAAATAAATTGAGTTGAACAAGGAAGAACCTATAAAAAGGTGGCATTGTGTTGGAGAAATGGATTTGGGCAGAAGAAGAAAGTGGAGTAAAAATAAAGGGGTGGAAAACCACAGGGCATATTTGATGGACAGAGAGTAAGGCAACCAGATGTATGTCTTGAGGGCACTCTTAATTCAAAACTTCTGGACCAGTCAGGGGACTTGGGTTGTAAGGAGCCAAAACGAACTCTGACTTGCTTAGGCAAAAAAGAGAATTTACCATATCGGGTCTTCCAATCTAAGAACATGATAGATCTTTCTATTTATTTAAGCGACATTTACTTCTTTTTTTTTTATAGTTTGAATAGTTTTCTGTGTAGAAGACTCGCGCATCTCTATTACATTTGTTTCTAGACAGCTAATACTTTGTTATTGTCAAAGATATTTTACAAAATGAAACTGTCGATGCTACATAGAAATATAACAGAATTTTGCATATTGTCATATCCAGGAAACTTGCTAATGTAACTTATTAACTATAATAATTTTGTTTATAGGTTCTTTTGAATTTTCCAAATATACAATCATGTAATGTATGAACAGTGACATTTTAATTTCTTCTTCCTGGCTTTATAACTTTATTCTTTTTTCTTGTCTTATTGCACTGATGAGGACATTCTAATACAATGTGAATAGAAGGTGATGGTGAGCATTCGTTTCTCATCTCTGGGCTCAGAAAAACAGCTTTTAACATTTCACCATTAGGGATGATGTTTGCTTTACATTTTTTTGTAGATACTTTCTAAAATCAGGTTAAATTAACTAATCCTAACAAGTTGACTGAGTTAATTTTAAATCATGAATTAAAAAAAATAAATTAGTTTATTGTTATTATATCATTTTATTTTTAAAATATTATTAATCAATGTAAGTTTTACCATATGTTTTTTCTGTATCTGTTGAGATGGTCATATGAATATTGTCTCAATCTGTTAATATGATGAATTACATTAGTTGATTTTCAAATGATCTTTTCACTTCTGAACTATATCTAACTTGATTGTGATGCATTATCTTTTGTCAAAGGACAAGTTGATGAATTAGATTCAGAAAAAAAAGGACCCAGGACAGGAGAAGACAGAGCCCTCCCCCTTGACTGACAGTCTCCAATGGGAGAAGAGGATTTTGCCCAAAGCCAAATCAGGATGCTCTTAAGTGAGGGGAGGAAGCACAGCTTTGTGACTAAAAGCACAGGCTCTGGACTCAGACTGCCTGGTTTGAAATATCAACTCTGCCACTCACTCGGTGGGTGAGCTTAGTTCTAAGTGGCCTCCTCCATAGATGAGGGTAATACTCAGTCTATCTCAGGTTTATACCGGGGAGTAAGTGATACAACACAGTGAAGTATATAGATCACTCCCACACGATAGGAAGCAATTTGATTTCAGCTATTATTATTGTTATTAGAAAAAAAAATCTACTCTGACATCCTATAAATGGAAAGTTCAACTGAACATTGAAAAGTCTTCTTCTTCTTTTTTTTTTTTTTGGTGAGGAAGATTGGCCCTGAGCTAACATCTGTGCCAGTCTTCCTCTATTTTGAATGTGGGACGCTGCCACAGCATGGCTTGACAAGTGGTGTGTAGGTCTGCACCCAGGATCCAAACCCAGGAACCCCAGGCCGCTGAAGCAGAGCATGAAAACTTAGCTACTACACTAATGGGCTGGCTCTGAGAAATCTTTTAAGGTCTTTATCAGAAATTCTTTCATCGACTGAAAACACTGAGTAGCTATTTGACATTTTGGCCAAAGTTTTGATCTAAATTCTTAATTTTCAAAACTCACTTATGATATCTGAACTGTTCAATGACCTCTAACCTTTAAATTTTTTGACAGCTTTATCGAGGTACAACTGACATACAATAAACTATGCATATTTAAAGTGTATGATTTGATAAGTTTTGACGTATATATACCCATGAAACTATCACCATAATCAAGAATCAAGATAAGGGACATGTCTACCCCCAAACCCCAACATTTTGCTGTGTCTCCTTTATTAACCTCTTTTCTCTGCCCCTCTCCACCCCACTGGCCAACAAGAAATGGCTGCTCGTGCTCTGGAACAGTCTGACCCTGTCTCGAAAACCCCGTAGAGAAAGACAGTGAAAATGCTTCCCCATTCTGGAGTTCTTCTGGATTTTAATGAACATAGATGTAATTTGAGCCACACAAACACAGTACTAAAATGCAGGATTTGTTCCAGAAAGGGCGATGCTAAAAATGCATGTAGGTGAAAGTGTTTATTTGTTCAATTTCCAGCAACCAAGGTGAGATCTTGTTGGGTCTGCCATGACAGACGGATACTTTTATATGCCACACCCACTGTACCATCCCTTCATTGTTCACTCATTGTCAGCCAATTTGCCTGAAGCATATAGGACCTGTGTGTCCCCGGCATTATAGCAGGAACTGGGCAAGATACACAGGGGAATTAATAAGGCGTGGCCCTATCTGTAAGAAACTTAGAGTTTAGTAGGAATAAAGTGAAAGGAGCAGTGTGGTAAAGGAAAGTAAGTAATACTGAGTTTAGTAATAATGTTGAGCCTCACCCTGTGCTAAATATCATGCTAAAATGGTTTGCACGCATTGCATTATTTAAATCTCAGCAAGCCTATGAGATAGGTTCTATTAGCCCATTTACAGACAGCGAAACTGAGGCCAGAGAGGTTAAGTAACTTGCTCAAGGTTCCATAGTTATCAGCGGCAAGGTTGAAAGTGGTAAAGGGGTAATTAGAGTTTGGGATCTTTCTTCTGTGACTGTTCATCATATTTGTCTTGTTACTGTCCCTGCTGTGAGTTGTACCCTGGGTCTAGTAATGAATTCCTGCTTGGTTTCTGCTGTAAGCCCTGCCTCTTCCCCCATCCAGTTTTTATGCACACCAGTCTGTGAATTTCTGAGGCCCACACACTAGGGTCCTACCTTGCCCCTGTTCTTCTTCCTAGAGCCAGGGCCAGGTATCCTGGTCCCCTGCCCTGTCGCTGGGGCTTTTCTTCCTGCTGCCTTAGACCCATGATGCTGTCCATCTGATAGGTCAACCCTGTGTCCTGCCTGCTTCCCCATCTCCAGCTTGTACTCTGCTTGCCCATCACTCTTGATGGGAACTCCCTGCCTCGCCCTGTTGACTTGGTCTGGCCTGGTCCCAGGTCTTGTCTTCTCTGACCATCTTCTTCTGGTTTGGTACAGCCTTCCAATTTCCACAGCTCATCTATCCTCAAGTTTTGCTCTTTCTCAGAAGTGTTCAAGTTCTGGCCTCTCCAGGTCCCAAGCCTGACACCTTTCTTACCTGTCTCATTTGACTTCATCACTACCTCCTTTTCAGAATTTCTCTCCTTTTTTGATCTAACTTTGGCCTTGCTGCATGAATTATTAACAAACAAATACAAGTCTTCACAATGAATCACTTCCAACTTAGAGTTCACGTTAGTCCAGCATCTTCTAAGGAAGCAATATCTCATATTGAGTGACTTGACATCACCAAGAGGAACTAGGCTCCCTGTGTTCCACGGGCATGTGATGATACGGTGGTTAGAAGCATGAAGTTGAGCACTGAAGCCATTCCTACTAGTCTTCCCTGGTGAAATGTTCATCCTAATTTTTCCATTGATCTCCGAGACCCCTTTCACACAATTTTTTAATAGGTCATTAAATTAAATAGTTTCAATTTTCTCTGTCTAGCTAAACTGCAGCTAGAAGGATCCTTGTATAAAATGAATCATAAAAAGACGTTATACTTGCCTCTTTTCTCTAGAAAGGTGCTTGTGTGTCACCCAAGGGTGAGGGGCCCACTCATTCTTTGTGCCTTCTTCTGCTCCAGGGAAATTGATGAGCAGACAGAAATGTGGGTGCAGATCAAATTTAAAACAATTTTTTAAAATTTAAAGCCTTAGAAGGATTGGGCTTGGCTGGCACCTTGAACAATGTGGAAATGGAAGAGCTGCTTGCTGTGTCCATGTGGAGGCTTGGCACGGAGTGGCGGTCTGAGATGTCACCAGGTGTCAACTGCTTCATGTCAGTGCTACCCCTCACATAAATCTTCGTATAAGACTCTAAAAACTCTCTGAGAACTGACACCAATCCATTGCTTTGGCCATGGCTTACCTGTGATGGAACACTGATTAAATTTTATTCCGACCTCATGGAATAATAGCCAAGTGATCACAATGAGGTTGTAGGTCTTTGGTTTCTAATAACCTTCATAATCTTCCCTCTCCCCTCTTTGGGGAGACAGAATAAGCTGTCACCATTACCACTTTCATGTGCAGTTGCAAGAACAAATAGAGGTTAAATTTATGGTTATGTCTTGATAGACTATAACAGGCATCTACATCAGTAGAAAATGCCGTTTTCCTACTAAGCAGAGAAAGAAATTGCTAGTCATAATGAAATGGGCCCACTGTGAAATAGAAGGCGAGAAACAGACCGACTATGTGGAATTGTGAGCAATGACAGAAGGTGCCCAACATTGGCCTCTCCATCCTGTACTTCAAATCACTTGTTATTAACTGGCTGCTGTTTACTCTGAAAGTCTGTCCATAATTTTCATTTTTTTTGGAAAGATAAATTTGAAAATGCAAGTTTCTTCAAGCTATAGTTGGTCACTTTATTAGAATTTTAGAAAGCTATGCTGCTTTTCTTCTTCTGGGATAACATTTTTATTTCAATTATAAAATTGCCGCTATAAATAGCCAGCTCAAGTTCAACGGGTATTAGTCTCATCAGTCTTAATTTACATTGTAAAAAAAGTATGAGTCATAAACTAAAATAAAAAAGTAACTGCTATCTGTTGTCACATATTGCCTGTGATCTCTATTCTCAGAAATGTAAAAAGCGATATCGTAACCTTGCCAATATAATTCCAAAGAACTAATAATTTACTTGTATTTGCTAATTGAAGTTATTCTGGTTATGAGCAAGAAACCATGGCTGTTTCTCTGATAAAACTAAAAAGGACTTTTCACTTTCAGGACTTGCATATGGGTGAGTGGGGTTCCCTTGATTTTGTTTGTGTGTATATGACTATATGGGATGTATATTAATCATGCTTCTATGCTGGTGGGAGTTAATTCATTTTGGTTATTTTTACCATTGACCTATTACATTTTAGGAAAATTTTTTGGATATAGTGCCTTAACCCAGAAAATGAACTCCAATGATGAAAATGACTTTTGGATTCTCATAGATGTTTGTAGGGGATATATTTTGGGGCAGAGGGTCTTTTTTCCCAGCCATCAGATCCATTTTGCAGACTGTGGCTGCTTTCCCATGACCCATGATGGACCTACAGGCCATGCTATTGAGATTGAAAGGGATGGTCAAAAAACTAAAGGTTTTTGACCTTGTGAGTCTTACCTCTCCAGTCACATCTCCCAGGGCTGCCCGACCACACACCCTGTGCTCGTCTCTTCCCTCCCAAACCACCACCCTTTGTTTCTCTTGTTCCTTCATCCTGGAGTCCTCATGTCCTTCTGGACCGGTGAACCCAGATAACAGTAACAGATAACATTCATTTATGGAACACTTCCATATACTGGGCACTGTGGTACTTTACATATACTTAGTCTTTTAATCTTCACAACAATCCAATAAGACAGTTTTACAATTGCAGGAAACTCCCCATTTTACAATTGAGGAAACTGAAGCACTAAGGGGCTAGACAACTTTTCCAAGACCACATGGTTAGCAAGTAGTGGAGTCAGGATTTGGACCCAGGCAATCCAACTCAAGAACCCATGTTGTTGGCCACCACACTATCCTGCACCTTGAACCCAGATCAAATATGCAGCATAATCACATAGTATAATTAATCAAAGGCATGTCTATCTCTTCTGCTTAGTTGTATTCCACTTGTGATGAGGAATATGTGCCACTTCCAGCACCTGGGAGTACATACATTAGGTGCCCTATAACTGTTAATTATTGTCATTGTCATCATCATCATCACCTACCACATACCCGGCACTTCCATCTGTCAGACACACTTCACATAAATTAGATTTAATTCTTGCAATGATCTTATGAGGTTCATGTTGTCCCCATTTTATAGTTGAAAAGACCTTGCATTTAAGGGGCTAGCCCCAGTGGCCTAGTGGTTAACTTTGGCATGCTCTGTGTTGGCGGCCCCAGTTCAGTTCCTGGGCATGGACCTACACCACTCTGTGAGTGATCACGCTGTACTGGCAGCCCACGTACTAAACAAGAGAGGAAGATTGGCATGGATGTTAGCTCAGGGCAAATCTTCCTCAGCAAAAAAAAAAAAAAAAAAAGAAGAAGAAGACCACAACAACAAAAAAAAGACTTTGCATTTAGGAAATGGTAGAATGGGAATTTGAGACCACTCTATTCGGCTCCAGAATCCTTTCCCTTAACCACTCTACACAATATGCTCAATTAATTAAGAAAAAAGGAACTGAGTAGGTGTGAAAAAAACCATTGACATGACGAGTTTTGCTTCCCCAGGTGTTAGGATTTCTTCTCTCTTCGTGTTAGATTCTAGAATGCTCAGATCATGTGTAGCTGTCTCCCCAAGGGGACAGGCGAGTATGTTCATCCTGGTTTTCTTGGAGTCACAATGACACTTCTGTTCTAAATGGGTGCCTCCACCTTACGCAACTGTTTTCTTCCACACATTCTGTTGATTACATATTCATTTGGGAAAATTGGGTCATCTTTCTCATTTTAAAACTATGAGAGCTTTCACTTAGTTTCCAACTTAGTACGGAGCTCTTGAATCAGATTATTTTGCTTGTAACACGTCAGCTCATACCAGTGCAGAAATGGGAATTTTAATTGGGTGTAAGATTGAGAAGTTATTTTGGAGCATAGGGGTACTTTAAGAAAGGTAAACTGGCATTTAAATAATGAAGCATCTCCCTGGGCTTCCTTGGACAGCCAATTGGTCAAGAGGCTTGACTGCTTGAGAGAGGTTGAGAGGGGTTATCATATTCACGAGAGATCTAGGAAAAGAAGTAGTTATAATCAAAGTCAAGTTCCATCTTCTTTGTGATTTGTCAGGACCAGAGTGGAGGTCATGACTCCAAGGGTCGCTGAAGGCTGTTTTCCCCTGAGCTGTCTTTGGAGACTGTGCCAATGGCTTCAAATGCCCAGCTGTGACCACCTCAGGGTTAATCTTGGGGAACTTCAAAGGAACTGCCTGGCTTCTAGCTGACAGACTCCCACCTGCGGCTTGCTGCTCCCCTGCCATCTGACCCAGTTCATCACTCCAGCCCTGTCTGGCGAGGGGACTCACCAGTGGGACAAGAGGGCTCAGGGCTTCTTGCTGCACTTCTAGCTTTCCATAAAGGGACAAAGCCAAGCTCCAAAAGACCAAAAACGAAAAGAAATAAAGTGTAAACTGAAACGAAGTCCAGGTCCTAATGGACCGTTGGATGATTTAACAAAGATTGACTAAAATAACACGTTTATAAAGCACCCTGTGAGCAGACAGATTATATCCTTAGGCTGTTCCTTTGTTAGACAAGAAGCCTACCTTTCACGATCGTGTTATTCTGAGGATAGAAGATAGCTAATCGAACCAATCTAACGTCTCCGGGTTTTTTCATAGTTCTGGACTAGGTTTCTTAGCATCATGCATTGTTGTGATCCTCGTGGTCTGTGATTCTTTTTGCCAAGCCTACTTCATCATTCCCCAGATGTCCCGCAGTTTCGAGGCATCGGAATCCTAGCAACAGATTTCTCATTTAAGTAGGATTGTGTTGATCACCAGTCTCCCACAGGTTGGTAAAAGTTTTATACTACTTCTTAGCACTCACAGCACATCCCTAGAGTATTTTGTTGTTGTTGTTGAGCCTGCTTTTCCACCAATTTAGTGGAAAAATATATCTTACTTGTGACTCTACCATCAGGTGTCCAAATGAGGTAACGCACTCCTAGGAGGTAACATTGCAGAAGTCTCGTGTCAATGGGGAGGTGATTTTTTTTTGTATTTGTTTGTTTGTTTGATTTCGAATAAGAATATGAATAACAAAGTTCATTCCATTGCGAGAATTTTCTGATTATTTTTTCATTCATTTCCCCCTAAATTCGATACATTTGCTTTTTTATTCTTAGCCATATGTAATAAAGTGAAAGCTGAAATGAGTAATAGATCAAAAACTTGAGTTTTTGAAAGATTCCCCCTCTAATTCTAGAAGTAACAAAAACAATATTAAATAGTTCCTGTGTTCCACGTACCGTTTGGAACAGTATGATTCTACTAACCCGTAGGACTCACAATACCTTTGCGGTGGTAACTATTATTATCCCCATTTTACAGACAGCAAAGGGAAGCCCAGTCACTGAGGCACAGAGACGTTATGTAACTTGCACAAAGTCTCATAGCACGTAGCAGCGTAGGCATTTGAATTCCAGAAGTGCAGCTTCTGAGCCCATTCTCCTAACAACTGTGCTACATTTAATGCAGAAAAACTTCAAAAACATGGGGGAAAAGTAAGAGAAAAAACCGCCCATTTTCTGACCATTGAAAGATATCTGTTAAAAGGAAACAATTAAAACTTAGCTATATAGACTTGTATGAGAGCATCATGTTGTACACATTAAACTTATACAATGTTACATGTCAATTATATCTCAATAAAGCTGGGGGAAGAAACTTAGCTACACAGTACTTTCTGAGTTTTTATGTGCATATAAACTTTTAAAAAATAAAAATGGTAGTTTATTTGTACATACACTTGTATAACTCCCTTTTGCACTTTTCCATGTCAAGAATCGTTCTTCTTCACCATGAATTTTTGGCTGCACAATGCTCCATTGTATGAAAGTACAAAATTTACATAATTAAATTTCTCATTAAAAGACATTTATGTGCTTTCCAAATCTGCAATAAATATCATTGCCCATTATTTTTAGTCATATGTTTGGTTATGTCCTTGAGATAAACTCCTAGATTCACTCTGAGTGACTGAGGCTGAGGAAAAGATGTGCACGGTTTAGGTCCCTTTATTCACCTTGTCAATTGTCCTCCAGGAAGATGGTCTCAAGTCACATTCACGCTCGCAGCAAACAGGAGCGCCTGTTTTCCTGACCGCTGGGTGCCTCTTGGTTATTATTCTTTCTACTCTTTTTATTAAATAGACAAAACAAAACAAAAAGTTTCTCATTTCAATGTGCATTTTTTGATTTGCAAAAAGTACCAAAATTAACAAACATTTTATTTATTTATTCCTTGAATAGGTATACATTGTTCAAAATATTAAAAAACCGAAAATATACGGTGAAAATTATACTTACCTCCAATGTGTGCTTCTCAGACATCGGTCAGAAACTGTCTTAGGCAGCAATCACTGTTACATTTTCTCGAGTAGACTTCCTAAAATGATTATGCATATACAAGCAAAGATGCGTACGAGCAAACACACACGTGTATGTGTGTGTTGATTTTTCCCACCCAAACAGAAGCATGCTATACGTGTTGTTTTGCCTCTTGCTCTTTTCACTTAACAAAGTATCTTGGAGGTTATTCCATATCAGTAAACAAAGAACTATCTAATTATTTTTAATGTCTACGTACTATTGCATTATAAAGAAATGGTTGCAAGTCTTAACATTTGTTTCTTGGCTTTGGGCATTTCTTTTGTAATTGCCTGTCAATGTTTTTGGAACCTTTTTTTTTTTTTTATTGTGGTTTTAATTTTTTTATTACTGATGGTTTATAAAGCTTTGTTGTGTAATAAGATTAGCAGGCCATTTGTATTAAATGATGCAGATTTTATTTCATATTTTAGTTTTGGCCTTTTAATTTTATTTCATGGTGGTAGTTCCTTTGTTGTTGCTGTTTGCTTCATTTTTTGTTTTGGTGTGGATATAGGGAAATCTTTTTATGCAGTCAAATCTATCAGTCTTTATGATTTGGTTTGTGAGTGATTTTCCTGGATGATCAAAGGCTACATTGTCTCTTTCTTACTTGGGTTCTTTGACGTGGAATCGTGGAGTTTGGACTAGAAGGATCTTAGAGTTAATGGAGGAGCTGTTTCCAGTCAGTGCAAAATCTCTGCTACCAACCCTGATAGATATAGGCCTTCCTTTACGTGAATAAATCAATGACCAGGAACTCACCACCTAACAAAACCCACTCCATTGGCCAGCTCTGATTTTTATAAAGCCCTTTACTGAGAAAAGCTTTAACATATCTCCTGGAATCTTCCGTCTAGTTTTGGCTTCTTAAGAAACACAAAACAGAACTGTTTTTTCTTCTACATATAGTCATTCAGTTGTTTTTTTAAAAGGTATTCTTTTTTTATTCTCCCTTCAACAGTCCATATTTTAGACGTATTATTTAAAATCTATGAAACAATATTGTGAGAAAAAACCCTCAAAGATTATGGAAGTTTTTCCTTACAGTAATGTGTATGTGTGTGGCGGAGAAGTTTTACCATCGTAACTGTTTTTAAGTGTGCAGTTTAAGAGTTTTAAGTACATTCACATTGTTGTGCATCAGACCTCCAGGACTTTTTCATCTCACAAAACTGAAGCTCTGTATTCATTAAAGAGCAACTCACCATGTCCTTCTCCCACCAGCCTGGCAACCACTGTGTTACTTTCTGTTTCTATGAATGTGGAATATTTATACCAGTGGAATCATACAGTATTTATCATTTTGTGACAAGCTTATTTCACTTAGCGTGATGTCCTCAAGGTTCATCCATGTTGTAGTATGTAACAGGGTTTCCTTCTTTTTTAAGGCTGTGTAATATTCCATTGTTTGCACTTGCCACATTTTGTTTATCCATTCACCTGTCTGTGGATATCTGGGTTGCTTCCACCTCTTGACTTTTGTGGATAATGCTGCTATGAACATGGACGTGCAAGTATTTCTTTGAAACCCTGCTTTCAGTTCTTTTGGCTATATACCTGAAGCAGAATGGCTAGATCATAATGGGTGTTCTATTTTTAATTTTCTGAGGAACTGCCACGTTGCCTTCCATACCACCATTTCCAATGCACCATTTTATGACCTCACCAGCAGTGAGTAAGAGTTCCAATTTCTCCACAACCTCACCAATACCCAGCATTTTCTGGGTTTTCTGATAGTAGCCATCCTAATGGATGTGAGAATCAATTGTTTGGAATATAACTTTTCTGTCAGCATTTATTTTCTTTAAAAAATAGTTTCCAAGCAACATCCCTCCAGCTTCACTTATTCCATATAGGCAATATCATAAATTAGGACAAGTCTATGAGAAATTGTAATTGGAAGACTTCTGTCTTCTATGAGTTAGTTCCATTTTACATATGACTCGTTGATAAAATAATTTCTAATGGGCATGAGCTGAAATTCAGTGCCTGTGGTCAAAGGGGGCTTAATTTTGAATTGAAGTTGATTGAGATGAAATAACTGGTTAGCCTTCTATTGACCTGGGAGTTGTTGGTGGCTAAATGTCCGTTAAAGAAAGTATCCATTTTGAAATCATGGGATATGAGCTATTAGCAGAGATTTCCCTATCTTGAGTCCCTTCTAATATTTCATGCTTTATCTTATTCATAAGATGAGGCTTCAGCAAGCAGTACTGTCTTGGCTTGACCACTAGGTGATTCAGGCTCAAGTTTCTTAATCTTGGTAATTGTTAGATTTCTCACCTTTAAAATAGAGAGAATTACACTAGTACCTACCTCATAGAGTTGTTGGGAGGGCTAAATGAACCAAGGCATGGAAAGCACTTAGCAAAGTCCCTGGCACGTAAGCGTTACATAAACGTGGTGACTGTTGACGTTGTTCTACCTTGTAATCGTATTGTTGAGGCCAATCAGATTTTATTATTCCAGATTCTCAAGATAAAGGTAAAAAAGCCACAACGTGGCTTTCTTGCCAGGGGAATTTTACCAGCACCAGATATCCTCTGTTTATCTTCTGTGTAGACGGCTTTTCTTTCTCTCTTCTCAGGAGCGTGAAGGGATTCCAAGTCCATTGCCTGTTGCCAAGCCAAGTGAAAAGCAGCTGTCGTCAGCAGAGTCAGGACTATAAAAGTATTCAGAGTGCTTGTGAAACATCCCTCAAGGATTTGTTTTTTACGAAGCCACTCTCCTTTACTCTCAAGTGACACGAAGTCCTTATAGGTTCTACCTCCGAAATTCTTGGATCCCATTTCCAAAATATGGCCATGACATAGATTAAAGTCAATTATTTAACTTCACCTTGTTCATGCCCTGAGTTGATTTTGAACTTCTGTCTTAATTTATAGGCATCATACTTCAATTTGTCTCTGGCAGAATTTCTTTCCTTCTCACCCTTCAGTTTCATCTCTGAGTAATCTACCTACGGTCATCTACTACATGGTCCTTATTTGCTATTTCTTCCCTCCATTTTTCCTTCTTTCCCTTCGTCCTTCCATCTATCCCTTTTTGTCCATTATCCACCCACAAATATTTATTGAAAACCTACTGTATGAAAAGCACTTACTCCTTAAGATCTGGATCCACACACTGTCTTTGCTTGTTATGTCACTAAATATTTAACAGGTTGGTTGAGATTTACGGCTACGTTATCACTAAGGTTCCTTTGTTTATATTGAAGCAAACGTTCCTTGAAGATATTTCCATTTATGAACAGGCTGTATATCCAAGCTGCATCCTAGGCCCTTAATCCACTGCACTATCCCCTAGCTGACAAAATGAGCTCTTACCTCTAAAGGCTCTCACCTCTGCCCTCACCTCTGTCTTGAGCTTCTCTCTTGTTTTCCAGAAACATTCTTCACGTTTTCTTGGAGCTTCCTTATTTATCTTTTGATGAATATTTTCTATCTATCTATCTATCTATCTATCTATCTATCTATCTATCTATCTATCTACCTATCTATCTATCTTTTTAAAACTAAACAAAATATTATCTGGACTTGTTTCTGGCATGTACGTGTCTTTGTCTGTGTTAATAGTTCTTTTAATCTGATGCCCAATTACTCAGAATTTGGTTCCCTCTGAAAATTTCTTTGTAGTCATTTGTTTACCATTTCTGCCTCTTCTACTTAAAGCCTAGGCTTTTACTGAAAAAGTATTGGGGCTGATGTTCTGTTCTTTAGGTGAGTGAGTGTGGCTCCAAGACCACTGATGCTTAAGTGGCAGCCTCTCCTCCACTCTACTTGCTGTGACCACCTGTGACTTCCCTGGTGACTGCTGATAGCAGAGACGGGGCTAGTGCTGTGGCTGTGTCTGCCTCCGGCCAGGCAGCTTCCTTTATAGGGAGGAAATTGTTCCATTTCTGATCAGGGCATGAGAGGTGGGTCTGTCGTTCACTGCTGTTCCCTAACAATCCACAGCAATGTCAGTTTTCGATGCTCTGTGCCCTGATGGTCGTCTTTCCAGTATCATAGTCATTTCCTACTCTTTCCTTTCTCTTCTTCCTGCTTCTTCCCCTTTTTCCTCCTAGCTCCTTTATCAAGGCTTAACTTAAATGTTTCTCCCTTTCAAGCCTTTATATTTTAAAAATAAAATTCATTGAATCCTCTTCTGTGCTTTGATGCTTATCGTTCTCTTATAGCACTTGTCATTTCGTATTATAGCTCTCTACCCTGCTAACTCGTGGGCTCATATGGGATAAGCGCACAGTATTATTAATATAATTTTCCTTCTGCTTAGCAGAGTATTCATGCTGTGCAAATACAGCAGAGTAGTTCTAAGCATTGCCTCTGGAATGAGCCTGCTAATGTTCATATCTTGTCCCTGCCGGTTACTAACCATGTAATCTTGGGCAAGTTGCTTAACCTTTCTGTGCTTCAGTTTTTTCATTGGCAACTTGGAGATGATGCTTAGAACAGCTCCTGCCATATAATAAGTGCTATTTAAATGTTTGCTACTAGCCATTGAATTCAGTTTAATAGAATCATTATAATCAAGTTCATCAGTCATTTATTTAGTGAAGATATGTATTTTGTACACTGGTGGTCATTCACCTAGAATAGAGCTGAGGCTGCAGGCATTCAATCAATATTTTTGAGTGAGTGAATGAATGAATGAAGGTGCTAGGTATTATGGAGACAAAGAAATATAAAATCCTTAGTCCTTTCCTTCAAACCTCACAGATTGACTGGGATTACAAAAAGAAGGTAAGATGTCTCTGGATATTTGGGTTGCTTCTACCTCTTGGCTATTGTGAATAGTGCCACTAAGAACATGGGTGTGCAAGTACCTCTGTGAGACCCAGCTCTCAATTCTTTTGGATATATACTTAGAGGCGGGATTGCTGGATCATATGGTAGTTCTATTTTTAATCTTTTGAGGCACTGCCATACTATATTCCATAGCAGTTGCACCATTTTATAATGCCACCACCAGTGCGCGAGGAGAAGTCATTAATTTTTCAGTTGATCTTTCCTAATGGGAACATAAGCTAGGTTCTTGTCTCTAGTGTTACCTGGGTACTTCCAGTGTCTTTATACCTTTAAAAGGTGTGTTCCTGACAGAAAATATCTTTGTAAATTTGTAAAGAGTGCACGTACCAAGATGACCATCAAAATAAATGGCTTTCTATTTCTTTAGGTCAAACTTTTGTAACCAACTGTGTGGATAATTAAAATGAAGGTGATTTATTTCCCTCTGGATTATCTGGACTCACAGTTAGCATCTTCTTAGATTTACTGAATAATCGAGTAATTCTCAGCCAATGACTCTTATTTCCTGATTTAGCCTTTTCATTGTTTTCTGAACATTTCTCTATATTTTGCTTCTTTTTAGACAAATCCCATTAGAATAACCATGAACAAATTACTATGTGAATTCCACCTGCCTGTACTTTCTTTCTCAAACAGTGGAAGTGCTGAAGTTAATCAAACTTGTGGACCTTAAAATACAAGATCAATCACTGTTGTTACTGGTGGGCTATTGGCTGGTTCCATGCTACTCCAGAAAACCATTATTCAATTCGGGGGAAAATATATCATCTCAGTGAAAAAGATAATGACTTCCTCTCCCTCTTTCTTTTTTTTGAGAAGTATGTAGACCCAATATTTGGTTGTTTTAAATGGTTTTTTTTTTGGTCTTTTTAAATTTGTGAGGTTTGTATCATTTTAAATATAGCCCATGCAGGAGATGAGTATTTTAAATTGTCCCTGTAACAACTGTATCTCAGTAATTTTCTTTAAATTGTTCATGATTGTTTTTGTTTTATAACAGGACCCTTTGTATTTTAACGCACAAGTTAAATTTTTTAATACCTTGAGTTTGTTTTCCATCAAGGGTTTACTTTCTATCAAAATACAGAGAAGAGATACTCAGCAAAGCCCTCTAGCTGACAGGCAGCACAGCTATGATTCCACGTGATGTGGTAGTTGAAACTGAAGTGCTAAATGCAGTGTAAATGAATCCGGTTGAGGAAGACTAAGTCGATGAAGGGTACAAATTAGGGTGACTATATGAATTTAATTTTATGTTGTACTTTGATTAAAAATATTATTAGGGAAAGCATAATATGTTTCTGCTCTTTTCCATATCAAACTGGTATGTCGATGAGGAGCTGGTAGAGTAGATGGAGAGCAGGGATTCTGCTGTCAGAGTTTTTCGTGCCCATCCAGTCTCTGTCACTCACTGGCTGTGTGACACTAGCCAAGCTACTCAGAACTCACATTCTCATCTGGAAACTACAGTGAATAACGGGTTGTTCTGGCATTTAAGTGAATTAATATATGGAACTTGCTAGAACAGTGCCGGTTATGGAAGAAGTGCTATATGAGATTTTACTATTGATTTTCTAGGACCAGCCACGAATTCTTAGCTTGTTCTGCATTCCTTGTATTATCCCAGGCACCAATGTTGTTGTCATCTGCAAAAGATAGATTTTTCTTTTTCCTGAATGGTTTTAAAATATAGACTAACCAAAGGTTTAAAATCCCCTTTCCTTTCAGTCAATTAATTGTGCATAAATTGAAATAATGATGGATGGAACATCTTGTACCCTGAAAGCTCTTAGATTGTGAATGCGCAGGGAACACCAGGAGACTCAATGAGTGCGTCACAAATATATTCTGGGTGATTCTAACAGTCTATAATGAATGATTCATTGAATAGGCAGATGGGCTGTGGGAGGCAAACCCCTAGTAAATTTTTTCTTTTACTACAGAAATCTTTCTGAGAGGTAAACACCCAGACCACTCTTCATGACTATAGACTTTCTTTAATTTTAAAGCCATCGCTATTTTTCTTTTCTGTGTTTTGTCATATGTATTATCTCATCTGCTCTTCACAACCATCATTTCTCAGGACAAGCTTGAAGATCGAATGAGAGAACGTATGTGATCGTACTTTCAAAGCTATTTTTTTTACAGCTTTATTGAGATATATTTCACATAACATAAAATTTCCCTATTTGAAGCATATAGAGTTCATGAGTTTTTAGTTTATCCACAGAATTATGGAACCATTACCACAATCTAATTTTGTAACTTTCTCATCTCTTTTATGTCTCTACAGAGTCCTATTCTGGACATTTTGTAAATGGAACAATACAATATCTGGTCTTTTATGTCTGGCTTATTTCATTTAACGTAATACTTTCAACGGCCATCCATGTTGTAGCATGAATCAGTACTTCATTCTTTTTATTGCCAAATAATATTCCATCAAACAAATATATCACATTTTGTTTTTCTATTCATCACTTGATGGACATTTGGGTTGTTTCCAGTTTTTGGCTCTTAAAAGTAATGCTCCTATGAACATTTGTGTATGTTTTTGTATGGACATATGTTTTTGATTCTCCTGGGTATATACCTAGGAATGGAATTGCTGTGTTATACAGTAACTCTATGCTTAGCATTTTGAGGAACTTCCAAATAGCTGCATAGTTTTGCATTCCCACTGTATAAGGGTTCCAATTTCTCAACATCCTGGTCAACACTTATTATTGTCTGTCTTTTTGATTTTAGCCATCACAACTGGTATGAAGTGATAGAAATATGTTTTTTGAATTGGAAAAAACAGCACATAGAGTAAAAATAAAATTTAAATAGTATAGAAAGCACGGTCCAGGCCCAGACTGCCTCCCAGAGTTATAATTTTTTCCAGAGTCCTCCAAAATTGTCTATGCACATACTATATATCCTTACATATATAATAAAAAAGTACATATAGCAGTGTACTCTTTTGCAGTGTTCTTTTTCACTTAATAATACATCATAGGGCAATATGAACATGCTGATCTATGGAAGAACACGTTGATCTATTTCATTCTTGTTAACTCTCAGAAAGGGATTCCTTTCTGAGGATATACCATAATTCATATGAGAAATTTTTCTATTGAAGGACATTTTGATTGTTTCCAGTATTTTTCTTTTACAAATAATGATCCCATGCACATGCTTGTGAATTGTCTTTGAGTCCTTTCATGAGGACATTCATAGGAAAAATAAATTGTGTGCTTTATGCTCCCACCACAACCTCTCCAGCATGACATTGTGTCATCAGACTTTCCCACCTTGGCCAATGTGATAGGTGAAAAATAGCTTAGGGAAAGTGAATTGGACCTGTAAGGAGTGAACCCAGTGTATGTTGTTACAAAGCTTGAAGTTCAACCTTCCAAATGTGTTGAAGAACCCCAGATAATATGCTGAGGCTTTCACATTTCTGAAATAAATTCCAGCATAGGGGTTGTATCTAAATTTGCCTTAATAATGAGTATAACCATATGCTAAATGAAAAAGTTTAGTGGTGCATTGATTTATTCAACTGACATTTATTCAGCAGTTACTATACGCCAGGCAGAACTTTAAGTGCTAGAGAAAGAAAGGATGAATAAGAAACATATAAGGCTCACAAGTAATATATGGTCTAGTAAGGGAGACACACATACACCAACACTCATAATGAACATGAAATACAGGCACGTACAACTATGTGTAAGCTGTGTGCATTGTTGGGCTACAGGCTAAACTACTGCAAAAAAAAAAAATAGGAAATAAAAAAAAGAAAAGAGGGCCCCCAAATACTTGGAAGGTTGCTTTTGGGAGGAGACAAAACAAGCTTGTGGAAAACGGGAAAGAGCTGACCTCGAGAGTAAACCATTTCTTTTAAAGCAAGAAACATGGAAGTTGTACACATTACTTCTCAAAATCCATTGGCGAGCCACTTCTAGTTGCAAGGCAGGCTGGGAAAATAACCTCTAGCTGGTGACCATGTGCCTCCATCTTACCCTGGAGAAAGGGGAGCGTGGATTTCGGCTCCACAGTATGGGAGGCAGATGGAGGGGCAACTAGCTGTGCTGCTGTGATGTTTTTAACACTACATTAAAGAGGAAAGAGGAACTGCTGGATAGTTCCCTGTCAACACAGAGCTTCCAGTCTCATTGAGAAACAAGTCACAGAGTCCCAAAGTGATTAATGAACAAGATTACGCTACGTAAAATCTTATGGTGACATAATACATATGATTCACATGATCGTATAATAAATGCTATGGAATAAGATTTATCTGAAATACTAGTTTGTGGCATTGATGCTTAAACATAAAAGAAATGAGAGACTGAGAGATGAGTATAAATTGGTGTCGTCAAGGAAAGACCCTTAAGATATGTTTGATATTGTGTTATGTAAATGAATACCTACTCTTCAGGATATTTTTTCAAGCCTTATTTTTTAAATTTATTTCCAGTTATTTTATCGAGATCATAACGCTTTGTAACATTGAGTAATTTCAGGGGTAAACTATTATTTGTCAGTTTCTGTATAGTCTGCTTTGTGCTCACCACCAATAGTCTTTTTTTTTTTTTCTCGGTAATGTCGGTTTATAACATTATATAAATTTTAGGTGTGCATCATTATCTTTTGATTTCTGTGTTGATTACATCATGTTCACCACCCAAAGACTAATTATAATCCATTACTACACACATGTGCCTAATCACCCCTTTCGCTCTCCTCCCTCCCCCTTCCCCTCTGGTAACCCCCCCAGTAGTCTAGTTTTTATCCCTCTCCATACATATGTGCTCCTTTACCCCTCTTGCCCACTTCCCAACCTCCTTCCCCTTTGGTACCCACTGATCTGTTCTCTTTAGCCCTGTGTTTGTTTATCTTCCACATATGAGTGAAATCATACAGTGTTTGTTTCTATCTGGCTTCTTTTGCTTAAGATCATACCCTCAAGTGCCATCCATGTTGTCGCAAATGGGATGATTTTGTCTATCTTTTATGACTGAGTAGTATTCCACTGTATACATATACCACATCTCCTGTACCCATAGCCCTTTATCCAAGGGCACTTGAGTTGCTTCTGACTTGGCTATTGTGAGTAATACTGCAATGAACATAGGGGTGCATAAATCTCTTTGGTTTGTTGATTTCAAGTTCTTTGGATAAATACCCAGTGGTGGGATAGCTGGATTGTGTGGTATTTCTATTTTTAATTTTTGAGAAATGTCCATAGTGTTTTCCACAGTGACTGTACCAGTTTGCATTCCCGTCAGCAGTGGATGAGTGTTCCCCTTTCTCCACATCCTCTCCAACATTTATTTTTTGTCTTGTTAATTATAGCCATTCTGACAGGTGTAAGGTGATGCCTCATTGTAGTTTTGGTTTGCATTTCCCTAATAATTAGTGATGTTGAACATCTTTTCATGTGCCTTTTGGCCATCTGTATATCTTCTTTGGAAAACTGTTCTTCTGCCCATTTTTTGATTGGGTTGTTTGTTTTTTTGTTGTTGAGTTGTATGAGTTCGTTATATATTTTAGAAATTAACCCCTTGTTGGATATATGATTTGTAAACACTTTCTCCCACTTGGTAGGTTGTCTTTTCATTGTGTTCACGGTTTCCTTTGCCTTGCAGAAGCTCTTTAGTTTGATGTAGTCTCATTTGTTTATTTTTTCTCATTTCCCTTGCCTGCATAGACACGCTATTCAAAAAGATCATGCCTCATTTTTTAACGTGGAGTTAAAGATTTTATATTTTCAAAACTCTCCATGAAAAACATAGCTGTGGTTCTTTATATCCACACATATTAGGAATTAAATTTTTATTTTTGTGCGTTTCTGAGTATATTTCTCCTAGAGCAAAGGTTTTCCGGAAAGCAAAGTTACCTATGTTACTGTTCCTGATAACCGATGCTGTTCAATAGTTCTAAGCAATGGCAGTTTGGACTTTGCTGGAGAGTCAGTGGCTCATAATTTGTAGAATATATTTGGTGGGACGGTCGGTGAGGAGGTGAGGTGCTGTTTGATTTCTTCTCCCCCACCACTCCCAGATTTGGGTCAATGTTCCCTAAGACCACTGATGAGCAAGGAGCATTCAGTATTCCAGGTAGGGATTGCCCTACTTGTAGGTATTTTAAAAGGGATGTTTTGTAGTTTTCTTTTAGAACCAACAGAAGGGTGTCTCTGATGAAGAACATTTTCCAGGTTCCTGATGAAAAATTTTTAAATGACCTGGTACAATTTTGCCAAGTTTTGCAAAGTGGTTTTCTTTCAGGTGAGAAACAATCCTCTGATTTTCTTGAGTAGAAGTCCCTTCTTGTGGAATACTAACCCTAAAACAAGCCCCTTTCAGACAGGCTTTTTATTTTGGCACCAAATGTGCAATTTCTGAGGATACGGGATTTTAGAAGTCCTTGCCAAGCAGGTCAGCTTTGTTCTGGAAATCAGTTCCAATTTTATGACTATGATTTAAAAAAAATCACATTCTCTGAACTGGAAAGCAAAGGTCAGAGTTTAGACTGTTCATCTTGCCTCTATAAGCTTTTGTTCCAGGAGTCCAAGATTTATTTGAGGAGAATCCTGGAAAACTAACCCGAGTGGAGAAAAAACTTGCTTTTATGTGAAATGCAGTAAAAACAGACAGTTTTGAGGAACTGCAATCTACATAACGTAAATGGTCTCAGCACCAATCTTCAGACACATAAAACAGCATTTGATAGTCAGTTTTGATCTTTAAGGAGGCATGATAATCTGCTAGGCGTCAATTTAGTGCACTCAATCTTTGGCTGAATCTGAGTTTGCCATATGATCCTGGACAAATTTGCCTGAAAGGGGTAATATTAACTTCTTTAGGGAAAGGATCTCCACTGGGATTGCCTGTGGGTCATGATCTATAGGGTCCCAGCTCTGAAATAGAAGGGAGTATATGCTGATTTGTATAATATTTACATATATTTGAGTCATAATCGTACAGCTGGGAAATTCATTCCTTGGCCATTTGAGAGTCAAAGTTTGATTGTTTTAAAGTTACTACTTCTGGATTTTTCTCTCTTCACTTGTTCTCAGTAATCCTTCTATGATCACTCGCTCACTGCCACAGAATGCATCCAATGCAGACAATAAGACACAGAGTCGTGGAATGAGAATGGAAACAATCACGCACATAGGATATTCTTGTCTCAACTCAAATGTTTTATAGAATTGTTGTGGGAGAGTATTGGTAGAATGTACTGAAGCTGTCAATTTAGAAAAAAAAGGGAAAGAGTTAACATTCAAACGAGGAGACTTACCTCATAAGTTTTACTTAATGGTAAATTGTGGTCCTGTTTAAACAGAGTATTTTTAGTTTTCTCAAAACAAACATCCCTACATAAACACAAATGATGATATGAAATATAGATATAACTTAATTCACAATATTTTCCAAATCTACAGTCCACCAGCCGGTTGGTCAGGCACACTGGAGAGAAGATAATTAAGAATGTGCTAACAGCATTTCATTTCAGAGTCCGTTCTACACGGTACAGAAGTTGAAACAACATATTATAATAGGAACATACTGTACTGAAATAATATTTTAACGGGAATTTGAATATGCAGTAGGAGGGCCGCCTTTTCTGGCAGTGACCTTGTAGGTCACTTTAAGAATTTGGTTTCTCTGCATTTAAGTGAAGGAGTTGGCGCTGCATTTTGACAGGCAAATTTTGCAGACGTGTAGCTTGGGTGCAGGAAAGGTCCGTGGTGCACGGTATACACGGGCCCTGTGTGTTGGTGAGACAGCACTACGGCAACACTAGCTTTTAGCAGCTGCCAGATTTGCTAAAAGCAGCCACGTCCAATTAGCAGTAAGTGCTGTACACCTGCAGTAACTAGGAATTCAGCCTCTTCTGAGGCTGAATCTTAATATAGCTCTTTATTTTTTTTTGAATAACAAAAATCTTATACTCCGGGAGAATAAAGGAAAATTAGTAATAGCAAAACAGAAGCACTCTGAAATGCATTGTTAATATTAATTTAGAATATGGAGGGAAATGTACAGTCAGTGACATTTTAAAAACTGCATTATTTTATTTTATTTGCTGAGGAAGATTCACCCTGAGCTAACATCTGTGGCCAATCTTCCTCTATTTTCTATGTGGGACACTGCCACAGCATGGCTGATGTGTGGTGTAGGTCTGAGCCCGAGAGCCAAACTTGTGAACCCACGCCGCCAAAGTGGAGCACGCCGAACTTCATCACTGTGCCACCGGGCCAGCCCCCAAGACTGTATTATTTTAAAATACTATTTTCTCACAGTTTACTTCCAAATTTTGAATTTCATTTTCATATTAATATTACAGTTGTTTCCTTAGAAAGTTGTAATATTGTCACAGGTTCCCTATGTATGTTTCCCTGATTTTCTGCAAAACTTTTTCACCAGGACAGTAAAAATCACAGTTCCAATTTGCAGACATAGAAAAAAAAATGTTCTACTTCGTTTCAAGGTTCCCAATTCACTGCAATGGAAAGGACTCCAATATACTGTTAAAGTGTTATTTTCAACATATAGTACTTATTTTAAAGTGTTTTCAGCATTTGTTTCCTTGAACATTTGATACCCTTTTCCTGAAAGTGTTTGTTTACATTGAGAAATTATGTCTGGACAGTATAATGTTTCTTCTTTGTGATTTACTGCTTTTTCTCTTTTAAAGAATATTGTAGGAGAAAGACATCTGTTGAGTTCAGCATTTTCTCGAGCTACTAGTTACTAATAAGACTGATAGACTAATAATTAATTCACTGCAACGGGAGGGTGTACCTTTCCTTTATTCTCAGTCATAATTGTTTTAAAAGTGCCAAGAACACCAAAATAATCAAATCTAATATAGAACATATAATAACTTTTATTTGCTGACCGTACTCGGAGATTCACCATAATGAATAAATGAGGGCTATTAAAATGGCAGCTTTTTAACATACTCATTAACTACTTGACATTTTCCACTGTTTATGTGCTTTAAAGTTAGGCTTGTGATATGATGGAAAGAAGGTCCTACAAATTGTCACTATTTTGGTTTGTACTGCCAACCGCCGAGAATTAGACAATTTCTATAGACACAAACCAATTTGGAAAAATTATGCAAATAGGAAGTTATTCTCAAACTGGTTATTTGGCTGAATTTTAGTGGGTTGGTCCCCAACCAGTATCATTAGTTGAGGTGCATAGATATTGCCATAGGATTTATTTATTAAACATATACAATTATTTAGGTAAAACTTTGGCTAGAATTCATCAACATGGAATTTCTAAATCCTGCAGTTTCTGGTTTAACCTGTTTTCGTGGAAAATAATGGAAGCACATGGTCAAATAACCCCCCCCCCCCCCCCCCCCCCCCCCGAGCTTCTCTCTTTTCCTCTTTCCTATCTTTGCCCTTGCCTGTCTTTCTTCTTGCTGGCTTGTTCTTAGATTCCATCACGTTCTGTCAGTGACATCAAGGCTGCTGCTGTGGGAAAAAGTAGAGTTTTGTGATGCTCAAGATCAAATTGATTGCGATAGTGCAGAAGGAGTATCTGGAGAGGAGTCAGAGAATGCAAGAGCATGAGGAAAGGGAGAGATCTGAGATGCTCATACAAACAGAGAAAACTTTCAGAATTAGCAGGAAGAAGAGAAAAATACAAAACAAAAACTCAAATCAAGATAGTCAACAGAAATGATAATTTGGCATTCCAGGTAAGATTTAGAAAAGGAACAAAAGTTTATTTTTAATTAAGAAAGAAAATCATCTATAATTTCTGAAGTCTAGAAAGCAAAAAGTGTCTGTACTTGACATGAAATTAAACCTTCCATTGTTAGCTAAGAAGTGTTAAGTCTGACGGTCATTGGAGAGAAAATAAAACTCTCTTTCTCAACTAATATTTATGAATAATTGAAGATGATAAGGTTTTATTCCCCTGAGATCTAGTTGCTTAGCCAAAAACTTGATCAATTTCTTTTGCTCAGTCTAGTGGTCATATTACAGCAACGGTCAATCCTCTTTGAACTTACTTGGGATAATTGCTAAACCCAATGTCAGTTTTCAGTCTTTATTTTATTGACCTGTCAGCCACATTTGACCCAGTTGATCACCCCCTTCATCTTGAAACCTTCTTCACTTCTAACATGTTTCGCTCTCCTGGTTTTCCTCCTTCTTCTTTGGCTGTTCTTTCTCCGTCTCCTTTGCTGGTTACTCCTATTTCCACAATCTCTCAGTGTTGGAGCTCCCCAGTATCTGGTCCTTGGACTTCTCTCCTTTGTCTCAGTCACATCTGGTGTCATGGCTTTAAAGACCGTCTATCACTCTCTCTCTCTCCTTGAACTTTAGACTTGTCCATCCAGCTGCCTCCTTGACATCTCCACTTGGATGTCTAAGAGGTTTCTCAAACTTAACAAGTTTGAGAAAACATATTCCTAATCTCTCCCCAAGCCCATTCATCTCACAACATGGCCTATCTTGATTTATGGCAAATCCTTCCTTCCAATTCTCATGCCAAACACCATGGAGTAATTCTTAACTCCCTTCTTCCATACCGCCAATCTAAACACTAGAGAATCCTGTTGGCTTTAGGATTAAAATATATCTGGAATTTAACCCCTTCTCACCACTGACATCCCCACGGCCCTGGTCCTAGCTACTACCGTGTCCTGCCTGGAGGGTTTTAGCAGCCTTATAACTGGGTTCCCTGCTTCTGCCTTTCCTGCGCATAAGTGGTCAGCTCTAGCCATTTCTAATGTCCTGACTCTGTTCAAAATCTCCCTGTAACCTCCACTTTCCCTCTTTAAAGGCCAAATCTTCCCCCACCCATGCTTACCTCTTTGACTTCTTGCTAATTCCTGCTCATTCTGCTTCAGGCACGCAGGTAGCCTTATTGTTCCTTAAACACGTTGGGCATGCCTCTGATCCAAAACTTCTACATTGGCTGTTTCCTCAAACACATCACTTGCTCCTTCATTTTCCTAAGGTCATTATTCAAATTTCACCTGGAGCAACACCTCCCCTGACCACCCAATTGAAAATTGCAACCCTCTCCATCTTCCCGCCTCCTGCCTGTGTATACGGCGCTCCCTTCCTTACTTTAGTTTTTCTCTTTATCCTCTTCTAACCTACTGTGTACTTCACTTATTCATTTTTCTGTCTTCCTACGCTTGAATATAAGTTCTAGGAGGGCAGTGTTCTTTGTTTTGTCCACTTCTGTAGCCCCAGTGCTTAGCACAGTGTCTGGCACATAGTAGGCATTCAATTAATGTCTTGAGAATGAATTGAGAATAACAAGTTATGATTGGTCAAAATAAATTTGGTGATCTTACAGTGTGTCCTTCTCTGATTGGATGAGAAGGGAAATGTGCGTGTAGTGGGGGAGGGGTTGCAGAGTGCCATCCTTGGCATTAAGGTGGGAGTTCGCATCAAAGTGATCTAACCTCCCTGCTTGGTGGGCCCCATTCTCCCCTCCTGACTCAAATCAAAACTACTCTGGAGCACACCTTTTACTAGTGCTGAGGCTGTTTTAACATTCCACTAAAAACCATTTAAAATACAAAAACAAGGCTGTATTCCTTTTACTCTGACCTTAGAAGACTCTCAGTTTTATAACTGTTTAGAGAAAATGTGGAAAGGTTGAATATGTTTGCTGGCCTCAATCTTTTTATTACTCATCTCTATAAAGAGGCTTTTAGGGACATGTTAAAAAGTTTCCATCTCTCTTGTCTCTTGCCTTCCTTCTCATCTCCCTTCATTGTGCCCCACATGGTCGAAAACAAGACCCTGAGAGTCTGGAGGAAATGTGTTATGGTCCAAGCAGACTGGGGTGGAGCTGGCCTAGAACCTTGGATCCTGCCCTCAGAACTGCTGCTCAAATATTGCCCTCTAACAGTGAGCTCAGACGTGTTCACTATTAATAACTCACCAAGCTGTTGATTCCCCAAGAAGTAGAAGGTGTCACTCAGATGCTTTATTTGTTTGTGCCTTCTACCAGGTGTTTCTTGATGTCCAACCAGAACTAAGATGAAAGCTTTGGTTCTGAGAACAGGCGCCACAACCAAGGAGGCAAAAAGAGAAAGATAGTGGAGTGTGGTATGTTAAACTGAAAAAGCAGGTAGATTTTTAGACAAACTGAAAGCCAGTAATGACTTCATCCATTTCCTGTAATAAGGCAATGGTCTGACCTTGAGGAACCTATTAAAGTATACTCCTAAACACGGAGGCTATTTCTAGGGTTGGATGGAGAGTGGTGTTTACCTTCAATTGTATCCTGAAACAAGGTAGTTTATAAACTATGAGATAACTTATAAAACCTTAGGAATATAAAGCATTGCCAAATTGCCAAAATCCCTGGGAGTTTTGAAGTCCAATGTTCATGCCATCTGAATTCTTTGTAGTTTCATGTCTTGGCTATTTAGCATTCTTTAGAGATATCAGCATGATAGAAATTCAACAGGATTTTTTGTGCAAATTTGTTAGTTATAAGCTGGTTTGTTTTTCCTAAAAGAGATAGCAAAATAGATGCGATGAAGCAAGCTACTTTTATTCTTTTATTATTATAGATGCTTCAGGGGGCCTCCTTTCATCAAGGGAGCTTAAAATACACTTATTTCTTTAGTCCTTTTTAATGCATTTATTTAATAGTCTTCAACTGATTTTGTCCTTCATAAATTGCTCCATAATACTCCAAGAGAAGTAACAATAATGATGCATTTAGAGTCATAAAATGACAGCATGTTTGAGTTCCAGGGGACTTTTGAGAACATCCAGCCCAATGCTTTATTTTACAGAAGAGGATGGCCGGTGACTCGCCCAAGGTCTTACACTGAATTGCTGGCAGAGCCGGGCACTAAAAGCTTCCGCTCATAATCTCTCTCAGCTGTTCTTATCCTTAAATCGCAAAGAGGTTATTTCTCAAAATGAAGAAATAGCATGAAGTTATTTCTCAAAGTAGCCTTTTGTGTTTTTTGATTATATGGAAAAATAAAAATTATTATAATTTAATGACAGCAAAAAAACTCATCAAGACCCGCTAGGTGGCCTAGAGAACTCAAAATGAAACCAGAATATTGCTGTGATTTCCGTTGCATAAGACAACACGGTTCTGCTAGCATATTAAAAAAACCTGTGTTTATAAATTAGATTCTTTTTACTGTACTTACATGTTCAAAGGATTTAAGCAATGTTAATACTTCCTTGGCATGCCCCGCCCTGCCGTGCCATGCGTCGAACTTTGCACTGCAGAACACTGCCTGGTGGCTGATATCTAGACAATGGAAATCTTGGGACGGGTTTTCATTTTTGATAAAAATAGCACAACGTTGTGATTCCACTTTGCCAATGTTTTTGATGATGTAAATCAGGTGGTAGACCCAAGTGGGAAGAGCCCTTGCTCAGGGGCCATTCTTAGAGAAGTGCAGCTTCACTCCTGATTGTCAGAATCTTTGGTCCCTCTGGGACCTTTCTTTTGCAGAATTGGAAAAGCTTGGTGGAAATCAGAAGTTATAAAGTCAGTGAAAGCTTAATCAAATGTGTCTGAATCTATGCTACAGATTAAGCTATGTAGAGTTTACTCAATGCTTTAACTGAAGCGTACACGTGTGTGTGTGAACAAGCTTTGGCAGGGGTCACCATACTGTGTAAAATCCAGGTAAGATGGCTACAACTCTCAATTTGTGAAGACCAATTTCCCTCTCCCTTTAATATACACAGATTTTCAGGAGACTTTGGGGCTATCTTTGGCTCTCAGTTCTTTCTTCCTGAATTAATTCCATGAGGGTCATTTTACCCTCCTGTGGGTCATGTGCCATGTTCCATACTGAGTGGATTCAGAGGTGGAATTTATTCTCCTTCTTTAATTTCCAAAAAAGGCCACGCAGACAAGACCTTGTAGCTACTGCCAGATTCTACCAAAGAAGAATGAGATTATAACACGACAAACAAGCACCTGGAAATAGAGTATTAAATATCCCTCTTCTTAAAAATCCGTGTTTAACTCAGACTCCTATGTCCCTGGTGTTTTCAACTTTCCTGTCTTCTTTTCTTCTTATTTCCATCTTGAAAGCAATTCCAACCTCTGTAGTTTTTGTTACTGTTGTCTTATGCAGAATGTTTTGGTTCATCCTTTGTGTTGTTCTCTGCTTTCTGGTTTTACTTGAGTCAGTGCATTAGAAAACAAACAAACAAACAAAGGGCCATTGCAACAAACAATGTGCCATTGAGTATTTTTCTAAGTGAAGACCCCCACCCTCGCAAGGTGCCACTTGTTAAGATTTTACAAATACAGAAACAAGTTATTACATCAACACACACACTTAATTGCAATTAATGTATAACTCCAATAATGCACGCTTGATGTTAATTCTAGTCCTTCATTAAGGATTGGTGAATATTTTAGCCCCAGGTAGCTAAGGGAAAATTCCGCATCTTCAGTCAATCTCCTTTTGGATTTCATCTACCTCAGGTAAGAGTTTCCTTTTATATGGCCTGCTCTAAGTACAGAGAAAATTCAATTTGTTTGCAGTTGCTTAAGGATCTGACTTCCATGTGTGGTGTTTGGTGTCTAGTTCTAGCTATTTCTTTTTACAACTTTTGTCCAGTTCCATGCAAATGATGAAGGTACAGCTCTTTTAAGCACTTTCTGTCTACCGCAAAACATCTGCCTCTGAGCTGCCCTACAGCAGTGGGAATTTTGGCTTCTCCAGCTTTGGAGTGGAAGAAATAAATTCCGGATTGGATGTTCCTTCGTGAGGTCTTCAGCTCCTACTAAAATGTTGTATCTGGTTACCTTCTGATTTGCCCTAATCAGTGTAAGCTCTGTTTGCAGTAACTGGTATTCTACTATTTAAATTTTTCTTGTCCACTGTGTGGAGGGTGTATCAGTAGGATGGGTCACTACTAAAATGAGTGGGAGGCTAGAAATACACCCAAATGATTGTTATTACCTGAATACCAAATCAATGAAAAGCCATGTGTTCTATGCTTTTATACCATTTTATCAGAAATGTTAAAGCATATATTTTGCAAGATATTCCATCTTTGAGGAGAGTGGAATCTATTCATGGTAGGAAAACAATGGAATAATTTCTCTCTTAATGAGAAGGTAGCTAGAATATCAAGATTGGTTTAAATTGAGGGGCAACAGCTGAAGTGCAATGCAGTTAGTATTTCATTGATGATATTTCTCCAAAAATCAAATAAATTAACCCTTTATGCCATCTGTAGAATTGAGCACAGACATTAGTAAGGGTGGTAAATTAATGTATATCTTTCTTCCATGCTTTAGAAAAATGTTCATAATCCCAATGTCGGTTACAAGTCACATGATTTCCATGAAGAAATATGGGTTGTGAAAAAAATTTTTGATGAAAATTATTTGGATCTCTGTTAAAGGAAAAATCTCAGAGTAGAAATGTTGACATGCCAGTAGATATACAGACATATTAATGGATCTATTAGGGTAAATGTGGGCTTCCCAGGTGGGTTTCTTACTGCTCTGTAGCCTGGTCTGCCAATGCTCTCTTGCAAGAAGCTTCCCCTAGCATCCTTCCAGGCTAGTTGCTGCCTCCCAGAATCTTCTCTCCGCACCCAATCCCCCCCACGACAGTAAACTCCATGTGCATACCTATCCCGTAGACTGTTATGAGACCTAAATGAAAGCTATTTGTGAAACTGCAGCCTCTTTGAAAAGTGCCAGACAAATTATAGACACTGTTATTATGATCAGATGCTCACAAAATACCAATGGATCTATCAAACTTCAATTTGTAAGCTCTTAAAAGATACCAAATCACTTTACGATTGAGTTCCTGCCATGGAATATTGGAAAATATTTATGGGTAAGTTTCTTTTGCATATCAATGTATTTCACTACGTATCTCCTAGATTTACGGCTAGGGGTGTGACTTTCGGGAAGATGTGTACACATCATGTTCTGCTTGAATGCTGTTCTAGTGGCTGGGCAAATAGTATTCAGACATTTCTTATTGTCTGGATACGATTTCTTCTACAGCTAATTATTTAACACATAGAAATATAGGTCACAAATATAAAGAGTTACCAGCAGCAATATCTGAGTGATGCTCGCTTATGTATTCATTTTAATTTTATTTTTATCCTTATATATAATTTATATATATTTTTTGGTGTATATTAAATAATTAAAAAAAGAATAGAGTAACCATTCTCATGGAGTACTTCAAAATCATAGAAGCAATCATGAATGGAAATGAAAATTTAGACATACACTTCCCTAGACTCTTTTGCTCATATTCCTAACCCTCGGCATAGGAAGGTAGATTTCTACCACTCTTGTTTTTTAGACAGAATAAGATTCATGGGTTCTAGGGTATATTTCTATTGTATTCCTGACTGGAGAATAGATGTTCAAATCTCTCTTCTGCTTCTCTACTCCTCAGCTCTATGACCTTGAGCAATTTCTGTGGCTCAGTTTCCTCATCTGTAAAATAGGATGATGATAGAACATATCCTTTTAGGTTGTTGCTATGATTACATGAATCAGTCAATGCAAAATAGTACACCTGGAGCAGCAAGCCCTCAGTAAACGTTAGCTATTATTATTAATATTTTATTTCCAGCTCCACCACTGATGAGTCATGTGACCTTGAGCTAATTATCTAAATCTGGATGTCGGTTATCTCTAAAGGAAAGAATTGAAGTAGATCCATGTTTCTCAAACTTAAGCGTATATCAGAATCACCTGGAAGGTGTGTTAAAACACGGATTTCTGGGCCCTACCGAAGATTTTCTGCTTCAGTAGATCTAGGAGGGTCCAATGATCTGCGTTTGTAACAAGTTCCCAGGTGAGGCTGGTCCTGCTGGTCTGGAGACCACACTTTGAGAATCTTTAGTTTACTCTCAACAAAGTGGTGATTTTCCTCCTTGGCTGCAATTAGAATCCTCTAGGAATTTTACAAGTCCTCCGGCTCAGGCTGTAACCCAGACCAATTAAATCACAATCTTGCAGGTGGCAACCAGATCTTAATAGCTGTTGAAGTTCTGCAGGTGCTCCCACTGAGCAGTCAAGGTTAGCAAATACCTCTAAGGTCTCTTCCAGGCCAAAAATGACTCTAATTCTAACTTAAATCAAGAAGAAAATGAATTTGTCATGAAGACCCTATTATCTGCTCTTTCACACAAGGGTTTATTCCCTGAGAAATAAGCGTTTCTTTCTTAAGGTGTGTACTCATCTTTGGAGCATTCACTGGGGACATGCTGTGCAGCTTGTAGCAAAACAGGATGGTGCATGCTGAAATATTGCTTTGGACTTTCCAGATTATTTTTGTAAATCAGTTTTTTTGATTTGGTATTTTGGAGAGTAGTGTGGACATCTTTTTCTGCATCCAGGGGGTTGTTATCACCTTTAAGGGGTAATAAATCTCCTTCAGTCCCAGCTCTTTGTTTTACAAATTCTACGACCTTGAAAGAGAGTTTCTTCACTTCTCTGTGCCACAGGTTTCTCTGTAAAATGGGGATAATTAAAGAACCCACTTCGTAGGGTTTTGAGAATTATACAGGTCAAGTTATTCTGCACAGTTAGCACTCAAAAATGACCATGAATAATCCAGTGTTTTAAAATATATTTTAAAATGTAAACACTTTGAATATATTTCAATATGTTGTTTATGTTTAAAGATATGTAAGTTTTATTTGGAATATATTAAAATAGATATTTAAACTACACAATGGAAATATATAAAAATTATTGTGTTAAAAAGTTTACTATGTGTTTAAAATTTTCTTTGTATTTCTAAAAACAATTCATTTCCTTATGCATTATGTAATACTTATAAAACATATTTACGTAATTTCCAAGTAATAACCACCGGAGCTCCCGGAAACGTAGGATTATGATATTCTTTTGTATCTTCCTTAGGACCGACCACTCTGAGAACCACTTGTCTCTGTTCCATATGTGGTAACCTCTAGGTTCATTTCTGCCATTATTTTTACACATTCTCTCCACCTTGCTGCTTTCTTCAGTGGCACAGACAGCTTACCTTTCCTGCCATGATGGAAAGAAATATGTAGGTAGGACTTTAAGCAAAAATTACTACTCGGTATAGAAAATAAAAACGAGGGGTTATTTTTTGGTGTGTGTATGTGTTTTTGTGTGTGTCTTTCCTGCCTGCCCCCCAGAGGTGGGAGTGGGGAACGTGTCAGTCAGGGGTTAGTGACAGAATGGTGTTATCCACTGCATTGGAGGGGCTAAAAATAAGGACAGATTCTCCAAGGCTGAGAAGTGCAGAGACATCCAGGCTTGAAAATGTTGGTTGATATGGCAGAAGAAGGGTGTGTCAGCGAGGAGGCCAGTGAAATTTCCCTGATCTCAGCTGCCTTTCTAAGACACATCAGCCTTCATTCTTTCGCAAATTCAGCCAACTTGTGATGAGAACACAAAAAGGAATGGCAGAGAGTTCTGACTTGGAGGAGCTCACAGCTCATGGGAGGTTGGGGAAGGGAGAGAGAGTTAAAATACAACGTTAAGTATGACTTACCTCAGCCTGGAGGATGGAGTGAAGGATCTGAGAGGGAATGGTACCTGCAAGATTACTGTAGGTCAGGCCAGTTAGAGGAGGGCAGTGAGGAGAGAGGTGGCCCTGTGGTAATGGAAGGGAGGCTGGTAACTTCAGGGAAATGCAGGCAGTGGCCTGTTGCCGGAGCACAAACTGTGACGCTCGCCTCTCTCTTGCTTGGCTGTCAACAGGCCAGATTGGCAAGTTGGGTGATCAACTGTCCTGGTTTCCCAGAAGGTGGGACTTCCAGTACTAAAACTGGATCATCTCTGGCAAACCAGGACGATGAAACACCCTATCTTTGTGTGGGTATCTGCCTGCTGAATCATGGGCCTGTTTGTTTCATGTTTTCTGTCTGAGTAACAGAAGAATAGACAGTAGGTTACAAAAAAGAAGGAAAGGGGAGGTGTGATTTTTATAGCTCAGAAAAGACATGCGTGATGAAGGATGTGCTCATACTACGGAGGATTGCTTCCCCAGCTAAAGTCAGAGGGAGGGGCCACAAAGAACCGTGCACTGGACCTGTGAGAATGAAGGACAGTGGGAGATGCTGAGGGTAGAGTCCTTGAAATATAATGTCTGAAGATATAATCCTGGAGATTAATGGAAGAAATGGAACAGGAGACAGATTTACTCTAAAAACATGAATGGATCCTGTCATCAATTCATTAACCATGATAGGGATGGTAATGTAGTTACATTCATCGAGTCACATTTTCTACCATTTTTAGGTATTTATCAGTCACAAGGAGGATCACTGAAGATGGTGTTAGATAATTTCCTATAAAAATTCTGTAATATTGGGGCCGGCCTGGTGGCTTGATGGTTAAGTTTGCATGTTCTGCTTCACTGGCCTGGGGTTCGCCGGTTCAGATCCCAAGTGCAGACTTACGCACCACACCACTTATCAAGCCATGCTGTGGCAGGCGTCCCACATATAAAATAGAGGAAGATGGGCACGGATGTTAGCTTATGGCGAATCTTCCTTAGCAAAAAGAGGAGGATTGGTGGCAGACATTAACTCAGGGCTAATCTTCCTCAAAAAAAAAAAAAAAGAAAAAAATTGTGTTATATTAACTCATGTAAGTATCAGTGTCTATCGCACATTTGTTATTAATCTTGGGGTCAGATAGAACCTAAAAACATTTTTAAATATAGCACTTCATGTAATTGTATAGACACATTTACTTCTCTCTCCCTCTTTTTTGTTTTATGGACTTTAAATCAATTAGAACAGTGCCGTGTGATAGAAATGTAATGTGAGTCACAAGACTCATTTAAAATTTCCTAGTAATCACATTAAAAAGGAAAAATAAGCCAATGAAATTAACCTTAATGCATATATAATATATATCCAAATATTATATCCAAAATATTACAATATAAAGATGTTATCAATATAAAAATTATTGATGAGATATATTACATTCTTTTTGCTTTGTACTAAATGTTTGAAATTTCGTGTATATTTTTCGCTTATAGCACATCTCAATTCAGAGGCTAAATTTTCATCAGGAATATTTGATATCTATGTAGATATCTTAAAATTTGTAGTTGAAGAAGTAGATCCATATGACTAAGTTGTTACAAACATACTTAAAAGTTTTCCAATGACTGAAGCATGTTAGTTTCAAATTTTAAATCAATTAAATTAATTGAAGTGAAATGAAATTTTAAAAAGCCCATTCGTAAGTCACAGTAGCCACATTTCGATTGCTTCATAGCTACATGTGACTAGTGGCTGTCGTATTGTGCAGCAAAGAAGCAGAATATATTAGTAAAAGAATTTAAAAGTGGGCACATTTTATTACTCTCCTTTGTCACAGAATTACTTCTTTTTTCTTTTTAGCTAATTAGTACAACTAAACTTCAGTAGATTCTCCATCTTTTTCTGTAGGCATTGGTTCCCTATCCTCCTGGACTAGTTCCATATACTTCCTGTAGATGGCAGCACTTTCTTCCTGAAACTATGACGGGAAGGAGTGGCTAGGACCTGTTACTCAACTTCTGGGATTTTTCATAGAAAGAGTCACTTCTCTGGAAAATTCTTTGGTAGCATAAGTTAGAATCCTTTCAGTGTTATTGTCATTCTGCATAGATGACTGTTGATTATGAAAACAATCTCTTAGCCTCCAATCTAGAAAATTGCACATTCCTCAATTTGGGATGAGAGAAAAGAAGCTCTAAGGGGAGAGGAGAAAGAGATGCAATTAAAGGACTTTCATCAGAATGCTTTTGTTTGCTCGCATCCACACTTTGAAAATGATGATTCCAAGTGCCACTTAATAAAACTTTTCAATGCAGATGAGAGGTTTTTTGTTTTATATACTATGGCAAAGTTAATCTGTTTTTTTCAATTTCCACTCGACTTTGTAATTGAATTTTTTAGAATGCATACAGGGTTTCATACTGCTTTTGTATGTAAGGCATTCACATCCATTATTGAAAGAACTTAACAATAAAATGTAACTGAAGTTATATATACCTGCATAAAATTCATGTTTTTACATTTTGAAACGTCCCTCCCCTCCTCTTCACGTTGCATTTGTGATAAAGGGACGTGAGATAAGGATGAAGTAGTAACAAGAGAAGTTGGAGAGATTCAAGTTGGGTTTCCTAAGGATCTATGTACATCTTTTGAATAGCTGCTGAGAACCCCTGGTACAAAACCCCACACATAACGGTGTATTTTCTTGATTCTTTTTGACCTTTTAAAATCACAGACTCCCTTTTCTGTAATTATCACTCAGTCTGTTTCCCGAATAGAATATCAAGGTTCTGTTTGAATTTTAATCAGGATTTTGCTTATTTTAGTTTGATAGCTAGAACATTCATCCTGTAACTAGTAGAATGTCTAATATTCATGCTTTTGACCCAAAAGAATTTTTAGTTTTCTTAATGTGCTCTTTAATTCTTATCTTAACTCTAAGATATTGTGTGAAATGGGGAGTAGAGGGGAAAGTTTGGGGGAGAAAAAATGCTAGGTTTAGTGACAGGGACATGTCAGAAGTTGTACTGGCTTCTTTTGCTTGTGTTTGCTTACATAACCTCCTTTAATCTGAGTAGCAATTTTTTGTAGATAAAGAAACTTAGATTTAGAGAAGTACCATGCCTGTCATTAGCAAATAACAGATATAGTTCAGAAAACCTACTGAAAACGCTTTGTTTATCTTTTTAGCAGAGACTATATATAAGGACTTATTCTACATGAAGACATCTGAGAAATTCAAATACGATGTCATTTATATAACCTCTTGCACCGTATATTTCCGGTTCTCTTTCTGCTATTCAGACAATTCTTCCATCTGCTTCCTTAACCATTTTTCATCTTATTTTTTAAAATGTGACAATTGCCCAAAGTTCAGGACTTGGCTTCTATTTTTGATTTTGTTGTATTAGAATAGGATAATTGCTGAACAAATATTATCATAAATAGCAGTGGCTTATTTCTCGCTCACACACAGATTCTAATGCAGATATTCCCCAGCTGCTTCCTGGTGGCTGATCTCTGTTGGTGATTCAGGAATCAGCTTCCTCCATCTTTCCTATTTTACACCTTGAACCCTCTAGGAGCCCAGTGATACCCAGGGGTCTTCTCTGAGAATAATGTTTTTAAATGCGAAAAAAAAGATGTAGTGACAGATCCAATCCATAAATGTCAAAGTCAATTTCAAATTAGTGATTGGTAAATCTATTTCAAGATATCTGCATCAAGTATAGTGTGAGGTGAAATAGCTGTGGTTTCTATTGGTGACAAAGCCAAGTTTTGCTAACACTACTGTAATTTTTGTGCACATTCATCGATGAAGGAAATGTTAAGTCCAAGTTAAAACTTTTGTGAAAATAAAGATAGATTCTCCCCATCCAAGTTCATAGGACTCCCTGAATGGTACAGATCTAAGGATCGAGTGGCTCTGTACTTACCACAACCTTCTTGGAGTCCTTTACTAGACATTATGCATGCCATTGACTGACAAGCAAAGGCTTTGTAAGATACTAATAGGAGACATTTGGGGGCCAAACAAGGAAGCAGTATATACCACTTAAGTCATAGTTTATGGGCTAGGACTAGTTGTGTGGCCCCTCTGAGAAAGAGAGCCAGGAACTGTATTTCAGCTGTGTGTCCAGGAGGAAGGTGAGGTGTGGGGAGCATGGAGCAATAATTGTTTCAGGAAAGAATTACCAATGGATGCTAAAACTAGTAAGGAAATCTGTGATGAGAAACAGGATATTGTTATAGTAACAAAGTACCTCCACACAAGATACTTGTTAGTTGCAAAGGGAAAATAGTACCTTTACAGAGAGGAAGAAATCCAGCAGACACCAGCTCATCCAAGTAACAGGGTAAATTAACATCGTGCTTCCTGATTCGGTGCACAAAGGAGGAAGGACAGCATTTCTTTGACGTTCCTGCCGAAACTGCAGAACCTGAACTTAGACGTGAGGAACAGCAGAAAAACCCAAATGAGGGACATCCTACAAAATAGCTTACTAGAACTCTTCAAAATTGTCAAGATCATGAACTGTTCCACGTTAAAAGAGGCTAAAGAAACATGGTAACTAAAGACCAGTGTGATCCTGGATTGGATATTGAATCAGAAAACGGGCATTAGTAAGACAATTGGCAAAATCCGAATAAGGTTTATAGGTTAGGTAATAGTCTTGTATCTATGTGAATTTACTGATTTTGAAAAGAGTACTGTGGTTAAGTTAGAAATATGACCTTGTTTTTGGAAATGCATACTGATGTCAGCAACTTATTCTCAAACGTCTCAGGGAAAAAAATAGGTAAATGATAGACAGATGGATAGAGATAGACAGATGATAGAACGGTAGTAAATAGTTGATAGAATGATAAAGTAAGTGTGACAAAATGTTAACATTTGGAGAATTTGGGTAAAATAGGTACGGGAATATTTTGGCAACCTTCCCTTTAAGTCTGAAATATTTCAAAAAAAGAAAAATGGTTAAGCCTGACTCTTACAAAAGCAAGGAGGATGATCCAAACTTTCGTATGCCTTGTGCTTTCCTGTGGTTGCTCACTGGTGTTCTATTTAACATCAGGGTACAAGTCTAGGAGTGTCTGGCCATGTGGAAAGAAGATAGTTCTCCATATTTTGATGCCTTTTCTGCATAAAAGTAATTTGGTGTGCTGTAATGTATAGCTACTGCCTAGTAATTTGCATGCCAATCCTCTAGTTCTGAAACACTTCAGTATCTTGATATCATCTTATGTATGTAGGTAGATTTGAATGTCAGAATTGTCAGTGGTTTTGCCAGGACTTCATCTGGAGCTGGAAGTCTACTTCCAAAAGGCATCTCTCCAAGCACAGCTTCTTGAATCGCAGAAGAAAAGATCTGGTCAAACTCGTTTATTAACAAAAGCTCGTAATGTTGAATGACAGCCTCTGGGAATCTTAGGAAATATTCACTTTCATCTCTTACCAAGAGCAACCATTATAATTTTTTTACACCCTTTGGAAGTGATGAATTATTATTAAGCTTATTGTGATCCTCAATATCCCTGGTCTTCACTGATTGCATGCGTGTGTTCGGCATGCATGTGCATGCACCCACACAGACACCAGTGAGATATGGTAGTTAAAGTGCAGTGAAGATTTCTATAATTTTTAATGACCATTTGATAACGTACAGATAATCTATTGACAGCATTATGATAGTCATATTTTGGCAGATGATCCACTTTTAACTGATGTCTCACATCTTAGATTGTTGGAACCAGTCTGACTGTCATTGCCTTAGAAGTCAGGTACTGTACACTGGTAGGAAAAAAGACACCCCCAAACCAAAGGACTCTGATGTATTCGTCGCGATTCCACAGCAAATAAAATCCAGTGGAGTCTACCCCAACCTTATTAAGTTTCAATTCTTATATAAATAATTTATCTGTTCCAAACATGTATTAAAAGAAATATCAGTGAAAGGAGGCTTGTCTCTCAGGTGCAGTGCTGAAGACTGTGTTTTAGTATACCTTTTCTCAGGTATTGCTATTTCAAGAGGAATTATAAAGGCGTACATTTCTATTGATGACAAATTACTGAACTATATAGTCCTACCGTGGTCCCTTTGCTGAGAGCCAATAATGTTTCCAAGCTAAAATACGATCAGCCAATTACTAACAAGATTAAAAAGGCTCCAGAAAATTGTTTGACTGTTGAATTGTTTTAAATGTATTTGGAATAGTAGACCTCATACAAACAAAAGAAGTTTAACTAGAAACAGCACTAAAGAAAAAAAATTTAAACTCATGCGAAACCCTACCATCTTAATCATTATTTACCTTATCTATTTTTTGGGTGTAGATTCCACTCCAGTCTGTTCATATGGATTTATGTTTTATAGTTTTAAATCGAAGACATGATTTGCATTATGCTTTTTTGACGCATAAATCCTTTTCGATATTTCTACACAGTGTTAATAATTACTGGCAATATATACCTAAAAGGCTATTATTAAATTTTGTGTCAGAATTTATTCAACTAGTCCATTATTGTTAGAATTTGAAATTTTTTCCCCCAATTTAAAAGTTAAGAACCACCCCTCCTAAAAACATCTACATACCTGGTCCTCCTATTGAACTATTATCTGAGGGTAAATTCCCAAGAATAAGATTGCTATATCTGAGATTTGCAGATGAATATATAGACATACAGATTTGGATGTGTGTGTGCATACTCTTAGCGTGTATTATTTCCAAAGTGTCTTTACCAGTTAGCAGTGGTGTAGACACACCATTTTTACCATCAGCTTACCAGATTTGGGTATTAGACCCAATTTTTGCCAAACTTAATTATGGAAGGCAACAGGGAGTAGTAGAGAGAACTTGGGTTCTGAAGTTAGACGGTCCTAGGATCTAGTCGTGCTTCTTAGGGATTCCACGACCTTAGTCAAGTTGTTTCACCTCTGTGCGATCAGTTCCTTTTCTAAAATGTGATTAATGGTGTCCACTTCATAGAGTTTTTGTGGGTATCAAATGTAGTGGTGGTGGGGATACAGCATTCAAATTGGGATTCCATTAAACCGAAGGAGATGGGTTTGGGATTGGCACCAGCAGAGTCCACTGCAATGGAAAAAGAGATTTTGGACACATTGACACTACTTGCCATATTACAGGGAGTTTGTCAACTTGAAAAAAATTGCCCAGGAAACTTAAAGCTGTTTTCAATCTCCATGGACTTTTCAGTAATTTTATAGCCAGAAATAATTTGTGATTCAAACTATTACCTTGATTTAGAACTATGACTGATCTTTTGGATTTTGCATTGCAATTTTACTATAAAATGAAGGGACAATGGAGCTTTGCATACATTCAGGAAATATTTATTGAGCTCTTATTATATGCTACGACTGGTGTTAACTGCTGGTGATGCAGTGGGAAACAAGCCAGGGTCTTTGATGTCGCAAAGTTTATAGTCTTGTAGGCCAATTAATTCCTGTTTTCAATGGTATCACGTGATGTTGTATTTGCTTCTCAAGTTTATACCAGAGCACTTGGTATAACTGCCATGCAAACAGCACATTCCATCTTGTTATAGAAAATGGAAGACAAGAATATTTGTTTGGTACTGGTGTCACAAATTTATTGTTTCTTGACTAGAAGTTTTGCTAAAAGGAGCAACTCCGAATAAATTCCCCAGACTTAAACTCTTCCTTTTGGGGTGGACTTTCCCAACATTTAAATGGACCATCTCAAATAGCCTGAGCCAACAGGTTAATTCAAGTAGCAGAACTTATTCTAATAATAGTCCCACTAGTACATAGATTTAACATACGCTGTTGCACTATCTTTATTTCTCCTATCGATTGTCATAATGGCGTTTGAAACCATGAGTAATGGAATGACAGGGAGCATTTAAAATCTGAGGCTTGATGACTGATTGAATGGACAGTGAATTTCTAGTCTGCCAATAATTGGATGTGGGTGTATGTAGCGATGTAAAGACCACTGAAGGGAAAATTGATTGGGATAGGCAGGGGGTAGATTATGTGTTCTATCTGAGACTTGCCGAGTTTGAGGTTTGTCTTAGTCATCTTGGGCTGCTATAACAAAGTACCATAAGCAGGTGCCCTTAACAAAAGATTTATTTTTCACCATTCTGGAGGCTGGAAAGTCCAAGATCAAGGTGCTGGCAGATTTGATTCTGGGTGAGGCCCTCTTTCTGGCTTGCACCTGTCTAGTCACCATCTCTCTTTGTCCTCGTATGACCTCTTTTTTGTGTGCTCACACAGAGAGAGTCTCTTCCTCTTTTTATAAGGGCACTAATCCATCATGAGGGTCCCAGCCTTATGACCTAAGCTAACCGTAATTACCTTCCAAAGGCCCCACCTCCAAATACCATCACATTGGGGGTCATGGCTCCAATGTATAAATTTTCAGGGAACACAACATTCAGTCCATAACAAGGTTCCCGTGAAATGTTCCCGTGGAGATGTCAAATAGAGAGCTGGATATTTATGTCAATATTCCCATCAATCAATAAGCTTCAGAGAAAATGAGATTTTAAGATTTCTTTGAACAACAGGAAAGGAAGATCTTAATAAGATATCTTAATATGGTGGTCTGTGGAAGAATTTTAAAAAAAGCACTGACAAGGGATGGGAGAACTCAGGTGATATTAACCCGGATGGAATAGAAGGGTTGGGGGACAGGCAGGGTGGGTGAGTTAGGCAGGAAGTTCCTTGCCTCAACAAACAGCTCAGATGGTGTGTGGCTCTAGATGATGTGCTGTCATTCTAGCAGATCCGAGACCAGTCGCTCCAGCGTATGTGCTCTCACTTTCTCATTTATAAATACAAAAATATTGCGCAACACTTACCACACTTTTCTGAGAGCTAAACTGAGAATGTTAATGCAATTAAAATGGACAAACTCTTTATTTTGCTTGGAAGAGGTTTCATTATAAATATTTATAAATTAGGGTAAAGCACTCTGGACATATTTATTATGCAGCATTAAAAATGTAGTCATCACTAACAAAACCAAGCATAATTTTGACTGTTTTATAACACTCCAGTTACTAAATATAATTGAAACATAATTGTAACTAATATATAATTTAACTGTAATATTTAATTTAATACAACCATAATCAAATATAGTTTATAAAAATAACTGAAAAGGTTAAAATTAAGCTATCTGAAGAAGCATTGTAAAGCTGACCACTGCTTTCTAAGAGGTAATGGTCATGTCATTAAGTTAATATATATAAAGCAAAGAAGAATTGAGCCAATACTGAGAACCTTAGACAAAGGTGTTTTTGGTATAATTGATTAGTTATGTATGTAATTTTGCTATCATAAATCTGATTGAGTCTATTTTCTTTTTTACAAAGATTTTTGGCATAACAGGAAGCAAAAGAAGGTTAGAGAGATGAAGACTCTTTCTAGAAATCTCTCTGTACCTCAAATTAGATCTGGAGATGCTTAGTTTGACTATTTCAGCTGTTTCTGAGCAAAAAAAAAAAAGAAGAAAGTAAAGTGTTCGGATCAGAGGGAAAAAAGTTTGAAGGTCAAAAAGAGAAAAAAAAGCAGTAGAAATACAAAGAAAGCAGCTAAGCTGGTAAAATACGCCAGATATGCACTGGCAGCCTGGATTATACTAGAATTTTCTATGAAGTATTGTAAATCACCGAGAAATAGTGTACAACTTATTTGCTTAAAATTTTCAGTTAATGTGCTTCAGCAGCATTTTGCAGATAACGATTCTCACTCCCCACCTTGTTATGGAGGCAGAGCTGTTTTTCTTTGTCCCGTTCTCCATCTGTGATATACTTTCTATTGCGCAAGAGCTATAGAATTGTATCCGTGCCTATTGTTGTCTGCCTGATGGGAATTCATGTAATTGAAAGCGTTTATCCTCTTTTAGTAGAAAAATTGGGCACTTGGAAGTAATGAAATCCCCCACCTTTGTCCACGGCACAGGAAATACTCTTCGCTCATCTTTGTTCTAAACTTCCCACTTTCCCCGGTATAACCTGTTGAAAATTTAGTCCTGCACAGGCAATGAAGCTGGACTTTCTTGTGGCGGGCTAGATATCCATGTTCATGTAGTTACACCTTTGGTTGCTATTTTACCACTGATCGAAAAATAAAATTGGATCCTTTGAAAAGAAACATGGAATGACATGAAGAAAAGTCCATAATATATCACGGAGGGAAAAAAAACAAGGTATAAAGCAAATGTCAAATAAACTCTATTTTTTGAATAAGCAACTGTATATGTAGCATTTCAGTATATCTGTTCAGATATTCGCTTAATTATGAAGAGTGATTATCTCTGGGGATGAGATTGGGGAAAGTGAAAGAGACGTAGACTTTTTATATGGTGCTTTTATTTTATACACTTCTGTGTTATTTGAATTGTTTAAAATGAGCAAGTATTATTTTGTAGCTAAAACAAAAACAACTGACAAAAAACTATAGGGAGTAAGAAATTACTTGGAGTGGAATATGTTTAAATAATTAATTTGTCGATGTGCTACTTGACTATTATTTTCTTTTGCTAAATCAAAATTCCCCTGCTTTTCTCAGGAGGTTGCTTTGAGAAGGAAGGGTAAATGTTTCTAATGAAATGAACAGCTCAACCTTTCCACCTCCAGCCTAAATTCCTCATTTGGTTTTGTTAGTAACAAATGCTGCATGTGGATTTTTAAGGTAAATCAAAGAATGTGGGTGTTCACAAGGGCAGAACACACTGCCATCGTCAATGGGAAACCATGCTTTTGTTTTAACAGTTGATTTATCAAACTGGAGAAGGAAAGGAGATTTGGAACAACAGGAAGTAGGGTACCAGTAGGGGTCTCAAATGTACTGGGCATTGTGACATGCGTCCACATGTCACAAAAGAGTGGCTCTTCAAATTTATGCATCAATCTGAATCTCTCTGAACTTTCTTGATTTCACCATAAAGTAATAAAGGGAAAATTTTTGTGATTAACTTTTGTAATAACTTTTGCATCAGATTACAAAGGGTGGGTTGTATTTTGTGTGGCCATGGGTATGTGCAAAAAAAAAAAAAAAAGAGGTAGGTTCAGATCCCTTTTTGGTTTTAGTTTTTAAGGTAGAGTTTAGTAAAATCTGTGGCAGATTCTTCAACTATTGACCAAAAAGACTTTTCAGAGGATATATGGTAGAGGCCTTCTTTGGAGGAGCTTTGAGAAAAATGAAGCCCGAGGGACAAAGGGCTAAGAGTGATGATTGCACCATGACAACCTCCATGCTACTGAGCAACTCAAAATTGAGTTCTGTCAACCGGGAGATCCAGATTTGAAACCAACTGTTGAAAACTTTGTACTCTTAGCTGATGGACAGTCTCAATAATATGTACGTAAATCCTAAAGGACTATTTGGTAGGAGGGTTACAAAGATAGAAGCTCGGAGTGGTTCTAGAATGGCCAAATTGTAAAGCATTAATAGTAGGCTTGCTTTTCCTTTCATCATCTCTTCTAAAATATCCTCATCTTCATTTGACCATACCTCAAATCCATGGCTTCTTGGATTAGTAAACATCCTTTTCCTTCAGGTTCTTAAAATCTCTCTGTTATAGGTTGAATTGTGTCCCCCAAAAAGGTTTAAGTCCTAGTGCCTCAAACCTTAGCATGTGGCCTTATTTGGAGAGATGGCCTTTTCAGAGGTAATGAAGTTAAAAGGACGTCATTAGGATGGGCCGTAATCCAATATGACTGATGTCCCGATAAAAAGGAGAAATTTGGACATAGCTGTGCATACAGGGAGAATGCCATGTGAAGATGACAGCAGAAATTGGCTTGATGCTTTTACAAGCCAAGAGACACAAAGATTGCCTGCAAACTACCAGACGCGCTCGGAGAGAGGCATGGGACATATTCCCCCTCACAGCCCTCAAAAGGAACCAACTCTGCTGACACCTTAATCTTGGGCTTTTAGCCTGTGGGACAATACATTTTTGATGTTTAAATCACCCAGTTTGTGGTCCTTTGTTGTGGCAGCCCTGGCAAATGACTACATTCTCTCATTTGTGGTAACACTAATGATCTGGAACAATCCTTACTCATTCTTCTATAGAAGTGGAAAGCCTACTTATGAAGGATAATTATTTTGCTAGGGTGTATGTTGGAAGGCGGTTCCTGGGAGGTAGCTGGAGGCCTTCAACTTTGTCCTAGTTGAAAGAAAGTCTACTCGTGGAGTCAGGCAACCCAGAGACTCAGGAACACTAGGGTTTTTTCCTTGTTCCATGGGTCTTTGCACAAGTAGGAACTGTGGCATCTTCTCTTTTGCACTGATATATGTATGGGGGGATCTTGCTTGTTGTAGAGTCAAGAAAAGAATTTTCAGACAGAGTCTAATTATCTTTAAAACACCCCTTATTTCCTCTGTTGGTAAATCATTGGGCTGTGCAGATCCTCACTGGAAAATTGTTCCCCGGGACAAGTTCAAATGGATAGTTGAGTTGCTTTTTTGGATTGTTATCAGTAATGTTATTGGCTTTCAACTAAATAAACATATCTAACATCTTTGGTAAAGAGAAAACTCTCTAAAATAAGAGCAAGAAACAGATTGGGACACAATGCTTTACACAAAGTACGTGGCCAGTAGGCATTTATAGAGTTGGAATATGTTAGATTAAGCAGGTCTATTATAAAGACCATTGCTGTTAGGGAGTTAGAGAAGGCTTCTAGAAAGGTTCAGTCAGTTTTCGCTCTTGTTGCAGTGACATGGGATTGAAACCATTTCGCTAGCTGGTTAAATTCATTAGCAACCGGAGGTGGAGAATGTCTCTCCCTTGCCCTGGTGGTTCTATTGCCACAAAGTTGCTTTGGTCACATTGAATGGCGCCATTTTGGGAAGTCTAACAGCTCACAGAAAACAATGAAGTTGCTGTGGGGGAGGGGAACAAATGGTTTTTCTGAGATAATGAATAACTTTGACATTTTGTTTGAAGTTAAGTCGTGTTGTTTGAACTTTCCTGCCCCTGAACAAGGCATCATATGCCAAGAATGGGTAACAGTTTCTGGATCACTGGGGACCAATTAGTCACGGATGGGTAGTGGCACTGGATGGTGGTCTTCTTTTAATGTCTAAAACCGTACGCTGCTTGTGATGGACCCTCAGCTTAGTTTTTGCACAGAATCAGGAGAGCTGGGTTCTCACTGCTTTTTACCACCAATGTCCGTCTGCAGAGGCCTGTGATGATCACAGTGGTTAGAGATGATCAGTTCAGACAGTCTCTGTTTAGGAAAAGTATCCTCCATCCAGTGTTGAACATTTTCAGGGGAAACTGAAAGAAGCCAAAACCTTTGTAGGCCTTTATTGGTACATTAACAGAATCAGCTGATTAGATGAGCAGAAAAAAACCTGGAACGAATGAAGTCCCTGTGAACAAGTAAATAACTATACATTTATTCAAACTGCTTTTCCTTTGGTTTGTTTGTTGACTTCATTTCATTGTCATTTTCATTGACTTCTCTCTCACTTTATCATAGGAAAATAATGGAATAATAGGGTTGGGGTGGATCTTGAGCCAAGATCCAGACCAGTGTATTCCTTTGATTTCAGCAAAGATGGAACTTCAAAATGTCATCTTCATGACTACTCTCTAAGCAGCCAATTCCATCACTGGGCGAGGACTGAAGTGTCAGGAGAGGTAAAAGGAGGAGTCAGGACAAAAAGCAGATGTTAAAAGGAAGAAAATCTCTCACTTATACCCAAAACAAGAGAATTGCTCACTGATGGAGAGAAATACTAGCAAGTTCAAATAGTCCTGGAGGTTACAGCTTAGAGCACTGGGAAGAGAGAAACAAAATCTCCTGCAGGTGATGGATGTTCAAGGCCTGCCCATTCTGGGTGTCAGACAGCACCCGGACTGGGCAGGCCAGGAGAAGTCAGGCCCCGAAGTCTGGTCTAACCAGAAGATGTACTGACTTTTTATGATTTGGATAGCAAGGGTTGTGGGCAGGAAGTGAGTCACCATAAGAATGGACATGAAAGGTCATTATATCCCAGAAGGGGAGCTGAGGGGAGGATAAGGGATGGATGGGCAATTTTGGTTGAAAGTAGGAAGGTTCAGGACTTTGGAGGCGGGGAAGAACAGGCAAGTTCAAGGAAAGAGGCTGAGCCAGGGTGGATCTGGCAGCAGGAATCAGAAACATTAGTTGGGTGCCTGGAGAACAGAAGACAGGAATGGAGAATAGTTTGGGGAAATAGGGAGTACCCTAGCTGAAAGGGACCAGCACAAGCAGGTAGAAACCATCATACAGAAGTGCTAGGAAAAGGAGACGGGTTCAGTTCAGGGTGGAAGGGATGGGTGGGGGCAATACCAATGGTTCTTGCAGCAATTTTATGATGAGAAACACCAAAGCAGAGGCTGGCTGTTCTCTGCCCTGTGTGAGCAGACTGGCAGGATCGTTTGGCAGCTGAAGCAAACCATAGAGCTGTGGGTGCTGGTGGCTATTAACTGCCAAGAAACAGCAATGAGTTCTCACTTATTCAGATGGAGGGAAAATGGGTTGTGTTCAGAAGACTGGCCACAAGTCAGGAAAGGAATTTGGTATGGGGAGGAAGAAGATGTTGAGTTGATGAGATGGACTAAGTTGGTAGGTATTCAGCTTTTATGGGAGAGGCAAAAAACGTCCAAAATGGTTTTCTGAGGATGAGAATGGCATCCGAGAAAGGTTAATCCAGGTTTGTGTGGAAGCTAGCTTTGAGTGTGAGAAGCCGGAGGAGGGCATGTCCAGCTCTGAGGTTTGGATTTGTTTTTCCTTTTTACCAATCTCAAATAAGGGCATTGGTTAGCATGGTGGCTGTAGAAATTGGCAAGAAGAGGTGAAATTAGCAATTAGGTTATTTCACTGGACACAAATGCTGAATGTTGATGCGAAGAGCAAAGTTGTCGTTAGAAAAATGTGAGGACCAGGAACCACAAGAGGTAAACAGAGGCCAGAACGATTAACTCAGAGGAGACGAGTGAGCGTGAGTGCTTAAAATTCGCAATAGATTGTACAAAACCAGGAAATCCACATCTTGACACTCAACTTCCCCAGACAGAATTAGTTCCTGGCCTAATTTCTCAAGGAAGTTTCCACCTTCCTCAGAAAATCATCGACAGCAGCCCTTCTTGAATTCTCCCTTTTTGGTCATTTGAGTTCTCATGGTTAAGCCCATTTTTCTTGTTTTGTGCCCAGTGTGGAGTATAGGATAGCAGACACAGCCCTGAGCTCTTGTATATTGCTAAGAAAAGCCTGTCCCCCCCTGCTGTTTTCTTTGAGCCTTGGCAGTTCTCAGTCCTTCCATTTCCTTATATGTTTCATTATTTAACCCAGTGGTTGTCAACCAGCAGCACATTAGAATCATTCAGGAGAGTGATTCTGAAAAAATGTGCCTATGGTTAATTTCCCCAGGATTCTGATTTCATCGGTACGAGGTGGGGCCTGGGCAGGAATATTATTTAAAAGCTCGTCTCATGATTCTAAGGTGTAGCCAGGACTGAAAGCCACTGGACTTTGAAGTTTTCTCTGTACTTCCGAAAAGGTGAAGCCCAGACTTGGGTAGAATTCAAATGAAAGATTGATGTCATTGGTTGTTAATGGCTCAGTCCACTCAACACGTCCCAGGACAGCATTTGGTATCAAAATCATGGGACGAAAATATTGACCCGTGGTCAGCTTCTAACCCTTTATGGTCCTGAAAGTGTTTTTGCTACTTTGTCTCTATCATCACTGTGTAGTAGAAATTTCTAGTTAGACGTTGTCTCATTTTTTACATGATTTTCAAACAAAACATAACAAAGTTATTAAATATAAGTGGCTGCTAAATATTCAGATTTTGGTCATCGTTGTTATAGAATGCAAATACTACTGGAGCTACATCTTTTTTTTTTTTTTCCTTTTAAATCTACACATTTTTTTCAAACTTGTTTTAAAGTAGAATTTTATATATGGAAGGATCCTTGAGGATTATTTTAACGTAAGCCCTTATCTTGATACATGAGGAAACTGAGACTCCAAGAGATGAAGTGATTTTTCTAAGGGCACACAGCTAGTTCAGGACAGAGAAAGTGAGGCCAGGACCCCGATGCACTGTTTCCCATTCCAGAACATTCTTTCTTCTACATCCTGCTTCTCCCCAGTTTCCATTCCTTTCTTTGTATTTTCATCTATTTTCTTTCTTTTTTTCTTTTGAGGAAGATTAGCCCTGAGCTAACTGCTGCCAATCCTCTGCTTTTTTTTTTGCTGAGGAAGGCTGGCTCTGAGCTGACATCCATGCCCATCTTCCTCTGCTTTATATGTGGGATGCCTACCACAGCATGGTGTGCCAAGTGGTGCCATGTCCGCTTCATGATCCGAACCGGTGAACCCTGGGCTGCCAGAAGCGGAACGTGCGCACTTAACCGCTGCGCCACCAGGCCGGCCCCTCATCTATTTTCAACACATTTTTCTAGCTGTTACGCATCCCAATTAGGTACCAGACAGGTCGGAATGACTTTAACTTTTTATTTAATGGAGCAGAATAAAATATCTTTGTAATAAACAGTGACAAATATTTGTTTGAAAAGTATTATGCAAAAGATACATTTTCAGGATAGGATATATTTTCCAAATTAAATTTTTAGTGAAACAGCAGAGCTCTTAAGAGTAGCTGGTATAACTGGTTTTGTTGTTACTGTTTTCTGTAAAGAAGAGCAGGAAGCAAAGATAAGTAGTACTGAATAAACAATAACAACTAAAATTCTAAAAGATAAGATACACATGGGCAAAGTTCTTCGTTAACTGTGATACACTGTAGAAATGTATGTTATAGTCATATAAATCATGGAATTATGAAAAGTTGGGAACTTGGGTTATTGGGTTCAAACTCGTTTTAAAAATGAGTACTTCAAATTTTGCTCGACTAAAGGTCAACCTACAGCCTGTTGAAATTGGAACTTGAATCTGATTCTCCATCCTTCTTGTTTGGGATACTAAAAAGTACAAGAGAAAGAAATTTATCAGTTGTCGTTTTCTTTTTATGAATGTAATATATATTCATATAGAAATGTGAATATAGAATATTAATTATAGGAGGACAAGCATTGTTTGTATTTTTATAATCCAGTTTCCTCACTTTATGCAAGATGATGAGTCTATTTTTGAACAAATTGTTTTGAAGAATACTATTATAACTCAATGTTATAATTGGATTTATTATGCATAATGATTTATTTAGCCATTTCCCCATTAACAGATGTTGGGTTTTTTAGTTTACTTCCAAGTTTTTGGCAAGTGATTCTTAACGAACATCTCTATTTATCTTAATGTGTATCTTAGATTACTTCTTTAAGATAAATAATTTTGAAAAACTATATGACTCTTGAGAAATACTGCCATGTTTCCCTCCAGAAATGCATACATCAATTTAAAAGTGTGTGGAGGTGCCCATTTCACCACTCTGTTATTCTGGCCTCCTTCTATGAATCAGGCTACCTGATATATGGCTCGCCTCCAGAAATCTAACCATTTAAACACAGGAAGTGTAGGTGTGAATGGACAATTACATCCTGAACAAACGTGGGAAAACGTTAAGGATAAATCAAAGTCAACTGAAATATTAAGTACACCTCCAATCCCCCACCTTGTCCCTGTTCTTCCCAATATCTCACATCCAAGCACTGAATTCGAAATAAAACTTAGCCTTATTTTGCACGACACTTCAGAGTTCTGAGCTAGTGGTTTGTGGCATGGACCGACTTCTCCTCTCCAGCACTACTGCCTTCATGAGGCTGCAGCCGCCTGCATATCATCCTGTCTGCCCTAAAGCCACTACAACTTGTGTGACAACTTATGTTGGGCCGAAGGGGCAAGTGATGGCTGACATCCGGCTCCAATCTGCTCCCCAAACCGAAACATTTGCAGAGGGCTGCACACACCTGGAAGAAGCGGTACCTTCTGCCAGTTCCCTCAAAAGCAGCAGCAGCCGCCCTGGGGGCCACCTCTCCCTCTCCTGGGGAGATGCTGGCTATTTTGCTGGCTGGAAGAGGACAGAGGATTTGTTGCCAGGAGCCGGGTTCTTAAGTGCCATTGGTCCGTGCAGGGCAAGACAGGCAGAGGAAACACTCTCGGAGCTGCAGGAGCCTTGTAAGCCTGGTGTAGACAATAACCAAAATAGGTGGATTCGGAGTAGTCTAACAGGAAGTGGTATTAGAAATTCTGTATGTGTCTGTTTAGAAAATAATTGCATATTTCACTTTTCATAGAAAATGTATGTGCGTGTGTTTGCGTATATTTAAATAAACTCTTTATTTTAGAACAGTTTTAGATTTACAGAAAATTTGTGAAGATAGCAGAACTTCCCTCTATGCCCCGCACTCAGTTTCCCCTGTTGGTGAGATCTTATGTTAGTGTGGTATGTTTATTACAAGAAAGGAGCCAGTACTGATACATTATCATTACTTAAAGTCTATAGTTCATAACAATTTCCTTACTTTTTCCCTAATGTCCTTTTCCTATTCCAGTATCCAGAACGCCATGTTACATTTTGTTGTTATGTCTTGGCTGTGACAGTTTCTCAGACTCTCCTTGGTTTTGATGACTGTCAATTTTGAAGAGTGCTGGTCAGGTATCTTATAGAATGTACCTCAACTGGGATTTGTCTGTTGTTTTTCTCATGCTTAGGGTTCGATTACGGCTTTTTAGGAGGAAGATCATAGAGATGAGATGCCAATTCTCTTTACGTCGTATCAAAAGTACACACTATCAATATGATTTGTGACTGTTGATGTTGACCTTGACCATGAGACTAAAGCAGTGTTTATCAGGTTTCTTCACTGTCAAGTTACTTCCTAGCCCCCTTTCTAGACTGTATTCTCTGGAAGGAAGTCACTAGGAGCTCACTCTCAGGGAGTGGGGAGTTACGGCCCTGATCCTGGGCGGTGGAGTATGTACATTTATTATTTGGAATTCCGCATGGGAGAATGTCTATTCTCCCCCACTTATCTATTTATTCAATCATATATTTATGGCAATACAGATTCATGGATATTTATTTCATACTTTGCGTTATAATCCAATACTTTATTTTGTTGTTCAAATTGTTCCAGTTTGGGGAGAAGACACATTTTGAAATATAAAAACACTCTATCAAAGAACTAAGTCAACTTCAGTAACAGGAGAAAATGCTTTATTATTTTCCTAATGCGTCTTATTTATACCATCTTCCATCAAATACAATTCTGATTGCTCATAGTCTAAAAATTGCTGTTTGTTTTCCAACGTGCTAAAATCAGAGAAAAAGTGACAAGTGCTCAAGGCTGAGTTAGGCAATGTGTGACTCAGTGTTAAAGAAATGCTTTCCCCACCTCCTCTCCAAATTTCCTTGATGGCGCATTGCTCCTGGGACAAGGGTAAAACTCTTAATGTCACTATTTTTGGGCTACGTGGTGTAGTCACTGTGGCCACTGTCACCTCCCTCATTGGGTTCCAGTTGCTAGGACTTTTTAAAGTTCCCTTAAGATATTATTCTTCCCACCCAAAAGCTTTTGCATATTCTAGTTTTTCGTTTTAGACAGTACCTTCATGAGAATTCCCCACCCCAAACCTATACCTTTCATTCACATTTTCAGTTGTGGCAGCTGGCAAATCTGAAATTTGTAGGGCAGGCCAGCAGGCTGGAAACTCAGGCAAGAATTAATGCCGCAGTCTTCAGGGAGAATTACTTCTCTGGGAAACCTCAGTTTTTGATTAAGGCCTTCAACTGATTGGATGAGGCCCACCTACATTATGGAAGATAACTTCAAGTCAACAGAGTGTAGATGTTAACCATACCTACAGAATCCCTTCACAGCAATGCTTAGATTATTCTTTGATTAAATAACTGGGTACTATAGCCTATCCAAGCTGACCTGTAAAACTAACCATTACAGTCAAGAGAGAAAAGTGCTATAAGAAAAAATAAAAAACAACATCCCGACGATAGGACAGTGAGAGACTGGAATGGGAAGTGGAGTGGGAATGTACTTTAGTTGGGGTGATCATAAAGAGATAGCATTTGAGCTGAGGTATGGAAAGATAAGAAAGAAGGAGAAGAACCAGTCATGCCAAGAATTTCCATTTCTACAAATTCCCAGATGATACTGATGCAGTTGCCTGGGACCACACTTGGAGGACCATGTTGGTTTAAGGGTGCACTTCTTTTATTACGCAGTTAATCCTAGGAAGGCCCCTTAGCATCTCAGAGTGATCATTTTCCTCAAAATGCCTATCTCACTTGCCCGAGAGGTTGAGAGTTTTGTTGAGAAGGTAGAATCTCAAGAGGAAAGCTTTGAAAGACCCTAGGACCCAGTAAGGATAAAGGCCTGCTGGACGTGAGCACAAGGCTTCCTTGGAGGTGATGCTCCATGCAAATTCCATCAGCTTTTAATGAGTTATGAGGCCATGATTCTAGGTTGTCACTCTGGGAAAGCCACTTAACCCAATAGAGGCTCAGTTCCTAATCTACACGGAGAAGAGATTATAATGGATAAGCAAGTCTGCCACGTACTGGGTTGGCACACTTGTGTGATGAGATTTGTCGGGAGGTATGTTCAAGTACTTTGTCATCAAGTGATGGATGTGTGTTTTGTGCGAAGAAGGGGTTATTCCTATATGAATGTCCTCTTCACCCTTCCATTTTCTTCCATGAGAGGAAAGTCTTGGTGTAGTAGGGATTGCAGAGAGCCCAGGGTTGGACAGAGGAACGGTCAAGCTTTTGTAAGTCTCACTCTTCAGGTGAGTGGGCAGTGAGGAAAAAGATTGTGACCCATTAAATTAGATGACCTCTAAGATCCTCTCTAGCCCTCACATCCTGTGGTTACCTGGCTTGTCCTCACAGTGTGCTCACAATACTCCTGACTTTGACATAATTTTAACATTAAAGTCCCAAAGCTGCTGCAGATCACAGCTGCTGGAGAAGTAGCTGGTAGTGGTCTGTTTCCTGAGAGAATTTTCCTGATTCTAGTCGGGCGAGGACCAACCTCCAAAGTCGGATGTTCATTGCAAACCCTGCATTTCCAATTGCACCATTCCCCGTCCAGCAAGAGGCTCATCTTTCTCGCCCTTGACCCAGTTCCAGGTGAGCTGCGGGGCAAGGAGCTATGCTGGAGAGGCGCTGTTCCAAAAGCTGAAGACCAGGAAGAGCCTGGTGCTCTTTTAACTGAATATACTCTTTCTTCATTTCATCCTCACTGGACTTGATTTAGAGAGCAGTTAATGAAAAGCATGCCATTTTCCCCAGTATTGCATTTTTAAACAACACCATCAACAAACAACCATTTATATACACAAATGTTGCTGAAGGAAACATTTGGCCTTATACAAGAGTATAAACCTCTTTATACAAGGATATGAACCTCTTAGAGTGCCTTTTGTTGACTTATTTTAAAAATATGTAATTTGACATATACAGAATTATTAAGGAATTTTATGCTGGTAGACACCAGTCTCTCCTTGAAAAGAAATAGCAGAGTGTTGACTTTCCTGGCCCAGAAAATTTCACTCCCATTAGTCTCAACTATCAGTTGTGGGATCCATTTGTTCTATTTATTAAAGGCAGTCGGGGGAAGCATGCACGAGAATCTTGAATTTCTTGAAGGAACATAAATGTGACCATTATACTGAAAAGCAGGTCTCATGGAGTCTAAAAGGGGAGTATTCACTGTGCCTTTAAATTTGTCCTTTGGGGCCAGTTGTTTCCCTGGATGAAATGTAAAGCAAATCACAAGACTTTCTGGTGACTTCTGAGCAATAAAGAGCCTCTAGTCACTAATTAATATAACCAGTCCAATGCAAATATCAAACCGTGCAAGTTTCATTTAATGTTGTGTCACCTCCCCTTTCCCACTTCAGGTCTCCAACAAGCTTGCTGCCTGCAGTGGGATAGAGGGCAGTGGGCCTCTTTTTCCTTCAATCAAATGTGCTCCTCTTTGTGCATCTTGCCAGCTGAATTTCTAATCCCTGCAGGGTTGAAATGGGGGGATTAGGAGGAGAGGAAAGGGACAGGAAATGTTGTGGTGAGCTGGTGTCATGCTTTCTGGGTCTGGCAGGTGTTAGGAGCTGCCTCCCTCTCTCAGGGGCTCATTCCTGGGCTCTTTTGATACACTTTCTCTACCCCAGCTCTTGGTATCTTTCACCTGTGGATCCCTCCATGCAGGTAATGTCACATCCTCTGGCTGGTTATGGATGGCCCCTGCTCAGCCTTGAGAATCAGCAATGCACTTGCTATTGAGGTCACCTGTTCCCTTCAGGCAGTCCTCTTGGGCTGGATCCAAGTTGAACCCCATTGGTTCTCTCTTACATCTGGCCCACATCAACTCTATCCTTCACCTCCATAAACTTTGGGAGCATAGCCCAGTCCCAACACAGCCATCTTTTCTTGCTTGCCATCAGAGTTGTGGGCCAGCATTCTCCTGTCCTTAAGATTTCCAGGTGGATCAGACACAGGAGGCTACTGTCTGCCATTTCTCAGAAGACACTTACCAAGTCTGCTGGTCGTTGTGTTGAGGCTCCTTTCCCAGGGCTTGAGATGAGTGTGCGCATGTTCCGCCTCTTCCACCTGAGGTGGAGGGCAACTCGCAGCAAACAACTTTCTCCAAAAATCCTCTGATTTCCCAACTCCCAATCCTTTTATACTCTTGATATGTGAGAGAGAAGAGTGAAATGCCCCTCGCTACCTTTTCCCCCCAATACTGCATGGCGGTCTTAGACCACTTTGGATTGTGCCGTCTGATATTTAGGGCTCTCAGCCCAACACTGGGACTAAATGGCTCCATTTTAACATTCTGTTTGTGTATATATGCCTACATTTGACCAAATAAACATGGTTCAGCTTGTTTAACCTATTGATTGTCAAATCACTTAATTCAGTTGCTAAAAAAACTGAAATAACAAGGCCAATCATTCTACCACCAGGAGTCTCCATCATGTCATCCTGGATTGATTCCTGAACTTAGCCTCCACCTTCAAGGAGTTTATAATATTATTTGGCAAATTGGTTTTATAATTGGAATTTCTGGACGTCGAGTAGAAGACTATATAAAGTTGGACAGCAGGAGACTTCCCAAAAGTACCAATATAGGCAGTAAATGCCATAATGATCATGAGGAGTTTATGGTGATTGAGTACAAGTGTTGCATCTGGTCCTGCACAGACAGAGCACCTCCAGGCCAGCTGACCTGCTGCTGGGTGTATCTTATTAGGGGCCCTCGCATCCATTCTGTTCATACCTCTTGACTTTGTCAGCTGTGTGGTGGATCTCTGGCCACTGGGCCACATTGTTACAGAGTCCCTGAGGGTCCTCAAGATGAGAAGTCCAAGCTGTGGACTGAGCTGGGACTGAAGAATCTCAGAGTGGACTCAGTGTCCTACTGCAAAGAAACTATCTTAAGCTGTTAGGGCAGGGCTGGGACACTTGGAGACACGCGGGTTTCAGGGCACCTGCTGATCAGAACGTGTCTTCTCAACCGTTACTTTTTGAGGAATGGGTATTGTTCCATATTTTAGATAGTAATAAACACCTGGGAAATGCTAAGTGACTCAAAATAACAGGCAAAACACCGAAACAACCTTTTATCTACGTGTAGTTAGACAACAGGTGGAGTAATTTTATTCATTCATTTATTCTCTTCCAATACATTTACTGAGCACATGTGCCCAGCAGTGAGCTAGGGACCCACAAGGATCTCAAAATCTAGTAAGAAGCATAACACTAAAACAATATGTGGGGCCAGCCCCGGTGGGCTAGTGGTTAAGTTCGGCACACTCTGCTTCGGTGGCCTGGGTTCATTTCCCGGGCACAGACCTACACCACTTGTCTGTCAGTGGCCATGCTGTGGTGGCAGCTCACATACAAAAAGAGGAAGATTGGCAGTGGATGTTAGCTCAGGGTGAATCTTCCTCAGCAAAAAAACCCCAAATCAGAAACAATCTGTGCAATTCAAAGCGACAATCCTATACCTACTCCCATGGAGGATTAAATCTATGTGGTTAAGTTGTTAATTTTAGATCCATGTACTTGTAACATAAAAACACATTTTAAAACATATTAGAGGAATAGGATGGTATCTTTGATGACAGTGTATTTAATTTTCTCTTAATTGATTTCTGAAAATTTGGAATAGGTTAAATTTAACGTGGAAAAAGAGTCTTAGTAAAAAACTTTCTTTGATGTCTATGTTACAGATGAAAAAACATAAATATACGACAGTTGGGTTTTCTTCTAATAGAAAAACAACTATTTGGCTTCTTTTTTGTTGTTGTTGCTGTTGTTTTTGAGGCAGATTAGCCCTGAGCTAACATCTGCTGCCAATCCTTCTCTTTTTGCTGAGGAAGACTGGCCCAGAGCTAACATCCGTGCCCATCTTCCTCTACTTTATACGTGGGACGCCTGCCACAGCATGGCTTGGTGAGCAGTGTGTAGGTCTGCACCCGGGATCTGAACCTGTGGACCCCACGCTGCTGAAGTGGAGCACACGGACTTAACCGCTGCGCCACAGGGCCAGCCCCAGCTATTTAGCTTCTTTTGTAAACATGAAAAATTTATTATAAATATAAAATTGCTTCTTTCCATTAAAAGTATGTTAAAGGTCACAACCATTGTTTTCCTGTCTCTTATTGGGACCCACAATCTCCAAATCCAGCGGTTGTATTTATTGATATGCATAAGTAGAAAGACTAAAAGATATGGTTAAGGAAAATCGCATGATTCGTGGTTTCAACTTTATTGATAATTTTGTGCATAAAAGGATTCTAAATTAGAGTGTAGACAGGGCGGGCCCTGTGGCTGAGTGGTTAAGTTCACGCATTCCGCTGCAGGCAGCCCAATGTTGTGTCGGTTCGAATCCTGGGCGCGGACACAGCACTGCTCATCAAACCACGCTAAGGCAGCGTCCCACATGCCACAACTATGAAGGACCCACAACGAAGAATATACAACTATGTACCGGGGGCTTTGGGGAGAAAAAGGAAAAAAATAAAATCTTTAAATTGGACTGTAGACGCATTTACCATTTGAGTCCCAACATTTTAGCTGTATATCAAGGCATCTTAATTTCTAATATTTGACAGTTCAGCTTCAAAATATTTCCATTTATTTTTATGAAAGCCACAGCCCTTTTCCTGAAATCATGGCCACAATTTTGTCGACAATCTACCATTTATTTATGGAGTTTAAAATATTTGCTTGTGCTCTACAATGCTTCAGTGCGAGAAAGAGAAGGTGGTTTGCAATGGGTGTAAAAACACTGTAAAATAGTAAAATCTGGCATTTTAACAATTCATTCCAAAAACATACTGGATTCATAAGTGAGTTTCTGTTTTTCAAGTTTACATAGCTTGCTTCTGGTGTCAATGTTCTGCTCCACACCTAAGGTGCCACTACGCATGGTTATTTTTTATCCCCAGGGAAACAGTCCTGATTTGTACTGAATTTCAATGATGTTGTGTTAAGCAAACTATCATTTTGGAATGGTAGCAGGCAAACCTTCAACAACAACTCTTTATTTCATCTAAAACTTTCAGGCCACACAACTCTGGCCTTTATCACACTTTCTGTTACCTTTAATACTCTATTAGCTTGTGCTTCTGGTTCCCAATAATTGTTAATTACCAAGAAAATAATGACAGAAACTGGGAAGAAGAATGTGCATTTCCTACATCATTGTGTTTAATCTTTGCAACGACCCTTTGAGGTAGGAACTGTTCCAACTTTATAGATCTCCAAGCCTTAATTTGTCCAAATTCATCCAACCTCTAGGTGGTGGAGCTAGTATTCAAACCAAAACACGTGAAAAGATGGTCAGCCTCACTCACAGTCAGAAAGTACCAATTAAAACTGCACAGAGACACTATTTTGAGAAACATCAAAAAGTTCAAAGATCCACCATATTTGTGAGGATGTGGGAGTTCAAATTGTACAGCTGCTATAGAGTGCATTTTGGCCACATCTACTAAAATTAACATTGCACGTATTTACTCCTGTGAGAACTGACTTTTGTACAACATTTCTAATTGTAGCATAGTTGATAACTGGAAAAATCTGGGAACAATCTTAATTGACATTGATGGGGAATTGGTCAAATAAATTATGGTTCTTCCACACAATGGAATACTATGCAGCCATAAAAAGGAGGAAGATGTTTATGTGGCAAAATGGAAAGCTATCCAAGACATATTGTTAATAAACACAAAGAGTATGGCACAATGGCACAACATAGGGCACATATTACTATTTTTAAAAAAGGATGTGGAAGAATGTGTGTGTGTGTGTTTTAAATGCATGGAATATCTTTTGAAGGAAACCTTTAAAAACTAGTAAGATCTGTTGCCTCTAGAGACAGGAATTGGTGAGTGAAAGGCAGAGGTGGGAGGACATTTTCTCAATATGGCTTTGGAAATATCATCTAAGGTTTCAAACACAATCTGCATTATATACTTATAAATGAAATTGTAAAATGAAATAATATCTGAAAACACATGACAGGTGCTCAATTAACAGTTATCAGGATTTACCTTAGGCGTCTGGTGAGGTGTAGAGATACCAATAAAGAAATCAACTCTAGAGAAAGGATGTTTTTGGATATTTTGGTTGTTGTCAAACTAATCTGAAGAAAAGTTTCAAAAATTGATGATCATGCTCATACTGCACTAGCTTAGAGTGAACAGAAATAATCCTTACTGCCAGTCCAGCTTTCAGAGAGACCAAGGCAATTGGTTTCCTTTGCTAACTCCTTTCCTCCCCATGTATAGACCGGGGTGATAGATAATGAAGCTCTCAATAAGATACAATGCTATTAAAGCCATTGTGAGTGAGGCCCCAAAGGGGTACAGGCTCAGATTCATGAGGTTCTGGTTCAGAGTTTCTACAGAAATTCCTTTAAACAACGTAAAGAGTATATAACTGGAGTTGCAATTGACCAGTGAGAAAATGCTAGATTACCCAAAACAGCAAGCAGGTCAGGGGGGCAAAGGTGGAAAAGTATGTTAAGTATATAGCAAAGTATGAATTTAGGCTGACTGGGAAACATTAATCTGAATGAATGCAGCATTTATTTTCAAGAATAAGCATGTCCAGGTTCATGAGGAAAAGCTATATTTAGTTGGGTTGTTTTTATGCCCATTCTGAAAAAGCTAAATTATCACATCAGAAAGAGTCAGAGATCACATTTTGTGTGAAAGAAAAGCCAACAGAAATGGGACTGATAGACTGAAACTTTTGGGTATTTTATACAAGCATTCAGGAAATAATCTTATTGCTTTTTATGGTCTTCTATCTCTAGCATCACAATATAGTGAGGGAGTAAATTTCAGGTATTGAAATGGTTTCCCCTTTAGTTTTCCTCTGGGAAAATCATTAGTCCCTCTGATTTGACTGCTATGGAACGTGTCCTATGAGAGCCATGCCTCTGCCCTGCTGACATGCTTGTGCTTGTTTATTACAGATTATTAATTGCTTACAAAAGAAGAAAGACTGTCCCTGTGAGAGTAAGAAGGACACATCCCTATGGGAATACGAAGAAATTTACTTAAGCTCTGTAGGGGTTAACCAAGGGATGGTTTGATACGGCTCATTCTCATTTTGAATTTCCAAATTTCCTGTGAAAGAAAAGCACAGACTATATTTTACATGCAGATTCCTCCTCCCTGGCCCTCTGTTTTCCTTTTCATGCTTTTGCATGTCGACAAAGTAGAGATTTCCTTAGTTTAATAAGAATTCCTTTTTTAAAATTCAAATACTTGCCTCTGAGGCAACAATGGAAATTAGTTCAATCAGCTATGTTCCTATCAACTGCAGGCTGAAATTAAGACTTGAGCCGACTGGAATTTTGAAAGGCTGGGGGTTGGGAGGGTGAGGCAATTGTACGACTTGAACTCTGGGCTCCCCATGGAAATCGAGGCCTAAGAATGTTGGGTTGAGGAAGGAATGTCAGGGACTGGGGCTGTGAAAAGGAAGCTGAGCGAGTTGAGGACACACCTGTAAGAGAGAACACATCGGCCGGGCAGGCATCTTTCTCTGCTGTGAGTTTTGATTAGAGTTCTGGGTCTTAGTGGCGTGATCCATGTTGATTAGGGCTGGCCTGCAAAGACCTCGAGCAGAAACAGGCTTGACAGCAGATAAGGATGAGGTAGAGATGTATTGAGGACAGGAAATTGAGAAAAAGGACAGGGTGGAGAAAAGGGAAAAAAATTACAATCTGTACAATTTAATCGTTCATCAGTCTTTGGCATAAAAGTTTGTGGGATTATTTTTTTCTTTGTATTTATGGTACAAAAAGCTGCCGGCAAATGTCACTAAAAGTAATATCTTTCTTTGAGAATCAACCAAAAATTTGCTGTTAAATTCTTCTGAATCTTTGAGTGTTTATAATCTTATTCCCAATAATCTTTCCAGTTCTTTTAGGAGGCTACAGTTTTCAGGAAGATTAGCACTTTTTGATCATAAAGTGGTTTCCTTGAGAAGTGTGATGGCAAAATGGAAAGGCACTTTAATGTCTTTCAAATTAGATTCTTTTGGAAATTGAAATGTATCAAATAAAGTAAAGCAATTAATTTTTTTGGTTAAAGGTATTACATTCCTCACATTTGTACAATTTAGCAGATACAAGAAGGATTTGAAGTTTTGCTTTAGCTAGAAAGTTCAATTCAAATGATATGGATATGTGTCAGACCTTAATGAACTGTCTTCCGAGAGTAATGAGTGGAAGGTGGATAGCTCATTTCTTCATCTTTTATAAGGCAAGTCATTTCTCTGAACACAAGTTTTTTCAATGCTTTTAACTTATATTCTCAAACACTTCTCCCCATTCCTTTCCTAGTGATTTGAGAATGTGTCTTGTTGCGTTTTCCAAAGAGTTGGGGATTTTTAAGACAGTAAGAATAGCCCACTGAGCCATCAAGATTATGTCTTAATTTGATTATGCTGATAGTGGCCCACACAGAAGAAGAAAGAATGCAGTATCCATATGGAGAGACGAGGGCTGGGGTAGAGAGAAGGATGCATCTTAGATTTGAAGACCCAGATTCTAGTCCAGCTCCTCTGGTTGTATGACCTCCAGCAAGACTCCTCTGCCTTTCTGGGCTTCAGTTTCGTTATAAATACAATGAAGAGATTGGACTTGACAATGCATAAAGGGATCATCAATTATAATAGCCTATTAAGATAAGAAATGATAAAAAAAAAACTGAGTTGTTCCAGAAAATATGAATCTGCTTCCAAATTTTTCTGTAAGTTGTGGTTCTGAATTCTAGCCATGATATTCTTTCCTTGTGAGTTAAGTTATTGAGGAAGTCGGTCAACAATGCAAATATGATATCTAGGAGGGCCTTAAACATTCATTATTCAAATAGTATTTATTGGGGGCCAACTAAGCATCAGGCATTGTACTAAGCAATGGACTCATGACTTGGAAAAAGACAATCCTTGTGTATCTTTTTGTGAATTTAAAGATCAGTGAGAGGATACAGAGAAATACATAGGAAATTCCAACAGCGTGATAAGGGCTATAACCAGGGGTGTTTAGGGAGCTCTGGGCATTCACAGGAGAGGCACTCAATAGGAAATCAAGGAAGGCTTCCTGGTGGCTGTGATGTCTCAAGGGAGACATGAAGGATGAATAGGAGTAAGTTTGATCAAGAGGGATGGGAGGAAGATTCCAGGCAGAGTAAATTGCGTATGTGAATATTTAGACACAGACAAGAGTCCAGAGGGTTTGAGGAACTTGAAAGTAATTCATTATGGCAGGAGAACAGAATCTGTGGGCGAGTGGGTGGGAACTGTGGAGAAAGCAGAATAATAATTCAAGTTCTTTTACTCTGGATGAAGGTAACTCCTGTAATGTGGAGAATGGATAGTGAAACAAAAGGGCTGGAAGCACAACTTGGGAGAGAGGATAGTGGCCTGAAAATAATGACGATGAGAAAAGGGAGTAGACTCAAAAGAGATCAAGGAGATGGATATAAAAAAGATTTGTGATAGATCAAATATAGGGAATGGGAAAGAGGGTCAGAGCTGAGGGCTGGATTTTTTTGGCTTGTACAATTACATGAACAGCAATGCCATTTGCTGAGATAGGAAACAGAGGGAGGAGTAGATCTGAGGAAAAGATAAGTTAATTTTGGAAAAGTTGAGCTTCAAATGGCTAGTAAATAGTAGGCACTCAATGAATATTTATTGAATGAATGAACATGCAAGTAAAAATGTCTAATAGCTATCTGGAAATGTGAATCTCCTGATCAAGAAAGAGATCTCAGTCGGAGATTTCTATTTTTACGTCTTCGATGTACAGATGAAACTGAAAACCCTGGGATTGGTTGAGATCATCCGGGGGAAGGACTATAGAGGAGACAAGGGGGCCTAGGGACTGAACCCAGACAAATACCAGCACCTGAGCGCAGACGGGGCAGAGATGCTAGCAGAAGAAGCTGAGTAGAAGGAGCCATTAACATAGGACTAAACACTAAACCCCTAGAGGTAACCTCTGTGATGACAGACATACTTGTTTAGCTCATTTTTGGGGTGCCTGCTATGGATTGAATTGTGTCTCCTTAAAATTTACACAATGAATCCCTAAGCTCCAATGTGACCATCTCTGAAGATAGGGTCTTTAAGAGTCATTAAGAAAGTCATAAGGGTGGAGCTCTAATCCAATAGGACTGTGGCCTTATAAGAAGAGAGAGCTCTCTCTGCTATGTGAGGACACAGGGAGAAGGCGGCCATCGGCAATCCAGGAAGCGAGCCCTCACTAGAACTTGACCACGCTGGCACCCTGATCTCAGACTTCAGCCTCCAGAACTGTGAGCAAATACATTTCTGTTTTTAAGCCACCTGGTCCACGGTATTTTGTTATGGCAGCCTGAGCTAATTAAGATAGTGCCCGACACTTGGAAATAGTCCTGGTAAATAGTAAGCAAACAATATTTATTTTATTGATTACAATTGACATATGACATTGTATTATCAGTATTTTTTGAGTCAATGGAATGAATGAGTCATTCCTTGGCATGCCCATAAATATATCACTTCTCTGAAATGGTGTAATTTTAATTGAGGGGGTTGGGAGAGAGGGGGAGCATTGGCTAGCATGAGGGTCCTGGGTACTTAGGGAGAGTGAGAGGGAGCGGGTTATCTAGATGAGTGTGGTAACAAAAGAGGAAGAAAGACCTGAAAAGTCTCAAAATGCACAAATCTTTTTTTTTTTTTTTTTTACCATTTGGCTAACACTGGTTCTGAAATTGGGTATGGTTCTTGGTTAATTATTGGGTGTGTGTGTGCATGTGTGTGCCTGTGTGTAAAGACCCTCCTTAACATTAGAGAGGACTATTTGAGTCAACGTGAAACTAGGCACAATCTGGATATTGCTCTCCACAGAGAAGTAATACCCCAAGCTGGCAATGAGATTCCTCACGTAAACAACAGATCCAGGAAGCAAGAGGGACACAGTGTAATAATAATTGAAATAATTGAAATTCTTTTATCACTCATGGTACTTATAGTGGAATTACTTTCTAAATTGTCTTCTGCCACATGCAATACAAGTAAATTATGTAGAAAGATTCTAAAATATTAAAAAATAATTTCTAAGGAAATGTAAGATGCAAGTTACTAAATTTTATTAAGCTGGTGAATTAAATCTGAATCACTGGCTGATTCACAATAAGGAGTAGCTGTTCTCCCTGACAACCCCAAATTCAAACTACCTCCATCAAATCCTGGGTGGGAAGCCAGGAAATGGCATCTGAGGTTCTCAGGGTCTGTGAGAATAAGGATCTTGGGCTCGATTCTTGGTTTACAAATTACGCCTTTTTTTGTTATTGTTTTGGAGTGGCAGTAGGGAGAAAAGGCTGTTTAGAAGCATAGTGAAGACTCTTGATTCCATTTGGCTTTTCATTAACTTGTATTTTTGCAGGCTTAGGTAACAGGTGATCATGTAAAACCTGTTATACTTAAAAAGGTCCATGAAGAGAGTGTTGGTAAAATTCTGTGGCCTAGAGGGAGCTGATCCCAGGGAGAAGGCTCTGGCTGAGAGAAAGATAGCTCTGTACCTTGATGCCCTGGGAAGCTGCATGCACAGCACCTGACTAGTTGTGTTATTAGTTGAAAATGGGGTATAGGTGCTCCAATATATAAGAGGTTATGGTCCACATTCTGGGCCAGGAGGCAAAATAAATCTATGGTGATAAAAAACAGAATAGTGGTTGTCTAGAATGGCTAGGGGTTGACTAGAACAGGGCATGAAGGGAACATTCTAGGGTGATGGAAATACCCTGTGATTTCATTGAGATGGTTGTTGCATGGGCATATCCACCTATCCAAGCTCATTGCACTGTATGCATAAGACATGTGCATTTCACTGCATATAAATTTTATCCCATAAAACAAAAATCAAAAGCCAGTTGAAAAAAATCTGGGAGCTAATCAAAAGCCCTTAAAACAAATACTCTGAACTATTTTTAAAATGAGCAGAAAGTTAAAAGGAAAATTTTCATTTTAGTTCCACTTTAGAGGAAAATGAATGGTGTCAAATAAATGCTCAAAGACAAGCTCCCAAATGGGGCATTTATAATCAAAATAATGATCAGTTTGAACCTAGCTAACCTTCATGTCTCAGAGTGAAGGGACCATTTCTAGTAATATAAGCTATTTTGGAAATATTTCCACATTTATTTTCTTTCGTGTTTCTGTTGGAGGAATAATGTTTTTGTAAATGTAAAAAGCTTTTAATGGAGCTAGAGAAGAAACTATGTTTGGTCATAATATTATCTGGTTACGAACTAAAAATTCAGAGCTCTCTTGTGAATCACGCTGCCAAGAATTGCAGCCTTAACCTCCAGATTGTATGAATTTGAATTTTGACTTTATGGCCTCAGTCAGTATGGGCACACAAAGATCATCTTTTAGCAAAAACAGTTTTGAAAAATAGTAGAACATTACATGGGAAGTTAGCTTTCAGAGATGGTTATCCAGGTAGATGTAATATTATTTTATTCTTTTAAGAATCTGGATTAATAAATTAACCAATATTTGATGACCTAATATGACACAGTGCTAGGCACTCAGAGAATTCCCAAATACCTCTATGCAGACCCTGTCCTCAAGGAACTTCTGAGCAGGAGGAGGGTGTAAAAAAAATACATAAACAACTCTAATTCAGGGAAGAATGTAATAAATGCATGAGAAAACTCTAATTCAGGGAAAAATGTAATAAATGCACGAGAAATACCATTGGAGTTCAGAGAAGAGGAAATTCCCTTTGAATGAGGAACAAAGGAAGGCATTATGAATGGGGTGGCAGTTGGGCTGGACCTTAAAACAGGGTATGCCTTCCGCTGACAAGCCAGCAAAATGGGGATCATAGGCAGAGAGCATCATCAGGAAAGCTCTGAGTGCTTGGAGTGTCAAGTTTTCACTTGGCCAAAGCATAATCTACATGTCGGAGGAGAGACACTAGACAGGGTAGTCATAGGAAGAGAGGAAGCCCTGACTTTGAGGAAGCTATGACTCGGGTGAAGGATGGAACCGAGAAGATGGATCCTGAAGGAATAAAAACCAAGAAAATAAAAGACAGCAGAATCGGGGAAGAAGTGGGGGGAAGGAAGAAGCAGAGGTCCCGAGGAATCTCTTACAACAGGTAAGGTAATGAGGGGCGGAAGCACGGTCATAGAACCGGAAGGAAAAGGGACAGATGGCAAGGCTAGAATGCTCTGGAATATGACAGGCAAGGGAATGACAGCCCTCAAAGAAGACTGTGAAACTTTAATCTGGGTGACTGGAGGGACAGTGACGGTGTTCACAGATGGGAGTTGAGAGGAACATCATTTTGGGTGGTGAGAGAATGGTGACTCATCTTTTGAACAAGCCAGCAATGCCCAGGAGACTGCTGGAAAGCTGGGTCTGGAGATACACTTAGGGGTGGAGCTAGAGAAACAGACTTGATCCGTTTTCGCCTGTGAGTGCCAGGACGTCAGGGCAGGGTGTGAGGTCATCCAGTGTGACGGGGTGGAGAAAGAAGAGGAGAGAGCTGGGAGATGGACGGTGAGGTTGTTTGGCAGAAGCACTGGAAGAAAATTGGCAAGGTTCAACATCCTTTTCTACCCTCTATCACCAAGCCTGAGGGATGAATCTTACAAAGGAGAAGAAAGAGAATGCCGGAGAGAAAGTGTTCCAGAAAACTGCCTTTATTGGACATCTTGGAGTAACTTTGATTGTTAGCCTGATAATAATCAAAGTCTATGAAGAGAGAGCTAGACTTCCTGTCCTTCTTACACTCAAGGGGAAGATCTGCAGATTCCTCATCCTTTCTTTCTTCCTCCTTCCTTCTTTATTTCTCTCCTTCCTCTTCCCTTCTCTCTCCTCCCTTCATTGCACCATTTTGTTTCATTTTGGACGGGCCTCGTGCATGGGTGGCCACGTTGACCCAAACGAAGAGTTAGGATTCACCATCGTCACCCGCATACAAAGGGTAACTGGCTTACTTTTCAATATTTGACTTTATTGCTGATTGTGGAGAGGGCTCCTCTGTGCTCCGATATTATGGGCCTTTCAAAGTACAAGATCTATTTTTGCATTATGACATCATTAACATTTTTGTAATTTTTGGAAAAATAACGTTTTACTTCTTTCTTTGTACTGGTCTAAAGAGTCACTCATAAATCTCTTAGTAACTGCATAGGGTCCCATGGCCAGAGACTGGCCACTCCTGGCATTGCGATTAGGGTCATTTAATACCCAAGGCAGTGACTAATGTTTGGCAGCAAAGGGTCCACTAGGTGTCACATGTCCTGAAAGCCTGGGCGAGGGCACACTAGGAGTAGCTTATTATCGTGTGTTAGTATCATGGTCTAGAGAAAAGTTGAAGACCAGGTGGATCCATGTGGGCATCGCTGGGGATTGAGAGCCCCCTTCCCATACTGACACTAGTACAACCAGAGAGCCTAAAACCAGTTTAAAACAAAGACACCCACCTTTGTCTTATCTCCATACTCCATACTTTTAACACTATATTTCTTTTGTATGTTTACAGAAAGCGGTCAACTGAGCTCTTCATGGAAAGGTTTGTGGGTTTGGTCGACGAGGTGGAGGAATATTATATTTCAGCTGGAAACACATCCCTAGAATGCCAAAACATTTATTCCAAAGTCTGGTTTCCTGGTGCAATCGGAGGCATGGCAATAGTGTGTCTGTTCAGAGCCTAGGGGCTAGGGCCAGCAAGGCATGTGATCCAAGTATATCCCAGAAGGCCTTTATTGTTAAATTATATTCTTCAGGAGAAACCGCCCATGTTACATTTTGTAAATTTGATAGCCGTATACTTTTGACTGGCATTCTATTTTAGCCGTAAGCCTATGATTTATGGCAAGCCCGTTCTCCCTCTTGCTTAGGGTGGCAGTGGAAAGCATGGGGCACTTTCCAGGCTCCCAGGATAAGGAGCAAAGGAGGCTGGAGTTTTGCTTCTCTTCAGTAATGCTGACTCTAGCTGTGTCACACTGCTCCCCAGGAGCTGACAGCAAGCTTCTCCTCACTCCCCACTGCCATTCATCCAGCTCTGTGCAGCAGCCCAGCTGCTGCGTCTGCCGGGAGGGGCTGCCCAGCGCCCTGCCTACTGGCTGCTTCCCCAATCCCTGCCATTCCACACACAAGCACATCCACACACGCTCTGCGGTGCTCACACACGGAGCCACCCGCACATGCGAGCACATTCTTTCCTTCATTCTCACTGTCAAGCCCTTGATTCACCAAGCCCATGGAACATTTCTGGAAAGACGCTCTTGATCCAGCAGGGTAGGCTTGTTTTGATTTCTCTCTTTGTAGCCTTAGCATTTTGAGAAAGCAACTTACCTTTCTGGCCGGTGTCTGTATCCTAGCAGGCAGAGAAGGACTTACTGTTATCCATGGGTTGATGTGTGTGTCTCCTTTTTCTTCCAAGACTTGTAGGATTCTTTGTGCCATTTCTATATAATTTGGCAGGTTCAGATTCTTAAGAGCCCTAGGAAGTGCTTTTGCATGTGTTTAAAAAAGACATTTGCAAATTGGAAGTGTGATTTAAGAAAACGAAATCATCTGTAAAAAAATTGCTTTGGAAAGTAATGGTTGCTGGCCATAAAGAGAAATATCTGTGATCCACCTAATGTGTTTTTAACCCTTTCTTTGCTTATAATTTATAGTTACTGACGCTAAGCTCAATTTTAGCTTCATATGAAATCAGCTACTCTGCATATTGTCCCCAGATAGTCTGTCTGTTCTTGTAAGAATTAGGTAAAACGTGTACTTATTAGTATAAAAATATCCAAAAGTATTGTTATTAGTAACAGCAACCTTGGCATCTTTAAATGCCATGAATAATTTGTCAGGTACTCTGCTGGGTGTTTGGGATGGCAATTACGGCAAGGTATACATGGTTGTGTCTGATGATCACATCAGAGTCTATTAGGCTGGGGCAAAGGAAGTTGATGAAAAAGTATAAACTACCCAAGAATATGGGTGCACAGTATATTTACCCCATTTTTTGTTTATATATATGGTGTGTGTATGTGTGTATGCTTTTACTTTTAATTCAGTTCAAAACTTTTTCCTATTCCTTTTTATCTGGATATTTGATTCTGCATATCCCACCCCAAGTGAACCGAGTAGGTCCAATTGTAAAATTAAAGAACAAGAAATGTGTCATTGCATTTTAAAATTTCTTGGTTAGACCAACAGTGTAACATAATTGCCAAAGATTTGGTTAATGAGCTGAGGTTATGTTTTGTCTGAAAAGGTCACATTTCATATTCAGTTTTCTGAAGTTTTCGTTGCATAACCTGTGGCAGGCATGAACACCCATGTGCGCCTAACCAAAGGTTTTTGTGAATCATCATTCACATGAGAATTCCTAGTGGGAGGAAGTACAGCACCGTGATCCAACACAAATAGACAAGTCGGGCTGCGAGAACCTCAGGAGGTCCTGACCAGAAGGGACCGCTTTGGGAGAATTTTGCAGATAAGGAAACTGAGCTCCGGCAGCATTCTCCTGATGACAAAACGCATCTCTTGCTATACGTACACCTTAAATCTCCACCCCCTTCTCCCGGGATGCCTTCTGTCAGTCCATGCAGCTGCTAAATATAGCTGTCTGTGGCTGGCTGCATATGCAACCGTACACCCTATTCTATCTGCCATATCTCAGTTACAGAGTGGTCCTCCCCAGGGTCATTCTATGTACACACGCCATATTTCCAGCCAACTAGGAGAGTGAATCAAACAGAAAGAGAGACAAACAGAGATAGATTGGAGCCTGGCACGGGGCACATAAGGCAGCACGTTAGAGAGAGCCGGCCCCTGAATTAGTCTTCCGAGTAGGTTTTAAGCTCCATCTTCCCCGGACCACCTTTAGGAGATTGCTCTGCTCCCCCGCCCTCCGGCAGGGAAATTCAGCCTCCATCCAGCAGCGACAAGTAAAGTAAAGTTCAGGGAAGCTGCTCCGTTGGGATCGCTCCAAAACAAGTTGCGCCCGGAGTGAAGTTTGAGCCAATGTCAGGGCAAGGCAACAGCCCCTGGCCGGCTGCCCGCACCTTTGTGATGCATATGAGCTCGGGAGACCGGTACTTAAAGTTGGAGACCCGAGCCCGGGGAGCTGGCGGAGCGCGCTCGCAGGGCTGCACTTGCTCGCGTCTGGCCGCCCAGTGCCACGGGACGGCCGGCTCCGGGGCAGGGCCAGAGCTGGTGTCGCGGCAGGACATGCGCTGCGCCGCCTCTAACCGCGGGCTGTGCTCTTCTTCCAGGTGGCCGGCCGGCTGCTGAGCCCTCCGCTGTGCGGGGAGACGGTATGCGCCTTGCCCGCGGCCCCTGTCCATGACCATGACCCTCCACACCAAAGCATCCGGAATGGCCCTGCTGCACCAGATCCAAGGGAACGAGCTGGAGACCCTGAACCTCCCGCAGTTCAAGATCCCCCTGGAGCGGCCCCTGGGCGAGGTGTACGTGGAGAGCAGCAAGCCCCCGGTGTACGACTACCCCGAGGGCGCCGCGTACGACTTCAACGCCGCGGCCGCCGCCTCCGCGTCCGTCTACGGCCAGTCCGGCCTCGCCTACGGCCCGGGGTCCGAGGCGGCGGCATTCGGCGCCAACGGCCTGGGGGGCTTCCCGCCGCTCAACAGCGTGTCTCCGAGCCAGCTGATGCTGCTGCACCCGCCACCGCAGCTCTCTCCCTACTTGCATCCCCCAGGCCAGCAGGTGCCCTATTACCTGGAGAATGAGCCGAGCGGCTACTCGGTGTGCGAGGCCGGCCCCCAGGCGTTCTACAGGTACCTGCGCCGCCCACCGCACCCGTCGGGGTGGCCTCGCGCGAGCCCGGACGGCGGGAGGGAGCGGGGGCCGGGGCCGCGCCGCCCCAGCTCGCCCGAGGCCGCAGGCCGCGGGACTGGGCACCAGGCTGCCCGGAGCCGCGGAACGGCCACCCGAGGGCCCGCGCGCTGCCCGGCCCGGGGAGGATTCGCGGATCTCGCGTTCTGACAGTTGAGTTCTCTCCCTTGGCAGCTTAAAACAAATTCTATTCTTCGCCCACTGCCGTCTGCGTGAGAGGCAGATCCGAAACCCTGTGCGCTTCCTAACCAAACAAATGTTGGAAAACCGTACAAAGCAACAGTTATTTGTAGGGGAAACCCCCAAAGCAAATGAACACAAGGCTCTTTGAGTCTCTGGTAAATGTCCCGCTTTGGTATTTCAGGCTAGAGGTGTTTGGGGTTAGCGGAGCTCAGAGTTTTATTTATTATTATTATTATTATTTTAAAATGTTGTTTTAATGTGCTCGCAAAGTACCTTTCATCTAGAAGTTCGGATTGGAAATATGCCCGCTATGATGATGATGATGGTGATGATGATGATGATGATTTTTTGGGGACGCTATTTCTAGCACCTGCTTTTCCCCCTCCTTCTCCATCCCATGTTCCAGTTCCAGGGCTTTCGGACTGAATTGCGCTCCTCAGGAGAGCATAGTGGGGTTGAATGGGTCTTAACAAGTTTCTGATTTCCAAGTTATCTGGCTGGATCCCTGTTGAAGCAGATTGCTGGCATATGACTTCTGACAGCCGGGAATTGATAGGTGTCCTGTGAGTTTAAAACATGCCATATCCAACCATGAGTGTTTTGAAATCCTCTCCTGCCAGCTGAGTTCCCTTTCTAGCCTACCAGGCAGAGAATGCCCGGGGAGCGGGATGCCGGGTCAGCTTGGTTCACCTTTCAGTCTCTGTGAAAGAAGCCTTGGCAGTCCAGGACACACGGGACGCTTTTGTGACTTAAGCGTCCATATTTTTTTTTCCCTAGTAGATGTTAGACTTTCCTCCTCCCCACTTCTCCCATTTTCCTTTTGACAGTTTCTCCCTTCTCTTCCTGATAGACCTGGGGAGGGCAGGTGTTTGTGAATACCTGTGCCCTAGGCCACCGCTGGACGATACCCTGGAGTGGGTTTGGGTGGCCCCAGGGCGCCCACGTGGCTGCGCGCTGAGTTCGGCACTGCATGAAGGTACACTGATGTCTGGACTTGCGTCCTGCCCTCACCCAGACCCTTCTGCATGGCAAGCTGTGGACCGTTTTCTAGTTAGTATTCTATGTCCAGAGATATTTATAGCAGAAGAAACAGGAGGAAAGTGAAGATTAGCCTCAGAGGATCCTGAAGGGCACACACTTGGGGTATCTGAACACATACCCCTATCCCTCAGCCTCCTCAAAGACTTCAGAGCATCCCGCAGCCAAGCAGGTCCAGCCTCAGTTATTACCTAAAAGACAAGCAATGAACGAAACTTTAAAAAGTTGGCATGTTTCAAATTAATTTCACTTGTTTTAATTCAGGGTTAAAATAGAAAGAGAAAAAGAATTTATTCTGCCCACTTTTTTAAAAGTGTTAGAACAAAATATAACGATTAAGTCTAATTCACACATTTTAAACTCCTTAATGTGAAGAAAGGCACTGGTATGATATGAATTCCATAACCTTATGGTGGACTCCAGAAACTATTTTCTTTTCCATTTAATTTTCAGTTCTTTTATTGCAGATTAATGCCACTGAAATTCAATGGGCACTAATGAGACTGCTCGTCGGTGGGTTATTTACTGCCTTGCTAATAATTACATGAGCATGGTCAAATGAAGAGGGGATCACATTTTATTCAAAATTGTTCATCATCCCAGTAGCAAATAATAGCACTATAATATGCCCCATCTTAAACTTTTTGCATTAGGTGATATTCAAATACTTTTAGAATAATGAAAAAAATGACATGGAACTTTTAAAAGTAAAGTAGAAAACTCACACAAATGGGATTCTGTGTGGAAATTCAGTTTTAGAATGATTTTTCCCTTATAGTTTATTTCCCGTAACATCCTTCCTTTTTTGTTTGAATTCTGCGTCTTATTACTCAGAGAGGGAGGGAAGCATCTACAGAAGTGTGGTTTCAAATAGACAAATGTTATTTAATAATTTTCCCTCTCAGTTTTCCTGCTTGAATAACTGGGTAAAAAGAAAAGAATTGATTCGACTCTTTTAAGAACTTTTAACTTTCTTAAGTAGTTATCAAAAGTTTTGGGGGCCGAAAGCAGTGTTTCAAACTGCTTGCCATAACCCAGAGTATCAGGAAATCCGTTTAGTGAGTCTAGAACATTTTTTTAAAGGAATAAAAGAGAAAAGAATATGAGAAAATACTGGAAGGGCATAATATTTAGTAAGGGGGGGTTTTGTTTCTTGAAAATTTGTTTTAATTTAACATGCTTGTGTGTGCCGACTGTGATATAAAATGTATTTCTTACTGTGGGTTGAGGTCAAAGAAGTTGAAAGCTACTAGCCTAAAATCTTACGCTTAGTAGAAAACAAAAAATTTATGTAAGTGGCTGGTCGTTTTATCTACACAAACCAAAAAGCTATTTTGATCATCTTTATTTTATTTTTCTCCTATAAATTAGCTAGTGTTTTTAGGTCAGTTAGATTAAGCTGAACTATTTCTGATTCTTAACTTTTCCCTTTGTAAAATTGTCCGCCTGAATGTCCCACTGGGTTGTTCAGCAAATTTACGTGAAGTTTGCATCATTTACCGTTAAGATGCTATGGCAACTTTCTTCAATTGGCCACAATTTGCAGCTGTATCTTTGTATGAAGAAATGTAATACATAAAAATACCCTGGACATATAATAATGTGAGAAAGATTGTTACATGTCCCCAAAAATTGTTATTAAGAGGGAATAAATTTGTAAATAGGCATGCTGTGACTTTGCAAGATGAATCTGACCTGAAATTTCATGATGAAGGCAACCGGGAATCATCTTATCCTGGGTTCCTTTTTAGAGTTCAAACAACTTAGTAAGTTTGAATACAACTAAAGATGAACCTTAATTATATCCACCATGAATTTTAAAATTCAAATTAAGTATTTAATGCTCCCTGCTTATTTTAATTTTATTACTCAATATTCTTAAGGGCAAATTTGCCCACTTCTCCAAAAAACTTGACAAACGCACAAACCTTTTGCATCAGAGTCAATGCCCTCTAATTTGTATACTGGCTGTATGCATATTTCGAATCACTAACTTATCCACGGGTGACTGAAACCACTTCTCCACCTTGAACAAGGCTTACCTCTAGGGAGAGATTTGAACGGCTCATTTTCAAGTTTCCAATCATTCTTTCCTTGTACTTAGGTGTTATTTTAGCACGCTTTTCTTTCTGTTCTTGCATTTTTTCATTCATTTAAATTGTTACTGTTTGCCTGCCACTTTGGGTTCGTCTGCGAATAGTTCAAGAAGCCACAGATTGCCTTGAGATTCAGTGTATTTTAGGTTGAAAACGAATCGCATCTCCGATCCCCATTTCATTTTCACCTACTCCATGTGGCTTGTACCTGTTTGGTAAAAAGCGCCTGAAAGATAATTGCCACTTATTCTAATCTTCTTTCACGTGCTCAGTTCATTTAGACCCCTGGATTACTTTTGTGAATCTATTTAGGAAGTGACGTTCCTAATTTGGGAAAACTGAGGTTCAGCATTTTGGTTTCTTATTGTTTTAAGGATCTAAAAGACAGGGGCAAGAAATTGACAATAGCAAGAAAAATAGGTATCAGGAAAAACTATAAAAGATGTCAAATTTTCCATTAATGATAAGACATTAGTGATTTTGTCAAGTTGGTTAGTTTGTGTGAAAGTGTACATAAGCTATACAAGCATTCAATATTTTATTTTATTCACATTAATATTTGTTCTGGTGCTTTTGTAAGCTAGAAAAACAGTAGGGAAGAACAGATTTAAGTTTTCAGGAGTTTCATTACAAATATAGAATGATGATAATGAAATCTTTTTCTGTGGAAGCCAAATTTAAATAAAATCTTTATCACCATCTACAATAGTTGTTTGCAGCCTGGGTTGTCATAAAGAACACTTATTTTATAGATATGTTTTTCAAAAGTCAAAACCCTGATTATGTGAAAATAGTTTTACACAAGGGAATATATGAATTTTAATTATGTTTTTTCTAAAATGCAAACTCAGCACAAAACTCCTACATCTAACTCTTCCCTGTGACTTCAGGATTATTTTTACTGTAACTTTAGAAGAACACAGTGGGGAGATGAACGGGCTAAGCGTATTGCCTTCTTTTCCAGGATGCATTACATGGATAGGGCGAATTAGTCATTTAGCTTAATTCCAAGTCTCAGTTTGCTTTTCGAAGAAAGAAAAACAGAGTGGCCATAACTGTTTAGAACCAAAATGCATCCTCCAGAAAAACGTGCTGTATAAATCTCCCAAATACACCCACTTGAACACAAACCAAACAAAGTGAAAGTGTACAGGATTTCTTAGAAAGGAAGCTGAGTATCAAAGTCATCGGATAGTTTTATTTCATATTTTAAACTCTGCCAATGAATTGATGGATCGTGTCATTTTAGTAAAAGTGGTGTCTGAGCTGTCGCCTACTCCATCCTTAAAACATCCTCTTAAGGCGTGAGTTATGTTCTGACGGCTGTCAGAAATCTGAGGAGTGAAGTGGGCTGGAGGGGAAGGGGAGCACCTTTATGATCTTCTTGATCTCATGAGGGAAGAAACCACACTTGCTGAGTTCTGCACATTGAAGAATATTATTAGGAATTAGGAGAGTTTTGCATTAATCAACAATAGTTTTGACTATGTGTATATTTTTAGACCTTATTAGAAATATGGAGAGGGGCCGGCCTGCTGGCATAGTGGTTGGATTTGGTGCTCTGCTTCAGTGGCCTGGGGTTCCTGGGTTCAGATTCTGGGCGCAGACCTATGCACTGCTTATTGAGCCATGTGGCAGTGTCCCACATAGAAAGTGGAGGAGGATTGCCAGAGATGTTAGCTTGGCGATGGTCTTCCTCAACCAAAAAGATTAAAAGAAAAGAAAAGAAAAAGAGGAAGATTGGCAACAGATGTTAGTTCAGGGCCAATCTTCCTCATCCCCCCTCAAAAATAGGAGGATAGAAAGACAACTATTTTGTTTCCCACTAACAAAATTTTATGTAGTTTAATAAAGTATGCTTTCAAGAAGCTAGGTCAAATCAGGGTGTGACTGACTCCTATAAGTGATGGTGGATGATGGTGATTGTGGTGGTGGTGGCAATGGTGAGGAGGATGATGATAATGGTGGCAATGAAGTGTTGGTGTCAGTTTGGGTAGGTAGAGTTTCTGGACGCCTATTATATAGCCTGGAGACCTTTATCCTCTCCAGGAATAAAATCCTTTTAATGTACTTTGGTCGTTTTTGTGTAGTTATAATTTAAGTAAATAGTCAAAAATTCCAATCATGGCATTATTAGTAAAATTAATACTGTAAATCTAATAAGTACCTATACTTGGTACGCATAAAATTAAAAAAGAAAAATCCAGACAAGCCTGGATCTTTGTTTGTTTGTTTCTCCTCTGAGCTTTTCAGGGGGACCAATTGCGTCCTTAGTTTGCTCCCGTAACATCTTCTACTTTATCAAATATGTTATCTTTAATGAAATAGCAGGCTACTTTGTCTTGTAATTTTCTCCTTTATGGAGCTCCTGTGAATTATGCTTGGGGAAACTGTAGAAGTTCACTTAAAGTTGATAAAGGTCATTAAGAAAGGTTCAGGACTAGAGATTTCCAAACGAGTCTTCGAGAAAGTCAAATAGGGTTCTTCTTTTGGCAAGTTCCCCAAATGTTGTCAACTCCAAGAAGGCACATGACCTCTGCTGTGAATGTTCAGAATCTTACCTCCAACTTGGGAGCTGCAGGGCTGTCTGGTGTGAAGGCTGTGGCCCCACTCCCAGCCTACATCCTCCGGCCGAGCTCATTCTGCCTGTTCCCAAACCATGGCATGTGCAGGGCCCCAGCAGCCGACGTGCGTGTGACAGCCACTACTTCCTAGGCAGTTTTCTTGGCATCTTGACTCACTTTTCCCACAGAAAGACTTGGGATTTCTTCTAAGACCCTGAAAGTAAAAGACGATTCTCTTTTAGTTTCCTGCAACTAAATGATGTTAGAAAAACTAATTTTTTGCATTGGCATCCTTCCCTTTTCCTCCGCCAATCTTCTTCTTTTTTTTTTAACCATCCTTTCTCATGTTTTCTTGTTTCTTTGCTTTATTTTTAGTGTTCTTTCCTTTCAACTTTTTTTTGGCCTCTCCTCCCCTGTCAAGCTTTCTTTTTCCCTTTTCTATTTTAATTGCTCCATCTGAGTATTATCCCCAGATTTTTCCTTCCACCTTTTCTGGTTTATTTCTTTGTTGACCTGTTTCATCTGTTATTTTAATGAAATTTGGAACAGGGCTCAACAGAGTTCTTATCCAGCGTGGGAAAGCCAGTGGTGTAAGAGTATGCCTTCATAACCCAGAGTGTCATTAACTATATTAAAAGTTTCAAAATTGATTCTTTCTGGTTTCTGGGGATAGAAGCTTAAAACAAAATCAGGAAGAGGTTTTCTCTTAGTGGAATTGCTTTGACAGCTCATTCATCATTTATTCATTTGGCTACCTCCTTCCAGACTGTGTAAGTCATCGATGACCAAGATGAAATAAAATGCATTTTTGTATTTCTAGCAGTTCACGTATCAGTGTTAGCATATAGCAGCCAGGAAATCTTATTGCATGAGTGAGCGAGATCCTAACAACTCATTCTTCTGCATGAGCGTTTGGTATGGACAGAAGTAGAAGAGCAGCCTTGGCTGTTGGCTACTGGCGGACCAGGTTCAGGAGTCCTAGATCCATATGAACTTGTACCAGGCATTTAAAGCTGACTGTAATTTCCCCCTCTGTCAATGAAAATGATTGTTTTTGAACAATCATAGGTGCATCCATGATTCATTTTACATATATCATGAAGATAAAATATCATGAAGATATTTTAAATGGTGTTTTTTTTTTTTTGGTTAAACTTTCACAGTGCAACATTGTTAGAAACATAATTGCTTTTAAGGGTCCTTTATGCTAACTTTGACTTCTGCTTTTTTTTTTTTTTGATGACCTTACAAATAGTTGTATTTATTTCTGCTGGAATATTTCAAACAATTTGGCGAGAAAGGATGTACCCTCCAATTTGAGTACAAGATACAATTTAGTTACGTTGAGAAGTTATTTTCTTTACTTATTGGAAAAAAACTTGTGGGACCTTCTGAAGCCCCTTTGACTTCTAATAGGAGGAATCCCTGAGTACTGGTCTGAACAAAGGCCGTGTCTTATTCATCACTGTATTTCTCTCAGCCCTTAGCAAAGTGCAGAGCACGTGAAAGTGCTGAGAAGCTGTCAGTTGCATGAATGGCTGGTGGTGGGCAGGGAGCACCAGTTACACTGAGGCGCTCAGGTCTCCTGTCTGGGAGAAAGGCCATTCAGAAAGGGATCTTTAGATATGAATGGAAGAATGTGGGGAGTTTGTGAATCCCCTTCCCTCAGGAATAAAAGTGGAAAGAAGGACTCCACGGGGTTTTCCAAGTACAGTCGATACCTGTTGTTTACGGGTTCCATATTTATGAATTGACCTGTTGCTAAAATTTATTTGTAAGCCCAAAATCAATACTCGTGGCATTCTTGGTCATTTGCAGACGTGTGCAGAGCGGTGAAAAACTTGAGTCATCCAACATGCACCTTCCCTGCTGTGGTCAGACAAGGCAATGCTCTGCCTTCTTGTTTCACCTCTCCTACTGTAACCAAGGGTCCTGTTTGAGGTCTAGCTAGTGCCATGTTTTTTGCATTTTTGTGCTTTTTGTGAGTGATTTTGCTGTTTAAAATGATCCCGCAAGCATAGTGCTGAAGTGCTGTCTAGTGTTCTCAAGTGTGAGAAGGCTGTGATGTGTCTTATGGAGAAAATATACTTGTTAGATAAACTTCATTCAGGCATGAGTTACAGCATTGCTGGCAGTGCGTTCAGTGTTAATGAATCAACAATATATGTCAAATAAGATGTCTTTCAACTGAAACACACATGAAAAACAAGGCTATGCATTGATTAGCTGATGAAAATGTTATGACCAGAGGCTCGCAAGAACCTAACCTTGTATTTCCCGTAGGAGCAATGGTTCAGTATTCGCTAATTCACTGTTTGTGGCAACGTAACTACTACAAATAATGAGAGTTGATTGTATATAATAGAATGATTAAAGCCCAGGTTTGGGAGCCAGGCAGCTTGTGTTTTTGGCTTGACTCCTGCCTGATTGTAATCTCTGGCTCAATGTGCCTCAGTTTACTCATCTGTGAAGTGTCAATCAAAATAGAACCGACATCTTTTGGTTGTTGTGAGAATTCAACCAATTTGTGGTCTCAAGGGCTTGAAACATGCCCAGCGAAGAGCAAGCCATTATTTTTTTTATCATTTCTTTAGAAGAGAATTGACAACTTTACACCAAAGAAGGTGAATATGCGAGCTCTGTAAGAGTCTGGAGCGTTTGCAACTTCCCTGTATTTGTTTCTTTTGCCTTCAGGAGACCAACTTTAATACCCTATTGTAATTAGAAGTTAAACTTTTCCTAAAGGAAGCAGGAAGCTTGTATTTCTTGAAATGCTTACTTTATGCCAGGGACTGGGCTGGAAAAACAAAGCAGCTGTAATCAACTCCAAATGAGAAAGATAAATAAATCAATAAAAAAGAGTGAACGATGTTAAGTATTGTGAGTGAAGCAATGCCAGAGAGGGAAGGAATGGAAACCGAGGTAAGCGGTTGATGAAGAAGCTATGATATACAGAGGGCAAGGAGGGAATTCTCTGTGATTTGGACAAAAGGAACACGGAGTAGGAAGAGGGACAGAAACGAACATTTCTAGAGCATCTACAAAGGTGCATTTTCAACCCTGGCTGCACGTTAGAATTAAGGACGATTTCAGAATCATCCAGATGATTAAAAAACTACTGAGACCTAGGTCATGTCTGTCTCAGCAGCTCTGATAATTGCTCCATGGTGGAAGCAGGAATAAGCAATTAAGAAAGCAAAACAAGACAAAAAAACTCCACGGGCTTTTCTCCTGTGCAGTTCACTGATTTGCGGCCTCCCAGCATTTCTATAAGTGTTATCATATTTAATCTTCCTAACTATCGTGTCATCCCATTGTGTGCCCTGAGGCTTTGCTGTGTTCTAACCCTGAGGAGGACCATCAAAGCCAGGTCTGCCTGATTGCCAAGTCTTCATTTCCCTGAGCCACTGGGGTTTCAGCAGCAGAGGGTAACAGTGCCAAAGAGAAAGATGACAGTATCTTTAATTTCTACCCCTCATCTTTCCAAAAGAAGATTCGAAGTAGCCAGTTGCATTGGATGTTGACTAGATGCAAAGAAAGTAAACTGAAGCAGATTATGAGGCCGCCATACTTTTGCCACAGGATATGAAGAAGAAATGAGGAAAAAACCTAAAACATGGGTGCAAGTCCACACCCATGGCGATTCGCCTGCATGATTTAGGTTTTTGTTAAGGGTTTAGATAATTGAAGGTAATTGAAGCCTGCGAATCTTCCTCACAATGGAGTTCTCTTACCCTTAGTTCTTCTGATAGGTGCCTCGCACCAGACTCTAGAGTTGTTTATACAACTTTAAACCCCTAAATATCAGTATAATTGATTAATTGCACCAAATTTCCAGTTGTGTGTTTGGAAAGTTTTTTGGAGTCTTTTCTGTGGAGGACTTAATTACAGCTCTCCCCGTGTGCTCTTTTCTCCATGAAGTATTTGCAGAATTCTTCCTGCAAATAAAATGTGTTTTATGTTTAACGCTCTCCCCCTGCCCCCACCACTTTTCATTTTCGAAGACTCATTTATCGATAAGCGAAATGGGCTTCCAGGCACTCCACCTTGGCGCGGAAGCCCGGGGCACACTTTGGTAAGGCTTTCCCACGTTGCTCAGTTCTCAAGGCTGCTCTTTTCCTCCTGAGACCCTGCCCGGAATCAGCAGCTAAGAGCAAGTCTTTGGAAATCTTAAAACATGTATAAATGCAACTCCTTGGGTTCGAAGTGAACATGGGTCTCTCCTAGTGCCCACATGACTTGAAATAAAGGTTCTAGGGGCCGACCCTGTGGCAAAGTGATTAAGTTCATGGGCTCCGCTTCGGTGGCCCAGGGTTTCACCGGTTTGGATCCTGGGTGTGGACATGGCACCACTCATCAGGCCATGTTGAGGTGGCATCTCACATGCCACAACTAGAAGGACCCACAACTAAAAAAAAATATACTGCGGGGATTTGGGGAGAAAAAGCAGAAAAAAAAGAAGATTGGCAACTGTTGTTAGCTCAGGTGCCAGTCTAAAAGATAAATAATAAAGGTTTTAGGCCCCACACAATGAGGGACTATCACCCCCTGACCCAGCGCTCTCTGGTTCTTTGCTGCTTGTTTTTGATGCTCAGCAATTGTGATTCATGAAAACCAAGTGGCTTGTCTATAACGAGTCCAACCCTCTTCTAAGAAGTCTGTGATTGACATTAAGAAATGACTAGCAAAGTTATCAGGTACCTTGTGGAAGCATTCACAGGTTCTAGCATTTTTATATTGAACAACCATAGTTCACAGAAATGCAGTATGAGTCATTTTCTAGTATGTCTTAAAAGCACAGACAAGAAGTTTCTTCTCAAATGTCTCTCATGTCATTCTCTCCTTTCTTTACACATGGTCATGGCCATCTCTCTATTATTGCTGTAATAGGTTCCTTACTAGTTTTCAGCTGTTGAGCTCTCAAACTCTAATTAGTTTTTCAGTTTGCTACCGGAGCGTACTATCCAAAGTATACACTTGATCTGGTCCTTCCTCTGCTTAAAAGCCTTCAGTGGCTTCTCAGTCATCACAGAACACATGCGTATTCTGTAGTGTGGCATTTGAAGCTCTTGTAAGTTGATTCCAAACAATCTTCTCCCGTCACTTCATGAAGATCTTGTTCAAAACTGTATTTAAAAGGCACTTTCTTACTTCTCTTCACAGTCATCTCCATCTCTAACACGTAACTTTCTTCTTTCTTGTCCCATCCCTGTTAGGCTGATTCTGCCCAGAAGTCAAAGTTCAGCTCAGATGCCACCTCTCCCAGGTGGGTTTGCCACCTGGCATTCTTTCAGTGGTCATTGTGCACATATAGCATCTTTTTTGGTGCCTCTATTATAGAAATCACCGTAGAATGCCTATCCTTATGACTGTAGGTAGATTTGTCTCCCTCATCTGTTTAATAGTTTTCGTTAATTTTTAAAAGTAATTTAATAGAGTTTATTAATTAATGTAAATAGTCACTCTCTCAGTAAGCTTTATTGACTGTTGATCACGTGCTGACTCTGTGGTAGGTGCAGAGATTGGACACTGTCATCAAATTACTCGTAGTCTAGTGAGGGAGATGATAAGTGTATAGACAATTAAAAAATGGGAGTAAGAATTGTCATCGAAAAGGGACCACAAGGGGCATTGCAGAGGGGCACTTAACCAGGTGGAGGACTCCCTCCATGGATGCAGAAGTCCAAAAAGATTTGATGGAAGGAGGAGTTAGCCAAGCAGAGAAGGGTAGGTGAGGCTGTGAAGAGATGCTGCGTCTTGTTCCCTGGTACTCCCTACAGTTTCAGCTCAGTTCCTTTGGCAGAATAACTGCCCTATAATTTATAGAGCCAAATTGTCAACAAAAGGAGGGTAAGTTTTTAAAAGTCAGAGAAATAATTTTAATAATACCAATAGCTAGTACTTTTTGAGCACAGTGCACCAGGCACCTGACTGAAAGCCTTAAATGGATGATCTTGTTAAATCTTTACACCAACCATAAGAGGATAGTTCTCTTATTATCCTCATCTTATGGATGAAGAAATTAAGACTTAGAGAGGGGAAGTGACTTGCCCAAGGTCACACAGCCAGTACTGGAGGATTAGGGGTTCTAAATCTAGAAAGTGGACTTTGGAGCTCAAGTTTTAACCCACTACATTGTGCAGAAAAATTGACAGGGTGTCTTCTGTCACTGATCCATTCACTTGCGAGTTGGTTCGCTCATTCCTTGTAATATCTTTATATTTAGTTGTGACAATGCTTTAATCTTAGACCACATCCCAAGGCTGCTTCTTTTAGTTTCATGGGAAATGGCAGTTTTTATGGTGCTTGCTAAAAGCATGTTTAAACAAATTTTCCATTAAACAGAGGGATATTTTCCCTTCCAGTATCAGAAGGAAAAATTAAATAAAATCCTACTAAAGACTTCCTGATAGCAACCTTATGCATTTCTCTGCATGTGAAACCCACGCATGAATTTTGAATCTGGACGGCATTATCATGTTCCTTTGGTCCAATCCTCTCTTTATACAGATAAAATCATAAAATGACAGTATTTTAAATCTTGGAGGGACCTTAGGCACGATGTATTCCTATCTCTTTATTTTCCAAGTGAAAGAGTTGAAGTCTGGAGGGGTGAAATGACTTCCCCACGGTTCCCACTAGTGCAGGAAAGCTAGGACTAGAAGCTATGTCTGCCTCCAGCCCACCACTTCACACTTAACAGATAGAGGCGTGAGCAGCCTCTGTTCACTGAGGATGTAGAGGCCATGCTGTGCTCATTGCTGTAGTCTAGCAGGTAGAATGGAAGCTCAAGCAAAGTGGAATGGGGGAATGCCGGACACTGACGGCTGCAAAACCATAATGATGGCTAAAGGGAGTACCCTCTTCATGCCTGTCTAGACAGACCATCAGTTTACTTGGTGTATGGTCCACGTGAGAAATTTTTTTTTTTTTAAAGGTTACAAGTAGTTAGGTTCTGGATTTATTTTTTTTAAACATTTTAATTTTTTTCCTTTTTTCTCCCCAAAGCCCCCAGTAAGTGGTTGTATATTCTTCGTTGTGGGTCCTTCTAGTTGTGGCATGTGGGACGCTGCCTCAGCGTGGTTTGACGAGCAGTGCCATGTCCACGCCCAGGATTCGAACCAATGAAACTCTGGGCCGCCTACAGCGGAGTGTGCAAACTTAACCACTTTTTAACCTCAGTTTGCCACTTTAGTTTTAAGGATCTCCTGGAGACTTATTTCCTATGCTTAACATTTAGATGATTTCCTCTCAGTTCTAAGAAATATATCCTGTTTACTTTGTGATCGAAGATTTCCTTTCTTGTTTTTGTTTTTCCATTCCCAGGGCTCCAAGGTTAAGAATGACCTTACCAGGTTTCTCTAGAGACTTCTCCGGACTCCTTTCAAATTTCTAAAGTAGTTGGGTGCTATTTTTATTCCACAATTACCAATGTGAAATGGAACTTGCATTATTTCACAATGGATATTTCATCTTAGTATTGACAAAATTAAAAGATAATTCAAACTATGCTTGATCCAGCAGCCAGGTTACAATAGAAATTTTTTGTAACATGGTTCCTGTGTTGAAAAATGTGTCTTCTTTGAGGACACTAAACCCAATGCTGGTTATATACTTTTTATTATTAAATTTTTCCCTTTGTAGTTTAATATCTCTTCAGGAAATGAAATGCAAGTTTAATGAGAATCTCAATTGATTCAACCGTATGTCCTAAGTATAATTAATGCTCCTGATAAATGTGTTAAAGAAGGGCATGGTTGATGAGTTATATCTATGCTAAACCAGGATGATTTGACACCATTTATTCTGTAAAAATTTATACTTATCAGGATGGGGTTTATAAGTAAACAAACTATAATATTTTTTCACTTTCAATTTTTTAATGAGTTAAAGAACTGTTAGAATTGTCAATTAAAATATATGAAAAGGAGATATTAATAATCTTACAGCTTGCAACACTGTAAAGAGAGCATGCAGGAATTAAATGCGCCTTTGTTAACATTCTATGACTGTTATATGTGTGAAAGAAAAGCAATTTGAGGTGTTAGAAGTTAGTCTAGACTTCTTGAGGCTGCCCGTCCCATTTCTTTTGTGAAAAATTGTAGACTGAAATGTATTTTCTTCTGGCTGTGAAAGTGCTGTGAGTATCATCTCAGCAAAATGGCTTCCACTAAGAAGTGGAAAACAAAACTATCATTGCGGTATTTTTTTTTTTTTTTGAGGAAGATTAGCCCTGAGCTAACATCTGCCACCAGTCCTCCTATTTTGCTGAGGAAGATTGGTCCTTAGCTAACATCTGTGGCTATCTTCCTCTCTTTTATATGTGGGATGCCGCCACAGCATGGTTTGATGAGCAGCGCATAGGTCCGCGCCTGGGATCCAGGCTGGCGAACCCCTGGCCACCAAAGTGGAAGATGTGAACTTAACCCCTGCGCCACCAGGCAGGTCTCCCAGTGTGGTATTTTGAGAAGCTTTTGCGCTGCATTTGGCATTCTGGTAGCTTCTTGCAGACAGGTGATGCTATACACAGAGAGGATGATTAGGTCAATAGTAACTTTTTCGAAGTCAATATTTCTCCTTGGAAGACGGTCACTTTAATCTTCTCAAAGTCTGGGCTAAAACTTTCTAATTGGATCTACAGGAAGGAGAGCAACAGCAGGTGGAAAAAAAGTGAGAAAGATCAATTAATATGAAGCCACGTGCCTCAGGGTACTGTGCTGGATAGCACTTACAGGAGTGAGCTGCTCTTTGCTGACCAATGCAATGTGAATCAGAAGCCACATCAGTCCTTTAAACTCCTAGGTAATTTTAGTAAACGGGTGAACATTAATTTACTGTGCTAACCCATCAGCCCAAGAGTTAATGCACCTTCAAAATTGCCTAATTTTGTCCAAAACAGACTTTTGTCTCTTGACGAGAAAAGCACGGTTAAGCCTGTGATAATTAGCCTTTCCCACTGTCCTGAACTCAGCTCTGTAATTTCTGCCAGACTCATGTATCTCTGTTGCCTTCTCTTAAAAGCATCATTTTAGGATTGCCAAATAAAATTTAGGATGCCCAGGTGAATTTGAATGTCAGATAAATAACAAAAATTTTTTAGCATAACTGTGCCCTATGTGATATTCTACTAAAAAATTCTTTGTTGTCTATATGAAATTCAATCTAACTGGGCATCTTGCATTTTTATTGGTTAAATCTGGCAGCCTTGGAAATGCTGCCTCACCATTTCCTGTGTTTTGGTTTTGAAGCCTGAAGGTTATCTTTTAGGGTTCCCCTTTCTAGCTAGGACACAGATGTCCCCCTATCTTTTTCTACTAGGAAAGGAGGTACATCGATGTAGAATTTGCACACTTATTTTTATTATCAGTATTAATTCTAATTAAGGATGTAGGTTTAGAGTAAACGCAGAATGACATAGCTATTCATCTATTACCTGAACAGATAAACAATTAAAGTACAAGAGAAAGTATTACAGTGTAATATTACAATATTATAATTCTGCATGAGGAGAAAATCAACCAGTAGGATCTAGTAAAAAGAGACCTTGCCATGAGAACTACTAATTAGGTAACTTTTGTGAGTGAGTAATATAGTGAGTGCTATAGAAATAACACTGTTCTCTGTTTTGGGGGAATTCTCTGACTTTTGCAGCATTATTGGATTTCAGAGAATAGTAGTTAGAAGAATAATTCTTTGAAGTGCTTTCTAGAGCGTGAAAGATTTAGAAGAAAAAACACAACTCCTATCTAGATAAAACTTTAAACAGATCTGCTTTCCCCCCTCCTCTGCCTCTTCTGTTTGTGGTACGATGGGGTGGCTGACTTCATAGCAGGAGAAGTTGAGCTTGGCGGGAGTAGGATGGGAGATTGGCATGCTGCATGACAGACCTAAGTGGTACAAATTAGCTGGAGGGATGACATGCGGCATGGGGGATCCCAAGTGCATGGATCCAATGGGGTTTGTGGAGAATCAAGGCTATAGGGTAAAAAAGAGGATGCACATGAGTCAGAGAGATAAGGAAATGCTCCAATAATCTTCCGGGTTTAGGTCAGATAACTGTACGTGTGTATTTTGCTGCGGAGAAATTTGCTGAAGTCTTTCGTGTCACCATGGGGAACGGAGTGTGAATGAGAATTCCCAAGTCCTGGGATATATTGCCTTTACTCAATCCTAACCCAGGGACATCGAAGAACTCCCAGAGTCACCCTCCAAGGCATAGCGCTCCCAATAAGAATGGGAGCAAGGCTAGAAGTGTGTTCTCCAGAGTTCTCAGCTGCTTAGGAACTTGTTGCTTTAGCTGGTGGCAGCTGAGGCCACTGGCTAACAGCTGAGTGATTTTGCCCCAATGGGCTGTGTGCCAAGTTTGAATGGAGCCCTGGTGATGGGAAGGCAGTGAATCAAAGGTTCATTTGTTTGATTGTCTGTTCCTGGCATCATAGCACGCTTATGGCTTGCAGAACTATGGCAGAAGAATCAAGAAGAGTATTTCAGAGCTAATTATAAAGTTTGAAATACCACTTATAAGGGTAATAAAGATATATAATGTTGATTTCCCTCTGACCAGAGCCAAGTCTTGTAAGAAGATCGAGTAAATGGGGTAGAGACTGGGAATCGGAGTCCTTATCCCCAGAGATTTCAGGTTGCTTCTGACTCCACTGTCTAGACTAAACCATCAGAGGATACTGTCCAGAAACTGGAGAAAGCTCTAGAGGCTGCTGTCCAGAAATGAGAGGAAACTCTTCAAAGGCAGAAGCAAGAACGTGCCAGCCTGTGCTGGGAGGCCTGAGATGCGGATGTTTCCAAAGCCTAGCAGAGCAGCTGGGTTTTTTGTTTTATTTCACAGTATTTATTAATTCCATTTTCAAGATCAGATCATTGAAAAAATAATCTGAAAATTCCTAATAAATTATATACCTCTAGTTTACAATCCTTTTTTGATTATGCAAAGGCACCAAGTCTTTTAAAAACAAATTCTGCCCAATCCTGGGCAGATTTTGAGAGCAAATCCATTCTGGAGGGTTGCTGTGATCCCAGAACCCCAGCCCTGACCTTCTCAGCTGGCTGTGTCGGGGGTCAGCAGTCTAAACTCTGGATGGCGGCCACCATGGTGACGAGGTGGTGGGGCAGGCCTTTGCTGATTTATCTATAATCCTTGGGTTTGGTCCTTAAGAGTGTCACGATGTTCTGGAGGGTGGAGGATGGCTGCAGGCCCAGGCTGTCCATCACATTGATCGGGTAGTCAATGTCAGTGGCCAGCTGCCTGGTGGAGCCTGGGGTCAGCTCAGGGATCTTGTGGGTGTCCTGGCTACCCAGGACTCAGGCTCTAGAAAACTTGCTGTATTAACTTCTCTGACTTCCTAGGCACTGCATTGGACCATTGGTCTAAGGGGTCATTGAAATCACTTTTGGCAGTCTGGTTTAGAGTGACTATTGCAGTCTGCTGACATGCTCTTACCTCACTCTGTTAATGTTGTAAGACCTCCACCCAGGTTCACTGGATGGCTGACACAGTTTTCCCATTCATTCGTTGATTCGTTTGTTCATTCAGCAAATATTTATTGACCATCTACTCTACGTCAGGCAGTGTTCTAGGCACTGAGAATAGACCAGTGAGCAAATCAGACTAATCACTGAAGGTTCCCTTGTGAGTGACATTTAAGCAAAAATGTGAAATAGGGAAGGGAATGGTACCATGAGGATATCCCAGTGAAAAGTATTTCAGGCTGAGGTCGCAGCAGTGAAAAGGCCCTGAGGCAGGAGCATGCCTGGTGTGTATGAGACAGGGACGCCACAAGGACTGGCGTGGAGTGAGAAGTTGGCGGTGAGTAAGGAGAGCCATAGAAGCATCAGAGGAGGGCCTTTGTGGGTCATTGTGAGGACTGTGGCCTTTATTCTGCATGAGCTGGAGATCCAATGGAGGATCTTGAAGAGAGGAATGACCTGATCTGACATTTTGTTGGGAAAGTTTTCTGACCGTTCCCGAAATGGAAGAGTAGAACAAGCCTTCATGTACTCATCATCCAGCTTCAACAATTGTATTTTATTTGTAAATATTTTTGTATGCATTTCTAAAGGATGAGGACTATTTTTTTTAAAGCACAACTATACTATTGTTATCATATATATATATATTTTTTTTTGGTGAGGAAGATTTGCCCTGAGCTAACATTCATTGCCAATCTTCCTCATTTTTTTTGGTGAGGAAGATTAGCCCTGAGCTAACATCTGTGCCAATCCTCCTCCACTTTTTTGTGTGAGTCACTGCCACAGCGTGGCTGACGAGTGGTGTAGGTCCATGCTGGGGATCTGAACCTGTGAACCTGGGTGGCCAAAGTGGAGAGCACTGAACTTTAACCACTACGCCATGGGGCCAGCCCCATCATTATTGTATTTTAAAAGTTAACCTTATTTCTTTAAATATCAAGAATTTGAACTGATTCCTACTTTGAAGGTGGAGCTGGTGGGATTTCCTGACAGCTTGGATGTTGCACGTGAGAGAAGAGTCAAGGATTGGGCAGTAATGAAAATCATTTTCAGTATCATACATTTATTGGAAGACTACTGCATACATACTTCAAAATAGGTTTTAAAGATTAACATCGGCATCTGGCTTCAGGATTTTTAGTTTCTTTTCATAAATGTTTCCAGTGCCATCAATTCTCCAGCTAAAGAAAATACTGTTTTTCCTATTTTCAAATGAAGAAAAGTGGCACAGAATTACTTACGTGTTAAGTAACTTATTCTAAAGTCCCTTAGATAGTGGTTTAGAAAATTCTGGCAAACTGAGCGTGATTTATCCAAACTTGAGATTTCTTTGGCTCTATGATCTATTCTTGTCTATGGGAAATTCAGGCAGGCAATTGGGCACACATCAGGACTAATTTACTAACCTTTCAAAGTATTTTAAATTATTTTAAGGGTTATCATGAAATTAGTTTCATATATTTCGATTGAATTGTTAAATTGAATTCAATTTAAATAAATTCAAAAGATTTATTGGCTACCACCTATACATTAGATGTTGCTCATAAGGATTCCACAGTCTAACAGGCATGAAACCCGTATAACCACTAATTGCAATGTGGTGTGAACGGGAGCCAGCAAGATGTGGGTATGAGATACAGAGGTAGCAGAGTGGAGAAGTTGGGTCTGAATGTAATTAGGATCTCTCCAGACTAAGAGGGGCTGGGCGGCGATATTGCTGGCAGGCGGCAACACAAGCAGAGGCACGAGGAGGGCAAAGACGTGGCAGGTTGGAAGTGCCCATAACTGGTTGCTGGATACAAAGAACAGAGAAAATGGGTGAAGGGGCAGCAGGAGATGAGTCTGGAGAAAAAGACTGAGGTGTTCCAGAGAGCACTTTGCGTATGTTACCCTAGGTCAAAGAGATATTCATAGCATTCCAAACTCCAAAACTCCCCATGAGTTACAGAATTGCTGGCCCTGGTAGGGTGTATCACATCCACCAACCCAATCTTCTCTCCATGAGATCCATGTAGTGTGTGGCTCTCTATGTATCCTGCATGTTCCTCATTTCTCTGGATAACAAGCTCTGCCAACATAGATATTGCTATACTACAGAGCGATCTATCGTGTCTTCTTAGAAGTATGCAAGACTTTTATTTGTTTCTTGCATCAGTAGCAGAAGGATAGGTTGCTCTTTGAGCCTGCTTCCTGTAGGCTGGATAGCAAAATCAAAGAAGAATAACCCTGAAGATTTAGTTTTCACTTTCACATCTAAGAGAGCCTTTAGTACTGACTTAGAGCTGTTAATATTTCTGGTCACTGATGGTGTTTAAATTTGTGTTGGAATTGTGATTTGTGTTAAATTTGGCCTTGGTAATGATGAAATTATTCTGTGCAAAAGAACCTCTGTTCATTTTAAACCGTATCCACATTATCTCCTATTTAGAATCGCTCATTTGCTTTGGAACCCTCTGCAGCCATGCGTGCTAACCTGGGCAATGCCGCAGCAAATGAATTATGTCTACTTTGTCTTTGAGATCTCTGCTGCATTTTCTTCTATTCAAGTTCCCACCTCAGTCATTGTTGATAGAGCTCAGTGAACTGAGAATATGTCAAATTTACAGAAGGACTTTCCCCCTTTTATTTGTCTCTCCATGTCTTGTCTCCCTTCCCTCTAGTTGTTTTTTTCTTCCTGTCTTCTCATGCCTCATATTAAAGAAGTGACATTTTTGTGTGAAAGGCCTTTTAGAGTTAGAAACACAATGGCCACCACTGACAGCTCCCCCGACGGAATGGGTATTTGTCATCTTTACTGGGTTATGGGAGGGAAGGCTGGGTAGACTTACATGCAGTGTTACCACCTCGTTCCAACTCATCTTTTATGCATTTTATTACTCTTGGGAAGAAGTTCTGAAAAATGGGCTGTGGCAGTCGTTAGAAGAAATTCTAGCTGGCTCCAGATGTTATTATTGGTCACAAACATGGGGCAGAATCATGGTCACACAATCCCAGAGCTGGAAAGGAATTCAGAAAACGTAGTTGAGACTTCTCATTTTACAGAGACGAAGCGGAGACCCAGAGAGGTTTGGTGACTTGCTTAAGCCGTGCAGCTGCTGTTGGCAAGCTTTTTGTCTAGAACCCAGGAGTTCTGTCTCAGTCTAGAACTTTTCCACCACCATAACCTGCCTCCCTTATTTTATCCTCAAGTTTATTACATTTGCAGTGATGCGATCCCTAATGACGTACAGATTCCCAAACAATTTTTGTAAGTAAAAATTTCTGTTTGCCATTTTGGACATGCTTGTGTGGACTTTTTACGTGATGACATATTGTCCCTATCTCTCGGATAGGATAATGAATTGAATGATTTATGGATCACGCTCAACAGCAGTCCGGAGGCCAGTGTGGGAGCAGGATTGATTTTTGGTATTTGGAGTTCGGCACTTGTAGTGCCTTTTCCAAAGGCTCGAGTCTTCTTCCTTGAGTTGTCTCCTGTCCTAGAGCAGAGGCTATCCTTTGTCTCTTCCTTCTGTTCCCCCTGTTTCTCCTCTTTTTGTATCTGTCCTTTGTCCTGGTACATTCCCTGGCTGGTAGTAAGTAGATGCTGATGCAATGCTGTTGAGTGAATGAATGAATGAATGAATGAATGCATTTCTTACTATTTCTGCATGTGAACAGACTCTAACTCTCCTAATTTGGCGTCATATTTTGTGTGGAAATCAGACTTGTTTTAAGAAAGTGTGATGTCAAACCCATCTCTCTCTCCACTTACTCCTTTTGTGTCAGCCGTATGCCTTGTTTCCCATCTCGCTTTGGGCTTCTTGTCCTCACCATTCATTAGCGCTCGCGACAGGTTGGTGTGAGTAGAGAAAGGTGAGGTGATGAAGCTCAGATCAGGTCATTTGGTTCTGCATTAGTAACTGATAAAAGATATTGAGTAAATGTGGTTTTTAGGGAATTTTGCACCAGGTTGCTCTTGTTTCCCATTAGTGGGGAAAATCAACACTTGCTTGTATTTTGGGGTGAAGATATTTTTCTTAAGTGAGTGGTAAAAACCTCTTGACATTTTACAGACAGCCTTAAGTTTTGAGCGGCGAATGTTCATGTTCTTTCTGCTTAAAGAATTTCAGAACTCTTATATCTGAACATTAATGACACATCCTTTTCTATTTGTTTATGAGTTAAAGTAGGCATTTTCCGTAATCCTGTTTTTGGGAGGTAGTCTAACTTTCCTTGAGCCATTGTCCTGTGCAACTGTCAGCTCCATTCACTCCGTTTTCATGGAACTCAACAGAGTTTTCAACCTTTGCACTAGAAATTGAATTAACGCTTTTCCTTAAAAAAGTATTATTGGATTTGTAATAAATAATTGTGGAAAGTTCTAATGGGATTACTGTTTATGAGTTTGGGGATGAGATCTGACGTAATGACTTTGTTCCCAGATGTGATGCACTCTGCTTCGTTTGGGATGCATCTGGGTGGAGTTCCCAAGGATTCCATTCTCTGTTGTGAGCTGGGCTCTGAGATCAGGCTGCCTGAGTCCTTGACTCCACCATTTCCTGATTGCATGGCTTTGCTGAGTTACCTGATCTCTCTCTGCCTGGGTTACCTCATTTTAAAGCACTCCAGTTATAATAATACTGCTTGGGGTAGGTCTTATTTGTGTGTTTGTGAGGGAGATTGTCCCTGAGCTAACATCTGTGCCAATCTTCCTCTATTTTATGTGGCATGCTGCCACAGCATGGCTTGACAAGCAGTGCCAGATCTGTGCCTGGGATTTGAACCTGTGAACCCTCGGCCGCCGAAGTCGAGCAGTGGACGTAACCACTATGCCACCAGGCCGGCCCCCTGCTTGGGGGTAGTTTTAAGGTTAAATGATTTAATTACATGCAAAGCACTTACAATAGTGCTGCCGCAACCATAAATTTAGTGTGAAAATTTCCTTACCTGCTTCCCCAGATACTTTTATCTTGTCAGACTAAAGGTCGTGGTGGGTTTTCCAGAAGTCCAGGTTGTTTTCTGAACTTTGAGCAGAAGCTGAAATAGCAGCCAGAAGTCTCTCCCTACATGATTTCATGGAGCTACCTTGAAGTACGTATATCACCAGTCGTTTTTTGGAAGAAGTTTTCTCTTTTTTTGCTGAGGAAGACTCTCCCTGAGCTAACATCTATTGCCAATCTTCCTCTTTTTGTATGAGTTGCCGTGACAGCATAGCCACTGACAGACAAGTGAACCAAACCCGGTGTGCAGAAGTGGAGTGTGCCAAACTTAACCACTAGGCCATGGGGGCTGGCTTGGAAGAGGTTTTCTTTTGCACCTTTCAGGAAAGAACATTATCTGCCTCTTTTTTTTTTTCTGTGAAGAAGATTGGCCCTGAGCTAACATCTGTTACCAGTCTTCCTCTTTTTGCTTGAAGGAGATTGTTGCTGAGCTAACGTCTGTGCCAGTCTTCCTCTATGTTGTATGTGGGATGCCGCCACAGTGTGGCTTGATGAGTGGTGTATAGGTTCACACCTGGGATGCGAACCTGCGAACCCCATGCCACTGAAGTGGAGCGTGCAAAATTAACCGCTATGCCACCAGCCTCTGTTTATTACCAGAAGGCACAATAAATACAAATACAATTATACTCATCAAATGGATAGTATGAGGCAAGAGATAAGTTTTCAGATAAGCAGTGTAAAGGAGCTGGAGTCTTTAATTTCCAAAAGAGTTGCAAGGACCTATTTTCGTCATCCAGAAAATAATTTTTAATTTTCCTAGCCCGGAACATAACTATCATATGGTTTAGGGGGTTGCCCAGATCTGGCCCAGGACTCATTTAACTTGAGATTTTCTGAAAATGAGATTAGGATTTTTTCTCTCTCTCTCTACCATTTTAAAACAACTTGTCCATTGTTTTTAAGAACATCTATTTACTGCCATGGAAAATAGAGATTATATTAAAATCCAAATACAAAATTGTATGGAGAGGCAAAATACCCGGGTAAGTTCTGGTCATAGACGGGAGCCACCTGTAGCTTATGTCCATGCCCATCGTTATTTAACACAGAGAGAAGTATACAAGAGACCACATTCAGATTGATTTGTACGTTGGTGCACACACAGGCATCAGTAATTGGCTTCTCATTGTCTTGATACGGCATTCTGTTATTGGAACAGGTTCAGCTGTGCCACTTGCAAAGTTGTTCTTAAGTCTTTATTGATTAATTTATGCAGCAGGTATTTCTTGGATACTTTCTGTGTGCAAAGTACCATACCAGGTGCTTTGGGGGTGATAAAAAAATAGTTAAAGCATAGTTTCTACACTCTTGAAAATCTTGCGGCCCAGTTGGGAAGGCAAGACATACAATATGGAACTTACAGTTTTACTCATCCTGCAATCAGCTATTGAATGCTTACTATTTGTCATTACTGTGCTGGATATTGGGAAGCAAAGGTGACTGTAATAGGATCTCTTTCCTGGAGACTGACAGTGAACACGTGTGATGATACTGAGGATTCCAGAAGATGTGATAGTCTGGGAGCACTTGTTGATTCTATTGAGAAAGTGTCTGTTACCTGAGAAAGGGGCATTGTCATTCAGGAGATATTTGCCATTTGGCCAAGATAGGAAGCATAGGCCCAGAGACGTGCTAGCTTGGTTCAGGCAGGATGACACAAAATTAACCATCATGGGGAGGGATAAGGCTGGAGACTGGACAGTGGCCAAGTCATATTGGCTGATGCTGAGGAGTCTGCATTCCTCCCGCAGATCAGGAGGGGTGGTGGTCTTAGTCTGCAGTCTTTTGGGGAGGCCATTCGTGGACTTCAGTAGGCCTGTGAATACCCTAAGATCATAAGCAAAATCTGTGTATCTGTAAATAAGGGTATTTTCCTAGAGTCCACCATCTAAAGAAGGTTAAGAAGCCTTTCCTCAGATCTTGAGGAGACATGAAGGATTTCACATAGAGGTCCGTTTTGCGTGGTAGAACCATCGCTTCGCTGTGGTGTGGAGGACAGCTTTGTGATGTGGGGTGTGCAGACGTGGAGCTAGAGAGGCTCTCAAGAAGACTCATTATGTCTGTACATGCATTCAGATAGCAGGTATTTATTATCACTGAACTGTGTGTCAGTCTGTGCTGAGCACGACCTGGGAGACTGTGGGAAGTACGGCAACCACAGTCCCTGCCGTGGCGGAGGTTCTGGTGGATGGGGTAAGACACGTAATTAAACAGAGCACAACAAAGTGTTGGTCCATTGCATCAGTTGTTTATTTATGCCCTTGTTTATTGAACAATTGTTTCTATGCTAGGCTCTCTTCAAGGTTTTGAGGGAATGAAGTTTACCTTTGGGGAAGACACACAATAAAATAAACATTAAAATCTGGTTTGCTGTTGGGTGGTGGTAAGTGCTACAAAGAAAAAATCAAACCAGTGTAAAAGGGTGGAAAGTAATAGAGAGGATCCTTGAGAAAGATCAGGAAAGGCTTTCTGAGAGGGTGAGAAACTCCGCATGGAAGGGGGAAGCAAGTCAGAGAGAAGAGCTGGGACAAGGAAGCGCTTGGCTTTGGTGGAACAGCAACGTCAGCACTTGGAACTTGGTGAGAGAGGGAGGGCTGTGTGAGGACTTGAGGTTGGAGTGACAGGCAGGGGACAGACCATGCTGGGCCTTTGAATTTTATTCTTGGTGTGGTGGGAAGCAGAGAGGGTTTTGAATAGGGGAGTGTGGCTCTGACTCCAATGTGTGTCTATGTGTTTTGACACACCACCAATCAATAAACTCCATTTCGACACCATCTACCTGGAAATAGCATCAGATGCCATAGGTCAAGGGCTCAGTCCCACAAGACCGCCCTCCACTGCAGATGCCAATTGCAAGCCCAGGTTGTCACCTATGCTTCTGACGAACTGGCTGTAAATCAGAGGTTCCCACGAGCCCCTCCCTGGGTTTGATTAATTTGTAGAGTGACTCACAAAACTCAGAGAAACATTTTACTTACTCAGTTATTGGTTTATTATAAAAGGGTATAACTGAGGAACAGCCAGATGGAAGAGATGCAAGTTATGGGGAAGGGCTGTAGGGCTTCCATTACTCCGTCCAGGTGTGCTACTCTCCCTGAGTCTCCATGTGTTCACCAAGGCAGAAGCTCTCTGAACCCTGTCCTTTTGGATTTTTGTGGAGGCTTCATTCATATGGAGGCACAGTTGGTTAAATCATTGGCCATAGGTGATTGATTCGACCTCCAGCCCTTCTCTCTTCCTCAGAAATCAGAGGGTGGGACTGAAATTTCCAACCCTCTGGTCATGCTTGGTTCTCCCGGAAACCAGCCCTCATCATTTGGTGGAGTCCACAGGTCACCTGATTAACATAACGAGACAACTTGGTCTCTTCCATCACTTAGGAATCCCAAGGATTCTAGGTGCTCTGTCCCAGGAATGGGGACAAAGACCAAATATATATGTCTTATTATAAATCACAATATCACAGGGAGTGGAAAGACTTCTATGACAATAGGGAGAGCTCAAGATGCATCTAACCTAGTTCATGGAGGTCAGCAAAGCTCTCTAGAGTAAGTTTAAGCTGCAAACTGGAGAGTAAATAGGAGCTATTCAGGGGCAAGGTAGGGTGTTCTGGGCAGAGGGAACAGTATGCGTGAATGCCTTGGGTGGATCATGGGGCCATAGAACCAAAATGGGAATGCAGGAGTAGGAGCAGCCTTTTTGGGAAAGATACTTTAGTTTTGTGCACATTAAGTTTGAGGTCACATTCTTTGGGTCATTCAAGGGGAGCTGCAGAGTGGGTAATTAGCATCTAGGTCTGAAGTCTAGGAGAGGGTTATGGGATGGCAGTTGGGTGTGGCCACACACATGACAGATTCCCACAAAGAGAAGATGTCAACCGAGGATGGCAGAGGGTGAAGGGCAGAAGCCTGAGGGACACTGACATTGAGCTGGTGGGAAAAGAAAACACCGCACAGGAAATAGAGGTGGAGTAGTTGCCAGAGATAGAAGCCAGTGTCTAACTAGGTGTCAAGAGAAGTGGTGAAGACTTTAAGTGCTGTGAGAATTCAAAGGTGAAGCAGTGTGATTTGGAACACTTAGGATAAGCCTCATGGAAGATGGGGAACTACAGCTTGGTTTTATCTGATAGATGAGATGTGTATAGACGATGAGAGGCAGTGCTATGTGGGGAGATTAGTGTGAGCAATTTCTCAGAGATGGGTTTGATAAAATTTTGCTCAGGAGCTGCAAAGAGACTAATACTGCTTGGAGCAGGGAATTCAAAATTTGGGTGTAATTGTATGTGTTTTTTTTTTTTTTTTTCCTGAGGAAGACTTTCCCTGAGCTAACATTTGCTGCCAATCCTCCTCTTTTTATTTTTTGCTTGAGGAAGATCAGCCCTGAGCTGACATCTGTGCCAATCCTCCTCCATTTTTTTTGTATGTGGGACACCTCCACAGCATGGCTGGTGAGCAGAGTAGGTCTGTGCCTGGGATCTGAAGCTGTGAACCCAGGCTTCTGAAGCAGAGCGCATGGAACTTTAACCCCTCAGCCATGGGGCTGGGTCCGTGTATGTTGATGACTTTTTTAACTTGAGTTTTCCTGGTTTATAACTCCCCTAGAATTAGAGATGGAAGTTTGAGAGTTTGTTTATGTGTGTTTTCTACCAAACATAGTTTCAGAGTTTTCATTATATTGTTCAACAGGTCCATAGCCCCCGAAAAAGGTCATGGTCCACAGATATAGGCAATGAGAAGTTATTGAAAGATGAGTGTTGTATCTTACGACAATTCTTTTTTTAAAAATTATTATTAATTGCAGTAACATTGGACTATAACATTATATAGCTTTCAGATGTACATTGTAATGTATTTTGAATTCTATGTAGATTACATCATATTCCCCACCCAAAAACTAATTATAATCCATCACCTCACATGTGAACCTAATCACCCCTTTTGCCCTCCCATCATATGATGGTTCTTTTGGCAGTGGCTGGCAGGATGAGTTTGAGGAATATGGGAGGCAGACTAATTCTAGTAATTCAGACGTGAATTGTGCTATTAGTATTGATGTCTCAGGCAAGAATGATGAAAACAAGAAATGCAAAGAAGGATAGGCATAGTGCTTTGAAGAAATAGTTGACTAGATTCGATGATAGATTAGATGCAGGAGGTACGTTTAGCAAAAGTTTATTAAGGACCTACTGTGGGTCAGTTAAAATTGAGAGCAAATGAGACACGGTCCCTGCCGTCATCGAATTTACTGTTTACTAAGAAACATATATTTGTCAATAATCACTCAGATATGAGACTGGAGATTGTGGTAATGTGAAAATGTATTCCATTTTCATTGCATCAATTGACTACTAAATATTTCTATATGGATACCCCAGTGATATTGCATATGCAATATGATTAAGAGAAATCTTAACTGTAGGGAACTTTGAATGTATGTAACTTGGGGGGCTTAATTTGATGAGGGGGCCTCACGAAGTTATCCCGCTGGTTCTTAATTACCCCACATTTCTAGGGAGTGGACATCTCTTGGTTCTTTTAATTTAGCTTTGCAAAAATATTTCCTCCAGAAACCAAGGCTTAAAAAATTTCTTTTAAATGCTTAGCTAATCAGGGGAATAATGCTTTTTGGATGGCTGATACCATGATTTACGGTTAGAAAAACAACAGTATTTGATTACTTTGAGCTTCAAACTTTTCTTTTGATTAATGAAAATCTTCCTGGCAAATACTTTTTATTATGCTGTACTTTTACTGGGTCCAAGAGAGTCTGGACCCAATAGGAATGCCTTCAGACATCTCTCTTAATCTTATTGAATATGTAAAATCAGTCAGGTATCCATTTGGAAATATGCAGTAGTCAACTGATGTAATGAAAGTGGAACTAAGACTAGTCAGTTGAGTTTCCAATTTCCATAGGTGCACAGGGGTCATCTTTTGATGTCTGATCTGTCATGGTCCTGCCATCATTTTCCCTTCCATTATTTTGTTCCTTAGCCACTTGTTTGCCTTAGACTTGCAATGTATTGTCACTGATGCAAAACATTCCTCTATTTCTCACTTGAGCTTCAGCCTTACTTCTTTTCAGAGACTCTTTAAAGGTATCTGTATGGCTGAAGAACGTCTAATCTTTTAATATGTAGCTTGACAAACTAGTCAACTTCTTATCTTCCGAGTATTATGAGAAAGAGCCCAAGATGAGAAACTAGAGAGGTTTGGTGACAATTCAGTGAGAAAGAGGTAGGAATTTTACAGAGAAGGAGATGTTTTAGCTATTTGTCTAAAGAATTATTTAAATCTTCACTTAGAATAAAGGGATAAGGACTTTCTGAAGTCTCTTATTAGGGAGGTGGAACCTGCAGACATTTAGAACATGAAATGAGAGTAGTGAATTTTGGTCCTATGAAAATAAAGAGAAGCCAAAGGGCCTCAGAGGCTGAGAGAGAAGAAGAAAGACTGCCCTAAATGTGGCATAAACATTTCCTACTAAAGAGAGGGGAATCTAAAGGTGCCAGGTGGATGACAGGTGCAGATGGGCAGGGCCAGAAGAGAGCAAGCAGAAAGAGATGAGTCCAGGATCTCTAACTGGGCTCATCCTTGGGGACTGATCTAACCACAGGTTGGTGGCCGGCCCACCCCTGTGGCTTGGTCTGAGTCCAGACAAGGACACCTCCCACTCTGTTCCTTTCCACTGCAGATGATTAGGCCAAGTTACTCTGCGTTCTAGGGACACAGATCTCTGCCTGGAGGCAGTTGTACAAATTAGCTTGGTCTAATGGATGCTCAAGACAACTTGAATATGTTTCAAGGTGCCACAAGGCTTTGCCGCCCATGAGAAGATCTCACTTGCCTTTTAGCTTGATCTGGATTTTATTCTTTATCATGACATCTCGGTTTGAGAGTCTCCTTAGAGCAGGGCTGGGCCAAAATGATAAATGACAATGTTACATACATGAATTTCCAAGCTGGATAAAAATGTTGCTTTATGGAGAGGAAATATGGCATGTATAATTTCCCTCTCTTCTTTTTGGATGCATTCTGGTCTTATGCCCTATGTCTGCAGTGGATTTTCAGTATTCCAGGGACATCTCAAAGAAAAAGTATAGATGAAAGACATTTTGCTGACAGCATACATCTCTGCTAGATCTGGGGAAAATGGACTGTTGCTATTACATTTTTACCAGTACTTTAACAAGCAATATTTGAATAGAACATTTATATTATTGTGAGAACTATCACTTTATTGATTCAGTCATTGATTAATTCATTTGGTAACAACACTTTTTGAGTCCCTATTCTGGATGAGGCACTATACTGTAAACACTCAGGGTTCCAAAGATGAATAAGATCCAAGGAACGTAGTAGACAGCAATGGAGATGAGAATGTGCAATTGAAGGAGTAACAATATAGTAAGTGGCAGAGAGAAGGAAAGAAAAACCTGCTATCGAGTTCAGAATAGAGATAAGTTGTTTTGAGTGTGTGGGGATTGAGAGTGGCTGGCAAGGTAGGAATTCATGCAAAAGGTAACCTTAAGAGGCAGTAATCACCTCACATCCAGTAAAATGGCTACTACTAAAAAAACAAAATAATAAGTGTTGGGAAGATTGGAGAGAAATTGGAACCCTTGTGCACTGTTGGTGGGAATGTAAAATACTGCTGCCGCTATGGGAGACAGTATGGCGATTCCGCAAAAAATTGGAAATTGAATTACCATATAATCCAGCAATCTCACTTCTGGGTATATATCCCAAAGGATTGAAAGCAAGATCTCATAGAAATGTTTGGACATCCATGTTCATAGCAGCATTATTCACAATAGCCAAAGATGGAACCTAGCCCCATGGATGGATGAGTGGATAAAGAAAATGTGGTGTATACACACACACACACACACACACACACTGGAATATTATTCAGCCTTAAAAAGAAAGGAAATTCTGACACTTACTACAACATGGATGAACCTTGAAGACATATGCTAAGTGAAATAAGGCAGTCACAAAAAGACAATACTATATGATTACACCTAGAGTAGTCAAATGCATAGAGACAGAAAGTAGAATGGTGGTTGCCAGGGGCTAGCGGGAGGAGAAAATGAGTTGCTTAATGGGTTAGAGTTTCAGTTTTATGAGACAGAAAAGTTCTGGAGATGGGTTACATACTAAGGCAAATACATTTAACGTTACTGAATTGTACAGTTAAAAATGGTTAAGATGACAAATTTTATGTTATGTTTCTCTTACTACAATTTTAAAAAATGCAGTGTTTTATTATGCTGGGATGAGTGGAAGACACTTGGAACTTTTGCCCACGTATATACTATTCATTCATTCAACAAACAAGTATTGAATGCCTGCTATGTGCTGGGCACTGAGCTAGGTACTGGGGCTCCAATACTTAATAAGATTCGTCGTCACTGTGAATCTGTCCATGACATACTTACTAACTGCCCCTTCACCAAAGACACTAAGCTTCTCTGGTTAAATATTCACAGCTCTTTCCTACTGACTTGAATCATGCATAAGACATTATTAAGCAACAGTACAAAGATTTGAGGTTGATTGGGGGCAACAATTCGACAGCATGATGATGAAATGGAAAGAGATGGGTAAGACAATATGAATTAGAATTGAAAACTGCAAGCCAGTGCTCTATAAGGATATTAAAAGATAAAGAACCCCTCTTTGAGGCTGCCAACCTAAGACCTAAGTCATTTAGAATGGAAAAAATTGGCAAAGTCAGACATATTCTGCCCAAGGATGGTATTTTGTGACTATCATGGCAAGTGTAATTGGCAAACCACTGCCACAAAATCGTGGACGATATTCATGAGGGAGAAGGGTAGAGAAAGATCGTAAAATTTGAACTAAAAGGAAAGACAGTCCTTGGGAAGGGGAGGACCCGTGAATGTCAATGTGGTTTGGTTATTAGGATGGAGAATGGAAACAAGAAGCATGATCTTCCTTGTCCAAGAGACCATGGAAGCTCTATCTTCAGTTCACTTTAGCTCATCCTAGGTTTTTTTTTTGAAGTCTCATAGGAACCTTCCCTCCATCTATCCTTCCAATATCTTTCTACTTCTCTTTTTGTTCTATACACCCTAGAACACTCTATTCATTTATTTAAATGTATTCTTGAGTGCCAATTACATACCAGGCACTGTGCTGGGCTCTGGCTGTATACCTCCAATTCTCTTATACCAACTTTATTTAGTTGCACATGCCTAGAAAATCCTGGGTTGACATACTTTCTGCTCCTATACCTGGTTAGATGAGAGATGCAAACTTAGTCTTATCTACTCCTTTTCTTATTTTCTTTCTGTCTTCTTCCAGGTGTCCTCATCGAGGCTGTTCCTTCTACCTGTGTCTTTAATCCCAAATGCTCTACTTTCCGTCTTGGCTTTATTCTGTTTTCCTCTTCATACCTTCAACCATCCCCTCTCCACTGGCCCATTCCCTTCAGTCTCCATGAAGCCTTCTTAGGTCTCTTTGGTTCTAAAAACCTTTTTTTTGTCTTTATATTGTTTAGCAACCACTCTAGCTCATTCTCTTCCTGGTCTCGTCCAAGTTCTCAAAGGAGTGGCCTTGGCTCATTTCGTTTCCCTGTATTCCATCCACTTTTCTGCCCACTGGATTTTGGCTTGTGCCCATATGCTGTACTGAAACTCCTTGCTCAGTGTCCTCTTTGTCCAATCCAACTTCACTTTATCAGTCCTTGTTTTATTGGACTTTTCTGCCTCATTGGGCACTATTGATCTCTCTCACCTTATTAAAGTGTTTTACTTCCTCAAAACTTCTTACTTCCCCATTTCCTTAGTTCTCTGAGAACTTTCTGACTGTTTATTCTGTTCCTTTTCTGGAATATGCTTCCTCCATGAAATTTTTAAAGGTTGGTGTAATCATTTTTGTTCCTCTGTTCTCATCCTGTGTGTTCTTAATGATGAATATTGAATATTGAATAGTATCCTTAAATTATGGTCGAATTATAAAAGCCGATATCCAGGGTTATCTGGAAACGAGGACACAAAAACCAGAATTGTTATCCTTCTACACCTGTTCTACACTGTTGATCAGTTCATCTGAGTTTCAAATGCTCCAGCTGTTTTATGCTTTGTCTCTGTTTCCTAAAGACCCTTAATGTGGTCTAGAATTGGAATGAGCATTGGTCTCTAACAGTTCTGAGTTAATTGCAAATCCCTGAAAAAAACCGAATAAGTCTATTAGAAACCAGCTAATTTCATTTTGTCAGTTTTTGGATAGTATGTTCTGATGTAAGCAGTCCATTTTTAAAGCAAGTTTGCAATAAACAATTTCCCCTCAAGGTTAACATAATAGGCAAACACCTTTTGCTGCAACAGACAGCGAGGTACTGAAAGATTAGCTTACATTATGATTCATTATTTCAAAATGTCAGAATAAAGTGGATCTGCTGCATCTCCCAGCCTCTTATTCTTTAGGGTAGAGTGCATGTTTTACACTTTTCTTGTTAATGGATTCACTGTTTTTTTTTCTCCTATTTTTTTTTTCCAGGCCAAATGCAGATAATCGACGCCAGGGAGGTAGAGAGAGATTGGCCAGCTCCGGTGACAAGGGGAGCATGGCCATGGAATCTGCTAAGGAGACTCGCTACTGTGCAGTGTGCAATGACTATGCCTCAGGGTACCATTATGGAGTCTGGTCCTGTGAGGGCTGTAAGGCTTTCTTCAAGAGAAGTATTCAAGGTAATAGTGTGTTGAAAACAACTTATTCCATTTTTAATCCTAAGAGGGGACACAACTGAGGAAGGCATATGATCAGCCATTTGTACAAAACATTGATATCTAGTAAGCCTGCTAATATCTTTGGTAGAAACGTGGAGAAGAGACAGGATCTCAGGAGAAGGAGTTGACAAAAGCCAGGGCAGTTGTGGCTGAGTAATTATGCTTCCTCCACTTAGCAAGACCCAAATAGTCTTGAGCAAGTCCACAGGAGGAGGACTTCAATAGCTGGGTCTCTGAGCTGATGTCCATGCCCTGATTAGGGGATGGCAGGTGGATATTTGCGTGTTACAGGCAGCTAGGCTTATGTGATGGAGTGTGATATTAATTGTCCATACATATTCTGTCTCTGCCTTGGCTTTATCCAGATGAGTATTCCATTCTGATCTTTGTTCCAGACCAATTCTAATTTAACTTATTCTTCTCTTGCTCTTCTTCCATCTCTTTGTCATCTCAATGGATGACATGACCTTTTGCTAAAATAAGAAGACCCAATGGCTTGTGACTTGTAACAGGGGGCATATTATTTGTACCAAGCAATTATTACATATCCACCTGTAACATTTCATTTGCTAGTGTGCCATGATCCTTTTCTTGCATATAGTTTACCAAGTGCAGCTTCTCTGATATACTGCCAACTACATTTTATTTCTATTCCAGGAGATTCTATATTGTTGTGTTATAAGGATACTGTGGGGAAACCTCAATTACCTGGCTACCTAAAATATCAATGCTAAGGATTCCCTGTCTGACAGCAACAGAGGTCTGAGGGCAGTTTAGGCTAACTGAATCACTTTTTGTTGTAATGGTGGAGCATTTTTCTCTATTTACCTTTTCAGCTTAAGTAAAGTTTAGTGCATAAATACTAAGAATATTTCTGATGGAGTTTCTGTATGATTCCCTCTGTGGAAATTAAGACTTAAGTAATTTGTTGAAAACCAGACTCTACTAAATTAATAGGTAGTGATTGAAGAAGTAATTCGTATGGACTTTTTGCAGCAGTTCTTCAGTGCCATGGTATGAGATGAAAGCTGGGGGATGATGCCCACTGTTTATTTTTCCTTCCATTGCTAGTAAGATAGGTTTCTCTTTTTAAAAAACGCTGTTCATATCTTTATAGAGTAGCATGTGAGGTCAACTTGGTTCACTTTAAAAGCACTTTCTTTGACAATTATTGCTTTCACCATCTTTTAGAAATCTCCTGTAAGACTTGGACGTTTTTGTTATAAATTTTAATAAAATTTATGATATTCTATGAGAGCAAATTTTTGTTTCTGTATATATTAATACACACATATATGTATCTCAACATAAATTATTTAATTTTACTAGCTAATGCTATCTCCATTTAGAAAAATGATATTTATATTTTGGTTTAGGTTAGGATAAGCCCTTAAAGGGTTTTTTGACAATTATCTTCATTTGTGATTTTATTATTTCTTTGATTTTATATAATCTACAATACCATTATTTTCACCAAACATTTAGTCTGGTATTGAAAAGTCATTTGACAGAGGGAGGTTCAGCGCGTAAGTTCAACTGCAAACTTGGAGGAGTCATTTATGTGAAACTGAGTTCCCTCATCAGTAAACATGATTTAGAGCAGTGGGCAGCAAAGTTTTTCTGTAAAGGACCAGAGAGTGATTTATTTAGGCTTTGCAGGCCATGTAGTGTCTGTTGCAGCTACCCAGCTCTGGCATTGTGGCCTTCGAGGAGCCATAGAGGATATGTAAATAAAGGGTGTGTGCCAATCAAACTTTATACACAAAAACAAGTAACTGACCAGGGCCGGCCTGTGGGCCATAATTCTCTGACCCTTGATTTAATGTATGGGAAGGTAATAGACGTTTTCTAAATCTAACATTTTTTTATTTTTTGAGTACTTATTCTTACCTGCGCTAGATGTTCTGAGGGAAATAAAAATGCATGTAAGACAATCCATAATCCCACAAAATTTAGAATTTATTTGGGAAGTTTATTTGCAGAGGCAAAGGTACTTGGTCTCATGATAGAATTAGAGGGTAAGTCAGTATAAAGCACTTACTGTATGATAAAGATAAGGAAAACAATAGATGAATAAAATAAAAGAAAATATTGTTAGTTATAAATGTAACATTATTGAGATGAAGACAGAAATGATCTTCCTGCAAGGAGCAATAACAATATTCTTACAAAGTATTTTCATCATATGCAGTTGGCATTTAGGAGTGTACTGTGTACTACATACCTTCACGTCAAACTTAATATATATATATTTTTTATGGATTGGCACCTGAGCTAACAACTGTGGCCAATATTTTTTTTTTTCTGCATTATCTCCCCAAACCCCCCCTGTACACAGTTGTATATCTTAGTTGCAGGTCCTTCTAGTTGTGAGATGTGGGACGCTGTCTCAACGTGGCCTGACGAGCAGTGCCATGTCCCCGCCCAGGATCCGAACCCTGGGCTGCCGCAGCGGAGTGCGCGAACTTAACCACTCGGCCACGGAGCCGGCCCCCAAACTTAGTATTGTCTCTAGGCATTAAGCTATCAGAACAGAAAACACAGAAAAAAAGAAAAATACGCATAAAAAATCAATGAAGAAAATGTGAGCTAACGAAAATAAATATTTTGTTAGTATGGCACTATCTTGAGTTCAAATATTTAAAAAATTTTTTGGCTATTCTTTGATAGTGAAAATGTATATCTGATCTCCATCTTGTGTATACAGACTAAATAGTAGGATTTCATTGTACTATGAAAAATTGTACTATATAAAGGGTGTAAAAGTGAATTTCTACCTGGCTTCAAAAACTTATTCCTTATCATGGGATGAGGTCACTTATATAAGGTTTCTTAAGTGAGATGACTATTGAGTGCAAAGTTCTGGAAGAATCCTAGAAACAAGGCAGAGTTATTAACTTTTAGTGGTAGAGAGGGATGTTAAAAATTATTTAGTTCATTAATTAATTCATTTGTTCATTGATTGCCTCTCCTAGGCAAAGCACTGTGCAAATCCCTGAAGATACAATTATAGGAAAGACAGAGTCCTTACCCTCATAGTGCTTATAAGGTAGAGGGAAAGATGGACAAATATACTAGCGTTTAAATTACAGTGTCACAAACGCCAAGATGAGGGTGAGTGCAGGGTCTTACAGAAATCCAAACTTCCCTCAGTCCTGGTGGGGGTTGAGTCAGGCTCTGAGAAGGTTTCCTGATTTAAAATTAATTCTGGAGGATGAGCCAAGTAAGCAAAATGAGGAAGGAAGACATGAGTGTTCAGTCATAGAAATGAACATATGAGCAAAGACCAGGAAGTAAGATAGAGTTTGGGGAGTTCTAGGAATAAAAATTAACAAAATTAATTTACTATAAGATTAAACAAAGACATTCCTGCTCTGTGTATTTATTCATACACCCTGTAAAAGCAAAGTAATTTATTTCCTTTTTACTTTAATAGCATTTCCGTGTATTGATTTGTTTGTGCATATAAAAGGGAAACGCCAGAGCAAGTTTAATGCTTTCTAGTCCCATTTTCTCATCATACTCTTGATAACTTGAAACTAAAAAGTTTTACTGACCTTCTGTGGCTCTTTATAAATCACATTGCCCCTCAAACCTATTTAAGGACGGTGAAGAGTCTGATATGCAGGTAGAAACTTCTGAAGATGCAGTAGCTCTCCCTGTTTTCTTGTTACTTAAGAAGAGAGGTAGAAATGAGTATCCATCAGATTACTCTCGTGCTCTAAGTGTTTTAGTTGAAGAGGTAAAGTGTTTGACTTGAAAGCATACAAATTTTCATCCACTACTGAGTGTACAAACTTGATTGCTCAAGAAATTGAGTAATAGCCTCCAGTGGAACATACTTTTTTTTTTAAAAAGCAAAGTCAAGGACATTATTTAAGGGAGGGAGTGAAATTGGATATTCTATGAATTTATTAATCATTGCAGGTGAAGACGGACTGTTCCTTAAGATGTATTGTGGGCAGAGACTCTTGGACGAGTTATATAAGCAGACTTGGTTATAGGTTCAGCAGCCAGGTACTACCTTTTAGTATTGTTCCCAGGAAAAAGGGCTCCACTGAGCTCACTGCTTCTCTTATATTATTATTTCAAATCATCACAAGGGACAGTGGAGGCTCATGTCTGTCTATACACCTCTGGCTATGCTGCCACTTCATATTCTCTCTCTAAGTCATATTTAGGAGATGCTTAACATTAAATCAAATAGGCATGGCCCAGGCAGGTGTTGGTTTAAAGGTTAGCTAAGACCAGGAGGACATGGTATCAGGGTGGAGACTGGTTATTGTTCAGTGCACTGGGGACCTTAGGTCCTACAAGGATAACTTACAGCCCAATCCGCCAGGCCTTAGAAAGCATTAGGCTGAGACAGTCCAGCACCCTGGATAGCTCCTTCTCCAGCTGCTGAGTGTAAGCAGAGACTCAGATTCTGAACAACCTCAGGCCCATTTAGCTGCCTCTGTCTGCATTTCAGAGCTCTAGTAAAAGAGAACTTAGCTCTTTTGTTCTTAGGAACTCACCCTTCTTCACCCAAGATGGATTCGTTTTACATTTAGTCTCACATTTCCGGTCACTTTCTGGCTTGACATGTACTCCCATGCCTGGAAAAGACCAGAGGATGAGGAAGAAGTGGAGGCTGCTCTTTCACTACACTGCAATTTTATCTCTGGAGTCCTTTCAGAGATACACCTCAAAGGTGAGATCCTGGCAATGAGGGAGACAAAAATACTAATTCTTTGGTACCCATCTTCCTCTATTTTATGTGGGATGCCATCACAGCATGACTTGGCGAGCAGTGCTAGGTCCATGCCTGAGATCTGAACCCTGGGCCACCAAAACGGAGTGCGATAACTTAACCACTACGCCACTGGGCGAGCCCCAGGAGAGGCCTTTTAGATATGTTAATCAAGTGGTGTAGTCTTACACTTACAACTCTCACTGCACTTAAAGTCCAGATTCCTTGCTATGGTTTAAAATACACTGCATGTTCTTATTCCTGCTTCCTTCTCCCCCCTTTCACTGTAATCCAGCCCCAGTGGACTTCTCTCTCTTCCTCCAACTCACCCAACCATGTTCCTTCCTCAGGACCTTAGCACACACATGTGGTTCCTTTTCCCCCTTTGCTTGAAGCACCCAGATCTTTCCTTGGCTGGCTTCGTGTCATTCGGATCTCCACCCAAGATCACCTTCTCGGAGAAATCTTCCCTGATGATCTTACCAAAAGTAACCCTAAAATACTTTGCCTCTAGTTTTGTCAACCTCTATTACCCTTAGTTTTACTTAAGGCCCTTAAATCTTTTATGAAGTTCTCTTCTTTATTCATTTGGTTTATTATTGTCTGTCTGCACCAGGTGCCACCTCCCCATATTCCTGCCCAAACTTGGATGTAAGCTCAGTGGTAGCTGGTTGCTGGTCTGGTCTGCCTTGTTTGTTACTGTAGCTCCGCTGCCTCTGGTGGTGCGGGGCACATCTCTGATAGCAGTAGAATATGGCAAGAGGTCAAAAGAATGGTAGATTAAACCTGCTAGAGAAGCTCAGAGAAGGCAGAAATTTCACTGGGTAAAGCTGGCAGGACAAGCGTTAATACAAGTGGTATATTTGACATAGCCCTGGAAACTGGACGATTTTCTAGGCAATAAGATATTTGGAAAAGAATTCTAGAAATGTGAAATAGCCTAAACCAAGATATGCTCAGTGAACAATGAGTAAATCAGCCTGGAGAGAATAGAGGACTTATTGTCCCCTCTCTGGCTTTTTCTTTTCCCTCTTCAGCTCTCTAAAGGTAGGCATTCCTCAGCATCTGCAATCTCTGCTCCTTTCACTTTCTCATCCTTTTCTCTGCCCAGTTTCCCAGGCAATCTCGTACCTGTCTGTTATGAGTCAAAGTGTGTCCCTCAAAAAGATATGTTGAAGTCCTAATCCCCAGTACTTCAGAATGTGTCCTTGTTTGGAAATAGGGTCATTACAGATGTAATTAGTTAAGATGAGGTCATACTAGAATAGGGTGGGCCTTTAATAAAATATGACTAATGTCTTTATGAGAAGAGGGAAATTTGGACACAGAGACAGGGAGGAGGACGCTGTGAAAAGGTGGAGAGAGAAATTGGAGTGATGCTTCTGCAAGCCAAGGAACGCCAAAGATCGCTGGTAAACACAGAAGCTAGAAAGAGGCAAGGAAGGATTCTTTCCTGCAGGTTTCAGGAGAATGACCCTGCTGACACCTTGATTTTAGACTTTTAGCCTCCAGAACTGTGAGACAATACTTTACGTTGTTTTACGTTACTCTTTTGTGATACTTTGTTATGGCAGCCACAGGAACAATGTTTAAGGCCTAAAGTATCAAAGTCACGCAGGTATCTCCCAAATCTAGCTCCTGCCGCAACCTTGTTTCTTAGTGACTCCTGTGTGTCTCCATCGGACACTAGCCATTCCTCCTCTTGCCTACTGTTTATGGCAGTCCCCTCACCACTCCCTTAGAATGCACACTTGCAACCTTGGACTTAGCTAATCTCCATCTCTTCACTTTGTAGCTTTTGCCCCTGCTGTTTCCCATCAGAACTGTTGTGGAATTCTGTTGAGTCTCTTTCTTAAATGTCTGTCCATCCAGTTCCCATCACTCAGAATTAGCCCCATTCATTTTCACCAGGATCATTGCGATAATTTAATTTTTCCTTTTGCCTTCTCCTTTCACTTAAGCCATTTGCTTCATGTGTCTTTCCTTCTTCTAAGGCATTCTGCACACCGCCGTCTATTAACGTTCTTCAAGCGGATTACTAATCATGTCAATACTTTGTACAGAATGCTTTGATGACTTCTGTGGCCCATGGAATCATCCACAGGTAACCATCCAAGGGTTTCCACAATCTCGCTCTAGTTATCTTTTTTGTCATTTTACTCCCTGTTTCTACTTCTGAAATAGATTCTCTAGACTGGACTTCTTGCTGTTCTTCAAATATGACTATTTTATTTCTTTCCGGGAAATTTCTTTCCAAATTTACCTGTAAAATTTCTTCTTATTCAAGTCAAGAGTGACTGTCATCGAACCTTCTCTGATATTAATGCAGAGGTTTTCTCTCTCCTGTGGCTCTTTGTATCACTTTGTTCCACTGCCTACGACTGCGAGTTTTTCTATCTGTGTCTCTTTTGCTTATTGACTGTGAGCACCTCAAAGTTCAGGTTCAAATCAAGTCTTTGTCTTATAGGAGTCCCTCAATGAATAAATAAAAGAATGAAAAGAAACTTAGGATCTGTTTGCAGGCTTTATGCAACACAAAGCCATTACACTTTTTCAAGCATGGGAAAGATCTGACAAAATGGTCTTTAATTAAAATTAACCTGCCAGAGGCATATAGGGGAGACCAGAGAAGGGAGAGAATGAAAGCATGAAGACTAATTTGGCTGATGAAGTTGATATTCAAATAAATAGGTGAACATTTATTCTAATCTATTTGAATATCAATATTCATACTAAAAATCTGAGCTTTTTGGTATTTGTGAAATGCGAAAAAAAGGGAATAGGATGAAGGATATTATAATGAAAAAATCTACATTGTTTTAAGATGGTTCATTATGGAATCATTCAATATGGTTCAACTTGGAGAGAAAGGAGTTAAAGAGGTTCAAAAACAGAGAGAGAATGCTGTCTCATTACCTAAACCAGGAAAATTAAGAGGAAGACCAGTTAGAGGGAGGATGGGGTAAGTTCAATTCCAGACATCCTGAGTTTGATATGGTAGCTGGAGTTCCAGATAGAATTATCCAGCAGCTACAGAAACAGAATCAGCACTCTGCAGACAGTCCAGGGGTGGGGATTTGAATCAATTTCCTCAATTAATTTTAAGGAAGCTTGGTAAAAAGCATGGTTTAATGCTTGCTGAAGATTGACCATTATTCATAGCACAGTAACTCCAAAATCTTCCTCTTGATTCTCTTAATAATGTATGAGTTGCCTGGATCTTACTAAAAACTTGTAAGAAGGACTGTAATTATTAAAAATGTACATTCAAGGTCCTTCAAAATAGGAAAATCACAAATTAGCCCAACAGGGCCAAATGCTTCTCTCCAGAAGCTTACAATTTAAAAGAGAACATGCTGGTACCAACACATTAATCTGTACAAATAGTAAACTACAGAAACAAATATAAGCATTTTTATGATTTTCACATAAAAAGCAAGCTTTTTTTCCTTCAATTTATTCATGCTGTGGGGGTCCATAGACATCTTTTCTGATCCAGAGATTTCCTAATCCTTTCATTATTTCTACTTCTAGTTTTTACTCTCCATCTTGTGGTAACATGCATATTGTGCAACAGAGAAATAAGCATATCGAGGCCAAAGGGAAGAAGAATTTTAGTATGTACACGTATGAGCTATTAAGTAATTTTTAAACGAAAGCATTTATAATGAAACTTTTTAAAAGAAAGTCCTTCCCCCAGATATTGATAAATTTGCTAGATGTTTGACTCCTGGTTCTTATCAGAGAAAAATAAAGGCACAATCCTGAAATTAAAGATCTGACAACCTCCTTCCATGTAAGAATGCCATCCCCATTACCAATTTTCGGTGCCAGTTACTCTTAATGCCACGGGACGAAAATTAGATGTGTGTGCACACATGCATGCATGCCTTTGAAAAAGGGCTCAGAAAAGCAAAATCATAGTCTTTCTACCAGTGAAATGACAGCAGCTCCTCTTTTTTGCCCCCCTTTGGCCAAGTAATCTTTATCTTGGAGATAAGACAAAATGAATCTGACAAATAAAATCAGTATAGAACCCCTGTTTCTTGGCAGCTCTTGTGGACACAGCTGAAGCTTTCAGAGGTCTTTCAAAACCATGGCAACAAATGCCTTTGAAGGGTAAGCAAAGGTTCCAAATGGTTTTAATCGCTAGTGTTTTTTATGCCACCACTTCAAGCATTCTTCATTTTTTTGTTCATCTGATTGAAATTAAATTCCCAATTTCCCTACTAAGTGGTTCTGTCCTGGTCATGGCATTGGCTATTTCCATTAAAGTGGTATAGTTTGTGCCCATATAGAGTGGTTAAGCTTATCAGCAATTCCGTTAGAAAACTCTGTTTATGAGTGGCAATGATTTCACCCAAAAATTACAGATCGCCTTTAACGGGCACGTTTTCAAAGGGCATCAACTAACCCTCAAAATTGTGTGCTGACACTGTTCTTACAAAACCTACCAATGGTGGCCCATGGCCTAATCCTGTCGAAATTTCTCTCTCCTTCATAGAAAGTTGCTGTCGATATTTAAAATGCTCTATCCTTTTTAAAGAGAATGGCCTGTTTCTCTGATACTCATTCAGGGAAAAGTCTGTTTTGAGCTGTAAGCTACTCATTTGTGAACTACATATTATCCTTTCCTGTTTCAGGACTACGTATATGGGTATTACTCTACCTTCTTGCCTGGCTTTTTGACTGAAAAATAACAACGAGCAAGAAAAATCCATTTCGTAAATCTACCATCTACTTTGTAAAACTTTTTCTTGCTATTATGTTACTTCTCCATTCATGTGTGAATTATAGAGCAGAGTTGATATTTTTAAAGGAAAGAAATGCTTTACCTGAAAAAGAGAGAAGGTACTGGGGAAAGTACTCCTATTATTTTCCCCACATTTTCATCTTACTTTAGCTGAAATACAAATAGAATTTATTTTTTCAGTTGTGAAGCAATAAAAGAACAAAGAAAAAAACTTAATTATTAAATTACAATTTCTCTCTGCGACAGTTACTATTCTATTTTCTTTGATAAAGAGTCTATGGATTTAAAATTTTATCTAAACAAACATCATCTTTATCTGATTCGTTGGGCGGTTTCAAAATCATGTATTAAAAAGTGCAGAGTGAATGAGCAGAGAAATTCTAAAGTCATCACCCAAGAGCGGGTGGCTAGATTACATTTATAAATATGATTTTTTGGTGATTGAAATCTAAGCACAATGATTTAAAAGAATGGCTGCTCCACTTTAGTGTATTTCAGTAATTGATGCTGACAATTTCCTTAGACCTCAGAGAAGATAAATTAAAATTCTCAAGATAATCAAAATTCGTAATTATTTTGTTCCTTTGACACTTCGGAGTTACTAATAAGGCGATTCATTTGAAAATTATATAGAAGTGCATCCCCTACTATTAACCAGGGCCGTGATGGTAAGTTATAGTCACTGTGGAGATGGTTTTCCTCTTTATTATTTTTATTTTTTCTGATTGTTAGCATGCTGATTACTCCAAGTACTGTCTTCCCACTACATAAGCGCCTGCCGACCACGCCCATCTTCCCCTCTCCACTTCATCCTGTACTGGTCTCTGTTCTTATTAAGCTAATTTACCCCACGTCCTCACCAACCCCTCATGGGATTTGTTTTTCCTCTGCCTGTGTGATCTGGTACATGCCATCTCCCTTTCTTGCCATCCAACCTGACTTCTAAAGAACGTCTCTCTTTCACCGGACTCAATTCTTGTTTTATCTTATTGCTGTCTTCTTAGCACATGTGTACACACCTACACATTTCCCTGATGAGGTTCCTTGCAGCTTCTCTCTCAAAGAGGGCTAACTCTTTGAGCTCAGGGATTTAAAACAAGTTTTTTCATGCAACAGATATTCATTGAACGGCAGTTTTATTTTAGCACTGGCAGAAATGCAAAAAATATATAATCCATAGGTCCTAAAATCCAATGAAAGATTTGGCTTGTACAAAAATGGACAGGTTTTAATGATACACATTAAACCATGGAATAGTGAAGCTCAGTACTACAGGAGATGCCTCAAAGAAGTGCAAAGGGAGAAAGGGGTGTTTCAGAAGATAATATTACGAGTTGAGAGAAAGGAGTAGGCACAGTGCCCTGGAGTCGACTCGAAGATGTTATGGAGAAGATGGTGTTTAAATTAATGTCTGTCCAGTGGAGCAGGCAAAGAGTTCTTTTTTTGTAAATGCCCTGTGATTCATGGCCCATGTCTGCATATTCAGTATGTAGAGCATTATATAGTATTTTGGAAGAGTGTGGATATTTTTACTATTTCTAACACATTTTTAAAACATATTCCATGCATATATCTGTACTGCTATCATTAACAATAAATCTATTATGTATCCAGAGGTTGATGATACTTTATTCATTTCCAGGATGTGAGTAATGTGCTATTCCAACTTATTTTTGAAGTTTGACATGGGAGTGATGTTAACAAAAATCTAAAGATGTTTCTCTGTGGTAATATCTAATGTAGCTATTATGCAGGTAACTGTATTTGATATTTGATGTGGAAGACAGCATTTGGTCCCAAGCTAAGACATACTCAGGTAGGCTCAGCTTAGACTCCATAATTTTTATGTTTGTAACATTCTTGACTTTTCTCCTAGTTTTTATTTTATGAGATGCTTATGAAAGGATGTTTTAAAAAATGGCTAGAGACTTTTGCTTCCAAGAGTGGACGTAAACTTTCTCATAACATGAACCATTAGTAGATGATAAACTTGGGTACATTCTTTAATTTTTAAGATTGTGCCAGTGAACCTGGTCTTGGAGAAGGAAGATAATGGTTTGGTTAGCTTTTATCAATTATGTGCAGGGTGTCGGAACGATTTCAGTTCCCTGCTTCTCCGTTCTCTCTCTATAATACTTTATCTTAAGGTTGGTACTATTGATGCAGTTGGTGTAAATGAATGAGATAATAGCAATCAATGAACTTAGATCCCAGAAATGGACTTTTTTCACTCTGCCACCTGTCATGGCTGTGTTCCTTCCTGGCTTTTTTTTAAAGCCAAGGGAGGAGCAGGAGCTGAATTTGTGCTAGTTCAGCTTTGAGGCTAACGTACCATGCTCCTTTTTCCTGCTTTTGTTACTAAGGGCATTAGGGTCACAATCCCTGATTTTGGATCCATTTTTCCTAGAAATACAAGTACTGTTAAGGGTCCCGTGGACAATTTATTGCTCATGAAATGCTTGTTAGGTAACCACTTTTTCTGAATATAAGACAGAAGAAAGAGTTTGAATCAAAGGTTTCTTGTAAACACTTCCTTTTATGTGTGTCTGTGTGCATATATATTCACCACCACATGCTCACACATAAGCACATACATAAATATATATATTCACATGCACACCTATATCTATAGAGGATAAGAAGTACGTACAAACTTTGGAAGTATGTACTATAAAATATTGACTATCTCTGAGTGATAGATTATGGCTAAATTTTATTGTTTTGATTATCTACATTTTAATTTTTCTACATTAAGCATCTTTTACTTGCATAATAACAACATTATGTTAAAGATCCGTGTTGTGATTAACTAATGTCTTTACTCCTTCCTTAGCATAGAAAGATGGTTGTGTACCTAGCAAGTCTTCATATTTTATTTTCAAAATGTCTTTTTTCTCTATTTGCCAGAGGACAAGTTTGCAATGAAGTGCAGCTTTCATTTTATTATTCATGAACCCAAGTGAAATTGCATTTCACAGGTGGACATTAGGTAGCTGAGGCCAATCAAATATTATTCCTTCTGAGTTGTTGAGAAACTGTGACAAAGGAGGTGAAAGGTCTTGTGTTAATGACACCATCAGGAATCTAGGTCTTCAGAGCAAGTGACTTGACCAGCAAGGATGAAATATTTTAGCCGTACAGCCAACAGTGCTTGTTTACCCTGCCCATACATTCCAGGGAGGAAGAGCTGGCCTTGGGGGGGCACTTGGGTGTTATCAGTTGTTGATTACAATTGCACAGTAATAGAACCTAAACTCTGTTGAAATGAGGAATTGCAGACATGATGTTCAGAGGTAGCAGCTCTCAACTTCCTTTTCATCTCTCTCAAGACCCACAACAGAAAAAAGTCATCTTTATATTCCCAAAGGATGTCCCCAGTCAATCAAAGTCTTAAAGTTTAGTCATTCAAGAGGACTGGTATTAGCAAGAGTTTGTCCCCCTTTGATCTGAATATGGCAGAACAGCCATTGAAATTCATGAAGGTGAATGTGGCTTTTTTCCCTTGGTGTCTTAGCCTTTTGGCTATGGCACTGGCTGATGCATTAGACCAGCATTTTCCGGACTTTTCAAAAGTAAGGATCACTTTGAAAGGGGATAAAATTTGAGGACTTGCAGATGACAGTGGTTGTATTGGTCCTCAGTGGCCTCTGGTTGAGAAAACACATCCTGACAACAAGCTTTCATATTTACGTGTGAACTAAATACGTTAGTTGATCTGTCTGGAAGCAGTGCTTGATCCTCATTTTAATTGTCCGCCCTTTGCCATAACTCTCCATGCCAATGGCACTGAGAGCAACTAATGGCATGAACTCTAGCAAGTCATTCTGCTCCCACTTCCTCATTTAGAAATTTTGTATTTTTTATTCTGAGAGTAGTTGGATATAGGGTAGGAAAGTCTTCTTGAAGCAGATGGAAAAATTGAAAGCAGAATTGTTGACCGTAATGGACTAATCGGTGTAATGGTTCTATTTTTTGTTTGTTTTTTTTTAAAAAAGTAAATGTATGCCTTTAGGAAGTCTTTGGGATAGGAAATTGCCCAATGACAAGGAGCTGATGCTCTGGTCTTCAGGGATAAACTATCTGAAGTGCCAGGGAGTTCTGGCACTTGGCTGTCCCAGGTCAGGATCAGTGGTGTGGGGCATCTCCTCTGTGCTAATGTGCCCCTTAAATGAACTGTTTCCTCTTGCCTCGGGGGCAGGAACACAATATTTTGTAGCATCAACTCTTAGAAATGTCAAATGAGTGTCTTAGTGTTTCTTTTCAGAGAGATTAAATTTTCTCACTTGACTCGCATAATACTGGAGTCCTTTATCCAAATTAATTTTAGTTTTTGAGGCCATTCACTTTTTTTTTTAAGCCCTTCATTTTTACCTCTTTGAGAAGGGATCTCTTTTAAAACACTACTAGATCAGTCTCTTTGCTCTTGTGGGTTTTCTTGCATCTGGTGAACTATGTTGGAGTCAAGAAACCATTGAAATAGACAAGGGTAGAGGTGATGAAAGTTGGATGGAACTGGGAACCAATAGAAGGTCACAGATGTGCAGCCCAGCAGCCAATGGGAGCCCTATCTTCGCCACGTAGAAAGGCTGCCTTGCTAAAGGAGGGGCAGCCACTAATTGGGAAGCAGAACTGGCTGTGATTCCCAGCAGATTAGATTTTGAGGGAGAGGAAGGGGATGATTCTGAGATGTTGAGTCAGGATGACTGGAAGAACACGGAGGCTGATGCTTGGAAAACATTTTTTAAAAATGATGCATTTGGACCACTGCACCAGAAAATTGGGGGTTGAATTGGAGATGTGTTCTGGCCTACCACCTTGCCTCTTGATCCATTCCTATGTTTAGTATTTTATCTGTGAATTAATATATTACTTTCAGTTGCTTCCTTTTATTCGTACGGAGTTTAGCTTTGTATTTTAAGTAGAAACAAGACCATAATTGCACCTGGTCTGGTGCCATCCTGCTTAGGGCTACCCTTTTGCTTAAAACCATAACGGGATTGGGCATTACTGTGATTTATACTTCGTGGTATGAAGCCGTTTAAGTACTTAATAGTATATTTGAAATGAAAAGAATCGAAATTAAAGACTAAACCATTTAGCAAGAAATAACAGGTCAGATTGATTTATCCCTGCAGGACTTAGTAGAGACTTGTTCTTTTCTTCAAAATCGGCTTTGTCTCATTTACTGATTAAGTGGAGTGAATTATTGTACAACGGTGTATGAGTCAGGTTACGGTAGCGTTCTGTTGAGAAAGTCTTTACAGCAACAGTCGTTATGTGGCTGTCTGCTTCGTACCTGCCAATATGACAGTAGGTCCAGAAAGGGTCAGTCAAACCGGCCTTCATGTTCATTAGCTTTCACTTTCTCCTTTCTTTCACCTATTTTTTTTAACTTTCATGACTTATGGTATACAAAATAGCATGACTATTCTTTACCCCAAACGGCATTTTTGCATTTTTAATCTGGATCATATTTTGTCACAATTTATAAAATGTAAGTAATAAAAATGATTATTACATGAGAAATGGCTTTACAAATTATAAATTGTCATAGAAATATTTGTTGTCATAATTATGACTCATCAGTTGTATAGTCTTAGCAAAATTATTTCATATGTTAGTGAGGGATTCTCATTTCAAGTGACCAAAATCCAATTCCAACTAGCTTGAGGAGGGAGCAGGAAGAACGAATTTTGGTGGAAGGATGCTTGAGTGTCTTGGCTAACGGCAAACATGGTAGGGGTGCAGCCAGACCTCAGTGACCCTGGGCTGAGGGACTCAGAGCCTCTCAGGACCCTAGCCTTGCCTCTGCTTCTCTTTGTGAGCCAGCTTTATGCTCTCTGTAAACCCACATTTTCCCTAAGGTGGGAAGCAGGGCTGGCAACAGCTGCCAAACCTCACATCCTATGACATTTTTCCAGCTAGGAAATATTAGGGAAGGACTCTGATTGGTTCAACTTTGGTCAAGGACACACTCTTGAACCAACTGGCTATTGTCAGGCAGAGTCACATTACAGAGGTAATCCTAAGGGCTTACCCTGCGTAGGGGGCTGTTGAGAGAGGAGGACAGCGTTGTAAGCTGCATAGTCTTGTTGATTTCTACTGTTACATGATGTTGCCAAACTTCTACTTCCTCAATTATAAATGACACAATGATTCCTCTCTTGCCGGATTGATGTAGTGAATAGAGATTATTCTTCACCGGAAGGTGCTCTGTCAAGAGTCATCATCATTAGTACCTCCAGTTGGCTCTACCAAGTTTCCCCTAGGATATTTTTCTGCTCTGAAGCTAAGCAGAGCAAATACCTTAACAGTTCATTATTTTGCTTCTAAGTCAGTCTTTACCCCTTACTTCTTAAACATCTATTTCTTTCTCATAGCCAGCACCTGAAAATTAGTTAACATTTCTATTACAAAACCAAAAGAAGAGAGTCTGAGTTTTGAGAACTCTCTGGCTGTCTCTCTCTTACCTTTGCTTCTTTACCTTATTAAGAATGTCAAGCTTTGGAGAGCAGAGACACTCTATCCTTGGGTCTCTTAAAATATCAAGTATATAGCTTCTTGCATAAAGCAGAGACTCGAAATTCCTTGAAAGAATGAATATTCTTCATTTGTTAATTGCTACATCACTTTTTTTTTGGTAAAAATTTTACCTAGTCTTCCCTTACTTAAAACATACTTAAAAAAAGAGAACAAACGTAGTGTTTAACTTGGTATCAAATTAGAGGCAAAAAAATTTTAAATTAAAACTTCTTGGACATACAAATTGTTGGAATAGACTTTATCTTATAGTTGGGTGAGTCTAAATAGTCCATTCATCTTGCTGTGTCTTTGATAATGACACCAAAGAGTAGAAACTCTTTCTCTGAGAGCATTCCTGAAGAGTGGGCTCTGCTTCCAAACTAGCCTGGCATTTTGTAGTAAATTGAAAAAAAGTCTACTTCATAATAACCTTTATAATTGCCACTTCAGAATGAGAATTTGGAATGGCATCAAATTATTAATCAATAGAAGGAGAGTAGATTTCAAAAAGGTAATTATACCAAATTTAACACTTTTCGAAATATACTCTGTTAAATAAAATATAGTCCCTCTTCCCTGTTCTCATTTGCAAGCAGTGAGGATAATTCAGGTAGCTTGAATCAGGAATTGGAGTACATTTCTCTCTTCCACAGATTGGCTTAATAGCTTTGGGCTTACTTTTGATGATAGGTGATTTTTGTCCTTTATCTTCTTGGACAGAAAAGGCAGCCACATTCATTTGAAAGCCCAGAACTGAATTATTAGCCTAGTTTAACTCTTGTCAAAGAGGCATGTTATGACTTTTCCACATTCCTGGACAGTTAGACTGTAATTCTCAGTTGTTTAAAAAGGTGTTTGAATGTATTTTGTTAAGAGGCTCAAATAAATAGCTATTTTTCATACATTTTTGCTTGCTTTTTCAAGTATTAGAATAGTTTCTGGCTTCTACAGTTGGGCTTCTGCTGAGTGGAGTCAATTTCTTGGATAGGATGAAGGGTTTTAGATGATTTACACTTGACTGCGTAAATGTAGCCTAGCAAGTTATAGGATGTAAAGAGAATTACTTAAGGGTAAGAAAGGATTGTTTAACTACCAAGAAAATGATAGGTTATTATATACTGGTTTGAGAGCATTGTCGTTTAGGTGCCGTTCCTACAAATTTGAGCCCTGCTGGTCTGGAGATTTAGTATCTAATAATAATGATGGTTAACGTTTAATGAGTGCTGACCCTGCACCAGGCTTGATGTTACGAGTATTATATGCATCATCTCATTTATTCCTCACAAAATTTAGAAAGTTGGCACTATAGTTACCCTCACTTTACAGATGAGGAAACTGAGGCATATAAGAAACAAAAGCACTGTTGAAACCAGCTATTTGGGTTGCAGAACGGATCGTGTTCTATTAATCATTGTGCTCTATTGTCTGCCCCAAGGAAAGAATGCTTGTGAGAGGGACACTGGAAGTGAGGACTGACACCTGACCGTCTCTGGCTCCTTGTCCCTTTAGGTTTACAGGCAAGAAGAGTGGGGCACACAGTTGGCTTGGGTTAGTTCTGCTTACTAAGGGGAAATGGGACTGTTACCATGCATTGGGCAGAACCCAACACCCCACGTGGCTCCCTGTATCCTATCAGGTGTAGGGTAAATGTTAAGGATGCCTCCACGCTCTATATGGAGAGGAGACCAGGGCTCATCAGGGATAAAGGTTTGGGTCAGTGGAAAGTGTAGGGGAGGAGGACATTTCCTCTCCCCAAATGGGGGTTCGTCTGGCTGGAGAACGAATTAAATTCACATGAGACAGAATAGCAAGAGAAAATTAAACAGAGCTTTATGAGGAACCATGGCCCGGGGCCTTTCTTCCCGAAGGAAGAAAGGGCACCGAAGAAGTGGGGTGCACACAGTGGTTATATACCCCCAAACAGGTGTTTCACATGTGATTGAAATGTCCCTTTTACAATAGTCACGAGGCTGCTCTGTCAGCACAGCGCTTGATGGAAACGACAGATAGGTCTGCTGTCTCAGTGAGCGCTGCGGGGTGGCAGGTGTGTTGCCTCAGGCTGGGGGAGGGGGGTCACAGATGAGCACTGCAATCGGTTCCCAGCCCAAAGAAAGATGCTTAATCTTTAAGGAGACGCCAACCTTGGGAGGGGGAGGGAAGTCAGTTACAGGAGGTTACCAGAAACAGGCACAATAAAATGCAGATTTAAGTCCTTGCCTTTGGTATTGATTAAGAGTTTTTAGAGAGAAGGTCATCGCCTTTCTTCTTCCTGGTAAAGAGAGGGAGGCAACTTTACAGATAGAGATTTACCTTACAAATGTAAACGTGTCCTAACAAAGGGCAAGTTCCATTCCTCAGAGCCTCCTTGCCTGTCCCAGTTTATCAAAAGCAATGAGCCTCAAATAATCCTGATGCCAAAGAGACATATCTTTGGGTGGCCAATTCCAGGTCCCCACAAAAGCAAGGGCTGCCTGGCCCACCTGGGGCAAAGGAGAGTCACAGATGCTCAGGATGGCTTTGTGGCAGGAGCAGAAACAGACTGGAGCCTCTGCTTGTGGTTTTTGTGTCTGCTACTTGTTCTCTGCTGGAGTACCTGAAGATTGAAAAACATACCTTACGCTCAGCCCTTTTCCTATTCTTTACAAAGGAAATGTGGTAGTTTTCTCTTGCTTAACAAGGTTCTGGTAGTTAAGTTTATTGCTTAGTCAGTGGGTTGCAGATGAGAGAGAAATAGGTACTGGATGAGAACGCAGCAGAACCAGAAAAGAAATGAAGATTGTTGACGACAGGCTGGTATTTGTTAGAAATTTTTACAATATTTTTTTCTTGTTTGATTATTAAACAAATAAACAAATACACATGGTTAAATGTTAAATGGTACAAGATGGTATGTATGAAAAGTTAACATCTTCCTTTGGTCCCATACCAAAATCCACATTTCCTTTCTTGATAGGTAAACACTATTAACAGTTTTTTCCAAAAATTACATGTATATATACTCATACATAGTTATACACATATGTATCTTTTGGTAACATGGGTGGCATTGTACTCTACACATATTCTGTGCCTAGCTTTTCTCACTGAGTAATGTATTTTGGAAATTTTCCTTTATCAGTACATATAGGTCTCACTCGTTTTTTGTAATGGCTACATTTCAGTCCATAGTAATACCTTCCATTGGCACAAAAGTTTTATGGTTGATGAAGCATTTACATATATTATCTCTCTGGGCCTCATAGCAGCCCCTGGGGGAGGTATCAAAGACCCAGAGGGGTTGGCTGGTTCTCCGGGTCACATGTACCCTGGGAGAACCCTCTCTCCAACAGGAGACCTGTGCGCTCACCTCTGTAACATTTCCTACAAACTCCTGGATTCCTTCCACTTAGTGCAGCTACCACAAGTGGAGGTAAATCCTTTGGAAGCATTAAAAATTCCCCAATCTGGAACCCCAGGAAGCCAGTTGAAAAGGAAATATGGACCTCAGGAAAATGAGAGAAGAGAATCATCAAAGTTGAGAACTAGAGTGGGCCCTAGTGATCAATGGGTTCTTCCCGTTCCTTGTACAGATGAGGATCCGGGGCCACGAAATCTGAGAGCCTGTTCAGGACACACAGTTGGGTCATTTTGTTTCCTGAGGTTAGTTTTGGAGGGGAGAAGGAAAGGAAACTTGAGATTTTTTTCTACGCTCTCTTGTTCCCATCAGCTAGACTAGGGTGTGGACAGCATAGAGACTGAGAAGCCCAAACACCCTTGAGAAATGAGACAACTGCTTTCCAAGCACTGTGCAGTGGCTCGTCTGAGAATTCTCCCTACAGGGCAGGATGACCACATAGACTTGAGCTATCTGGATGCCCTGGCAGTGTGGATTTTAGTACCACTTCTGCTCCCCACTCCGTCATTTACTGAGTATCTAATATTTGCACAGCTCTTCTCCAGGCTGCAAGGCTACTGCAGCCTGTGTCAAAGAAACTATCCTCAACCGTGAGGACCACAAAATGTGTGAGATTAGCCATGCTACGCTGGGCTACATTTACCATGCAAATAAGTACAAATAAATATAAAGCATTTCTCCTTATGCATACATTTTGTTTTGTTTTATCAAACCAACATCTTGTAAAGGTTCGTTGGCAATACAATGAATAAAAACCAGCATTTGTTTATTTCTACTTGTTAGAGAAATTGTAATTCTAGCTGAGAAAGTAGGATAGTAGTGACTTCTAAGTCTGACAGACTGTCTTTTGGTTTATTTTCTTATTTTCAAAGTGGACTTAAATTAAAGAAAAAAAAAAGGCAATGACTGAACTTGTGTTAAAATGTGCTACAGGAGCCCTCCAACCATGGAAACAGAAGCTCCTGACTCTTCTTTCATTACTTTTATCAGGATGCCTGAGAGGAACGTCGCCTGGGGAGTTAATTTTGGAGGGTTCCTCATGATGATGAAGCTCCTTATTTAGCAGTTAGGTGGTCAGAGGTCTACAAGGAACCAGTCAGGTGTGGCAGCTTGAGGGACCTTCATACAGTCACACATCGCTTAGCAATGGGATACGTTCTGAGAAATGCGTTGTTAGGCGATTTTGTCATTGTGTGAACATCATAGAATGTACTTCCAAAAACCTAGATGGTATAGTCTACCCCACCTGCAGGCTATGTGGTGCTAATCTTATGGGACCACTGTCGTATATGCTACCCGTTGTTGACTGAAAACGTCATTACGTGGTGCATGACTGTATTCCACACCCCACCAGATCTTAGTAAACACAATCTTTCTACTCTCTCCTTGAGTACTGCAATGACTCGGAAATGGGAGGGCAGGACAATGTGCTTGTTAGCAGTTCTAGGAATCTGGGCAGGCAGCACAACTCTGCTCAGGGCGTCTGAGATTTCCCCTCTTGCTCTGATTGCAAGACCATTTTCCTCTTCCTTGCCTCTTCAACTTTGCACAAGAACAGTTTGAAATTGTTTCTACTGCTTTTGGACACCAGTGTTTGGACTTTAGATGAGTTCAAGTAAGAAGAAAGCTTGGAGAACTCTCTGGAAACAATTAAACAGAACAAAGGAGAGGAGTCTCGAGGTGAGCTAATTGCTGCCTGCGTTGAACTAATCACACCAATTGTCACAGTGCTCTCCTCTTTGATGCTTATCCGTTGCCCAAGAAGGAGCAATTTCAGAAAGTCCTTTTCTGGGCTGTGGAATAGCACTTGCTTATTTCTTGAGCCCCAAGAGGCATTATGGAAAGTGGCTCATTGTCTCCGGGGTATTACAACAAGATGGTGGTCACTGATTTCATTATGTTTTCCTTTGTTGCAGCTGTTCGTTTGATCCTGTGCCAGGTGCTTAAAACAATTGTGGTTTTGCTGATGGTAAGCAAAGCTGGACAAGAATAGGGATCGTCATTGACCTGGCCAAAATTTTAGCAGACTAGGGTCTGAGGAGGGAAAAATCAGTGGAGAATTTCCTCTTTACTTCAATTTCGTTTAGAAAATGAAAATTTCCAGGACAATTATCTCTCCTGGAATTCTGTTAAGATTTTTTTCCTTTAAAAATATACTTAGATGCAAATAATATTTTTGTTTCACTTAAAAAATAAAGGTCAAATGTCAGTCAAAGATGGTGGTTGTCACTGATAAGATATACTAGAATTGACTAGCTGTAAAAATATAATTTAGGATGCATTATTAAGGCATGCCATTTTTATTTGCACGCCATTACGTACAGATGTGGTTATGAAATAGTTCAAATCATGGCACATTGAATGTCCTCGCTGGATTTTTAGGAATGTGTTCATGGAGACAGCCAAACTCTATTTCATTTTGTTTGGCTCGTTATACTGGCTGTAAATCAGAGAATATTCACTTTAATATCTGAGTCAAAATTTATTTCCAAACATAAGACTCCAGTTGCTCTTTCACAGAATGTAAATTTCTTATTTATTTCCTCAATACCTTGCTTTCTACTTTCTCTTTCTCTCTTTGTTTTATGTTGAAGTGTGCTGAAAGGTTTTCCAGAAAGATTTCAATAATATATGTCATAATCTACTGATGAATCTATTTCCTGTGATTAATCTTTAGGAGTCACAGCTTCTGGAAGTAATTTCATTGCTGCTTCTGAAATGCTCTCCCAATGATACAATATAGTAATTACATTAGGGAATTTGGTTTTGATTATAGTTTAAAGTATAATGATATTTAGGCATTATGGTTCAGTAGTTATCGAGTCCTTTCCATTTCACCAACTCTACTGTGATGTTCCTGGAGGAACAAGAACTTGTGGATGAGACAGACCTGGATTTTAATCATGGCTCTGCCATCTAGTAACCAAGTGACCTTGAGCAAGTTATTTAATCTCTTGGGATCTTAGTTTCTGCTTCTATAACATGGAAATCGTAATAACCCTGACTTGTCAGTTGTGGTGTTTAGATGAGATAAACAGCTAAAGTAACCTAGCATGGTGGCTGATCCATGGAGAGCACATGGCCAGTACTCCTATCCTGTCCTTGGGTCCACTTTCACAGGAGGAAATCTGAACAGGGCAACGTAAGATGCACATCTTTAATTCCCTTTCCTGCCCTGCCTCACGTAGATGCTCTCTATACCTCCAAGTTAACTTTTTAAAAATTGTGGTAAAATATACATAACATAAAATTTACCATTTCAATCATTTTTAAGTGTATAGTTTACTCACATTAAGTACATTCACATTGTCGTACAACCATCACCACTGTCCACCTCCAGAACTTTTTCATCATCCAAATGGAAACTCTGTACTCATTGAAGGATAATTCCCCATTTCTCCCTCCCAACACCCCCTGGTAACTCCCATTCCACTTTCTGTCTCTGTGAATTTGGCTATTATAGGTACTTCATCTAAGTGGAATTATTCAATGTTTGTCCTTTTGTGTCTGGCTTATTTCACTTAGCATAATGTCTTCAGGCTTCATCCATGTTTTAGCATGTATCGGAATTTCATTCCTTTTTAAGGCTGAATAAATTCCATTCTAGGTACGGTTGGCCCTCTGTATCTGCAGGTTCTGCACCCATGGATTCAACCAACCACAGTTGAAAGGTTTATTATGGTTACGTCTGCACTGAATGCGTACAGACTTTTTCTTTCTTGTCACTATTCTCTAAACAATACAGTACAACAACTATCTACATTGTATTAGGTGTTATAAGTAATCTAGAAATGATTTAAAGTATACAGGAGGATGTGCGTAGGTTATGTGCAAATATATGCTGTTTTATATGAGGGACTTGAGCATCCTCAGATTTTGGTCCCTGCAGGGGTCCTGGAACCAATCCCCCCTGGATACTGAGGGACTATTGTATATACCACATTTTGTTTATCCATTTATCTATCAGTGATGGACATTTTAGTTGTTCCCACCTGTTGGCTATTGTGAATAATGCTGCTTTGAACATAGGTTTACAAATATCTGTTTGAGTCTGTGCTTTCAGTTCTTTCGGGCATATACCCAGAAGTGGCCTTTCTGGATCATATGATCTCCGACTTCATTCTGACATGCCTCCCAAGCTTCAGTACTACGTTGACAATAGCCTGCTGGGTAGCTGCTTGTTGGTGGGCTACTAAAATCTCAAATACAAGCTGTTTAAAATTGTTCCACACCTCTTCTTCCCACCCCCACCCCCCCCACCACCCAAATGAGACTCTCTATTTGATTAATGATAAGAACAATTTTCAAGAGACCCCGGCACAAACCACCAGAATCTTTGACTTCCTCCTCCACTGCTTCTAGCCCCAAGAATTTGACAAAGCTGTTTCAAGCTTCATCACGTCTTCTCTCTGCCTTGCCTACTTTACTACCCAGAGATGATAGTGCATTTTTGTTATGATTTTTTTCCTTGGCATAACTTTGAATACTTTTAATCTTTCATTTTTTAATGAAAATCATATGCTCCCATTTTCAATAAAAAATCTTTTAAAGTCTCCTTTCTACAACAAATTCCTTGCCAGTCTTCCTTTTCTTTCTGCTGGTGGACCCCACAACATCACAGTTTGTACGGACTCTTCAGTTCTTCCTGGAAACTCCCATAACATTTCTTTCCTTTGGTCACAGTAAATGAGTGTGTGTGGCACTACCAAGATAAAGCACCACTCGCGAGTCAGGGCTTGGAGTAATAATTCAAGAAGCAATAATGGAGTAATAAAGTGATAAAGGAGCAATAAATAAATAAAGGAGTAATAATGGCGATAATGCAGGAAGTCAGTATTTTTCTCAGAGTTTAAGGAAGGGCAAGACTTCCCTTCCTTTGTACGGTCATGTCCAGGAGCGTTGGACTGTTCATTTCATCCCCGTAAACTAAGTCAGGCTTTATTGCCTAAAGAATTCAATATTGGTTTGCCCTTGGTGAGTATTTATCTTGCAGATATGTTAATTAGAAGATGATAACATTGGTTCTGTTAATTCCTCACTTTTTACTTTCCTATGCATGAGCTTCCTAAGAAAAGCACAATATCCAGTGGTCAACCAGTTGTGGAGAATCCTACCATTATTGACTCTGGAAAATAAAGACAGTTCCTGAATGAAGATCTTGTCCTTTGGGGAAGTTGGGCATTTCATGGATGAAGGCTGTTAGAATGAAAGACTTTGACCTCTGGAATGAAGGAGACTTTGATTCAAACCCCATCTCTGCCACTTGCTTGCGGTGTGGCTTGGAGCAGGCTTTATAACTTTTATCATAGTTTTACATCTGTAAAATGGAGATTAATGTAATTCCTTCCTCATAAGGTTGCTGGGGGATTAAATGAAGTAATCCACGGATACCACAGTGCCTGGCACGTCATGTTCAGTATCCACAACGGTCGGTTTTCTTAGTAAAGAGAATGTTGGTCAGATAATCTCAGGCAGTTGCCCCCAGACAGGAATTGAGCACAAGTGTGAAATGAACAAGCTGAAGAGGAACATTAGCTGGAAGCTCCTGCTCAGGTCGGGAGTAGTTGCTAGTTTATAGGATGGTGCTTTGAAAATTTGTGAGCGGACTCTCATTATTTTCCCAATGCTAAGGTTCAAAACTTAGGTTTTGACATATTTCTGGACTTTAACACCAAAAGAAAAATAGAACCTTTCACTGAAAACTAAACAGTCATAGGTTTCCTTTTGGCCAAATATGTGTAGGGTCCTGTGATTCCATGTCAAATTTACTGCTGCATTTAACACTCTATGTACATATTGATGCTTAGAAGTAGAAAGAAATACTGATTTTGACATCTTGCTTGCTACCTTAAGCAAACTGTTTGTGTACAGCTCCCGGATACTTCAAATTCTAGTAAACACTAGTTTAATTTTATGCAAATATTCAATGAGAGCCTTTAATAAAAAGACTGTAAAGCTAGCCAGGCTTTATAGAGGTTAGCTAAATTTATGGATCAATCAGATTTAAAAGAACAGGCCTCTGAAAACAAAATGTTATTTTGCTATGAGGCTTTTAGTTAAGATTAGCTAAAATTGGCTTTTATTTGATTTGTGTGTGCTTAAATATTGGAGAGTTAATTTATCTTCAAGAATTTACTTTCATTTCCTTGCCTTAAAAATATGAACAGTTAGCTAAATGCTCACATGTGTTGATAAGAAAGTTAAGTGTTTATTCCTTACTGGTGTAAAGTCTCTTCTAGTTTTCATACTTGGCTTTTTGCCTGACCTCAGAAAAGTCTGCTTAATTTTAATGCATTTTTTTCCAGAGTACTGTGTATATTTTTATTGAGCTCATTTATAAAAAGTCATAACATAAGTGTTGACGTCAGATATTGATGTTTTTCTGGTTATGAGTTAAATCTGTATGTGTGCTCCCGTTAAGCTTTGAAATGTGTCAATTAGAGATAGAAATAGCTGGAAAGCACAATTCGAGTATACCTCCTGATTCCGCAAAGTTAGAAAGTAGTAAGAAAGGAAAAAATAGCTCTATTAGACATTTATATCACAGAACTGCATTACTGAGGCAAATCGATGTTCAGATTTATGTAATGTGATGAAGCAAATATTTTTAATCTCTCTCTATTCGACTATTAAGCTACTTTGTACTTTAGCTCCAGTTACTGAGCAGTTGATATATTCTCTGTGTAGGAAATCCTTTGATGAAGGTGTGCCTCCTCCCCTACAATACTTTGATGTTGTTAATAATTCATTTATAGGAATTTTAATTTTCTATGGGAAATAATAAAATGGACCCATTATATTTACACCTGTCCTTTGGTGACGTTGGTGAGCTGGGAGATGAATCAAGGAAGTTGTTAATTACCTTTAGGGTTTGAACTTCAGATAAGTAAAAGTAGAAATTCAAAAAGAGTTAAAACACTCTACGAAAATAAATCATTATTAGTAAAATGAGCCATATTAAAATGCATCTATGAAATGGTAGAGAAAAAAAAACATTTTAATTCAGGAAACATTTCTATAAAGAACAAGCTTTGAAATTATTAGAGTATGTTGATCTTTATTTGGGGTCAGTCATAAAATACACGGATATTAGAAAATGAGCAAGGCATTGAAATAGAAATAGTAGTGGAGATAATTCATGGGTAATACAAGATCTTATTTCTAATTTCTTGGCCTGTTGCATCTGCAAAGAGCTGCTCCTTTATGTGAATGTCTGGCCCCACCCAGTGTTGAAGAGCAGACTGGCCTCTCTCTCTCTGCTGGTTTCATGCTCCTCAACACACCCTTAGGATCAAGCCTTGCTCTTGTGGACCTGAGTTTTGGGGTCCTGAGGTGTAGCGGCCATTGCTTTGTTTGGGATCATCGTCCTCTCTGTCATTACTCCCTAATGGAACTCCAATCTGCCCCCTCAGGAGGCCTGTGCATCACAGATGAGGTTAGGAATGGAGGGTAGCACAGATCTTTGGCAACTCCATTTTGTTCAGATAACAAATACTTGTAGAGCTCCCCTGTGTGCTTGAGAATGTGCAGGGCACAGGGTAAATGGTGATAAGTGAGGCAGATATAGTTTATCTCTAGTCAAGCCTAAAGTGACCTGAGGACCAAGATGAGCAATTAAATCCAATGTGTACACTTTTCAGTACACCTGAAAGATGAGCAGGAGTCAGTTGGGCCAAGAGTAGGGCAAGTGTGTTTCCACAAGAAGGAAGGGCATATGCAAACTCTTGGGGGTAAGAAGGAGCATGGTGTGTTTAAACAGAAAGACTGGCTGGAACTTGGATGTGTCTTAGAGAGTGGTGAGAAACCAGGCTAGGAAAGTGGCTAAGGGCTGCTCAGGAACAGCTTAGTAAGCTGTCTTAAGGCATTTAGGTTTTATCCTTAGAGCTTCAAGGAGCATCAGAATATTAAGGCAGGATAGCAGCACGTGGTGTATGATTTTAGACAAATACCTCCGGCAACATGGCGGAGAATGACTGGCAGGAGTAGCTTAGTGGGCTCTTGCAATAATCTGGGTGGAGATGGTACGGGCTATGGTAGTGACAGTGGGCCCGGGGGAAAAACTGGTTTTGCTTTGAAAAAGAATTTTAAAATAATTGATTTGCTCAGTGTGTGCACGCGTTGTGGGGTTTGAGTGAGGGAGAGGGTAGAGTATGGAATAACACGTGTGTCTCAGGCTTCCTGGTGTGGTGAAGACGAACAGATTGGTGGGGAAAGAAGATGCTCAGTGATGTTTGGGACACGTCCATCTTGAAGAGTCTGTGAGACAGTCAAGACTAAACGGACCATGGCAGGAGGGTAGGTGGATATGTGAAGCTCAGTTGGTCTGAGAGTTGGTCTGAGGTGACTGCCAGAATGTACCGAGGGAAAAATGTGACAAAAGGAAAGATATACAATATTAAAATCCTCTCAGGCTACTACTTGTTTTATTATTTTTTAAGCTTTATTGAAGTATAACTGACAAAGAAAATTGTAAGATACTTAAAATCTACGTCATGATGGTTTGATGTATGTATACATTGTGAAAGGATTTCCCCCCATTGAGTTAGTTAACACACCCATCATCTCGTGTATTTACCTTTTTTTGTAGGTGAGAACCTTTATGTTCTACTCTCTGAGCAAATTTCAATTATACAATACAGTGTTATCAACTATAGTCAGTGTGTTACACATTAGATCCTCAGACCTTATTCATCTTGTAGATGAAAATTTGTACCTTTTAGTAAAAGCTTCCCCTCATTTCCCCCACCCCCCAGCTCCTGGCAACAACTTTTCTGCTCTCTGTTTCTATGAGTTCGACTTTTTAAAATAGATGCCACATGTAAGTGATATCACACAGTATTTGTCTTTCTCTGTCTGGCTTATTCCACTTAACATAATGCCTTCCAGGTTCGTCCATGTTGTTGCAATGACAGGATTTCTTTCTTTAAACCTGAATATATTCCATTGTGTGTGTATATATATATATATATATATATATATACACCACATTTTCTTTATCCATTCATCTATCAACAGACACTTAGGTTGTTTCCATAACTTGGCTATTGTGAATAACGCTGCTATGAAGATGGGAGTACAGATAACTCTTCGAGATAATTTCATTTCCTTTGGATAAATACCCAAAAGTGGGATTGCCGGCTTCCATGGTAGTTCTAGTTTTAATTTCTTGAGGACCCTCCGTATTGTTTTCTGTAGTGGCTGCACCAGTTTGCATTCCCACCAACAGTGCGCGAGGATTCCCTTTTCTCCACATCCTTACCTGCCTGTTTTAATTTGCTCTGTTTGTATTTATCTTTTGTATCTCTGAATATGAGTCCTTGCTTAGTTTTGTAATTAACAAATATTGACTTTCTGTGTGATGATAACAATGCAACAACAGCTGCTACCGAAAGAGGGAAAATAAGATGAAAAGCTAAAACCAAAAGTCAAGAGAAAGAATCCCAGAGAAGCGTGGGGACAAGCTCTGAGTGAGCCTGTCTTGCCTCAGGAGCAGTGGGTCAAGCCTGGTAATTCCTGCTCACAGATGCCTCCTGGCCCCATTCTTCATGTTTCTGGCTTCTGTTTCACTCACCTCCTCTCCTCTCCACTTCCTATTACTCAAACCCCAAATTAACCTGGAGGCTTTATTTTTATTTTTTGGTGGGCAAGAAAATGGCGATTATTTCTCCAGCCCTTTGCCTGAACCTCACACTCAGTGCTGGCCTTTTGCGCTTCATCCAGGCCTGTGCAAAAGCCACTTTGAGGCTGATCTGGTCACAGGTGCACAGAGGTCATCAGTTTCTTCAATAAAAACACTGCACCTTTCATTAATATAATTGATGTGGGCTGTTTTTTAAAAAGTTAACTCTACTTCAATAGGATTTTCTCATGCATTGTTTTTGCAAGACCAAATAATAAAATTTAAAAATAAGTTTCTTCTTAGAGAAGCTTAAATCAATTGCTTTAATAACACAGCTTTGCTAAGTTATAAGAGAACAAAAAACTGCTTTGCCGTTTTGCTTCTGATGTAAGTTGAAGACTTACAAATAGTTGTTAATGGTGTTTGGTTAAGAAGAATTTGTTTTAATTGTAAATATCAAATAAGTACCTATTAAATTTTTCGTGTTGCCAATTTATCAATTCTAAATTATTTTTTTGATCTTTTTTGTTTTGATGAGGAAGATTGGCCCTGAACTAATATATGTTGCCAATCTTCCTCTTTTTGCTTGAGGAAGATTGTTGATGAGCCAACATCTGTGCCAACCCTCCTTCACTCTGCATGTGGACTGCCCCACAGCATGGCTTGATGAGTGGTGTGTAGGTTTGCACCTGGGATCGGAACCCAAGAACCCTGGGTCACTGAAGCGGAGCGTGTGAACTTAACCATTATACCACTGGGCTGGTCCCTCAACTCCAAATTTTAATGTAATTTGGGCAAGAGAAAACCCACTTTGTCACACAGGTTTCTATTATGAACATGAGTCCTTTGGGCATCTATTTTCAATCTCATTAAGGCATGAGTTCAGTTGCACAAATCCAGCATATTTTATTTGTTAAACGTGTTAGTTTAGAAAGTTCACTTGGTTCTATAAAGATACACATCTGCAATAGATGGCCAAGACAAGCATAATATTTAGCCAATTGACCTCTGACCCAATTCGGTGCTCCCATTTTCTGACTTGTGGAACAACTGGCTTTGGGGCCAAAAAGTAGATGAAAGTAATTTTTGGTTCTAATGATTATTGACAGTTTTCTTCTGAGACTTAATATAAACTCAGTTTTTTAGAGTTACAATAAATCATATGTATTGCATAAACGTTATAGGAGACCAAACACTAAAATTTCTTTGAGTTGTCAGAAGAATACACCTTTTGCTTCAAATTAACAGCTACCCAGGTAAATTTTGTTTCTGGTTCTATTATTTCCTCAATTTGTCCCTATAGTAAGGACAATTCTAAAAATAATAACTGCGCCTGGATGTTTGAAGCGTTGTGTGGTCTCTTACTAAAGTTACAAGTTTATGGTTCTGCTGGCTAGTTTGCTCATGCCTCTTATGCAATAGAACAGTGCAGATGTTAATTTCTTCTGAAGCGTGTTGATACAGTGACTTTTATAATGTATGTTTAAAGATGGAGAGGCAAGTTTTATGAGACCAACATTTCTGGTCAAGTCCCCACTCCACCCTGTTCTGATTGGAACTGACCCTGAAGTTGAATGAAGAATAAAGAGTTCTATAGTTCACACATTTCACTACGTGTTGCATCTTGCCCTTGGTAAATGACAAAATAGAAACTTAACCAGACAATCTGAATTAGAGGGTGGAGTATATACTCACTTTTTTTTGAGAATAGGAAATATGTTTTAAAATAATACATATCATCTCCTTAGTGTAAATTCAAACCATTTTCCCAAGAAGTCTAAGAATTTAGACTTCTTTATATAAATGGACTTCTTTATGAATACCATGCCAATATTTATTAGTTTGTGAAGTTTAATATTCTGCATACTATAAACCAGACATGTTTTGATGGATAAAGAGATGGAGATGACTTCTAAACCTTAAAGCAGAGCTTCATGTGGGCATTTGGATAGATGTACCTGGAGCTCAGAGAGGAGGGTTTGGGTGGGAGTACGAACCTGTGAATTGTCTGTATTTAATGGCAACAGAAGGCATAGGCATGGAATGTATTTTCTTGTGGGAGAATTTGGAGTCACAAGAAGAGAGGATGCCTGACCTTGAGCCCTATGCTGCTCTGGTTTAATGTAGGATGCAGCCAATCTTCAAACAACTCTGGGAAGCCACAGCGTGAGCGGGAGGAGGAGCGCTGGGGGAGTTTTGGGGTATGGAACCCAAGGGAAAAGCATGTTTCAAGAGGAAGGGAGGAATTTTCAGATGCTTCTGATAGGTCTATTATGATGTGGACTGAAAATCTCTGTTGAATTCAGCAATAAGGGTCACTGCTGATATCAAGAAAGCTGCTTTTGGGGGGCACCTCAGGTGGTGTAGGTTGACTCATGCGGGAGAGGTGAGGGGACTTCCAGTGTAGTCATCTCTGAGGAATGGAGCTGAGAAGGGGGGACAGGAGAGAAGATGAAGTTCTAGAGTGATGTGAGGTCAAAGGAGACCTTTTTGTGAGACCAACATGCCCATGATAAAATGAATGAGAAAGAAGAATTTGAATGAGAAAGATTCAATAAACAAGGGAGAAAAGAAAGAGGGCTAATAATAAAATAATAGTAACAAAAACAACTAATATTTATTGAGGGCTCACCATATCCAGGACACTGTGGTAAGCCCCTTGACATGTATTCTTATGTTTAATTCTTAGAATAATGTTATATAGTGGGCGCCATTATTTTCTCTAGGTTAGAGAAGGGGAAAAATGAGACCTAGAGATGTTAACTAACTTGCTTAGGGTCCTCCAGCTAGTAAGCGATGGTCTAACTTACTAACGTGAGGACTGAACTTTGCCTGCCTCAGCCCACCAGCCACGACTCGAATCCAGGTGTTCTGCGCTGCATTTGAATACCTAAAGATTCTTGAAATTATATTTTAAGAAAGCCGACTTTGAAATGCTCTGAAAGCTCCAATAGTTTTATTCTGACAACAATTTTGCTAGTGGCTTGAGTTAAAAAAAAAAGGCCTTATCTGCAGAGAAAACTTAACCTTGTGAGTGTGTGTAAAACATCGTGCCCCAAAATATAAGCCGTATGAACGGAAGATGATTTGCCCAAAGAACTCCCAAAGCAATTGGCTGAGGCAGAAATTAAGTTCTAGGAGAGGTTTTTTCACACTTTGAGAAGGACAGAAAAAGGATTTGTGGCTGAGGTAGCAACATAGGCCAGTGCGTGATGTGAGCTGATCCTCCAGACAGCCTCCCTGTAGATTCTGACTGGCTATGTTTCCTGAAGTAACATTAATTATATCCTTTTCCTTTTAACAGGACATAATGACTACATGTGTCCAGCTACCAACCAGTGCACGATTGATAAAAACAGGAGGAAGAGCTGTCAGGCCTGCCGGCTCCGCAAATGCTACGAAGTAGGAATGATGAAAGGTGGTATGTACCTTCGATGCAGGGGGGCCCCCGCCATGGATGTCCACGTCTGCCACCGGGGCTGGCTGTTTCCATTCCAGTAACCACGGGAGTTTAGTGTTTTCTCTTCTAATGAATTTTTTCTATTCTTTTTTTTTTTCCACAACCAAAGTATTTTTAGAATACATTTTATTTAAAAAAAATAGGAAGTGGCTGGCACTGGAAATTCCAATGTGCCATTTTGTGTTTTATGCTTTAAATGTAAATAATTGTATCTTAAGTCAGAGGTGTGTGGGAGGTGGTGGGGGGGAGGGCAGACTGCTCAGTGAATTATTCTAGAAATATTTTTCAGTCAATGTTTTATATTGCTAAGACTAGAAAATGGTATCTGAGAATCAACTTTCCCCAGACTGAGACTTGTAAATGTGAAAGCTAAATAACTAATTGATAGTCTTTCAATCTCTTCATGTCCCTGAGGGAATTTTAATTTCAATCAAAAGGCGGCTTTCTCCTTTAGAGGGTGCATTAACGAGCAACTCCCATAACCTCAGCGTCCAGCAAGATGCGGGGAACGTTGAAATGATGACTGAGCACTAACAGATCACAAGGCACTCAGGGTTGGTGCCCCTTTGCTTGTGTCTCGGTGGCTTTGGGTGTGTGGATACGCGGTTTGCTGTTCCCTCATGTATCCAGTCTTCAGTTTTCTTATACAGGAATCCAGGGTCTATTTCTGGGGATATGGAGCGCTCAGTGATGTGGTTGCCTGGTTGATCACCTTGGGTTCTTGGGACTCTAGTCTTGAGGAACACTGCTTCTAGTCTTGGGCAGCCTTCAAAATTCTAGGAGAGAACAAATAGGAAATGTGTAATTAAAATGAAGTCACGGGTGCATTCAGCATTTCAGATGATACGAGAGGGAAGGATGGACCTATGATTGTGCTGCCTGCTGATCATAATGGGGACAATCTTTCAGAAGGAGGCGAGGCTTGGGATGAGTTAAGGAGAACAAAGTCACAATAAAAAAGAATACAGATTGTAGCGGCCGGCCCAGTGGCGTAGTGGTTAAGTTCGCATGTTCTGCTTTGGCGGCCCCGGGTTCATGCTTTGGATCCTGGCCGCGGACCTACACGCTGCTTATCAAGCCATGCTGTGGTAGGCGCCCCACATATAAAATAGAGGAAGATGGGAACAGATGTTAGTTCAGGGCTAACCCCCCCCCCCCCCCCCGCCCCAAAAGAATAGAGATTGTGTAGATAGAGGGCAATTAACCTTTAACTCATTAATATGTGGATGAAGGGAGAAGCAGTGGAAAAACCAAGAGTGGAGATCAGGATGAAGACAGGGCCAATTGTTGTGAAGCTTACAGTCAAAGATTCCTTAGTTCCATGGTCAAAAATAAGCCAGCCAGGTTGTGATTTTTGAATATAGCATTTGGAATAAATTCTCTTGATAAACAGATGAAATGTTGAATTTGCGCATTGTGTGAGCTGTGACTGTATGTCTTGAATGTCTGAAAAAGCAGCTTTAATTCAAAGGGTAATTAATTCTAAGAATTTAACAGCCATATTCAGAAAATGACACTTTGAGTCATAAATGGATTAAATATTTAAGGAATTCGTCTTTCTTTATACTGGTGGAGAATTAGTCAGGCTTAATTAAACTCACAAAAAGCTTCTTAAGCTAACTTGATAAGTGACAGGAATATAACAGCTACATATAAAAAGTTTAATTTGAAACAGTAGAGTCCAAGTTTAATATTCTTCTTTGGCGATTGTAGGTAGATTGAGCCAGACTCTTACGTTCTCTCTGAAAGCTGAAATAATCAACTTATAAATATGTCTGAAGCATTTTTTTGAGCGTACCCATACATTGACCCCACTTCTTAAAAACAACTCTGTTTTTTATTATTTTTATTAATTATCATTAATATCCAGATACACTCTGACTGCATAAATATAAATTATGGATACTCATTTTTAATCCAACAAAAATTTTAATATGCAAATGCATAGTAAAAGCCTTCCCACTGTTTTCAAATAGGACTCGAGATAATTTGCCTGTGCATAGCCAGTCTGTGTGTGCATGCATATACTCATTCATGTATATTTATGACTGTAAAATATATATCTGTGTTAGTTTGCTGCTGTATTAGTTTGCTTGGTCTGCCATAACAGAGTCTACAGACTGAGTGGCTTAAACAGCAGAAGTTAATTTTCTTACAGTTCTGGAGGCCAAAAGTCCAAGATTAAGGTGCTAGAAAATTCAGTTTCTGGTAAGACCTCTCTTCCAGGCTTTCAGATGGCTTCCTTCTCCCTGTGTCCTCCCCTGACCTTTCCTCTGTTGGTGAGGACAGAGAGGGAGCATTCTCTGGTGTGTCTCTTCTTATAAGGATACTGGTCCTATGGGATGAGAGCCCCACCCTTATGACCTCATTTAACCTTAGTTGCTTCCATAAAGGTCCCATCTTCAAATACAGTCATGTTGCAGTTGGGGCTTCAACAGAGGAATTTTGGTGGGACATGGTTGAGACTATAAGAGCTGCCGTAACACAATATCATCGACTGCATGACTTAAACAGCAGAAATTAATTTTCTTACAGTTCTGAAGGCTGGAAGTCCGAGGTCAAGGTGCCAGCAGGTTTGGTTTCATCGGAAGCCTTTCTCCCTGGCTTGCAGGTGGCCACCTTCTCATTGTGTCCTCACGTGGGCTGCTTCTCCGTGCACGTGCATTCCTCGTGTTCTTTTCCTCTTCTTATAAGAACACCAGTCCTGTTGGATTAGGGCCCCACCTTTATGATGTCATTTAATCTTTATTACCTCTTTAAAGACCTTGTGTCCAAATACAGTCACATTCGAAGGTCCTGGGCTTAGGGCTTCAATATGAATTTTGAAAGGGACACAGTTCAGCAACCCCAGTGGTTGTTCAGCGTCTGTCTACATATAATGAAAACATGTGTCTTTCTGGCAGTTCATATATGTGTGTAAACTTTACGCCAAGTTTTCAAGTTGTAAAACTATAGTCTGTGAGAACATCTTACTTTAATTATATGTATAAAGCGTTTGCTATAAAGCAATATAATTTATTGTATTTTCCACAACATGGGATACCGCACACAACCTCATGACACCTTGTACAACAACTCCCCAGTTCCCACTGAATGAAGACTAAATTTACAACCGGAAGTACAGTTATTGCTAGCTATAAAATTTGAAGTCACTTGTAAAGAACAGCTGTGACTGAACAGATCTTTACAACATTTTCCTACTGGTTTCACAAAAAGCCCATTTCTTACCCAGGCTGGACATCAATTAGAATATTGGAACTGCACATATGAAATACAATGTTTCAGATAAAAGAGATAGAGAGAACCATATAACTACGCCCTACTTTTATAGCAAGGCTGAGTAAATTTATTGAGGTGTTCTAAAGATACAAAAGAGTGGGTGATTTATCTATATAAAGAAATTATTTTAATCTGTTGTGATGCCTACTGTGTCCTGAAAATCCCAACATCTTTATTAGAGTTGGGTCTGAGCCAAGGTAGTTCAGCAAGAAGCAGGATTTAAGATGTGCTTGAGGGGGGCACTGTCCCATCTTCGTGTGAATGCTGGTCTCTCTGCCTAGGTTGCATTTTCTTCCTCATCTGTCTCCTTCCCCGTCAACCTTAGGTGGCAGATTAAAGGTCCCTTCTTCAGGGAGGCCTTCCTGGTGCCTCACACTGGGTTAGTTCCACGTGTGATCTACCTTTCCTAGCAAACAACTCTTCCCTGAGCTCTCGTCACTATTACTGTTACTTGTTCAACGTCTGTCCATAAATTCCATGATGGGAGGGATCCTCTCTGAACTGTTGACTGATCTGGCACTAAGCAAGTCACAGAGTAAGTGTTCAGGAAATTTTTTTGCAAGAATTAATGAATTAATTCATTGAAATAGTTACTTGTTTAGGGCTTCTTATGTGTAAGCTATTATGAAGAAAGCAAATATGAATAAGACCCTAGAAGCTTCCATCAATGTCCTCACAGTGCAAAGAGGATATTTGCATATGAAGTGGTGAATAAAAATCCAGAAGACGAGTTGAGACCGGTTTGGAAGATGAAGATGAGAGTGGAAGACCAGTGGCCGATGGAAGTTCAGAGCTTCACCCAACCACTCCTGGGTTTAGTCCAAACCAGAGTTTTATTCAGACCATCTGACTTCCAAGGTGTATGTGGTTACCCAAGAATTTGGCATTCTAGTTTGGTTTGGTGGAGAGGGGAAGACTTTAGAGATGGAATTCCTAGTCCAAATACTGGCTTCTCTGAAGACCTGCTGAGCAATCCCATTACAGTCTCTTTTATGAGCTTCTTTATCCTCAGGTGTAAAATAAAAATAAATAAGTTCTACTTAAGTTTATTGTGAAGAACACAATTCATAACATGTGAATTTAAAGTACCATAGAAGTGTTAGCTATTATATCTTTTCTATCTTAAAAATAATTCCCATCTTAGTTAAATACTCAGCACTGCTTTTCTGCTTTTTTGTTTTTTAGTTGAACGAAAGAGAACAGCAATTTCGTCACTTGTATGAGGTATAAATATCTAATTCCTTTATGGGGAATAAAAACCTGGCCCAGATACATCTGCTTTTTTTTGCTTTTTGGTGTTATATGCTGGATATAGTTTCATGATGAGTGAGATTTGTTGTTTATCATTTTATGACGCCAGAGATTTACACAAACTTGTTAAAATTCTTTCCTCATAATAGACTCAGAAGTGTGTTGGTGGTGAGGTTTTCATTTTTCAGGTGAGGAAATTGACACACAGAAATTAATTGATGTGCAGGACTCATGCAGTGCCCATCCTGGTGTGTTTCCTCGTAAAACATTAAGAAGAAGTTTGAGATAAAGTAATAATCGTCGACTAGTCTTTATTTTGATGACAATGGTGCAGTTTAATTTTGAGAAATATTCTAAAACAATAAATAAATTAAAAATATTAATGTTGCAATTTTAAATTGAGAAAATAAGATAATAATACAGATGGGGAAATGTATATTATATGTCCAGAATAACTCAGAAAACTAATGAAGAATTGGAAAATAAAATATTTCCTTGTTGCCTAAGTTTAAAATTTATCGTCATGAGTTACTGTAATTTGTTTTATTGATTGGATAAGCTCCCAATCCAGAAAATTAGGTTTCCTTTAATATTGTATTAGCTATCTTTTACCAAAAGTAATCAACTGATTATTAATGTTAATGATGGTGGAACCAAATCAATGAATTAAAAACGTAAATGTGAATTTCTTTCTTGGAATTATCCAACAATTCTTGTGAGAATTGTAGCTGCATGGGAATCCAAGGTTTTTCAGAAGGCAGGGTTGGGAGTTCATGTTTAGGATTTGATTTAAGAAGAATGTTAAAGAAGATCTAGTTGCTTTGGACCAAAGAGATTCTGGTTGTTTTAAGCAGCAACCTATATATTTATAATATTAAAATATACTATTCATCCACTGATGGGCACTTGGGTTGCTTCCACATCTTGGCTATTGTGACTAATGCTGCAATGAACATTAGGGTGCATAAATCTCTTGGGATCATTGATTTCAAGTTCTTTGAATAAATACCCAGTAGCGGGATAGCTGGGTCATATGATATTTCTATTTTTAAATTTTTGAGAAATCTCCATACTGTTTTCCACAGTGGCTGCACCAGTTTGCATTCCCACCAGTAGTGTATGAGTGTTCCTTTTTCTCCACAGCCTCTCCAAAGAAGAATTGAGCCTAGAATTCTTGAATCTAGACTCAGAATTCTTTCTCTTTGCAGCACACCTCTTTACTATAGCACTCCATGTTACAACTCACATTTAACATGAAAAATAGTTGAATTAAAAATGTAGATGGCATATAACTAAGGTAAAGCACACAAATGCATACATATACTCCAGAGAGAAGAAATCCAGAGTAAAAGAACCATGTTATTTTATTCTTCCAGATGATATGATGATGCCAAGATCTCAGTGATCTATTAACCAGGGAAGCTAAGGAAATTAGGCCTAACAGATTCATAGTTAACCTATGAATAGCTTTCGATATCTGCTTTAGTACTGGTGACTGCAATGGTAGTAGTAGGAGATGTGGAATGTGTCAGGACTAAGTCTGGGTTGTAGAATTTAGAGAAAAGAGGTGGTGGGTAATGACCACATTGGAGTTAGAAAAGATGAGTGGTGAGAAACAAAGATATAGGAATCATAGTTGTGAAATTTTAAGGAAAAAAGAAATTTAGATGTTTATTAATTTAGCATGAATGAAAAAAGAAATGAGATGACTAGTTACTTGTTCTGTCCAGAACTTGGTAAAAATGGAAGAGCTGTCCAGATACCTTGTGCCCTCAGCTGCCTAATAGGGATGGAGGCAGGTGATGTAGTTCAATTGGGTGGAGCATGATGGCAGGTAGCCCAGTGCTTTGATCCTTCTAAGAACCATGCAACCTCCAGATCTCTTAACGTAGATTGAGCGACATTCTTACAAATTTGGCAGAGTATGATGGGATCAGCTCAATTCAAAGATTGATGCCCTGCTGACCACTCCACTGAAACTGCTTCTGTCCAGGATACCAATGACCTCTGTGTTACTAAACCCAGCAGTCAATTCTCAGTCCTCATCTTGGCCAATTAGCAGCATCAGACACAGTGGATAATTCTCTCCTCCTTAATGTATTTTCTTTACTTCGCTTCCAAGACAATACACTCTTTTAGTTTTCTCCCTAACCCATCGGTCACTCTTTCTAGGTCTTCCTTGTGTGTTTCTTATCTTCTTCTCTGACGTCTTAGTTTTGGAGTGGCCCAGGGTATAGTCCAGGGACCTCTTCTGCTCTCTGTCTATACTCACTCCTTGGTGGCATCCCATGGCTTTAAATACTATTTATGGTATTTATGACTGATGACTCCCAAATTTATCTGTCTAGCCCAAACTCCTTCCCAAGTCCCTGACTTCTATGTGCAACTGCTCATGTGTTCTCCTCCCTGGGGTGTCTGACAAACATCTCAAGCTCAATTTGTTCAAACCTGAATCCCTTATCTCTCCCCTCAAATATGCTTTATCTGCAATCTTTCCTGTCTTAGCTGATAACTTCATCTTTTGCATTGCTTAGGCCCAAAAATGTGAGTTATTCTTGACTCTTCTCTTTCTCCCACACCTCCAGTTCAGGAAATTATGGTGGCTCTATCTTCAGGTATTTTCAAAATCTGACCACTTCTTGCCACCTTCACTGTTGTCACTCCGGTCTGAACTACCGTTCATCTTGTTACTGAAACCAAAGTAGGCTCCCTCCCGGTGAGTTAAATCAGACTCTCCACCAGAAGTAGTTGTCTCACAAAGTAAAGTATATTTGCGGCAAACAGGAGACAATGAGGAATAATTTCCAAAGTCATGGCATCCCCGAACATAGGGAAACAGGGACCTTTTATTTTGGATGGGGAATGAATATTCACAGGGGAGAGGCGGGTATTCACTTGTGCAGGCTCAGTTGGAAAACACACTTCTACGTACACTGTAGGTTTCCATAATAAGGCCTAAGCTCCTCCTGGAGCGATCTCAGCATTAAAAATAAGGCAAAGGTCGTAGGCATAGCTGTCATGGTTAGGCTTGGTCTGGTTCAGGGTGGTTGGTGATTGCATCTCCTTAATGTAAGAAAAAGGGAAAAAAACAATTTGGAAAAACAATTAAATGCTTCCAAACTCACCCTTGAGTTCCTCGAGGCAACGAGTCGGTGACAGTCTTTCTCCCAGTTTGTCACTGAAGTCCTACTTGCTTTGTTCCCTGCTTCCCTACAGTCTGTTCTCCCTACAGATACATTAAAAATGGAAATCAGATCATATCACTTCTCTTCTCAAAACCTTGTATGTCTTCCCATTTCCCACGACCGATGTCATCAGAGTGGCCATAAGACCCTACATCACTGCCTCCTCCCCACTTTTACTCCTTCACTTCCTTTCCTAGTACTCTCTCGCTCACTCCACTCGAGCCATGTGGGCTTTCTTTCGTGTCAGGCACACTTCTGTGTTGGACCATTTACTCTAGCTCTTCCCTTTTCCCAGAAAGCCATTCTATCAGATATCTGTATGCCTAACCCCTTCACCTTCCTCACATTCTTTGCTCCATTATCAGTTTATCAATGAGGCTTACCCTGACCATGCTGTTTAATAGTGCAGTTTGCTTTGTCCGTACATCATTCAGTCCTTTCAATCTTCTATGCCCTCATGCTGCTCTGCTTCCTTATTTTTCTATTGCATTGCCACTTTCCAATACACCACATAATTAATTTTTAGGTTATGTTTACTGTTGAATGCCTGTCTCTGTTACTAGAACGTAAGCTCCAGATGGGAGTTTACAAACACATAAAACATGTTTGCATATTTTCTTCAGCGATGTATTGCAAGCACTTAGATCAGTGTCTGTGTATAATAGGCAGTTGATAAATTTAGCCTGCATGAAATAGATGAATGAATGAGGAAAGCCGAACATACCTTCTAAGTGTAGAGCTATGAACAGATTGAGAATCAAGAGTCCTGTTCTTCTAATTAAGGGAGAATATCCGCTTGGAAGTTAAAACCTATATAGTAGTTAGCTTTTCCTCATAACCGAACCTCACCTCAAAATTCAATGGCATACAATAAGCATCTACTACTCACATGTCAGGGAGACCAGTGAGGAGACTGCTGAGATTGGCTGGGCTCACTCATGTCTGGAGGTCAGCTGGCTGATTTGGCTAAAACAACTGGAATGACTGGGCTTTGCTTCACTTGTATCGTGTCCCCAGTAGGCTAGCCCGGGCATGCTCTCATGGTAATGGCAGAGGCCCAAGAGACAGCACGTCCCCAGTCAAGCCTTTGCTTGCATTATGGGATGATATTCACTGGACCAAAAAAAGTCAAATGGCTGAGTCCTTTGGCTTTGTGACAGGGGGCTTCAGAGTTATGTGACGAAGATTGAAAAGGTGGGGCCATTTTTGTAGTCTATCACAACCAGAAATAGGAGCTTTTCAGATTTTAGGATGAAAAATAATTACAGAGTTATAGAATCTTAGACCAGGAAGTGACCTACCTTTGGGTTTATTTACCTTCTTTCCCACTCAGTGTCAGAATCCCCTATGTGGCATTCCTGACAGCTTATGTTGAAGTGCTGGGTACAAATGCGGATTTTATTTCATGCCTCTCTTATATACATGATGAGTGGACACAGTAAGGCAGAAAAACCTGGGAGTAGATGTGAGCCAGTACTTCTAGAAAAATTGGGGCTAGTTTTAGATATGCTTGATTTCACTAATTTACTCAGATGTGGGTTTAGTATATGCATGTGTGTGTTACAATTGCTTATGAATGCAGATTAAAAAACAATTAAATGTAAGGCGATTTTAATATTTCAGTAGAAGTTCACTACATATGTAAAATTAACCAAACAATGTTGACAAGGATACTTTTTTTAATTTAAGTTATAGTTAGAATACTGATTTAAATTTTTCTTATGCTGAAGTAATTTGATTGCTTATGTAGAGGTCATTTTGGTTCTTAAAAGATGGAAAGAGGGATCTTCATTTACCTTTCCAAGAATGGACATCTCACCTTAAATGTTAAAAGAAATGCTGATGGTCTTTTAAGGCCAAGCGAAAATTTTGGACAGTCTCTCTTGTTCCTGTAATTTGCTTGTGCAAAAGTAGATTGTTTTTGAAACGATGTAAGGACCCTTTTTGTGGCTAGAACCTATAAATGCAGAACTTTCAGGGAAGTATTTGTATGAATGAATTGCTGAGTTTAAATTCCCTAAGCATAAGAATTCAAGAATTTTCATGTGTTTACTTTTTGTTTCAATGATTGTGATTAGGATAATGAATGGTGTTTAGAGATGAAAAGAACATAAAGATCATTTAGTCTACGTTGTTGTTTTTCAGCTCATTGTTCTTGTCCAAGTCACACAGCCAGTTCACTGCTCAGACTTGAAGCCAAGACTCCTTGCTCCTTGTTCAGTGCTCTTTTCATTGTACTGCACTGCCTTGCTGACCTATAGTAACTTAGATCCTCATGAAAGATAGACACACGCATCAGTAGGATATTAACATCATGTAGACCGACATTGTGACTTAGGAACAAGTACTGTGGACACAAGATACTACTCTTCTTCCTCAAAAACATTGATCAACACATTTGGCTTAGTTGCACAACAGAAACACCAAAGTAAATTTATATGGAGAGCATGATGGATATTTTTAAGACAATTGGTTAATATTTAATTACTTAATATTGCTTAATGTTTAATATAATTTAAAAAGGACATTTTCTCCTTCAGGCCACAGGTTTTCACTATTTTCAGATAGCAATTTCAATATTTATTATAAAGCGTGTCTGTTTTCTTTTTTAAACGGTTAGACTATTCTGGTGTAAGAACAGGTAACGTCAAGTAGAAGGAGTCCTGACAAGGGTCAAGCATATGAGCCTGGTTCTTCTGAGGACTCTTGGAGAGATCACTTAATTTTTCTGAACACATCTGTGGTCAGACTTCTTGGAAATTACAGAAATATATACCAGCCCTAAGAGAGATCCTAATGTAAAGTACAGAGTCATCTATAAAGAAATGTTCTGGTTATACCTGCAGGCAACATGTAGTTTAGCTTAAGCTCGACTGAGCAAATAAAAATTAGTGAGAAAGACGCAAAATTATACTTATGCATTTATATCTTTAAAGCTTGCTTTAAAAGATGTTATTATTACACTGATTTTGTATTAAATTTTTGACAGTTTTATTTAGAAAATTTTGCATAACCAATGCCAGGCCAAGTCCAAACTTCTTAGCCTAAATCATTTATAGATAACCTTTCTTGAGCATTTACTATGTGAAGCTTTTGGAGACACAAGGTGGTTTAAAAAGTGGTCACTGGGGGCTGGCCCCATGGCTGAGTGGTTAAAGTTCCATGCCCTTGGGTTTGGTGACCCAGGTTCGTGGGTTTGGATCCTGGGCATGGACCTACTGCACTCATCAGCCATGCTGTGGTGGCGTCCCACATACAACAAAATAAAGGAAGATTGGCACAGATGTTAGCTCAGGGCGAATCTTCCTCAACCAAAAAAAAAGGGGAAGATTGGCAATGGACGTTAACTCAGGGCAAACCTTCCTCACCGAAAAAGAAGAAGAAGAAGATGAAGAAGGAGAAGGAGAAGGAGAAGAGAAGGAGAAGGAGAAGGAGAAGGAGAAGGAGAAGGAGAAGGAGAAGGAGAAGGAGAAGGAGAAGGAGAAGGAGAAGGAGAAGGAGAAGGAGAAGGAGAAGAAGAAGAAGAAGAAAGAAGAAGAAGAAGAAGAAGAAGAAGAAAAAAGGTGGTCATTGACTGACCACAAAGTCCAGGCAACCTAATGGTGAAAAGAGGCCAGTTACGTAAAAAGATGACCAAACCCCTTCATTTCCTCAAGAGACCTAGGATTAGAGTTGACCTAAAAATCCCTGCTGTCTCGGCTCACCCACCAGTTCTGATCCTGCTGATATCTATGCTCCCAGGGATCAAGCAAGCTCCAGTTTGCTGGCTGGCCCTTTGTACTTTGTGGTTTCAACCTCTGGCTAATGTTCTTGGGAATATGTCCCGTTGCCAAGTTAAGTCCTGCCCATCCTTGATTTATTTCCCTCTCTTTGTGGATCCCAGTCTCATAGAAACATAGAAACTGGTGTGAAAACCTCAGCTACCTCATCAGGCTATTCTGAGAATCAAAGGCATGAATGGTATTTTGATAATCATGAGTCGACACACAGATGTTGGGTATTATTTTTCATATATGGTGTAGCAGTGTCGTTATTAGCTTTTGGAAGCAGACCACCTGGATTCAATTTTAGCTCTGTCTAGATGTGTGACCTTGAACAAGATACTTAACCTCTCCCGACCCCAGTTTCTTTACTTGTCAAATGGTGATAACAACAACAACTGCCTAATAAGATTGTGCAAGAATTATTGTATAGCTTTCAGGGTTGAATTTGGCTTGTAGCAAACGTCCATTAAAGTTGGCTACAATGGGTGATAAAAAGTACACTCAATTTTTGCCTATGTACTTAGTCTAATGTCCAAACAAAATGCAATTCCACCATACTATCATCATCATCACAATTAGTCAAGCATTATTAGGTAATTCATTATTATGTATTTAATTTAATTTGAATAATCAATGATACATAAAATATAGTACCTAGCCCCGAGGCACCTATAATTTAGCTTCCTGCTAATGCTGGCATTCCAACTCCTCCACCTTCTGAATCACACCTGTATTTTCAGGCCCTCTTTCCTACTTGCCTAAGAAGCTTTTGGCTGTAGCAAATAGGTCTGCTCATTGATCACGGGACATACCTTGTCCCTTTATGCCTCCTTTCAATCTGCAATTAGTTATTAATATTTTATTTATTAGTAATAAATTTCCCTGTTTACTAAAGCCCCTGTCTGTAACTAGTTTAGGATTCCCTGGACAGTCATCACCTTTTTCCTCTGAGTACCTATAATATTCTTTCCCTGTGTTAATTAGAAGGTCAAGCGAGGCTGTCATAGCCCCTGTGTTAATCTAGGCACTAAGCTTTTGGAACCCTGCCACCTTGAGGACAAGCTGGACAGAGTGGTGTGCAGTCAGCTCTAACTGTGAGAGAGCATTTTCTTTCATCTTGGATCTCAACTCCTGCTTGACCTCACTTCCCTTGATTTTAACGTATGCTTCATTGTCTGTCCTCTGCCCCACCTCCGTTTCTAATCTTTGGCTTGATCCCATCTACACAAAGGTTTGATTTTTGACTTCTAGGGCATTTATCTGACTGCTCGTTTTCTCTCATTGCTGGAATGAATTATGTGCAGACTTTGCTGTCACTTACCCTTAGAGATGCCAACCACTTAACTCTGGCCTCAATACTGTCGCCAAGTCTCATCCCCTGCTTGGCCTCTCAAGTGGCAGAGTGTCAATGCCAGCTAATTTCTGGACCTTTGATCGTGCTGTTCTACCAGCACCCAGCCAACTGTCTGGCACTACATTTAAGATATCTTTGTTTATTGAACACTTAATTGAATGGGATATAGGACTCACCTTCTATGGGCCAGATACAGTTGAGCCAAGCTAACAACTTAGTACCGTATTTTAAAAATATGTTTATCTCATATCTATCCAGTTCGATTTTTAATTTCTATAGGGACGGAAGTCGTATTCTTATTTTATTCATAGCACAGTGATATTTTTGTAAATATTTGTTATGGATGGTGAGTTTAATGATAACAGAAAAGAGGTGGTTTATCTCAGTGTCTAGCTAAACCATTCCCTTGGCGTAAGTCTCTTATTCAGATCACATGAGCGTGACTGAGTAAAACCACGACAATAATGATCTCTCTCTCTCCTTCTCATTTTGCATTGTGCATAGACCTGTGGAAAATTTATTTACATAATTTTAAGCATGAAAATTAATGACACCACGTACTCCAAGTAGCATAACAAATAAACAAAACTATACATTGTCAAAGAAAAGCATGTTTTACGGGAGTAAGAAAGCCGTTTCCAAAATTATTAAGTTAAAATAAGATTTCCTTATTATTGAATTATTTTAATAGTACTCAGTATCACAGATAAGATGAACGATTTTGTTGGCGGCTGAAACGTCTTTTGAGAAGTTATAGGTGTAGCATCTTGACTATTGAATGATAATTCCTGTTTTTTTTTCTTTAGCCTATACTTTCATATTTATTATATTGTTTTGTGGTGGTTTCAAAAATGTGCATTCTATCCTATATGTGTGGATTTCCTATAGAATATTAGTTGTAGCATGATGGCAGTTCCATCATAAATTTTCCAGGTATTCTTTTTTTGCAGGCAGATACTAGCTCCATTTGGTTTTTGTTTATCATATTCACACACGTTCTCTTTCTCTCTCTCAATATGGTTTTAATTTATTAAAGGAAAGGGTTTTTTAAAAAAATAAATTTTAAGCAATTTCTTTAATAATAATAGATTTGGGAATAACTTGTTACATTTGCTCCAGGGCCGCAGTTCACCCTTTATTGAGTTGAATCTTTCCCAGAATTAACTGTTGGACATGTGGAATTGATTCACTTCACATGGATGTATTGTTTACTCCCTAAGAGATGTGGATTTCTGGCTTTTAATAGTGGTAATGGGTCAGAAAAGTGCCCATTCATCTCTGTGATATATTTTCTGGGTGTATTTTGCAATTTAACCCACCAGGAAGGTGAGAGAGTGAGCAAGAATGCTAGATGACTTCTTTGATTCAAATCCAATTTAAAAATTACAGAATTGTCTAATACAAGGACAAATAATAAAACGAAACAAACAGCAATGTAAACCCTAGCAAGAGAAATTTCAAAAATACTGAGACTATTTAAAAAATCAAATACTCCAACAAGCACTCAGGTCCAATTAAAGAGAGCTGGAACAGGAAAGGGCAGAGCTGACTGGGGGAAAGCCGGCAGGAACAGGGCATAAAACAGCTTCTGGAGTGGAAAGGGATGAACTGACAGCACTTTAAAGGACAGAAAGGAAAAAGAGCAGGTGAAAACTGCCAAGAGGTGGGAGTGGCAGATATTGGGGTATTATGCTGACAATGTGCTTAGAATGCTAGAAGCCATAGAGCACCAGTGGAAGACATGGAATGAAAGCTTGGTGCAAAGCAAATAAATGTTGGGCATCAAACTAAGTTACACAAAGAGCTGATGATAATTCAGGCAGAACTAGTAGAGCCTACAGTAGAAAAAAATTGGTTTAAACTTCAAATAATGGGGCGATATAAGAACTAACAAGCATATTAAATAAAGGAAACATTCCTATAATGACCTAGATTTGGGGCATAATTCTCGAAAACAGACTAGACTAGTAGAATCTGCTTTTCTATTAAAAAAGAGAGAGAGAGAGAGAGAGAGAAACTTTAATGTTAAAAGTAAGATGTTAAATTGTTCCAAGAGTTTATTTCTCCATATTTGGGGCATATAAGGATTTAAGAAAATACATAGAAATGAAGAGATTTCATGAGGGCCACAGCACAGCTTATAGGGAAGCCAACTTTTCTATTTGAAAGCAGGAAGATACTATCTCAAGATTTAGTTTCCACTGTGAAAATTAATCAGCTTTAAACTTTTAGTGAAAACCTAAATCAGTTTTCACTGGTAGCTTCCACACCTACATTTGAAAAGATGGTTGAAAACAGATGTAAGACCTTGAAGGGGTAATAGATTAATACATTAGCAAAAGTCAATGTTAGAAGGTAAAATAAGTGATTAAATTAGGCACCATATTTTAAAAATTAGAAGAGACTGAGAGCTATGAGATATTTTAAAAACTGCCTGCACATGTGGTAAAACAGGTGGGGAAGGGTAAACCCAAACAATCAAGTCTATATTCCACCCTAGAGTGATGGTCAGAGTTTACTTAGCCAATTAAGGAAATTAAAAGCACAACTTTTTTTGAAAACAGATGACTATTTTTAAGAAAGCATATTAATTAAGGTTAATTTTGACTTAAAAAAGAAACAGTTTAAAATCCTGAATGGAAATTAAAAAATACATAATTACCATGAAAAATAAATTGATAGTCAATTTAGGACCCATAAAACATGTTTAATATTTAATAAAAATGGACTAGACAAAGGTTAAAAAAAATGGACTGGGTTAAAAAAGAGATCCTAAAGAGATGCATATAAAAACTCTGAATTTTTATGTCTAACTACTATAGCAACAAGATACCAGCAAGAAAAATGTACAGAAACATTAGGTTATCTTTTCTTACTGATTTTTTTTTTGGCTGGGAAAGATTCGCCCTGAGCTAACATCTCTTGCCGATCTTCCTCTCTCTCTCTTTTCTCTTCATTCCCCAAAGCCCCAGTACACAGCTGTACATTCTAGTTGAAGGTCCTTCTCATTCTATGTGAACCGCCACCACAGCATGACTACTGTCAGCCGAGTGGTGTGGTTCCGCGCCTGGGAACTGTGCCCAGATGGCCAAATTGGAGTGTGCCAAACTTTAAGCGCTAGGCCATTAGGGCTGGCTCTCTTACTGAATTTTTCAGAGTTCTTTATATATTCTGAATTCTAATTTTTAATTTATTTTATGTATTACAGATATATTAATCTAGTATGTCGCTTGTCTTTGCTTTGTTTATGGTGTCACCTGTTTCACAGAAAATTTTTTTAACTTGTGGAATTTATCATCCGTTTTCTTTATAGTTTGTGCTTTGAGTTCCTTTTAATAAATCCTTCCCACACTGGACACCATGAAGTTATTTATCTATATTCTGTTTTAAAAGTATTAAAGCTTTCCTTTTTCACATTTTGTTACTTATTCTACCCGAGGGAGAATTTTGTTCATGATATGAGGTAGGAATATAATTTACTTTTTTCCATCTGGATAACCAAATTGTCCCAGAGCTATTAATTAACTAATGCATTCTTTCCCCATTGACCTGTAAAGCTACCTTCATTATATATGAAGTTCCCCTAGGAGAGAGAATCTGGTTCTGAGCTCTTTGCTATTTCTTTCCTCTATCTGTCTATGCCTTCGCTAAAACCAGTGTTAATTTCCATAGCTTTGTAATTACTTTGACTTTATAATCCTTCTTGAAAAGGACTTTGTTCTTCTTCAAAATTGTTTTGGCTATTTGTGGCTATTTTTGCTTCCAAAAGAATTTTTAAATCAACTTTAAATGAAATTGCATTGAATTTATAAATTAATTTAGGGAGGATTGACATCTTTATGATATTTAGTCTTCCCTCCCATTAACATTATATAACTCTCCATTTATTTTAGGTCTTTTCAAATGAATTTCAATAAAATTTTTAAATTTTCTCCAAAAGGTCTTGCCTATTTAAAAAAATTACTCATAACTATTTCATTTTACTGATATGTTGAAGACATGTCTTTTAAAAAAATTACAGGGCCGGCCCTGTGGCCGAGTGGCTAAGTTTGTGTGCTCCACTTCGGCGGCCTAGGGCTTCACTGGTTCGGATCCTGGGCGTTTTCAATGCCTCTTGAAGGTTAAGGGAGCCATACTAAATAAGGAACAAAGAGATTTTGCAAACAATGAAAGCTTCCCAAACAGTTGAGAAAAAAATTGTTCTGAAACAATAACTTATGCCCCATCCTTTTATTTGAATGTGTTTTCTTAAGGCAGTGACTGGCAGAGCTTGAGGATTTTATGTTCAAAGGAATTTTCTTTTTTCTTCCCAGCGAGGCGTCCCACTACCATGAGCTTTCTTTTCAAGGGATTTTATAACTGACACATGGCAGCTCATTCTGATTGCTTGCTCCACATCCACTAGGAGTGCATACTGTTCCAAAAAATTGCAGAGTTGAAATATTTTTATTTGGGCAACTTCTGCAATCAAGGTAATTCACCTTATCTTCAGAGAGTAAAATGGAAAAAGGCAACTCAATCTCTGTGACCTTAAACTTCCACTGAAACTTAGAGATGGCTTAGTTCAGCTGGGGAGAGCTTGGTGCTAATGACACCAAGGTCAATGGGTTCTATCCCATTACAGGGCAGTGAAACTCAAGGGAAAAACCCCATTGCATTGGTACAGACTCCCGGGGACATGTGGTAGCCATTCACAGTGAGGCAAAGGAGTGTGGAGTTTTTAGTGAATCATGTCATAACTTCGAGAGTCTCCAACTTGAAGCTGGTTGTGAGACCAAGGAAGAGGGCCAACTGAGGCTGGGAGAGAGCTCCTAGAATACCTTAGGCCCAAGTACAGTGGAGGATGAGGAAAATTAAATGGATTTCAGGAAGTCGATGTCAGTCCAAGGCACTGTATTCAATGAGTGTAGCAAAGAAGACTGGGTTCAGCCACTGCAAGGGTTTTCAGATGGAGTCACTGCATAACCCAGTGTCAGGATATCTGCCTACAAGGGACAGGACACCCACCAGCAGGAGAGGGCTCTGGGGATGGGGTCCATTTCTCGAAGGCGCGTGGGCAAGTGCCATAAACAGTTCCCCAGCCCCCACTAGGTTCAGGGCTAGAACTCACCTCTGAAAAGCTTGGGCAGAAGCATTACCTGTGGAACTTCACCAACTGAGCCTTCAGGAAGAGGTGTAGGTGAGGACTGGGGGACATTTGGTGACCTACACAGCTCTCTGCCCAGGCTTTGGGTGTCATGTGGACTCTATGCTGTATCTGGGAGCATGCTCTGATTATGAGCTCCACCAGGTGGACAAGTAGGAATGCTGACATACTGTTTCTCTCTGCAGTGGCTGGCTTGGGACTAGGGAGAGACTGAACTGTAGGTGGGGGCCACCAATGAATCCGGCTATAAAGAAGCTATGGACATGGAGGCAGAGGACAAAAGAGGGGGTGATGTCTGCAGTTATCATTACTGCAAAAAATAGATGGGTAGGACTTTCTATTGGCAGTAACATCTTTTTCATCTCTACATAGTTCCAGAAGGATATACTACATATCTAGTGTAGCACTGTCCATAGAATTTCTGCAAAGATAGAAATGTTCTATTCTGTCCATTTTGGTAGCCATTAGCCACATGTGGCTATTGAAATGTTGCTAGTGTTACTAAGGAACTTTTTTTTTTTTTTGCTGAGGAAGATTAGCCCTGAGCTAACATCTGTGCCAGTCTTCCTCTATTTTACCTGTGGGTCACTGCCACAGCATGGCTGACAAGTGGTATAGGTCTGTACCTGGGATCCGAACTTGCGCACCTGGGCTGCTGAAGGGGAGTCTGCTGAACTTAGCCACTAGGTCACAGGGCAGGCCCCCTGAGGAACTTTTTAATTTAACTTTGATTGCATTTAGATTTACATAACAACATGTGGCTCATGGCTACTGGGTTGGGTAGAGGAGATTCAGACGCTAGAGTAAGTGGTAGCAGCAAATCCTATATTGAGAATAATAAGTTAATAATTATAAATGAGCAGGGCAAAGCCCAAATGGGTCTTCCCTTTGGCTTTGGCCGTACTCCCAACCCCAAATAGGTAGCATTCATTTTTTAGTTTATAAAATGTAAACTCCTTTGCCTGCAATGGTGAAAGTTCATGTTGTTATTGAGATTCAGCACCGTCAGAGAGAGCACTGAATTCTTTTTCTAGATCTGTATTGTGCTGCAGTTTGTCCACTTGTAAAATGGTGATTAAAATCTTATTGGTAATGGTCACAAGCAGTATAGAAAGTTACCGGGTCAGTTTCTGAATATTTCCGTTAAACTGTATAGTAGTTGTTTTCTAAGAGTTTCAGAAGCAGGCAACACAATGTATTCAATAAAGGAAGAAAATAATATAATTTCTTATTTGTTTTCGTCTCATTAAGAAAATTTTATTTCGGGTTGTATGTGTCATAGTTGTATAATATGTTAATACACTAGTACATTAATGTAATTAAAATATGTGCATCTATTGGGGGTGCTTGCTCAAATACTGTTTCCTAATAGAGAGGTATAGTCAATGAAGCGTAGAGCTCTCTAGTTAGTAGTACATCCTATAGAAAGACCTGTCCCTGGGGCTAACCAGTGTGATTAAATGTTTATCCTAATCACAGATATTTTGATGACATAGTAACAGGCAAAGTATAGTTATTGAAGGTTTTTCTTGACAGTATTTTCAATAACTATATTAGCTTGTTCACTTGTTATAAGTTTCATAGTTCTGTTTTATGCTCAGTGAGTTTTCCTACTTCTTCCCCTGTCTGTATCTTCCCTATGTTTCATTTTCCTGTATCTTTATGGCTCCCTCTAACCATCTCCCTCTAACAATCAACCAGAGGCTTCAAAACTGTGCAATCTCACTTTGCAACCTGCTCTGACTCTGGAAAGACCTCCCTCCCTGCTCACAGCTGCCTCGACGAGTGATGTACGATGAATGCAGTGCCAGAAACTCTGGTCCTGGGAGCATCTTCCTTTCTTAGGCTCATTTATTGTTCTGACGTCGAGATTGCAATAGCAGTATTGCCATTGCCCCTCCCCAAATCGATTAGGTTAGACTCTCTGAGGGAGGGTCTCAGAATTGTTTTCAAAACTCCCCCAGATGATTCTAATGTGCATCAAAGTTGAGCCCCACTGAGATGGCTGTATTTGTTATCCCTGAGCACTGTTAAGCACCATCAGATATTACTTAGTTGTGGCACATTGGTCTACTACATGGCCCAATAGGTAGCCACTAGCCACTTGTGGCCAGTTGAGCTTAAATGAAGCCCCGTGGCCGAGTGGTTAAGTTTGCGCGCTCCGCTGCAAGTGGCCCGGTGTTTTGTTGGTTCCAATCCTGGGCGCGGACATGGCACTGCTCATCAAACCACGCTGAGGCAGCGTCCCACATGGCACAACTAGAAGGACCCGCAACGAAGAATATACAGCTATGTACCTGGGGCTTTGGGGAGAAAAAGGAAAAAAATAAAATCTTAAAAAAATTAAATACTATTATAGTTACAATTCCTCCGTTGCACTAGCCACATTCAAGTGCTCAGTAGCGACAAGTGGCTAGTGGCTACCATATCGTACAGCTCAGCTGTAGAACATTTCCATCACCACAGAGAATTCCTTCAAGCTGTGCTAACAGTTGGGAAACATCAAATTGGAGATGTAAAGAGGGAGGGTACAACAGGACAGAAAACCCAAAGGATCTGTGTGGTGGTAGATGCTACATCTTACATTGCATTTGGAACTTGGTTTATGAATCCTTTAATTTTTGAATTCAGTTGAAATGAATTTTGGTTCATTTAAGTGAAGGACTGATTTGATTTCATATGATTTGCTTATCTCCCTTATGAGAGTTTATAGCATCATCTCACCCAGTCCCTAACTTGTTTTTGTTGCGTGTGCCATTTAAAAACAATTTAATCACAGAGGTTATCCCCTCTGAAATCTGTATTGTTTTATGGAAGAGGTGAACAGCTGGCGAAAATAGTCTCAAGGTTTCTAATCCCACCAAAGGAAAACATCGTGTCAATCCTTACCTTGTACCATGACATTTGTGAAATCCAAGGAAGGACAGGTCTCATGCTCCGATAGTACATCAATATAAACATCATAACAAGCCAATACTGCAGGCTCTTACGATAACAGGAACATTAGGAGGAGGAGAATATCGACCTTAATATCATTTTCCACTTATTAAAAGGCTAAAAGCTAAGAGTAGCCATTTTGCCAGCTGAGTATTTCCTGACTTCCGGTGAGAATCACTTTCTCCAATAAATTGCAATCTCATTTGTTACATGATGCCTCTGCTCACATGGTGGTGCAGATTTTCACCTCTCCCTAGCATTTCACTTGGTGTGCCCTCCTGCTACTTCCGACACTTTTGTTAAGTCCCTCCCCCGCACGTAAACAGAACACCTCAGTCTATTAACGGAACTCATTATGCTCATTTGTCTTTGCCAAGAACTACTGAAAATGATCACAAATGACTATGTAATTATAATTAAGATTTTGTAGATGCATATACTTTATTTTTAACAAGTTCATTCTGTTAAGTTTCACCCTATTTTGAATAATGACACTTGCTGGTACAAAGAAGAATTATTAAAATGACAGTTCAACTAATATCTTTGGCAGATAAGCTAGTTATAGTATTCAATAATTGGAATTATTAGCTTATAATATAGAGATAGTAACTCTAAGAAGTTTATTCTGTTAGAATACCTATGAAGATTAAGTAGAACAACTTATTTCTGATAGGACCTAGTAACCAAAGTAATCTTTTTTCCCATTTTCATCCATATATGTTCAGTTTTAATTTTCTTCTTCCAAAGAAGGCTGAATCCTTTTCAGTGTGATGTCTTAGATTTTGTAAAATTGTACTGTTATTAAGAAAAATAACGTATATAAGCTCTTCTTTTTACTTAGCGAGCTAAAAATTATAAGCATCACCAAATTACCAGAAAATTATTTTAACAATCAGGTCCTTAGTTCAAAAATGATTCCTCTTTAAAAGTTGCGATTATCTTGTAGTTTTCAAAGTAGCATCTTTAGAAACTTTTTTCCCCCTCTTATTCTTTTGTTTTTGTTTAGGACATTTCATCAAAACTTAAAATTTTTCTTTCCTCCACTGTGTGTGGTCTTTGTGTGCTTTCTCCCTGAAAAAGAAAATCTTTAGTTTCGGGAGCTCTGTGTTCTATTCCTTCACTTTAAAATCATGAGAAAAATAACTGTCATTTCCTTATCCCTGTCTCCAATTCCCCCATCATTTTCAGTGAGCCAATTTTCTCCTTTTTCTTCTGGCTACTATAGGGAACTTTTTACTCTGCTCCATTCTCTGCAATTCAGGGTGCACAATTTCTTTGAGTTTCTCAGATTGGCCTTTGTACTTGTGTCTACTTTTTCATTAAAAAAAAGACTGCAGTCTCCTTTTGACTTCATCATCTATATATTGCCGTATTTAAAATGTAGCTGCTTATTGATTGAACTCACTTTCCATCCTGCTGAATCACCCTGAATGTGTAACTTCTGAATGAGTTAAAAGTCATCAGGTACTGTAAAGAATTTTCTAGCATATTCAGGTGACTACATTATGTTCAGTAAAATTGAAATGAAATAGCTTACATTGAATATAATATCAAGAAATAACAAGGAGAATCTGCATATCCCATGCACAGGGTCAACAAGCGCATAAGGCAAATCAACTTTTTATCAGAAATTTGACAAGTCATTCTAGTATTGGGGATGGAATAGCAGGGGAAAGGGCACGGATATCCGGATGAGCAGTCTGCAGTTCTAATTTTTTGTCCGTGCCTAATTGTGTGTCTTTGGGCTAAGCCATCATAACTTCTCTGAGCCTTTCACTTGTAAAATGGGGGTTAATATCTCAAATGTTTCATGAAGTGATATGTAAAGTATCCTCCACAGAACATAGTACAATAGCTCTCTGTGATGACAATTCTCTTCCTTACAAAAAATGGACACTTCTACTTTGAATTCAGGATAGGTGAACATCAGCCTAGAAAGAACCATTTTCATAAGAGCCGCTTTCCTTTGATCATTATTGCATAAATGTACTACATGGGTAACTCAACTCGCTCTCTCACTTCATCTACCAACTCAAACCTTGGTATCAGCCCTAAAGAAATTAGATTGAATTTCTCATCTGATCAAATCTCAACTAACTATTCTTTCTAGCTTTTAAAAATCTTTCGAATTCAGTTACAAAGCAAGTCTATCACCTGGCTTGAAAGAATTTCTTCTACCTTTTCCCTGGTCAGATCATTCAGGCAGTTTTCCTTAACTTAATGATTACACAAGCGTCTTCTGAAAGGCTAGACGTCTTAGACACTGAGATCCTTGTGAATAAACGTAAAAGTCCATGTGTTCAACTCAAGTAGCTTCTTTCTTAATTGTTTCAAAGCCCTGCCAATTTAAACAGGATATTTTCATATTGTTTATAATCATAATAAAAATATACCTTACATACCATAACCATTTCCAAAAGTATAGTAAAGCTTAAAAGAGGTGTACACTTACTAATTGTCAAGAATCAAAACAATTGATGAAGTTGGTATGTATGCGGCACTAGCCATTGTGAAAAAGGGCTAAGTCCTCCTGTGCTTTTCCAGAAGGGGAAGCATGCTTTGGCGGAAGCCCTTTCGTTACCAAGAAAGCTTGGAATCTGCTTATTAATTCTCCATGTGTATCTCCCTTTGGAACATATACTAACTATTTATGATTTCATGAGCTATGAATAAATTCTAAGAAGTTTTCTTTAAAATTATAGCAATAGGAGCATTTTTTTTTCATTTAAGTAGTAATCTTCATTCTGATTCTCAATCCTTTATCCTTTATCATAACTTCTGATTTCTACTGAACCCGGGCAGAATGAATGGCTTTTAGAAATGGATACAGGTGCAATAAATACAAGGCCAGGAAGCCACTTAATTATCTTTACAAAGTATTAGGACTTCAAAGAATCGAATGATGAAATGGACCTTGCTCTTCAAATTCGACTTATGATTGGATTGTTAACCATACTTGATGAGTTACCTAAGTCTTGAACGTTTTTACAGATTTTTTCTTAAGGTTACATATGTATCTTGTCTGGATTTAAGGGTGTTGTGGCCAGCTTGTTTTGAAACTTCTTTTGCTACCCTAACTGTTGTAGACATCTCTGACATCAGCTTTTGCATTTTGACTGAAGGCTCTTTTTCTCTCTCTTCTCCTATCTCCAGCAGTAATATCTAGGTTTTATAGAAAACCAATAGTTATGTCAGGTTGCTAAGTATCATCCCACTGAAGGACAAGTATTCTGCAGCAGTATATATTTAGCATTTGACGTTTGATAAACAAGTTTGTTTAAGATATTTTCAATACAATTTCTGCTCTGGCAATTGTAAGCAAAGGATGCAGTTGGTATTTGGTGAAATAAACAGATGTGGACATGCTGCCTGCATCAAGATGCATTAATTTTTCTGAAAAGTGGATAAAAACTTGTGAGAGTGAATAATGGAATTCAAATCAGATGGAGTGAGATATTTGATATTCAGGAATAAACCACAGTATAAGAAATGTCCTACTTTGTTTGGATTGAATAAGGAGTCGCTAATACTGAAATATAGTCAGAGAAAAGAAAAATAGGGATTTTACAGAGGAGAGGCTGGCCTTGGGGTAATACTGCTGCCCTCAGTGGGATGTTGTCTTCTTTGAAAGGCACTGGTCCAACTCAGTATAGGAAACATTCATTGATTGTTACTTAGGAAAGCTAATTTATTTGCAAGGCACGGAGTTAAGTCTAGAGGAAAATACAAAGAGTTAGTGCTTATTGTTAAAAACTTTTAAACCTAGCATGTTTCAGAGAGGAATTTTCTAGCTTGGGGCAATAGAGGACTCCTTTGGCATAAGTATGGTGAGAAAGACTTGCTCCTAATATATCAGTGATAAGAATGAGCTATTTCCTTCTGCTGAGCTTTCTATCATAGTAAGGGTAGTAGAACTTTGTGATCATTAAGGCTCTTGATAATTCTCAATTTGGTCATTTCCTAGTATTAGTACTTGCACAGAGCAATATTTTAGGAAAGGGGCCCCAGTGGTTTCTGTTAGCCACCAAGATAAGGACATAAATTTGTCATTTAAAATGTATTTATTGAGCCTCTAATTTTCCCAGCACTGGCCTTCAGTCCAATAGGGCATATCAAAGATCTTTGATATGTTTAAGGTGATGGAGTTCACAAATGAGAGTTCATACAAACAGATAACCCCTTTTAAGCCTCAAGAAATATGCCATGCACCCATTTGATGATTCGTTAAATTCCCAGCTGGGGTGAACTACTTTGCGATCCAATTGTGGGATTGTTGTGTGATGACTGTCGCACTGGCAGGCACTTCTTGTCCAAGAGAATGTAATTGGGTGTTGGTGACTCAAGCGAGCCTGGGAAGACTCATCCATGACAAAATTAAAGACAACAGGGACTTTATTTGTACCCAACTCTGTACTCATCAGCATGAGACAGTGAAGATACCCATGGGAAGGCGGGGAGGCAAAGTCTTTTACAATTGGGAGAAGGAAAACTGCAGGTCTGAGTTGCAGAACTGAGAAGGAATGGGAGAAAAAAGAGAAAACTTCACAGGCTGAACCTCGGTGTTGTATTTATTCCTCTTGGCTACAGAATGCCTGCCAGCAGGAGACTCATCACCAAGATATTACAGAGAAGTGAAGCCAGGCAAGAAAAATATGTATTGCTTTTCTCCTCACCCCATAAATTTTGTTATTAATAAATCAGATTCTTATAGAAGAGCCTGCTACAGCTGCCACTAGAAACAAGGTTTTATTAGCAGAATTATTAAAATGCACAGTAGTTTTAAGAGTGAACATTATACTTTTAAGTCAAAACAAATGTCATTGAGAACATGTGTGGTTGTTACTTACTCCTTACTTGAGTTGGACCTTAACTCTTGGTTGTGGTGCTGGGATAAAGCAGTATGATTTGGCATGCGATTAACCTGTGATTGACTTCCCATTCTTGGCACTCCCTGCCTAGACTTCTGGGAAGATCCCAAAACAGTGCATTCTTATATGAGGGCTACCTCTTTGTTGCCTTCAGTTTCCATGGGGAACATTATTTGAACAGTACAGCAGCAAGTCAGAGCAGGAAAGATGTGATCCCTTCTTAAATTAAATTTAAAACAAATATTACCAAAGAAAATTATGATTTTCCAATATGATCCTGCAAAGAGGGGAGACTCATATTCTCTGTGTGCTCACTTTGCAGAAAAATTAATTTGACAAACAATAACATATATGGATTTTGTTTTCCTGATTGTGAACATAAATACATACAAATTGCAGAGAAGATTCACTGTGTCATTCTGCAGTGTGTATTTATCAAGTGCTCTTTTGGTCAGACAACTCCAGCTCGACAGGGCAGAGACTTGAGTTGTTGTAAACATGTAGCACACGCTCTGTGATGGAACAGGCATGACCAGGCAGGGCTGACAGCATATCAATGAAATTTCCTTCGGTTGTCGTCCTGCAGCTGCTCCCCTCCATCACTGTTGAGTTCCTATTGTCACAGCAAATAGGAACCTAGCTCTGAGGTCTGGGATGAAGGAGAGCACAGAATGGGCTTGGAAAACGTGATTGGCCACTGTGGTGCACCCTAGTTACTCTTATGCAAGTGAAACAATTAGAACAGCTGGAATGTGGTTCTAGTTTAGGAGGAGAGGGGGAAGATGTGCCCTTTGTACCTCCAAGAGGAATCACTGCTCATCTGTACCCAAGTAGCTTCATCAAGGACGATTGATTCACAATGGTTAATCACCCCAAAGACCCTAGTGTTAAAAGAACTTTCCAGTGTATTTGAATTTGGGTGCTGGCAGATGACACCATGGGATATTGCGGTTACTCATGAATACAGAAGATTATTGAGGAGATGGTAGATAGGCTGCTGGGCTGAGAGAGAAGGACAAGTTAGTTGATAAACAGCACCTGGGTCAATTGAAGTTAACTGGTGGTTGTGATAATAGTGTGGCAGAAGAGTTGGTAATTAGTTACTTTTAAAGAAAACTGAACTAATATGAATCCTATTTGTATCATGTCCACAATCCTCTCCCGACTACTAACAGGTTTATTCCAAAGTTATATAAGATAATGAAACAAAAAATGATGGAGAGGGGACAAAGGGATCAAGCCATAAAATTAGATTGTAGGCTAATTAGGTTACAAACTTGAGTCAGGTGATTTAATGCAGAAAGACTGATCCTAACTTCTTTTATTTAGCAGTTTATTTAATATTTCTGTTATTTAAATTGATTCTATGGAGTGTGTTGCCTCACCAGAAAGACTTATTTTGAGGACTGCTGTAATAAAATTGCAACAACTGATAGTGGCCAGGATGTTTTTGATATATCAAACTTGTGTTATTAATATATTCAGTATGATTCTGGGTCATACCAAGACATTTGTGTATTCAACTGACATGTGTGTTTAAGTCTAACAGATAATTATGTCTAACGGTAAAGAAGACGGATGTAGTCTCTGCTCTCATGTGGTTTGTAACTGAGTAGTCTTTGATACTTTGTTGTCATAGTTTCACTCCTTTCATCGGAGAAGCTTATAATTTAAACTTGTGTTATGTTCATTGTTAAGGATAAAAATGTGACACATTTCTGAGACTCAGCAACATGTTTGGTTTTTCTTTTCCATTTAAAGAAAAACTTAGTGCCCAATAGAGCTAGGCTAGCATGTACGCTCCTTAAATACTTGTAGTATTTGGAGTCATGTAATTAAATATCTGGGAGCCAATTTTACTGCAGTAGGTCTTTTAGTGGTCTTAGAACTTTTTTGGGTTATATCTGAAAATGATAATAACCATGCTATATTCATACATTCAATAAATATTAACTGAGGCCCACTATGACATTGTGTTAAGTTCAGAGGTTATAAAATGTTGACTCCATGTTGAACATGTTGACCCCATCCTTGTAATCGGTTTGGGATTACCAATCATTTAAACATTAAGAAGTTAGTTGATATTTAGTTGTAGTTTTGACAAGTGCTATGAAGGAGAAGCATTGGGTGCTATGAAAATAGCAGTTGTTTGATAGATTTAGTATGCAGGATTGGAGAAAGTTTCCCTGCAGAAGGGACGTTTGACTGGACTCAAAGAGTTGAACAGGAGTTAAGTAGGCAAGAGAAAGGAGAGGGCACATGAAGGAGGAAGAACCATCTAGGCAGACCTACCTCTATCTGTATTTGTATCTCTATCACTCTCTCTCTCTCTGTGTCTTCCTCTATCTCTATATTTTAGGAAAAGATAGAAAGCTACAACAGGGTTATATTTATGTGCCCAATTACAAAGCTCATTCTGCATCCTGAAGCTAGAGATGAGAACTGTTTAAGCAGCAAAGATACAATCTTGGGAGTTTCTATTTACAGGTCGGTTTTTCTGACAGCCTTAATTTTTCCTCTTGACCAACTTCATGGTCTTCTCCATATACAGTGTGATCATTATTATAGAATTATATTTGACTCAAACTCTCAGGTAGGGTGACTCAGCTGTCCTCCAACAGAGCAGTGTAAATGGCCATGACTATTTATTCCAAACAATGTAGGGGAAGCATAAAATTAATTTTTGTATGAGATAAAAATATTTCTCACTCAATGTTTTGCCCTTGATGTTTTAAAAGTAAACTTTTTATTTTAGGTTAGTTTTAGATTTATAGAATTATTGCAAAGATGGTACAGAGAATTCTTGTGTACCCCACACCCAGTTTCCTCTCTTGTTGATATCTTACATTATTTGGTTCTCTCATCACAATTAATGTACCAATATTGAAATTTTATTATTAACTGCAGTCCATAATCAATTCAGGTTTCCTAAGTTTTTTGGCCTAATGTCCTTTTTCTGTTCCAGGATCCCATCAGGATACATTATATTTAGTAGTTATGTTTTCTTAGGCATCTCTTGTGATAGTTTCTGAGACTTTATTTGTTTTTCATGACCTTGACAGTTTTGAGGATTCCTGGCCAGATATTTTATAGAATGTCTCTCAAGTTGGATTTATCGAATGTTTTTCTCATGGTTAGACTGGGAGTTAATGTGTTTTTGAGAGGGAGACCACAGAGGTAAACTGCCATTGTCATCACATCATGTTGGGGGTACATGCTGTTAATGTGTCTCATCCCTGTTGATGTTAACCCTGATCACCCGGCTCAAGGCAGTATTTGTTAGCTTTCTGTGCTGTGAAGTTACTCTTTTCTTCTCCCTTTCAATACAGTCCTCTTTGGAAGGAAGTCGTCGTGGGCAGCTCATACTTAAGGAGCGGGGAATTATGCTCCCCTTCCTTAAGGGTGGAGGATCTACATAAATTATTTGGAATTGTCTGTTCTCCTCCAGTAACTTATTTATTCAATCATTTGTTTCTATCCATGCAGGCTCATGGATGTTTGTTTGAGGGTATGATATAACACTATTTTATTTATTTTGGCTTTGGCATTGGGAGCTCTTTCCGTTGACTCTTTTATCCCTTTGACATACACCTATTATTGTGGGATTTTTTTTTTTTTGAGCATTTTCTGTCACTACAAGATGGTTCAGACTCATCTTGTATATTTCCTGCCCCAGTCCTACAATTAGCCATTTCTCCATGGAGTCATGGTTCTCATATTGGAAACCAAGATCCAGACAATAGATGTGCTTGTTGTTACTGGAGTGTTGTTACGTCTAGGCCCTCTAAGCTGACAATGCAAGGGGATATATGTGTGTATACTACCCCACATATGTACACATATCTATAAATATTTTTATATGCGACCATCTGTATCTGTGTTAAGCTAAACATGAATATATACTGATGTCTGCATCTCTAATCATTATAGCATGGATCGATCATTCTAGCTTCCTCTTACTTACCTGTCACTTCCTACTCCAACAGTGTGAAACCTAGCTCCCGCTATCTGCCTTTCATTTACTTATTTATTTTCCAATATACCTATATAGTGGTTTCACAATTGTTAACAACTTTATCAACTAGAGTACAGTGTCTAGGCACAGTTCCTGTTGCCTTTCCTCTTATAGACTCCACCTATTTTCAAATTACTTAAGTTAGCATTTTATTTCCTTACTTCTTTCAGTGAGGTTGTTTCATGCATTTGGATTCTTTTGTGACATTCTGCAGTGCATCCTGGAATCCTCTGACTTCCTAAACGATTTTTAAGATTTGCATACATTAGGTTTATTCTTTGTCCTGTAAAACGTTAATGATTTTGAAAAATACTTAATGTCTTATATTCATCATTACAGTAACACAGTTACTGTAAAATAGAATAGTATCTATTACTGTAACACAGAATAGTTTTTCTACCCTGTAAAATCTCTTGTGTTTCCCCTATTCGACCTCTCCCTCCTGGCTTAAACCCCTGGCAACCTCTGATCTCTTTAAACATTTCTATAGTTTTATCTTTTCTAGAATGTCATATAATGGAATCATAGGGCTGGCCCTGTGGCTGAGTGGTTAAGTTCGTGCACTCTGCTTTGGTGGCCCAGTGTTTCTCCTGTTTGGATCCTGGGCGTGGACCTAGCACCGCTCATCAAGCCATGCTGAGGCGGCGTCCCACATAGCAGAGCCAGAAGGACCTAAGCTAGAATATCAAATATGTACTCAGGGGCTTTGGGGAGAATAAAAATAAAAAGATTGGCAGCAGATGTTGGCTCAGGTGCCAATCTTTAAAAAAAAGGAGGAATCATACAGTATATAACTTTTTTAGACTGGCTGCTTTACTTAGCAACATGCATTTAAATTTCATCCATACCTTTTCATAGTTTGGTAGCTTCTTTCTTTTTATCACTGAATAGTATTTAATTGTATGGATGTACCACTGTTCTGCTTATCCATTCACCTATGAAGGACATCTTGGTTGTTTCCAGTTTAAGGAAGTTATGAATAAAGATGTCATAAACATTTGCATGAAGGTTTTTGTGTGGATGTGAGTTTTGAAATCTTGGATAAATATCTAGGAGCTTAATCACTGGATCATGTGGTAAGACTGTGTTTAGCATCATAAGAAAGTGCCAACCTGTCTTGCAAAGTAGCTGTATCATTTTGCAGTCTCAGCAGTAATGAATGAGAGTTTCCGTTGCTCTACATTCTTGTCAGCACTTGGTGTTATCTGTGTTTTGGATTTTAGCCATTTTAATAGATATGTAGTGATACCTCCCTGTGGTTTTAGTTTGCAATTCCCTAATGACAAGTGATATTGAACATCTTTTCATCTGCTTTTTTACAAACTGTATATGTTTTTTGGTGAAGTGTTGGTTTACATATTTTTGCCCATTTTAAAATTGTTTTTCTTGTTGAGTTTTGAGTGCTTTCCTATTTTCATTACAAGTCTTTTATTTAAGATATATTTCCCAAATATTTCCTCCCAGTCTGTGGCTTGTATTTTCCTTCTTTTAACAGTGTTTTTTCAGAGTAAAAGTTTTTATTTTAATGAAGTCCAACTTATTAATATTCCTTTTTCATGGATTGTGCTATTGGTGTTGTGTTTAAAAACTTATCAATAAACTCAAGATCATGTAGAATTTTTCCTATATTTTCTTCAAGAAGTTTTTATAGTTTCTCCTTATCATTTAGGTCAATGATCTACTTTGAATTAATTTTTGTGTAAAGTATAAGATTTGTGTATAGTTTCTTCTTCTTGCATGTGGATGTCCAGTTGTTCCAGCAAAATTTATTGAAAAAACTATCTTTTCTCCATTTATTACCTTTTCTCTTTAGTCAAAGATCAGTTGGCTGTATGTGTGTAGTTCTATTTCTGGACTCATTATTCTGGCCCACTGGTCTACCTGTCTATTCTGTCACCAATACCATTCTGTCTTTATTGCTGTAGGCTTTATAGCAAGTCTTGAAATCAGGTAGCGCGAGTCCTCCAATTTCTTCAGTATGTCAGCTCTTCTTCAGTATTAAAGGCTGCTCTAGGTCTTTTGCCTTTCCATTTAAACTCTAGAATCAGTTTGTCAATGTCTGAAAAATAAGTTCCTGGGACTTTGGGATGGCACTGAATCTGTAGATTAAGTTGGGAACAATTGACATCTGATAATATTGAACAATATGAACATGAACAATATTGAACTTCCAATCTGTGAGCATAGAATATCTCTTAATTTTTTGATAGTGTTTGATTTTTTTCAGTGTTTGATAGTTTTCTACGTGTAGGTCCTGTACATATTTTGTTGACTTACACTTTATTATTTCATTTCATGTACTATTGTAAGCAGTATTGTTTTTAAAATTTCAAATTCCAATTGTTCATTGCGATATAAAGGAAAGAAATTGACTTTTGTGTAATAACCTTGTATCCTATAATCTTGATATAATCATTTATTACTTCCAGGAGGTTTTTTCCCCTCAATTCATTGGGATTTTCTGCATAGACAATCATGTCATCTGCAAATAGAAGCAGTTTTATTTCTTCCTTTAAAATCTGTATACCTTTTCTTTTCTTTTCTTTTCTTTTCTTGTCTTATTATATCTGCTAGAATTTCCAGTAAAATGTTGAGTAGGAGGTTGAAAGAGGACATCCTTGCCTTGCTCCTGAATTTATGGGGAAAGCCTCCAGTTTTTCACAATTAAGGATGATGTTAGCTGTAGGTTTTTTTGTAGATATCTTTCACCAAATTGATGAAATTATTCACTATTCTTACTTTGCTAAGAGGCTTTTTTTTTTTTTTAATCATGAATGGGTATTGGATTTTGTCAAATGCTTTTTATGTGTCTATTGATGTGGTCACATGACTTCCTGTTTTCTTTGTTGATGTGGTGGATTGCAGGCTTTTATTTTCAGATGTTGGACTTGCCTTACGTATCTGGATAAATCCCATTTGGTCATGGTGCATAACTTCTTTTTATAAATTGTTGGATTTGACTTGCTGATATTTTGTTGAGGATTTTTGTGCCAATGCTTAGGAGAAATGTTGGTCTGTAGTTTTCCTTTCTTGTGATGTCTTTATCTGATTTTTGGTATTACGTTAGTGTTGGACTCACAGAACGAGTTAGGAAGTGTTTCCTCTGCTTTTGTTTTCTGAAAGAGGCCATAGAAAAGTAGCATGGTTTCTTTCTTATATATTTTTTAGAACTAACTCATGAAACCACCTGGGCCTGGTGATTTCTCTTTTGGAAGGAAATTAATTATTGATTCAATTTATTTTATAGATACAGGGATGTTCAGGTTATTTGTTTCTCCTTGTATAAGTTTTGGTCATTTGTGTCTTTCAAGTAATTGATCCATTTCATCTAAATGATCAGATTTATGGGCATAGAGTTGTTCCTGGTGTTCCTTTATAACCTTTTAATGTCCCTGGGACCAGTGATGGTGATTTCTCTTTCATTTATGATTTTGGTAATTTGTGTCTTTCCTTTTTTTTAAATTATCCTGGTTAGAAATTTATCAATTTCATTGATCTTTTCAAAGAACCAGTTTTGATTTTTGTTTATTGTGTTCCTGTTTTCAATTTTGTTAATTTCTGCCCTAATTTTTATTATTTCTCTTCTGCTTGCTTTAGGCTTAACTTGATGTTCTTTCTCTAGTTTCCAAAGGTGGAAGCTTAGGTTATTGGTATATTTTTCTTCTTATCTAGTATATGCATTTAATGCTATAAGTTTTCCTCTAAGCACTGTTTTTCCTACATCTCACAAATTTTAATGTTTTATTTTCATTTAGTTCAAAGTATTTTAAAATTTCTATGGAGACTACTTCTTTGACCCATATGCTCTTTGAAAGTGTGTTGTTTAATTTCTCCAAATATTTGGGATTTTTTCCAGGTATCTTTCTATTATTGATTTCTAGTTAATTTCCATTCTGGTCTGAGAGCATACTTTGTATTATTTCCATTTTTAAAATTTGTTAAGGGTATTTTTATAGCCCATAATGTGGTGTGTCTTGGTGAATGTTCCATTGGAGCTTGAGAATAATGTGTATTTATCTGTTGTCTGATGGAATATTCTATGAATAACAATTAGATCAAGTTGATTGATAATGTTGTTGAGGTCAACTCTATCCATACTGATTTTCTGCCTACTTGAACTATCAGTTATTGACAGAGAGATGATGAAGTTTCCAACTATAATAGTAGATTTGTCTGTTTTGCTTTCAGTTCTAACTATGTTGCCTCCCACCAGAAATATCTAAGAAAAAAAGCTGGGTAAAATATGTGAAACAACTGTTTTTAAACCTTGGATATCACGCAGTGTGGGACAATGTTTCTTGGGAAAGAGACAATAAATGAGGTGAGCTCTACAGTTGCTCCAGCTTCTTGCCTGGAGAGAAGTTCCAGGCCATAGCTCAGGGAGGGAAACTCAGGTGTAATTAAACATAAAAGGTAACCCATGATAGTTGTCCAATGAATGGCATAGGAAAGAACAGAAAGAGGTAGAGCCGCTAGACTGTGGTGGGGTCCAAGACTGACTATGGATGAGATGAGATTTTACTTGGGCTTTGGAGGCTGGTATAAGAAGGGTAGAAAGAGAGCAAGGTGGTGATGTTGGGAAGTATTAAAAAAAGTGGCACAGACCCTACCTTGTTTCATAAAAATAAAGGTTTGTCGAGGGGATTTGTAAAGATAGGTTTGAAAGCTACTTTGGGATTATTTGTAGAAATTCACAAATCTTAATGATTTTATTTTGTTTGGTAGGTCAGTGGTTTTTAAAATTTAAAATAAAACTGGTCAACACTTTCAAAAATAAGTTATTTCTCTAATCCCAAGATAAAATACATATATATATAAACATAGTTACTTTAGACAAATGGGGGGAATGGGGGCTCCAGAAGGCCCAACTACACCATCTCTGACACCCCCTTAGAACTCTTGAGTCTTGGGCATAATTCAACAACTCCTGCTGTAGGCTAAGGAATTTTTGATGGATTTAGACACACAGTAACAAGATAAAATGGGTGTGTAATGGAGATGAATCAATCTCCAATTAATTGGATTGGAAGGGAGATTGAAGGTAGGGAAGGATGCAAATTAGGAGCTACTGCTGTTGATCTAGAGAGGAAGGGATAGGGGTATCAACTAGGATGGTGGCAGTGAAGATAGAAAGGAAGGGACTAAAGGAAGAGATATGTGAGGAAATACTAAGATGTAGTGATTTGTTAGATGTGAAAGGAGGGAAAGAGCATTAAGTACCTTTAAATGAGCTGGATAATTCATTGTCTCTTGACTTGATGCACTTAGAGGCTACAACACTATTAATAACAATCCATAACAACATAATTGACCTAGATTCAAGTATGTGTGCTGCCTTTGGTATGACCTCGGGCGTGATAGTTATTCTAACTATTCTTTGTTAAATGGGGGACTATAGCAGTTCCTACCTTATGGGATTTATTTCTAGTATTTGAAGGGAAAGCATCAGAATTGTTGCAGGAGAGTTTTTCTGGAACAAGTTTTATTAGTTCTTCTCTTTGTTTAATTCTTCACTACTCAGCACTTCTGTTTTCTTCAATGTGTTGAATTAAAAAGCTTTTAGTATATATCTTTGTCTGGCTTCTTAAAACCTCATGAATAATGTGGAATTGTTGAGAAAGAAAAGAAAGGTGATTATGCAAATGTTTGAAATATTTAATAATACATGAAAATAGTCTGAGGGAACTGAAAAAATAACTTTACTGAGGTTGTACTAGTTTTTTGTAGTGGCATAGGATATTAAGAAGAAAAAAGATCATTTCAGAAAAGAAATTTAAAAAGTAGAATTCATTAGAAGCCCATAATCCAGTGAATTCCATTAATTAATGAATATTCAGATAGTATATTAATTTTTCCTGAGATACAATGGCCAAGCCAAAGAATATAAAGAATGAAAAAAAAAAAGAACAATTAAACTCTAAAGTAATTAGAAGTAGTCTTTCAAAACATCTAGTTTGGCACATTAAGACAGATCTTTTTGTTTTAGTGCGAGGATATGATTGCTGGCCAACTGCTATGTCTTCAGCCCTTCTCCTTGTCGGGTCTCAGTCCCTCTTCTGCCTCGCAGCATACCTCCCAGATCCCAGGCAGCCTCGGAAGAGATTCCTTATAACCTGCCTTATCTAGAGAGTACCCTGTGCACCCCCTCTCTCCCCTTCATTTTCATTCCAATTGCCAGTGTTTATTAGTTTAATAAATTCCCTTAAATGCACACTTCCTTTGGATAAGAATCACTCAGATTTACTTTGAATGTTACTAAGTGGAGATTCTATACTTAACCTCTCTAAATCCTTACCACAGTGTGACGAGGATGTTAGAGCAGGCTTAACCCAAGGGGATAAAATTGAAACTGGTGGCATTTCGCACTAATGGTGGGCTTGCTGCATGAGAGAGAGTTTGTTTTCTCAATCCCTCATATGAAACCAGTGGGTCATGCTTGAATTTTCTAAGCTTAAAATTTATTAAGGGAGTGTAAAGAAATTTTCTTTGACACAAGTATTGTCTAATCAGTGACATATTGGAGAGCTAATAATGTGTGCACACTAGCATATCCATTGCATGACATCTGTATTATGCCGCTGAATATTTTGCTCAACCATTCTGAAAAGTGACATTTTCATGTAGTGAATGACAATGCAGTCTTGTTTGTGTGGCATTCCAAGCCAAAATGCTATTTGCTACAAATAAACATCTTGACTGTCAAGAGGCTGCCTGTTTCGTATTTGCATGAGCTAAGCTAATTGTTTTTTTCCCTCTGCTTTGTGAAGTGATAGTTCCGTCTTGTTTTTTTCACAGATCGTTACAGTAAGTTGGATCAAGGGAAGTGAGCTTAAGTAAAATACCTGTCAATCTATGTTGCTGCTCTGCAGATAGTTCTGGAAAATGTCTTGGTAGGGAGCAGAGAATGAGTTTTAAATTTCATCTTTGGCTTTCCATTATGCATGCCACTCCTTAGGCCACATCACTCTGTATAATTAAGAACTGACTGTATGTTCCATAGAGACGCAGCCTGTAATCATTGGCTCTGATCTGCAGTTGTCATTTAATCCAGGTTAAAATAGAAGTAGAAGCTGGGCCATTTTTTACCTTCTTCTGCTCAATTCCAGGTAGATTTTTGTTTTGAACTACTGTAAAATGTTTGTGCAATATTGTCAATGGTGAGCACACTGGTATGTCACTGGTAACGTGACATTTACTGCTTATAAATAGAAAAGGATGCCTTCCTCATTAAGCCATGCCCTGGGATTCTATCACTTGCAGTTGGCCACATCATACATACAATTTTCTATTTTTTTCTGTTTGTACATTTTGTAGGGACTTTGGCATTTGAAAAACAGAGTACAATTGGGGGCAAATTAGAGAAAATATTTGTTAATGCTAATTGAGTCTACCTTTCGCTAATGACTAGTTTATAGTTTCGATTTCATGAATATTCAACTTTCTCCTTGATCTCTCCACTTATATTTTATTGTTCTACATCTCAAACTGTGGCCACTTTTGTCTTGTGTTCAACAACCTGAATCACACCTCTGTGGGACTCAAAGAGGCATGGTGATTCAACTCATCACTGTAAGCAGTGCTACACCTGAGCCATCGAAGTACTTTGCTTCTAAATTTCTCCAAGAAAGGAAATTTCGTGATTTGGCTCAAATGTAACTTCCTCTCTTTGAGAAGCTTGCTTTGTCTCCTCCTTGCATCACTTCGTCTCTTCTATAGTGTTTTCGGCAAATCATTCATTCATTCAACAAACACTGAATGACTTTTGATTAATGTCTTTCTCCCTCCAAGTTGAGAACCTGACGGAGGGTAACATGATCTGTGTTTGTTTAGCACTGCATCATCTGTACATATACATTATATGCATTGAACAACTTTTTACCATTGAACAAAGACTTTGCTAAACAATTTTTGATAACTGCCACCACTAGCACCTGAATTGAGTCTAAAATTCTCCTTCTGGAAATCAGATTGTCTGCATTGTGACTTCTTGGACCTTTGAAAGTGGGTGGTAATACTGTGTTTTGTATTGTTTGATTAACCTTCTATCTACTTGTCTTTATCTTTGAAATCTTTTAAAAGGAAGATAAATTACATTTATAATAGAAAGCATAAGCTCTATTTTTAAAAAGTAAAATGCTTGTTTTTGGTTGTAATCAAGTAACTCCGTAGGGAAAAACAATATCACCTTTAGCCATTTCTTCTTTAGTCAAATCAGTTGCTTTTATATTTCCCTGTAGGGCTGATCTTAAAAGGTTGAAGTTGCTGCTGCAGCTTGCCTGTGAGATCTATTCACATTCTCGATCTCGTTCTAAAGTTGTAGAGTAGGGAGAGGAATTGTATTTGAGTAATACACTGACTAATATGGACAAACAATGCACTTTTTAAACCCAGTCTCCACCAAAAGTAGGTAAACACCAATCAGAATTCATCCTCTCAAAATCCTGACCTCAGAATTTCCTAAGAAATGTGAACCTAAAGGAATTCTTTGCTTTTGATCTTCTTTTTCTGGTTCTCATTCCAAGGCTACTGGTCTTACATTTTAAATGGAAGACAACGGAGTCATACAGGCTCAGGATGGAAGGTGTGTTGAAGGACACCCAGTGTGGATGCTCACTGGATAATTGAGTCCGTTGGCAACATCCTAGTAAAGCCTTCATCTAGCCTATTCTTGGAAACCTCCAGTTATCCAGTGCATCATTTCCTTCGGTAGCAGATTCTATCTTTGTTGTCAGCTTTGACTATTACAAACTGCTTCCTTATACTGAACTCTAACTACTCATGGTTTCCATATATTTCTTCTATTTTGTCATTTGGGCTCATAAAGAGCAAGTCGAACCCATCTCTCTTAGTCAGTTTCGGCTGCTGTAACAGAAATACCATGGACTGGGTAGCTTAACCAACAAACGTTCATTTTTCACAGTTTTGGAGGTTGGGAAGTCCAAGACCGAGGTGCTGGCAGAGCCAGTGTCTGGTGAGGGGCTGCTTCCTGGCTTGCAGACGGCTGTCTTCTCAAGTCCTCACATGGTAAAGAGAGCTAGCTAGCTCTCTAGGCTTTTCTTATAAGGACACTAATTCCATTTATAAGGGCTCCACCCTCCTGACTTAATCACCTCCTAAAGGTCCCACCTCCAGCTACCATCACATTGGCGGTTAGCTTTCAACAGATGAATTTTGGGGAGACACAAACATTCAGACCATAGCACCATCTGAGACCATAACAGCCCATCTGAGAAGGATGCTCTTGTTTCCTCTGAGTCTTCCTTTCTCTAGGCTAACCCCTCTTAGTTCCTCAGCTGTTCTCTGTGTTCCCTGATTTCATGCCCCTTCACCATCCTTGCTACTCTAATCTGAATAGATTTGTTTTCCTTATATGTACAGCATTCAGCAATGAGTGTGCTACTCCAGATGTGCTCTGATGAGCTGAGACTAGAGTGTGAGTGTCGTTTCCCTTCATTCAGATATTATAATCTCATTAACAGTTGAAATGCCTGACTAAAGACAGTGGCAGTTCAGATGCAACTGTTCTTCTCATCTGATCTAGTTTACCTCTACATGCCCTTCAATTTGTCTACTTTATCGACAATGGATAAAACTTTAAAACTCCGTTAGCTGAAAGGAAAAATCTTCATTTTAGAGCCAGGATCTCAAGTCATACTTAATAGATAATGGTCTTGCATAAGTTCATTAACCTCTCTAAGTAGGAGTTCCCCAATATTTACCTTACAAGATCATTGTGAGGACTAAATTAGTTGTCAATTGGATATAAAGTGCTTAAAACACATGGTGAGTGCTCAGTGGGCATTAGTGAAAATAATCTTTGCTATTATTACTTATTCTGAGTTCTGGGAAATGCTTCTTTTAGTACTGAACAGATAGGAAGGATCTGTGGCTTCATTATATTTTTAAAGTGTCATCTAATAAATATAATCTAGACCTAAAAGAATAAAAGTTATGTATAGAAACTTCATAGCCATACACTTGTCCAAACTCCTTGACAAATTATTAAAAAATAGAGCAAAGTTCTGACATTAATTATTCATTTGTTGTAAAGTGGTAGAACTGGGGATACGTTATAAAGAGTGTTTACATCTCGTGTCTTTAACAGAAAACATCATTGTATTAACTTTTTACCAAAATGATGATTACTTTCTTATAAATCTAAGACCTCTTTCTGTCTAACCTATCTTGGAAAGATTGACATTTTTCAAAATATAGAAGCTTGTATTAATTTTTGTCTTTTTAAGTGTTTGTTTTGGCCGATATGCTTCAGCACCACAGCCTGTCCTTTTCCAGATTAAGATGCTGAGCCGAAACCCAAAAGAATCACTACCAAAGAGATGGGGTTCTCCCTCTCCCCTGTAATTTAGTTAGTGAGAACCACAGCTGGGTAAACCTGTGGAGGGAAATTATTTTCAACGATTTAAAAATTTTTATATTAGGAAAAGAGAACTACATTTGTGAAAATCTTAGAACCAAGTAAACTGCTTGAGGTTCTTGGGTCGATTCCTGAGGTGATGGGGTACAGCTTAGTAGCAGTGAAAGACTTGCTGAGCACCCGTGGGATCTAGGGGCTGTCAGAGACATGTCGGAGAAGTTATTTCTCTTTAATGTCTTCCCTTAAGAGGTCTAATTGGATGATAAAGATGTTTACGAAATGCTTTTTTAAGATGCTTTTTAAATTTACTATTAAAAGAATATTCATCGCAAAAGCAGTCTTTGATGCTACGCCATATGGCAAGAATAACTAATTTTTATAATTCTGTTCTTTTTATAGCATCTGTTACGCACACACACACACAAATGCGCACACTCACAAATGGTTTGTCAGACCCAGCTTGTGCTGTCTCACAAAAGCCTATTGTTAAATTTTCAGGAGTTTTATCAGCCGCTTGATGTTAGACAAGTAGCTTGAAATTTGCCATGGTGGTGGTATTTACACCATGGAAATTGGTAAATACTGTAAATCAAAGCCTTTTGTCCCCCCTTCTTGGACAGCTGGTTGTTAAACTCTTACCACCTTACTGGTGCACCAAAGTATTTCTTTAAAGAAAATAAAGGCTATTAGCATTGACGATGGTTTTAGTATGAAAGTTTACGTGAAAAAAAAAAACCTGGTTTTTTTAATCTGTATTCTCAGGGATACGGAAAGACCGAAGAGGAGGGAGAATGTTGAAACACAAGCGCCAGAGAGATGATGGGGAGGGCAGGAATGAAGCGGGGCCCTCTGGAGACAGGAGGCCTGCCAACTTTTGGCCAAGCCCTCTGTTGATTAAACACACGAAGAAGAACAGCCCCGTCTTGTCCCTGACAGCCGAGCAGATGATCAGTGCCTTGTTGGATGCCGAGCCCCCCGTCCTCTATTCCGAGTACGATGCCACCAGACCATTTAACGAGGCTTCCATGATGGGTTTGCTAACCAACCTCGCAGACAGGGAGCTGGTTCACATGATCAACTGGGCAAAGAGAGTGCCAGGTAAGAATACAAAGCTCAACTTTTATTTTAAGAGGCAATAGATATTCATGAACTAATTGTGATGTCGTGGGAGAAATAGTGGGAAACAACAACTTGTTATCTAATTGGTTTCAAGGTTACATCACAATTTGTTAATTTTCAGTATCAATACACTGTAATTCTCCTGGAAATTAAGAAATGATGTTTTAAAATCATAATCTAGAGGGTTAAAGTCTTTAACCTGACATTATTTATTTTTAACTCATTCTCCAAAAAGTCTGGGATGGACACTATATAATAAATGCATTTAATATTACATGTTCACAGTGTCAGGAATTTTTGACACTAGATCTGTGCTCTACAAATTTTTAATATTGAGGACTTTTGTTCAAAACACCTCAATTAGTAATAAACAGTTTTACCTTAACGTATTTTCTTTTAAGGTATTTATGAACTAAAGAGATAATAGAAGGGTTCTTTCCATCGTTTCATTCTTTATTGAATTCTAATTATTACTCAACCATCTATTCTTAATATTTTATGAGAAAGGTAATACAGTAGAAAAATAAATTAGTTTCTCATCCCTGAGAGGAGTTTGTAGAAAGATATGGTGGCTGAAATGACACTTGGTCCTTCGGTTGATTCTCTCAGACCTGAAGTTCCTATAAAACTTGACTGTTGGTCTCTTTGTTTGGGGAGAACTCTAGTTATTATGGAAACAAGACTAGAAAATGACCTTCTCCATCCCCCAACATGTCCATTCAGGAGCTAACATAGATGAGCCAACGCAAGAGGAAGTTAGATCTTTTTTTGGGCTTATAGATCAAATGAGTAATGGATTTAGACAGAGAGCTTCTCATCTGGTTTCTTTTAATAGGTGATATTAATTATTACCTATGAAGCATGGGATTTTTTTATTAAACCAAATAAATGTGGAGTGTTGTACTTGTATTTCAAAGTTCACCAATCTGTTATAGGCCAAGTGAACATATATCTGGCCTTAGAGACTACTTCATGTATTTGCATATATTAACATAAAAACATGTGGTCATTTGAATAAGGAGCCGGTGATGTTGCGATCCAGACTTGGTAGAGGGCATCCATTTGGGTAGTGGAGATTGGGTTATATGGAAACATGGAGACTAACAGGCATATTTAGATTTTCAGGGTTAGTCCAACTGGCAAGTAAAAACTCCTAGCTATCTTTGCAATTGAGAGTTTTACTGAGCTCTTACCTATGTTAGCATTCTCATGTGAAGCAGATCTATGATAAGCTAATATTGGAATCTAAATGTAACGTGGTTGTAGGTTTTATCTTTATGTTTGTTATAGCCTTTCTTTTTTTTGCTGAGGAAGATTCACCCTAAGCTAACATCTGTTGCCCATCTTCCTCTTTTTGCTTGAGGAAGATTGGCCCTGAGCTAACATCTGTCATCAGTGTTCATCTATTTTGTATGTGGGTCGCTGCTGTAGCGTGACCACTGATGAATGGTGTAGGTCCACACCTGGGAACCAAATCCAGGCTGCCAAAGTGGAGCATGCAGAACCTAACCACTAGGCAACCAGGCAAGCCCCATGCCTTTTTTAAAAAAATGCTTTGGGAGAAGAGAAAAAAACAAACAAGTGACAACTAATGGCCATATCCCTGAGAACTAACTTTTGGTTGCTAAGTTTTTTTGTCCTATAAGTATATATTTTCCCTCAAGAAGTCTTGATGATATTAGTTCCAGAGCATTGCTGAACTCAGATGTCTATTTCTTATACATATCAATACATTCCTATCATGACGTTTTTGTAATTATAAAAATTTGAAACAACTTGAAAACAATTGAAACAACTTGAAAAACTTTGAAACAAATTGAAAAAATTGAAACAACTGGATTTAAGCTCAAATATGTTACCAGTGGGTGATGAATTCATGGTAACAATCTTCCAAATTTAAGAATAAAATGGAGGCAGAAATCAAGAGAAGGAAAATGCCATGTCCTTGCCTAGTCATCTCATTGTTAAACCCAGAACTAAACACAGTTATGGTAATGAGATGTGTAGCAAAACCACTCTATAATTTGATTATGTTAGTTTAAAAGACTTGAGTGATTCTAAAATCCTTGGGCCAAACTACATCTTGTTGCTTGATGGTTTTTTAAAAAAAGATTGAAATTACATATGTGCGTGGGTGTGTACTATAGGAATACAGCTGTTATAAATCAAAAGCCTCCTTGTATGACCAAGTAGAATAAAATTAGTCATTGATTTCAAAAAGATGAAAAATGAGGGAAGAAAAACGTCTCCTGGAAAAACCTTGAAGATGACTATCAAGCTTTTCAGAAAAATTGACAAAGTCACATTTTGAAAAGCTTTCATGTATCCACATATCATCTGTCATTTAAAAAAATAGCCCACATTGAAAATCTAATATAGACAATATTACATTTATGTGGTAATAGAGAATAATAATGGTAGTAATTTTAAAAAGAAGGAATAGGAGACATCATTAGCAAGAAGAAGAGCACGAAAGCCAGTTCTAGAAGTACCTGGAATAAGCTAGATGATACAAAAGCCAGCATGGGACATTTGGATAATCTTCAGAATTGCTATCAACAGAACAGAAATTGTGAATTGACTTCAGTTTTTAAATTTTAGCTTTATTGAGGAATAGCTGACAGATGAAGTTCTAAGATACTTGCAGTGTACATCATGGTGATTTGATATATGTATCCACCGTGAAAGGATTCCTCCTATCTAATTAATTAGCACATCCATCACCTCACACGTTTATCTTTTTTTGGTGAGGACATTTAAATTCTACTCTCTTAGCAAATTTCAATTATCCAACACAATGTTGTCAACTATAGTCGCCATATTTCACATTAGATCCTCAGAGTTTATTCATCTTATAACTGAAAGTTTGTACCTTTTTACCAACCTCTCCCTATTTCCCCCATCCCCCAGCCCCTGGCAACCACTTTTCTACTCTCTGTTTCTCTGAGTTGTACTTCTTTTTAGATTCCACATAAAAGTGGTACCATCCAATATTAATCTTCTTTGTCTGGCTTATTTCACTTAGTATAATGCCCTGAAGATCCATCCATGTTGTCACAAATGGCAAGAGTTTTTTTTTTTCTCATGGCTGAATATTCCCTTCTATGTGTAACCACCACATCTTCCTTATCCATTTATCTGTTGACAGACATTTAGGTTGTTTCTAAATCTTGGCTATTGTGAATAATGTTGCAGTGTACCTAGGAGTGCAGCTGTCTCTTCCATATCCTGTTTTCATTTACTTTGGTTATATACCTGAAAGTGAAATTGCTGGATCATGTGGTAGTTCTAGTTTTATTTTTATTTTTTTGAGGAGGATTAATCCTGAGCTAACATCCACCACTAATCCTCCCCTTTTTGCTGAAGAAGATTGGCCCTGAGCTAACATTCATGCCCATCTTCCTCTGCTTTATATGTGGGTCGCCTGCCACAGCATGGCTTCATAAGCGGTGCATAGGTCTGTGTCCAGTATCCGAACCGGCAAACCCTGGGCCACCGAAGCAGAATGTGTGAACTTAACCGCTGTGCTACCGGCTGGCCCCTCTAGTTTTAATTTTTTGAGGAACCTTCAGACTGTTTTCCATAGTGTCTGCACCAGTTTGCATTCCTATTGACAGTGCAAAAGGGTTCTCTTTTCTCCACAACCTCACCAACACTTGTTATTTCCTTTCTGATGACATTCTAATAGGTGTGAGGTGCTATCTCATTTGTGGTTTTGATTTGTATTTTCCTGATGATTAGTGATGTTGAGTGCCTTTTCATGTACTTGTTGGCCATCTGCATGTCTTCTTTGGAAAAATGTATATTCAGTTTATTTTTTAATCAGATTGTTTATTTTTTGCTATTGAGTTGTATGAGTTCTTTACATATTTTGGATGTTAACTCCTTAATCAGATACATGATTTGCAAATATTTTTTCCCATTTGGTAGGTTGCTTTTTCATTTTGTTGATGGTTTTCTTTGCTCTGCAGAAGGTTTTTAGTTTGATGTAGTCCCGTTTGTTGGTTTTTGCTTTTGTTGCCTTTGCTTTTGGCGTCAAATCCAGAAAAGTCATCATCAAGACTGATGTCAAGGAGCTTACCTGCTATGATTCGTTCTAGGAGTTTTACTGTTTCAAGTCCAGATTCAAGTCCTTAATCCATTTTGAGTTGATTTTGGTGTGTGGTACAAGATAATGTTCTAGTTTCTTCTTTTCCCCACTTTTTTTTCAATTTCTGTGTGACCTTATAGCTGAAGTGAGTCCCTTGTAGGCAGCATATAGATAGGTCTTATTTTTATCCATTCAGCCACTCTGTGTCTTTTGATAGAGAATTTAGTACCTTTACATTTAAATTAATTATTCATAGATATGGACTTACTATTGCCATTTTGTTCATTGTTTTCTGGCTGTTATGTGATTCCTTTGTTCTTCTTCTAGTCTCTCACTTTCTTCCTTTGTGACGTGATGATTTTTCTGTAGTAGTATGCTTAGAGGTTTTTTTGCTTTATCTTCTGTACCTACTATAGATTTCTGCTTTGTGGTTACCATGAAGCTTACATAAAATATCTTATTTATAACAGTCTATTTTAAGCCAATAACTTTGAACACAACATGCTGAAGCTCTACATTTTTATCCCTCCCCTTTATGTTTTTAATGTCACAATTTACATCTCTTTACCTTATGTATCCATTAACAAATTATTGTTATAGTTATTTTTTATACTTTTATATTTTAACATTCATACCAGATTTGTAAGTGATTTACCCACCAACATTACAACATTAGAGTATTCTGAATTTAACTATATATTTACTTTCACCAGTGAGATTTATACTTTCATACGTTTTGCTGTTGCTGATTAGCATCCTTTCATTTCAACTTGAAGAATTCCCTTGAACATTTCTTGTAAGGCTGGTCTAGTAATGATGAACTCCTTCAGCTTTTACTTGTCTGGAAATTCTTTCTCTCTCTTTCAATTCTGAAGGACAACTTTGCTACGTAGAGTATTCTTGGTTGGCAATTTTTTTCTTCCAGCACTTTAAATATATCATCTCACTTCCATCTGGTCTAAAGAGTTTCTACTGAAAAATCTGCTGATAGTCTTATAGAGGTTCAATTGTATGTAACAAGTTGTTTTTCTCTTGCTGCTTTTAAGATTCTCTCCTTGTCCTTAACTTTTGACAATTTAATTATAACATGTCTTGGTATGAGTTGCTTTGGATTCATTTTATTTGGATCCCTCTGGGCTTCTGGGATATGGATGTGAATTCTTTCCTCAGACTAGGGAAGTTTTCAGCCATTATTTCTTTGAATAAGCTTTCTTCCCCTTTCTCTTCTCCTCCTGGGATTCTGGTTTTGTTGTTGTTGTTGTTGTTTTTGGTGAGGAAGATTTGCCCTGAGCTAACATCTGTTGCCAGTCTTCTTCTTTTTTACTTGAGAAAGATTTGCCCTGAGCTAACATCTGTGCCAGTCTTTCTCTATTTTGTATGTGGGTCACTGCCAGAGCATGGCCACTGATGAGTGGTCTAGTTCCATGCCCGAGAACCAAACCAGGGCTGCAGAAGGAGAGTACACTGAACTTAACCACTAGGCCATGGGGCCAGCCCCTGAGATCCCTTTAATGCATGTATTATCCACTTGATGGTGTGCCATAAAACCCTTAAGCTATTTTCACTCTTTTTCATTCTTTTCCCTTTTTGCTCCTCTGATTGGGTGAATGCCACTACTCTGTCTTCTAGTTCACTGATCCTTTCTTCTGCTTGATCTAGTCTGATGCTGCACTCTTCTATTAATTTTTTTCCAGTTCAGATAATGTATTCTTCAGCTCTGTGATTTCTGTTTGGTACTTTCTTACATTTTCTCTCTTTGTTGAAATTTTCACTTTGTTCATATATTGTTCTCCTAACCTCAGTAAGCATCTTTATAATTATTATTTTGAACTCTTAATCAGGTAAATCACTTATGTTCATTTTATTAAGATCTGCTTCTGGAACTTTTTCTTCTTCTTTTATTTGGATCATATTCCTTTGTCTTTTTTATTTGCGTTGACTCTCTGTGTTGGTTTCTGTGTGTTATAAAACAGTCACCACTGCCAGTCTTCACAGAGTGGCCTTGTATGGGAGATGAACCTGTAAATCTTTGTGATTGTCAAAGCCAGCTTCTCTGTTTTTAATGGATCCAAGTAGTTGAGGGTGTACAAAGACCTGTCAGTGTCCCAAAGGGGAGGATCTCGGTCAGCACCTAGATGCAGGCTAATTGGTAGCTGGACACTCAGGAAACAGCTTTTAAAGTATGCAGCTAGATCTCTTTTGGGTAAAGACTGGGAGATGCACGTTTTTGTCTGCTCCTTCTGCACTGAGCCCTGAGGGGATAGGTGGTTAAAAATTGTTTCTTTGCCACAGTTCTATGGGACTGGTGAATGCAGGCCCCACTGGCCACCAGAGCCAGAGGATCAAAAGATGCATCCCCTGGGTGGCAGCCTCAAAAGCCTGAGTGCCAGACATGTACAAGCTCCTTCCAGGGTGACATTGGTAATTTAAAGTGGGCTACAGGGAAAATGAGGAGCTGGTGTCTGCTGGCCTCACTGGTCTACAGGGAGTATCACGGTCAGCCCCTAGATGGTGTGAATTTAGAAGCTTGACCCTCAGGTAGCAGCTTTTAAGGTATGTTAATAGGTCTTTTTCAGGGAAAGACTGAGAGATGGGAATTTGTGTCCACTCCCTCTGTGCCGAGGTTGAGAAGGATAGCCACAGTGAGTCCTTGTGATCCCGCTAGGAATAGTTTTTTTGTTATAGTCTTGTGTGTCCCATTGGCTTTCAGAGCTAGGTGTTTTGGGAGCTTGTCCCTTGGGTGGAAATCTTAAAAATTAGAGTGCTAGATATTGGATCCAAATCCTTCACTCCACAGGGAGAAGCTGGGAGTTGTGAATTCCCTCCTGAGTGTATGTTGCTGTGCCAGGGGTGGAGTTTATGGCAAGAGTGTGTCTCAGACTCTCCTACTCATTTAGATGTGGGTATTTTCTTGTTTGCCTGATATGGAGGAACCACTCAGCTAGTTTCTAGATTTCTTTCAGAAAGAATTGCTCTGTGTGTAGTTGTAGATTTTGTACGTCTGTGGGAGGAGGTGAGTTCAAGAGCCTCCTATGTCACCATCTTGGACCTGACCCCTCAACTTACTTCATTTGGAATGAGAATTTTAATAAAAATAATAAATATATTAGACTATTTTAGTAGTTCTAGGAATATTTTTTACTAACAGAATATTGTCAAAATTTTCAAATGTTGGTGACTATAAGTTGAGTTTTTCTTTCTCTTAACAGCTGGGCTATACTTTTTGATTTTATATATGTCTTTACTCAGAATCAAGATGTGAAGAGCATTAGGCATCATACTAGTGCAATGGTCAAGTTCCAGTCTGTGAAGTACTTATATTAAACCTAGCTAAAGACCACATCAAGAAATTTGTTGTTTTTCTTCATAACTTAAAAACAACAGTGGCACAAAAATTATAAAACCTATCTACCCAGTTGTGGCAAGGAATGCTTTTTTATAACACATGTTACATATCTGCATTTTGACATCTAACTATAGAGAAGGCTTTTCTCTTTATTGTTTGGTCTAAAATTCGTTAATCTTTAGGAAGCATTTTATGTAATCTTTCCTTGAATGAAGATTTAGTTTTAAAAGAGTCAGATTATTAAATCTTAATTTACTATTATACTATCCATGGTGAAACTCATCAATAAATGTAACATGATTTAGCTGAAGTTCAAAAAAGAAAAAATATGGCTGCAAAAGTTGTTATATTTTTAATTTCTGCATAACACTCAATTGCATCATTGACTGCCTGATTCTTAGTTTCAGTGTTAATGAAGTACATTTGATTTTTGTGTCCCCAGAAGCTTGAATTGCATCATGAAACTATTACTTTGATTTATTAAAAATTATGCAGTTTCCAAAATTCATTATAATTTTGTGTACCTCAAGGGGAATTTCATACTTCAAGTTCGTGTTGTAATTCTATCTATTTCAATGACTATTTGGGTAAATAGCTGGCCCTGGGCTTTTTATTGCCTTTTAAAAATTGAGAACTAGAAGCCTGACAGCCTTGCTGACCACTGGGTGCAGATCTTGGAGGGTGTGCTGAAGGAGAAGTGACCTTTCTTCTTTCCCTTTCCTGCCCAAGTCCCTTTCTACTCAACACCAGGAGTCTCCTCTTCCTTCTGAGCCCAGACTCTCCACCATTTTACTTTGGGTTCCCTCCTTGCTCAATTTTGGCGCCGGGGGGAGAGGCTCCAGTGTTTTTGGAAATGTCTCCCATCAACCCCAAGCTCAATTTTCTCCAAAGCCTCTTGTGTTGTCTCCAAGGGTGTGTGGTTGTCTTAGCCATTCCAGGGCTCAAGGCTTCTTCTGCCTCTGTGTTCACCAGGAATTTAGTAATTATCTTTCCTGACATGAATGCTCAGCAGCCTTGTTCAAATTAGCAATGAACAGAGCTCAGGAAATGCTTATTGAATGAATGAATAAATGAACGAATGAAAGGTAGCTTTCAAAACTCCTGATTTTAAGAAATCTCTGAGCCCTGTTAGAACTCAATTTTTCCACAAAGTAGAAGTGATCTTTAAGGCTATGATGTTCCTCTTTTCTGCCTCTCTTCAGAATCCACCTGCTGTTGTTACATCTCTCTAGCAGCTGCCTCAGTGAGGCTCATCTCCAACCTTTCTTTTGTAAGGGGCAGAGCAATACTCAGATGCACGTCCAGAGCTTGAGCTCATGGGACTTTAACAGGCTTCACTTGGCTATCAGCACATTAGTTTCACTTAGGGAGTATAATTTAAAACTTAAAATGAGTAGCGACAAGGGGACAGGGAAAGGGTACAATATTCCAGTCTGGCAATTGGGATCATCTTCAGGGAACACATTCTACTCTGGGATGTTCCTGTGGATCTCAGGGACTCAGCAAGACAACCCAGTACTTTGATTCCCAACCTATAATCAGATCAGTGGACCCTGCTCTCAGGCTGTCATGGTGTTCCAGCCTGTTTTGGCGTGGGCTGGTGATGAAAGGTAAGGTGACATGGAAGTATGGGTGACATCCTGAAAAGGTGTCAGATACGTATGTTTAAGGGTAAGATTTATAATTTGGATTTTGCAACCATTCCTTAATAAGAATCTCGAGACTGGGTTAGAATTGCCCTGGCCTGACTGGTGGCAGCCCCTCTGGGCCGGCAATCTAGAGATTTCTTTGGAGTTCTCCATTTTTAATTCAGCCCTACCTGACTTCACTGCTCCTGTGGAAGCTCTGGTTGAAACCCAAGGAAAGCAGCTACTTCCTTGATTTTTCTTTCACATCTAACTTTGAAGATCTTATAGATTCTTGTTGGCTCAGATGCTATTAAGCCTTAAAAATTCTTTTCTCATCTTGAGAGTATTTGAGAAACATGCCCCATCTGGGCCTATTTGCCCCACCCTTCTCAGGGTTTTGTTTCAGCGAGGCTGGGTCAGGGCCCCAGAATCTGCATGTTTATCTTGAGCTCAGTGGGCAATGTGTGGTCCTGCGTGTCCCCAGGTCACCCCATGGCCTGTGGCTCTGCTATCCAGGGGGGATTTGCCATAGAGAATGACAGTTTTTTGTAACTATTTATGTGCTAAACAGGTATGTTACTATTGAAGTCTGTTGAAGTGGGTTGAATTGTGTCCTACCAAAAAGATATGTTGAAATCTTAACCCCTAGTACCTCAGAGTGTCATTTTATTTGGAAATAGGGTCCTCATAGAGGTAATCAAGTTCAAATAAGGTCATTAGGGTGGGCTCTAAGCCTTATAAAGAGGAGAAATTTGGACAGAAAGATAGACATGCACAGAGGAAAGATGATGTGAAGACTCAAAGGGAGAAGACAGCCGTGCGATTGGAGCGATGCGTCTCCAAGCCAGGGAATGCCAAGGGCTCCCAGCAAACACCAGAAACTAGAAAAGGCAAGAAAGAAGCTTCCCCTCGAGGCTGCAGAGAGAGCATGACCCTGCTGATAACTTGATTTCAGACTTCTAGCCTCCAGAACTATGAGGCAATACATTTCTGTTGTTCTAAGCCACCCTATATGATAGCCCTAGGAAACGAATACAAGTGGTATAAAAAATAAAAAATGCTTGTATTTTTGAGGCAAAAGAAATAAGAAACTTTTGAATTAAGGAGGCTAGCTTGGCTCACTTAGTGTAGGTTTGGCTAATCATTTACTCTCATATTTTCTCTTCTCTGCTTGCCCAAGTGGTTCACTGAACTTCTGGCTTTGAAGTTGAACAGTTTAACAGTTCCATGCATCTACCTGGCAAATAACTTAAAAAAAATTTTAATGCGCAGAAGAACATTTTTATCTGGTAGTTTAATAGTTTCCCTTTTTACATTTATATCTTTGATCCATTTGAATTCATTCTGGTATACAGTGTGAGGTGTGGCTCCAACATTGTTTTATACAGATGGCTGCACAGTTGTTTCAATTCCATTTGTTGAACAGCCTCCTACAGAAGTATTTTTAAGGCTTCTTTTACAGTTGACCTTCCAAGTTCACTCTTTGCTAAGAGCTTTAAAAGTAGAGCAATGGATGTGACCCATTGGTTTACAAGTTTGGTTATTTTTCCCAATTCTGAAATCAAAAAGAAAAAAGAAAACAAGTGATTTATCCACAGATTATAAATTTTGCCTAATTTATAATGACTGAATATGTAGTGTGATTAGTCTGTCTTGTGTAGATGTATTTCATAACATCCCCATTAATCTTAGAAATAGGAGGCAAAAGTTGATGAGACTTGATACATGTTGAAAAGACCAAGGCTGGGAGGAGGTAATTGGGTGAGTTACCATTCAATATCCCCAGGACAGAAAAGTGGTTCCCAGGAGAGAAAAAGAAGGATGTACCAGGCTTCTCCTCTCTTTTCTCATCTGTTGTAGCCGTCTCCCAGATGCTCCAGTACTCAACCCTGAGTGCTCCTGCCACTTTTAACCAACTTGAAAAGTTAGTCCCCTCGGAGCTTCAGCTGTTCACTTTTAGGCTCGTGATTTCCAGATTTCATTCTGTAGGTTCCAAACACCTAAATATTCAGTTCCCACTTTCAGCTGCCCACAGACCACCAGTTAAATATCACACTTCCCCCAACATATCTGAAACCAAATGAGCCATTTTCCCTCTCTTACCCCTTACAGCAAACTCATTTGTTTCTCCTGATCCACTCCATTTCTGCCAGGGGCTCCACCTTTCTTTTTTATCCAACTTTGGAATCATCTTTGTGTCTGGCTCTATCTTCATGATGTACCATCAGTTCTTCCTCCTCAACATCTCTAGATTTTGGCTTTGTTTCTGTTCCTGGTCCACATCCTCATTGCTTTCCAAGATTGAGTTAGTATAATATCCTCCTAGCTTTTTATTTTATTTTTGAGGAAGATTAGCCCTGAGCTAACATCTGCTGCCAATCCTTCTCTTTTTACTGAGAAAGACTGTCCCTGAGCTAACATCCATGCCCATCTTCCTTTACTTTATACGTGGGACGCGTGCCACAGCATGGCTTGACAAGTGGTGCATAGGTCCATACCTGGGATCTGAACCTGCGAACCCCGGGCTGCTGAAGAGGAATGTGCGAACTTAACCGCTGTGCCACAGGGCCAGCCCCTCCTAGTTGGTCTTCTTGGTTCTAGCTTCTCCTCCCTTAAATTCATCCTACTCATCACCACCAGAGTAATAGCTGTGAATCATCATTTCAGAATGCTTCACCCCCTGTGTCAGTTTCCTATGGCTGCAGTAACAATGTTTCACAAACTAGCTGGCTTAAAACAACAGAGATTTACTCCCTCACAGTTCTGGAGGCTAGGCATCTGAAATCAAGGGGTCAATAGGGCCGTGCTCTCTCTGAAGGCTCCACGGGAGAATCCTTCCTTCCCTCTTTCCACCTCCTCGCGTCTCCTGCCTATGCTTGGCGTTTCTTGGCTTGCAGATGCATTTCTCCAACCTCTACATCTGTTGTCATGTGATGTTCTCCCCTTTTGTCTGTGTCCAAATTTCTCTCTTCTTATAAGGATGCCAATCATATTGGATTGATATAATTTAGTATGACCTCATATCACTTGATTACATCTGTAAAGACCTTATTTTCAAATAACTTCATATTCACAAATTCTGGGTGGATACAAATTTTAGGGGAGACAACTATTCAACCAGAAATTTGGCAGTGGACTTTATTATCTAACTTAGTAATGGCTTTTACAGATGAATGATAATGTCCTTCAAAGCCTAAGATGCAGTCCTAGATTAAGCTTTTTAGAAGGACCCTTGGGAAGGACGTTTGTAGAAAAGCTACTCATCAACTTGTTCTCTCCCATCTTACTTGATTCTACTTTCCAACATGATCTCCTTACCCCACCCCCTCCCCCTGCCATTCTTCCCTTCATACAACGTGTTCATGTTATCTTTCTTTTGCTTGAATCCCTGCATCTCCCTCTCTCTTTCAATTCTGTGGTCATTTTTCCCCTGCTAAATGGTCACCTCAACTTCTACTTCCTTTCTGAAACTTCAAACTACTTTAACCTGTATAATCTTGAATTGAGTTTGCCATCACAGGACAGCTAGCCCTTGGTCCAGAGTGTCTTGTTGGATATATACTGCTGAACTAAATCACCTGGGGTCTAAAACACAGTGACAACTCTTCAACTTTACTCTTATTTCACTAATGGTGGATTTATTGCTGGATAATTCATTTATACAATGCTTGAATTTCTTCTGTTAGGTGGAAAGATGAATAGTTTTTTTTGGCTGGGTATCTATTTTTGTCCAAGAGACTGTCAAAGGTGAAGTATTTCTAAAATCTGAGTTTGACTTACTTAAGCCAGAAACTTGTTCTTTAAAAGTTGTATATGTGCCAAATGAATTTATATTAAATGAATCACATTTTAAGTGTAGTAAGGGTGTCTTTCATTTAAATGAAACCTACTACAGATATTTATGTGAAGTGAGCATTCTTTTGACAAAACAAAGATTCTCCTCCTTTTTATTGAAATATGATTCTTCACAAATTGAGATTTCTTAATGTTATGACCCTTTGGACCGGCTATAGTATAGCTGCGTTCTCAGAATGACCCTGAAACTGTATGGCTTCCCCAAGATGCATGTGACTGACTTTCTGAGTGACTGCACTTTATCTGCTGGCTTAATCTATTCTGTATCTGGATGCCTGGAGTCTGTTTACTCCTGATGGAGGTATCTTTAGACCTGCTGTGGCCTTAGCCTCTGTGTGTCCTAACCATCAACATGGCCAAACTGAAGTCCTGACTTCCCTGCTCTACAATGGAGGTTACACCTCCGTAACGTAAGATGTGAGTTTTCTTTAGGGAGTTGAAGACCAGAGAGCTGCAAAGGGAAGAGAAAATCAGTATTGACTCTAATGAGACCCAAGTAAGCGGAGCCATAAAAAACAGTGAGAACCTTGGAAGCATTCTCAGTATTGGAGTAGAATTAAAAGAGGAGAATTCACCTATTTCCTATACAACTCCCTGTATAACTAATAATTTCTAAACTCACTAAATTGATTTGAAATTTGTTTCATACCACCTCTATGTTATTGTTTTCTTTCACAGGAACCAGAGAGCACTAATTGATAGGTTTGCACTGTAGCCCTTACATTAGACTACAGTCTAAACTGACTGTTTATTTTTGGCACAATCACTACTTCTCTTCCCTCACCCCACACCCTAGACCTAACTCTCAAATACTTATGTTAAGCATTTTTCTTGTTAATGTGACAATAAATCCACTGCTTCCAGCAAGTGGTTAAACATTGAAGCAGACGGGAAAGTATTAATATGAGGCTAGATATAACATAGATATACGTTCTTTTTCTCTAAATCAAATACTTGCTTTCCCAGAGAAGGCAGTGTAACTATTCTCTTAAGGTGATTCACTGCTGCAAGGAAATAGTCATTAGGTAAATAGATGCCCACTCTATACCCCTGCGGTTGTACGGAGGATGGGGAATTAGAAAAAGTACAGCAGGAAAGTCCTTTTATTGCTTATCTTATTTTAACATGAACAGTAAGTTAGATACAACCTTGAGGTTGTTTATGTTTAATTTTAAACTCACCTGAGTCACCACAAGCTGCTTGGTGTTTTGTTCATCTTTTTCAAAAGGTTAAGTGACAGAATTAACTGTTCCTGGTCAGAGAATCTTAGGGTTTCAATTTTGCTACTTAGGGTTTCAATTTTGTTGCCTTGGTTACTAAACTGTGCCTTGCAGTTTGCTTCACTTTGAATGGGTACTTCCCGCGGGAACATTCTCCCTTGTAAGTAAATTGCTTAATGTGTTAAAATCTAAGGTCTGTTTAAAAGTTCTTGAGTCAAATTCACCATGATTTAGTTTAAAAAAACAAATGGCCTTGTCCTTTTGGTCTAGGATTTATCACTTAGTTGCCCCTAGCAGAGCCCTTAACACAATCACATGAAAAATTAGAAGCGTGATGGCTAAATAAAGGTGAAACTTAATAAAATTATGCCAGTGCCCTTCTTTAGAGGAAATTAAGCTTTCTCTTTGTACTATAGCATGTGTTTATTATGTGACCATTTTATAAACACAGAATCTAATAAAATGGTGGGCAGTTCCCTTCTTTGGAGGGTATTAAAAGTCTCTCTTCATAGAATAATGTGTCACATAATAACATTTGATTCTTTTTACCTGGTCAAGATGTTTGCCTAAATTCATTTAGGGTGTTTGAAAAGCATATTTGAAAACTAGCAGATAAATGCTATGAATTTAAAAACTCATTCAAGGCCTTGAACTGTGGAAGGATATTTTCTAAAGTATGCATTCAAGTTATATCCGGCAGTGGTTTTCTTCTTCTATCAATAAGGCAGAAATGGGATATAATCAGATTTGGTTTTTCTTTATTGCTGTACATAATTCAGTGATATAAACTGAGAAATATATTGCCCCTTCCTAAAGAGATCTTGAATTTCCCCAAACTGGGATCTAGAACAATGTGCCTTTATTCTGGGTCTGTGGGTGTGGAAGGCTCCGCTGAGACTGGTTATGAAAGGCTTCCAATATAAAGATGTATAATCAAATATTCAGTTATTATCTAATAAATGTGTATTAAGACATATGGCTCCCAATCTTCATGTGATCAGAAAGATCTACTTAAATATCTTTAATTTTCTTGCCTAACAAGTAGCAGACTACTTTGACAGAATCTTTAGCGTGAAAGTGATTGTCATAACATATTGACAAGGAGATCTGATTGGTGGTTACCAGGGAAAAGGGGGGGGGAGGGCACAAAGGGGGAAGAGGTGTACCCACAACATGACTAACAATAATGTACAACTGAAATCTCACAAGGTTGTAATCTATCATAACATTAATAAAAAAAAACTGGAAAATGATTATTAGCTTAGTCAACCAATTTCTGATTTGTCTGCACTATTTTTAATAAGTACAACTTAAGACTGTATCCTAGAAGCCACATTTTTTAAAGGGAAGTACATTCTGGAGATGGATAGTGGTGATGGTTGCACAATATTGTGAATGTACTTAGTGACACTGAGCTGTACATTTAAAACATGGTTAAAATGGTAAATTTTATGTCATGTATATTTTACAACAATAAAAAACAGATATAATGCTTTATATGTGAAAAGGAAACACGCATTGCATGGCAAAAAAGTAATAGATAAAAATAACACTAAATTCAGAGGTCATTTCTCTTGTCTAAAACTTTGAATTTGAATTTTAGATAATAATATAAACATATTGCAAGAAGATAAATTGATAAACCAATGAGGTGGGGTGGAATAATGACATAGAAGCAGGTTATATCTCAAGCTCCTGTAGAGTCTTTTATAATAAGAGCACAAACTGTGTCATTCATTTAACAGTTGTTTAATGAGTTCCTTCTAGGTACTAGATGCTGTTCCATGTGTGGGAATGTACTAGAAACAAAACTGACACAATTCCTGCCTTCAAGGAACTTCCATTCTACCATGTTTGTTACCACATGAGGAATGTGAATGCAGTTATTGTGGTTTGCCCATTTTATACATGAAGAAGTAGAAGCAGAGCTGAGTTTAGTAATTTATCTGTTGCAAATAGTAGCTAACTATGTGTCAGGCGCTGTTCTAAGCATTTTACCTGTATTAAATCAGCAGAGTGCTTTTATTGTCACCATTTTGTGGATGACGAAACTCAGGCACAGAGAGGTTAACAATAGAGTTGTTTAGCATTAGGGACACAATTTGAATTCTAGAAGTTTCCTTTGTGAAAATCTTAGAGTAGGCTAAAAGAGTGGTTGCACATTTTTAAAGAGTTGTACCATTTTATTGTTACTTGATTTTTTTAGAAAACCTTCTCCTCTCCCTTTCCTACCATATGACACAGACCTCACTAAGAGGATCTGTGTATTCCAGTGATTTAAGAGCATGACCTCTGTCTTTGGATGACCCAAGCCCATAGTAAGTATTCAATAAATATTGACTATTATTGAAGTTGTTGATATAATGAATTTTTAGTCTAATTTTTGACTATTTTGTAACTGTACAATAAAATCATGAGATAACCTGGCGCTTTGCAAAACTAAGCTAGAAATCAGTTTTTCAAATGCATTTTAAATTCAGCACATGTATTTCTTTTTACTTGTATTGTGTGGTCTGTCTTTATGCTTTTATGCTTTTTTTTCTAAATAATCTTATTGCCTTAACCAAAACTAATTGAGATTTGATTGGTGTTTCTTTGCTTTTGTTTTGTTTTGTTTTTACATGTTATTACAACAAAGAAAAAAACATTTCTTTTTTTTTTTTTAAAGAAGTTAGAATCCCCTCAAGAGTAATTTTTTGTGTGTGTGTGAGGCAGATTGGCCCTGAGCTAACGTCTGTTATTTTTCTCTCACATAAAATAAATCTAGACTTCTTTTCTGGGCAGTCTGGCTAACTAACCCAGTGCTCTCAAGGCCATTGCATGATTTTGCTTTACTTTGAAATTTAGAAAGTATTCCAGGATGTTGCAGTTGGGCATCATGAGCATCAATTATTATTCTATGTTCTGTGAAAATTTTGGCCATTTATACTATTTGACTGCTGGGATTCTGTACACATGAGGTTGTACTGTGTGCATATGTCAAACGATGTATGCTAGAGATCAAATTACGCATACTCATGCTCAACTCTGAGAACAGTTCTTGTAGTGAAGGAAAATTTTCTCTATGTCGGGGAACATGGTCTGAGCACAAGTGGTGAAAAATATTACATACTTGTCTTCAGAAGGCACCACTACTTTAAGTCCTAGAACCCAGCGTCAGGGCCAGTTGAGAGCCAACAGCTTCAGCGAACTGAAGTTTTTGCATCACTTCTGCTTTTGCTCCTGTTTAGGATTCAAAGATGATGAATTTGAAGTGGAATTTACTGCTTCTATTGGAAGAAACAAAGTTTCTATAAGCATGTGTGTGTGAGTGTGTGTGGTTAGATGCATTTCATGCATCTTCAGGAAGTGCCGCCATTAGCAAGGAGGGTGGGCCAGGGGGAGAGGAGAGTAGGAGGGCATGTGGCGCCAGGACTGGCATCACTCAGGGGCTCCAGAATCACTCGCCTAAGTGTATAAATGTCACCCCCACCAATGTATGGAATGGTCATCTTAGGACCGAAATGTTCAGCAGGAAATGCCCCCTCTTCAACCTCTATCTACTCAGGTTTAGAGCTTGGCTTGTTTCTTCCATCTTTGTTTGAATCATTTCATTAATCAACCTTGGTGACAGCTCGCTTCGTCATCTGTGAAAGCTTAAACTCTTAATTGTTAGGAATCACTGGTGCAGCACACACCTCTCCCTGCCCGTGAACAACCTCAAATGCTGACTTTCTCACGAGTTTTTCTTTTTTTAAAAAAAAGTTTCTTAGGTTAAATAATCACAGCCTCATTTCTTGTCTCTCCGCTCCCTCCTGATCGTATCTTTTCTCAGTCTCTATGCTCCATATTCCCATGTGTCTGAAGTGTCCCCATGGCAGTGCTGTGCTGTAGTTGGCTCCTATCTAGTGACCAGCTCTTGAGGGACCTGCAACCCTGAGAGATTGCAAAGCTGGGTTGGGGGAATTCTTGGAGCATGGGTGGTGAATCTGAGACCCATGAACCCACGGGGCTTGACACATACTGCAATATGTCTCAACCTTTTTTTCATTATTGCCACCCCAAGTAGAAACTTTCTAGAACAATACCTGGAATATAAAGATACTTATTAAATATTTGTTGAATGTTGCATGATTAATAAAGTACAAATTCGGTCTATGCATGACGCATCCCAGTATTTTTGGTTATTATGTGTTTTTTCAATTAACACTCACTAAAAGGACATTAACTTATGGATGTGTTTAGGGGAGGGGCTAGACATAAGTCCTCAGACTTTACTGATGTTTGAATGGAGTCTCTGCACTTAAAAAGTGTGGAGAAACACTGCCCTAATGAGCCTGTAGTATGGTTGGAAACGGCAGCTACCAATTCATTGATTGCTTTGTTCATTCCACAGTTTTCACTGAGCATGCTAGAAGCCCAGCACTGTTCTGAGTGCTTGGGATATAGCAAGCCCTACCTCTCTGGTGCTTAACATTCTAGTGGAGGAGACAGAAAAAAACCAAACATCATGAATCAGTAAATTATCTACATTTGGAAGATGACAGATACTGTGCACCAAGGAAAACAAGAGCTGGAGACAAGGGAGCAGGAATGCTGGGGTGGGGAGGGATCAGGTTAGAGTATGCCCCATGGAGACAGCATTTGAGCAACACTTGACGGAGGAAGTGAGAGAGTTAGCCATGTGGAAGGAACAGCATTCCAGGCAAAGGGTCCAGCAAGTACAGAGTCTTGAAAGCAAGAGAAGTTCTGGAATATTCTAAGAATACGAAGGAGGCCAGTGTGACTAAAGCAAGTGGAGGCAGGAGTGGGAGAAGATGTGGTGAGAGAGGAGGGAGAAGGGGAGATCATTTGAGTCCCTGTGGCAACTACGATTTTGGCTTTTGTTCTGAGAGAAATGGAGACTCATGCAGGACTTTGAGAAACATATTGTGACTCACGTTACAAATGTCCACTTTGGCTTGCTGGTTTGAGAAGAGACTCAAAGGGGGCTGTGGATTGAGGTGGGGACAGCAGTTAGGAGACCACTGCAGTAAAGTAGGTGAGAAATGAGGAATTGATGGTAGCTCTGACCAGGGTGGTAATAGAATGGCGGTAAGGAGTGGTCACATCTTGACGTAGAGCTGACAGGATTTTCCTGATGGGCTGGGTGTAGAATGTGAGAGAAAGAACAGAGTCAAGGATGACTCCGCTTATTTTAGCCTGAACAATTAGAAGGTGGAGTTGTCAACAACTGATGTAAGAAAGTCTACAGGTAGAAATTTGGGGTGGGGGAAAGTCAGTTCAGTTCTGGCCATGTTGAGTTTGAGATGTTTTCAGACAATCCAAGTGGAGATGTCTGTGATTTGGGAATGAGTCTGGATTTGATATAATGTCACATGTCCTCAGCATGGAGGTGATGAAATCACTAAGGGAGTGAGTATAAAGAGAAAAGAGAAGGAGACCAGTGTTTTTATATTTCTTTACCTTTATCTTACATATCTACTCTATTGTTAGATTATATCACTTTTTCTTAACATCTAGAAATTATCAGACACCTGAAAAAAGTGGAGAGAATGGGATAATTCCCTCCAACCTGCTTGTGTATATATGTGTGAGTATTTTAAAGAAAGCCTCAGACATAATATTTCGGAGGGAAAAAACATAAATACCTCAGTATATATCTCTACCAGAGAAGGACATTTTAAAATATGGCCCCATACCATAACTATATTTAACAGTAAAATAACTAATAATTTTCTTAATATTCAGGTCCCAGTTTTCCACGGTCATCTCAAAAATGTCTGTTTACAGTTGATTTGTTCCAACCAGTATCCAAACAAGGTCCAAACATTGGGTTGGTGTGATCCTCCCTTTTTCCCTTGCCATTTATTTACTGAAGAAGCAGGGCAGATGTCCTGTAAAATATTCTACAGTTTGGAGTTGGCCCATTGAATCTTCATGATGGCATTTAGCATAATCTCCTCTACTCTCTTCCTTCATTACCTGTTAACTGTTAATTAGATTTTAAGACTTTATTAGATTCTTGTTCAATATTATTGGGAAGGAAATTATTGAGTTGCATCGAGGCAATAAGATCTGGAAATACCACTTTTAGTGATGTGAAGATTAATCAGTGATTCCGGTGTTAACAGCTTATCCATGATTAAGTTTCCTGTCAGCCTTTTATCTTAATAGTTTTAGTCACCACTAGATGCCTAATTATTTCATTAGGGTTGGAAAAAAAAAAAGGGAGACCAAAGCCTTAGCCTTGGGGTGAACACACCTTATGTCAGAGAGTAGAGGAGAAACTGGCAAAGGAGTTTGGGATGGAGACCCTCTGTGGCATCTTGAAGGACAAATGAAGAAAATATAGGAAGAAAAAGTGATCAGTTGTGTCAAATGTTGCTCTTAGGTCAAGTTCACTGGGAATTGATAACAGGCCATTGGATTTTTGCAATTCGGAGGTCATTAGTTATCTTGACAAGAGCAGTTTTGATAGAGTGGTCAAAGTGAAGGGCTAACTAGAGTGAGTTCATAAGAGATTGGGAGGAAAGGAATTGGAAACAGCAAGTACAAGCAACTCTTATAAAGGAGAGAGGAGGAAAAATCAGGGAGTAGGAGGAGGGTAGAACCTAATGCACTAGAGAAGGGATTGTTTTCACCAAGGAGGACAGGCAGGATGGCGGAGTGTGGGTGCAGTGCCCACAGGTGGGCAGGTGTGGTCCTGTGAAGACTCTCCTCTGATTGCCTCAATTCTTAGGGAATTAGGAGCAAGGTCATTAGCTGAGAGTGAGTGTGAGGGAGAAAGTGTGAAAGGTTGAAGGGTAGGTGTGAAGCAGTCTTCTAGGAAAGAGGGAGAGTGAATGGATCAGGGCAGAATAGTAGGGTTCTTGGGTCACATGACAAGCCCACTTGACACTGGGTGTGTTGTGTGTTTTCCTTAGTCAGTTCAGCTGCAGAGGTAGCTGGCAGAGAGTTGAGTTTAAACAGGGCAGCAGTTCTGTATGATGAATCAAGAGAGGGGCCAGGCGTTCTAATGATTGAAAATGATGCAGGTGAGGAGGGAAGAGTGGCCGTTGAGTGGGTAGAGGACAGTGAGAAGGGAGTAGGATCCATGTGTGCTTGTTTCCCTTATAAAGAGCTTCCTGCATCTCCCAGGAGTTCTGCTGCTTCGAGGAAGCCTTTAAGTGAGGGTTCTTCATGGATGCTTTGAAATCTGCTCAGAGGGGTGTTTGGAAGACCTGCATTCTGTGTATCCTTGTGCTGAGGCCCTTCAGGAGACTCTGATGGCAGAATTTCTTTGGTTGCTTGAAATGAAAGTAGGTACCTAAGCCCCCACTTGTTCCACCCAGTGACCGCTGCAAGGACCACTGGAGCCCTCTGAAATGGGTTTTCCGCTCTGCTATCCTCCTTCCTGCTCAGTGTGCTCATAGCCTTTAGTGCATTTCCTTGGGTGTAGTGTAGGGCTCCTCGTTGATGTAATTCCTTTTCAAATAGAATCTTGTACTAAATTGTGATTGAATTTTTCCTTCCTTTACAAGCCAAAACCAAGGGGGAAAAACCCCAAACCAAACTAAAATAAACAAACAAATGCAAGAAAAAGCAAAGAGCATTTTAGTACCAGAAACCCTGAAATAGCCCACTCATTGTTATAGGCAAAGCACTCTAAATGTCTTATGAATAAAAATTCTGCAGCACAGATACTCAAAAGCAGCTACTAATGTAAGTTTATTGTCTTCTTCACTAAATCAAACCAGTCCATTTTATCCAGGGGACTCTTCCAGAACACGAGGACTTATTAGAAAGCAAAGGACATGGTTTTTAAGTGACTACTGTAAATGAAGCCACATGATTTTCAATCTTCTGCGAGAGAAGATATGCAGAGATCTTTTTCTACCTGTAAGCAGGAAAAAAAAAAGAGAGATGAGCATAGATAATTTTACTGTATAGTCGTATTATTGATGAGCTATGCCATGACAGTATTACATGAATGGAAGAAATGGGGTTGGAACAGACAAATTGTTCATAGAGTTGAGTAGAGCCTTGGCAAAACTTTTACCTACTGATATTCTTTACACAACAGTCCTTTCAGAGGTGTTCTGAAGCAGCCTGTCTGAAGCTGGTTGAGCCCTGGTGAAGCACGCAAACTTGTGGGTCAGACAGACCTGGATTGTACTTTGTTACTGATTAGTGGGTTAACCTTGGATAAATTAATCTATTGAAACTTGTCATCTATCCTAGTATACATCTCACAGACTTGTAAGGATTAATTATGGCAGTAGATACACTTAGTTATAAAAGTCTAGTACCATAGTAAGGTGATACATAACAATTGTGATAGATAACAATCCCCTTATGCCCACACCTCAGAAACAAATTTCCACTTTTCTTGCTGTTTCCCTGGTATCCAGTTATATAGATATTGTGCTTATTTCTTGACCTATGTATTAATTTTAGTCCCATTATCCCTTGACTCACAATGGGGAAAGAGAATTTAGCTCTCGCCCACTCAACACAAGTTTCTCTTTCTTCCTTTCCTCCCATGTATCACAATTATTGATTAAGTCATTTCTATGATGTGTAAAGATTGCCCATTGCTAACCCACACAGAGCACTATGGCCATACTTTTCTTTTTGTAAAAACTTTTCATTTTTCCTATGGTTAATAATTGCTTCATATTTTCCTTTGCCCAGTTTTAAAGCTCTAATTTTTTCCAGATTCTTATGCATTTATATAATATGCCTATCATAATATTTTTAATATGCTCAAATACAAAGTTACAGTTTTTACCCCTGGAATAATACCTGACAGATTCTTCCATCATTCTGTTCAAGTTGAGGTCCTATGTCATCTTTTTATTTTGGTTTATTTTGTTGTCTTGTCTTATGTGGCAAATCTGGGAGGAACTTCCTAAGAAATGGCACATGTTAGCTAAATTTTTTAGGTTCTTTCATGTCTGAAGATGTCTTCTTGCCTGCTCTTCCATGTAAAGGATAGTTTAGCTGGGTATGGAATTTTTGTTTATTATTTTGAAGGCATTTATCCATTGTTTTCTAACTTTCCTTATTGCTATCGAGTAATCTGTTGCTAATCTTTTTACTCATTCTTTGTATGTGACTTTTCTACCACAGTCCCCTCCCTCATCCAAGCCTTTGGCTCTTTTATCTTTAGTCTTCTGAGATGTCATGATTATGTGGTCTTTTTCATTCATTGTGCTGGGCACACAGTCAGTAGACCCTTTCAGATTTTGGGTTTATTTGGAGGGAGAGGGGCTGCTTTTTAAAATTTCTTCAACTTTATCTTCCAATGAATTTTTAAAAATTATGTCTAGCCTATTTTTAATTTCCAGGAGACTTTCTTTATCTTCTGAAAGTTTCTTTAAAAAAATGAAATGAATAATATATACATGTACTTTTGCATAGATTTTGGTTCATTGTTACAGTGTTCTTTTTATTTCCCTGAGGATATTATATTAGTTCCAGGAATTTTAAAAACATTTTTCTTCTACTCCATGAAGTATCTTTTTTCTCTAGCTTGCCCCTTCCTTCCTTCCCTTCTCTGTTCCTCTCTCCCTTCCTTCTTTCTTTCCTCCTCTCTTCCTCCTTTCCTTCCTTCTTTCTTTCCTTCCTTCCTTTCCTCTTGCTCTTGATTTTGGAAGCTTATCACAAATATTTGACCATCCATTCATTTATAAGTACAAGGAACTAAGAATCTCCATCAGAAGCCCTGACTGCAGCTTCAGCAGGGGTTTGGAATAGTGGACTTCAGTATGAGGCTTTCTCTGGGATTTATTAATTTCTTCAGATCTGTAATTGAAAAAATTGAAAAAATTGAAAAATTGAAAAAAGATTGAAAAAAATCTCCTTTCTAGGGAGTGAAAGCCTTGGTTGTCTGTTTTATGGAAGTGAAAGTGAGGGTGGAGTGATCCCCCTATTCAGAATGCAGACCCCTTAATTTGCTTGTTTTTATCCTTAGACCTCTCCCCACCCCACTTGATATCCCAAACTATGAAACTCCTTATCTTTCTCCAGAAAATAAAACTCCAGTATCTTCAAAGGGATTTAGGAGATGGGAGTAGGGAGTAAAATGTGAAGCCTGCCATTGATGGGTAGGATGGGGGCCTGCTGGTTTAACCTGTTATACAGATCCTCCACCAATTCTTCTGATTTCTTAGCCAGTGCCTATGTGTAACTTTATCCCTCTGAGCCCTTCTAGGATTCTGAGGGGCAGTTGCCTTGCTTCTCACTGATATTCTTTTCCACCATCTACCCCTTGTGTTCTTCCTGAAAAGATGAAAGTATTTTAGAAGTTGAATTTTAGATTCTTTCCCAAGACAGAGAATAAACATATTTTCTTTCAGATATTTTTTCCTTTGATTAAAGTACTCTCTACCTCTCCATTGGAAACCGCTGTCTCTGGGGGAGGCTGCCCACCTACACACGATTGTCTGCAGGAACAGTTCTCTTATAACTGGACACACAGTGGGGCCACTGACCATAGAGATTCTAAATCCTTTCAGTTTCTGTTTTCAAGTTTTAAAAGTGCTAGAAGCTCAAAGTGTAGTATTATGTACCAGAAGTACCTCTACCTGATAATATTTTTCATAGGTGGAGTGAATTTTTATGTGTTAAATGCTCTTTTTCATATATGAATCTTTACAATAATGTGAATAAACTTCCATTAAAAAAAGAAAGTCAAAACATATGCTTTCAAATGAATGCTGTCCTTCAGCTCTACTCAAGAAACTGTACACTGAAGCCAGTAATGCTGCATTTCTCAAAATATTTTGGAAAATATTTAAAAATATTCTTTAGACCCAGCTTGTAAGTCTTACACATCATTATATTGCTGTTTTTATGATCTCCTAAATGGTTATTAGGGACCCACTTAACCAGATTTCCATTTGAATAACTGCTGACTGTGATAAAATCTTTCTTTCACTTTTTGCTCTACTGCTTATAAATAATGTGATTTTCATAATTATTTAAAGTTTAAGCTGTTGTTTTGCCATATGACTTAGTAATCAATAACCTAAATCAGTGTAAATGAATAGAAGCTGTAGGCAATTCTGATATTTGTCATTCAGTGAAGAGAATCCTTTTGTCTTGAGTGTTTTTTAGAATAACTCATTACGGTTGAGCAATATTTAGCATAACGTATTGTGGTTATTTGGTCAAGACTTTTTAAAGATATTTTAGCTGATTTATTACTAATTCCATTCCTGCTACACTTCTCCCCACCAGACAATTTGTATAGGACAGGGCATAAATTTTATGATAATTACTTCTGTTCAAGACAAATTTGAAGTCCACATATTGCCACTTTCTTTTCAGACAGGGCTGTGGGTTTTGATTTTTCAGAAATCAAAAAGTTGTGGCACTTGATAGTCCCTCTAGATAGTCTTACGGTGATCTCTTGATTCTTTTTGTTGGTAAAAGGGAGATGTATTGTTTACCTTGAAGAAGACAGGCTCCTCAAATCATTATGGCTCTTATGGGAAGCAGTAGGAAATGAATTAGGTACATTCTCTTTCAACTCCAGCACAGAACCACTGAGTGTTGATTTAGGCTGCAAATTATAGGTGGTAGAGCAAGAAGTGTATAAATAATCTGCAAAGAGGAAAATTACTTTATAGATACAGTTTAGTTCTTTCTTTAATAAACAGAGTAGGTAATTAACTATGAAATTTTTAAGACTCTTGATAGTGTGCAATTAATTTTATCCATTTAGAGAGAGCTGTTGCTTTGCCAAACACTGTGTTCAAGTTAATCTCATAATTAAATCATATGCTGTTGTGCACATTTCTACACTGATGGGGAGAACTTTCTTTGTTTAGGAGTAATAGATCATATTCTCTGACTATTTTCTTGATTATGTGGTATATACAGGCTTGTTGAAAAAAATTCTAAGTGATAAAGAAGTTTATAAATTAAGAAGCAAAAGCTATGTTGTTCTACTTCCCCCAAACCACTCCCTAGTAGATAAACATTGTTGAGCAGTTTTATGAATCTCTCTCCAAATATTTTCTAGGCATGTTCACACACACACACACATAATTTATTTTTACAGTATTGGTATCATATATCATCAGATCTGCAACTTGCTCTTTTTCACTTAATATAGTATGAGTCTCTTCCAAGCCATGACATACATCTCTAACAGTTTTTCAAAACTGCTATAGTTTTTAAATATTTTAATATTTGTATATACATATATGTGTGTGATACTTTGTTACTTCTTTATTTCTTCCTCCTGTCAGTTTTTTTGCCTATTATTGCTTTAAGATTAAGATTTATAATAATTACTATTCTGTAGTTACAGAACATATTCACATTTCATATAAAAGTTGATTACACAACTATCATTCACAACATTGTTGTGTAAATACTAGTTACTCTAATTATGCAAAGAAACTCAAAGAAGAAGTCACTAAGCATAGAGGTCGTTTATTTTGGATCATTCTTTCTTGTATCCCTTTTCTTTTGATTGGAGTATATCCTTGAGTAATTTTTTCAGAATGAGTACGAGGGTTATAAACTCTGACATCTCATATGTCCAAAAAGTTTGCCTTTATATTTGCTAACAGTTTGACTGATTATCAAATTCTAAGTTCATGTTCAGAACCTTGAAGATACTGCCTCACTGTGTTATAGAATCTGTTGCTGCCAATGAGAAATTCTGGTATCAGTCTGAGTCTTATTTCTTTGAGGTCACTTGGCTTTTTCTTCTAGGAAACTCTTATTTATCCTTTGAATGATGAAACTGCTCTATCATGTCTCTAGGTATGAGTGTTTCTTCTGTTTAATCCTGTAGATTCTCACTAGGCTTTTCCATTAAAGTCTTATCTTTCTTCAGCTTGGCAAATTTTTCTTCTATTATATTTTGGTTTTTTTTTTCCCCTTTAATGTCTCACTTGTCTCCTTCTTGAATGCCTTTTTGATAGACATTGGATTCCCTATCTGTATCTTCCAGGTCTTTGAGATTACCTATATTTTTCTATCTTTGTTTTCTTTTTGCACTACATTTGAATATTGTTTCATTTCAGGACACCTCCTATTAGATCTTCAGTCCCGTCCATTTTATTAATAAGTCTGTCCTTACGTTTTTAATTTCAGTTTTGGTAACCATATTTTTAATCTCTAAGAATTTGTTGTTTGTGTTCTACTTTTTCCTAAAACTCTAGTTTTACATCCCATAATACGTAGAAAGAACTCACTCTCACCCGTAGCTGATTAGGAGTACACTCAGCGTAGTATGTGCTGGGGCAAACATTGTGTTACTGTCCGTCTCAGGTCTCCCTGGTATGCAGAAATTATCACCTCTACGAGTATCCCTTACTCTCTTTTTCTCTACCCCTCCGCACCACCCCTAAGTTCCAATTTCATTTTACTATCACTCTTTGTAGTGGAACCAATGAACCTCCATTTCATGTTCTTGTCACTCAGATTTGCGTTGTCAATCCTACTTAGTATTCCTGTATTTAGAGTGAGGTGAGAAAAATAAAGGCTGTGAAGGGGGAAGGATGCCATTTAACTACACTCCTTGTTCATTACAATTTTCTCCTGTTTATGGATGCAACAACCTGTTGTAGATCTCTCCAAGGATGGAGAGGAGAATAAGTACTCTTTTATTCCCAGAATGATCTCTATTTTATGTTTTTCATGGCTCATTAATTCTGTTTATCCTGTGTCCTCTCTCTCGCTCTTGGTTTTTCTCAAACCTTGGTGGTCCATGGTGGTCTGTTTGCACTGTTCACTTTTATTAGTTAGAGTCAAGGTTGGCACAGGCAGTTGGTCAGTGATTTCACTGTGGTTGTGGGAATCTGTTTCCTTGCCAGGCCTCTCCCTCTGCTGGGCAAGCTGATCTGGTTCTGGGTCAGTGGGTGGAGCATTTCCTCTGGATGGCAAACCTCCAGGCTGATGGGTGGGAGTAAGCAGGGAGATGGGCTGGAACAATGTCAAGTTAGAGAAGACTTCCTCTGTGCGTGGTCCTGATCAGACCTGCCTTCTTGATTTATTTTTTCTTCTTTCTGTCTATACTTGAGATCTAGAGTTTCTTAGTCTCTCTTTGGCATCAAAACCCCTGGCAAGAGCCTTCTTCATGAAGATCACTCACATTTTTAGCAAGTAGAGCTCAGGCTTTGGGTGGAAGCTTAAAGGTCCAGGTTTACTGGGTGAGAGGGGGGAAGGACATGGTTCTGCAAGCTGATCTGAATGCAGTTCTTTAATGAACTACCCTGATAATAGCTCCAGGGTGCTTTGCATTTGTGAGTTTCTGGCTTCTAGGAAGAACCCAGTTACCTCTGATGTGTTGTGTTTTGGTTTCCTCTGCTCTAACTTCTGCTCCAGTTTGTCCCATCTTGTTCCCACCTCGGGAGAAAGGAGAGGCACTTGGGTGTGCTCCATTCCTTTCTCTGAACCAGAAGTCCCTCTGATTTATTTTAAATAAGAGTTTGTATTTTTATAGACTCACAAACTTTATTATTGTAAATTATTAGTGTTTGGATCCAGAGTCAAACCTTTCTAAACCTGTAATCAAAAATCAGCCTTTATTTTCATGTGAAAGCAAGGAATAGACCAAAATAACATTCTGTATTCCAAAATGCTTGGAAATGTTTTTCTAAATCAGCCATCCAGATGAACAGCAGGCACAAGCCCCTGCAAAGGAGTGTGCATATGTGCGCATGCGTGCGTACACACACATAGACACATACACACACAGCCTTTCTCTATGTCTCCTCTCATCTAACTATTCCAGCAGAGCAGGCTGCCTAGTGGTGGGTGGTGGCAGAAATTTCACCATTTGTGGTGCCAGTGGCTGTGGTAAGAATCTGTGCAGGAGCCAACCATGTCAACAATAGGAGTAAAATATTGAGTCAGCAGGAAATGGCTTTCCCTCCCACTTACCTCTTCTCTTGCAGCAGACAACTCCCTCAAGCGGCAGTGGTGGCAGCTTCAGTTGACTTGCGTAACCTTTGTCCACTGTGAGCCACAAACGCCTTACACATTTTCTCATTTCAGGACCCTGGAACTCAATGAAACGAAACTAAACTCGTTGTCTCTTTGCACTCCCTGATCCTATTCTATGCTTCTTTGTTGGTGACATGTTTCTTCCCCACTTGACTTTTCTTTTGAAACATACCTAATTTTGTTTCCCCTAATTTTAAATTAATTTATTCATCGTCATCCCTATGGGTCTCCTCCTTTCCAGTGATGCTGCTGTTGTGCAATCCCTATAGCCCTGGACTCTTGCACTAGTCTCTTTGCTGGTTTTCTGCCTTCTAATTGCTTCTTCTTCCCATAATGTCTACCTGTGCCTCTAGAGAGGCCCTTCCAATGCATGGCTCTGATGATGACTAGATGCGACTCTTTTCAAAGCTAGACTCCCCATTTGTTTCCCTCTCTGTCCTCTACACACTCACAGCAATACTCAGCATTCAGTAAATAGGTTAATGAAGGCTAATGATACAGAGCTGTTACTACACTGTCAATCTTCTCATTTCCCAAGAACTTACTATGCTTCTAGCACCAGCCTTACAGGCTCCTGGTCTTCTTCCCTCCTCCACTATGTTAGAAGCAGGTGCTGAGAAGGTCATTGTGTAAGTTTCCATAACTTTCCAAGTGCTTTTGGAAACAAAACACAATTTCATAGGAAGGCCAATGAGGTCATCTTGTTGGTAGGAAGTGAAGCTTTGCGTACTATAAATCCTCAGTGAATGTTTCCTGAACTGGAAAAACCCAGCTCCCTGGCTTTCTTGATTCACAAATGGCTCATAGACCCTTCCTGTTCCCATAATTCCCTTTACCTCATGTCAGATACCTAGCAAGGTTGGTTGGTTGGTTGGTTTCAATTTTCATCACTGATTTAAAGCAGAAGTTGGCAAACCTTTTCTATTAAGAGCCAGATAGTAAGTATTTTAGGCTTCGTGGGCCATTCAATCTCTTTCATACCTGCTCAACTCTGCCATAGACGGGAAAGCAGCTATAGAGGCTATGTAAATGAATGGGCAGGGCTGTATTCAAATGAAACTTGGTTGAAAAAATGAGGGGATCAGCCTGGGCTGTAGCTTTCTGACCCCTGATTTGAAGCCAAGACAAAATGTGCTATGCTTAATGGATGCTACCATGTTTGACTCTGTGTTCTCTACGTTTTTCTAAAACTCACTTGGCAGGAAATGACTAAATTGATGACACATCCATCTAATTTAATCATTGAGATAAAAGTGGCTAACACTTATTGAGTATTTGCTATGTGTCAGACACTTTGCTAAGCACTTTATGTGCTATCTATTATTTATAAAACTAGTACTGTCATTATCTCCATTTAAGCTGAGGGAACTGAGTCACAGAGAGCTTGAATAGCCTGCCAGAGGTCACATGTCATCCATATATTGATACAGGTGGTCTGATTATAGGATCCATGAACATCTGTACAGATAATCGTGATACTGAATTGAGAGGGGAAAGCATGGGATTTACAATCAGAAATCTGAGACATCCCAACTCCGTTCCATGGCAAACTTGCATTAACACTAAGCCTCAGTTTTCCCACCAATAAAAGGGCAATAATAATAGGACTGACCCTACCAACTTTAGAGATTGCTGTGAGGATAAAAGATTATATGAATGTGCTTTACAAACTGTAAACACTACACAATTGTTAGTTGTTAGTCTGTCATTTGGAGAAATCTTAGTCTTTTTTTAATGTGAAATAAAAATTTTTAAGAAAAGCAATGAAATTCTTGAAACTCTAAGATATTTGTAAGAGTATTGACACAGAAAGCCCTCTTCCCTATTTTTCTCCTTGATCTCTCTCTGCCCTAGAACACCAACCTTTTCTAGGTGTCCGTTGTTACTGCATCAAGGCCCATCTTTGCAGTGAAGGAAAGGTGTACCATTTATTCTTTTTCTCCTTTGCTCTGCTGAGCAAGACTAAAGTTTTTTCCTAGATCACTTAGGTTGGGTGGACATGGCATGGGTAGAGGACAGACCAAGATGCAAAGAAAGAGGCCAAAGGCCACATCAAGCATAGTTAGGTTTTTAGAGAGTTCAAATGTATGATCCTAATTTAACCAAGTCTTGTTAAAGATTGACTTGGCTGGCACAGTTTTGAGGCACCCCTCCCCAGTCTCTTCCATCCCCCAGCACAGCCTCTGGCCAAAAGTTAGCAGCTTACTCACAGGGGTTCAATGGTGCACATCTCCCCATCTGAAAGGAAACACAGCATAAAAGAGTGGAGACAACCTTGAACATTGCTCCTTTTTTCACCCAGGCAATTCCTTTACAATATTGTGTTTAGTAAAATCTCCCCTTTATTTTTTCCTTAGCTCTCAGCTCTCTTTTATTATGTTTTTAGATAATAAAAGTCTATATACAAAGAGATGATAAAAGCCTTTATCAGTTTGATATATTCAGATTCTCCAGAGAAATGAACCCATAGGGTCTGTCTGTCTATCTGTCTATCTATCTATCTATCTATCTATCTATCTATCTATCTATCTATCTATCATCTATCTATCTATCTACCTACCTACCTATCTATCAAGCAATACTTATTTTTATGGAATTGGCTCATGGCATTGCAACTCCAAAATCTGTAGGACCGGCCACCAGATTGGAAACTCAGGGAAGGTTTCTCTGTTGCAATCTTGAAGCAGAATTCCTTCTTAGGGAAACCTCAATCTTTTCTCTTAAGGCCTTCAACTGATTGGGCAAAGTCCATCCACATTATGGAGTATAGTTTGCTTTACTCAAAATCTACTGGTTGTAAATATTAGTCACATCTAAAAGATACGTTCACAGCGACATCTGGATTAGTGTTTGACCAAACAACTTGGCACCGTAGTCTAACCAAGTTGACACATAAAATTAGCCATCACACTTGGTATTGATAACTTGGTATTGATGACCAGGTTATCATTATAGCCTATCTACGAACCCAAGGTAGAGAGAAATGCTGGTCATTCTGAACAGTGTCCTGTGGAATGCAGAGGTCAAGGAGCCTCTTCTTTTTTTTTTTTTGCTTTACCAACAGAAATTTATTGTCTCACAGTACTGGAGGCTAGAAGTCTGAAATAAAGGTGCAGCAGGGCTGGTTCTTCTCAGGGCTATGAGTGAGAATCTGTTCCAGGCCTCTTTTCTAGCTTCTGGTGGCCTCAGGCATTCCTTGGCTTGTAGCTGGTGTTCTCCCTGTGTCTTCATCATCTTCCCTCTGTGCGTATCTGTCTCTATGTTCAAATTTTTGCTTTCTCTCAGGACACAATCACATTAGATTAGGGCCCACTCTAATGACCTCATCTTAACTTGATCCTCTGCAAAGACCCTATTCCCCAAAAAGGTCACATTCACAGGTATTGGGGGTTAAGACTTCAACATCTTTTTGGGAGACACAGTTCAACCCATGACAAGAGCAATCCTGGTAGAAAAGTTCAAAAACTGTGAGAAAATCAAAAAGAGGGAGATATAGAAATCATTTGTATTAAGATAATCGTTTAAATAATGAACATGCATTAGATCTTCAAGATTGTGACAATTCAGACTTGTGAAGAATAGTTTGATGTAGTATTCTTTTTAATAAAAGGCATCTTTTCAACATCTCTACAGAGTGACCTTTCAGCTTCTGCTTGGGTATTTCTAGTGATAGGGAAGTCATTTCTTCTAACAACTAAAATTTAGTAAGTTTTTCTATATATTGAGGCAAAATATAGGTCCTCATAATTTTACTCGTTGTCCCTAATCCTTTCCTTTAAAGCTATATAGAACAAGGCAAGGAGCCTCTTCTTAACTCAGAAGGCAGAGTGAAATGTTTGCAGGTTACTCTGCCTTACAGTTCACCCATGAGATTTTCCCAGAGTTTGGCTTCAGGCACATAATATTGCAGTGATTAATTTCAAGTAACATTGTTTGCAAAGGACGGAGATGATGATGGTATCTATTATTTTTACCAGCCCAAGAATTGTAAAGGGTTCTTTCCTTTTGTTTTTAAGATTTGATTTTTTTATGCTCAATAAAACAAGCATCATAAAAAATTGGAAAGAACAAGGAAAAAGAGGGTAAGAGGAAAGTGTGATTGCCTGTCATTTGATAGCATCACAGCTTTGTTTGTACCTAAGGCTCAGAGATTTTGTTCTGCTTATGTGAGATTTTGGCCTAGTTTAATTACTGTCTTTATTAATTGAAAGTCCATCAACCAGTTACATTTTAGTGGAGAAAGGAAGTTTAACACAACACTAAGCCAGCTACTTTAACTTAAAATGTTCACAGTTACTTGATTTAATCAATTGCTAATTTTTGCGCTATACCTACAGAACCTTTTCTTTTTTTCCCTATCTGAACCCTCACTTTTTTTTTTCTGCTGAGGAAGATTTGCCCTGAACTAACATCTGTTGCCAATCTTCCTCTTTTTGCCTGAGAAAATTCTTCCTGATTTAACATCCATGCCAATCTTCCTCCACTTTGTATGTGGGAGGCCACCACAGCATGGCTGCCCACAAGTGGGGTAGGTCCGCATCCAGGAACAAAACCCTGACCGCCGAAGTGGAGCATGCTGAACCCAACACTAGACCACAGGGCCAGCCCCTCAGAATCCTTACTTTTAATTACTGTGAAGTTGGAGGATCACACTCTGATTGAGTTCAACCATGTGCTTGAAGAGTAAGAGAAGACAATGCTAACAAATGCTTTCATAATGATCCCAGAATAATAAACTGGTAACAGTATATCCAACAGGAATTTATCCAATCTTAGATTTTTTCTCTTTCTGTTCTCCATGCATTTGTAGTATGTCCATTTATGCCACAATATAACCTTCATGAATTCTGATAAAGCTCTTCTTAAATTCAAATTTATTTCTTGAAACATTCTAACACCATACGAATTTAAAAAGTTCTTTAGATTTTACAAGGCATGAAATTTATTCAAATAAGTTTACATGAATATTTTAATGTACATTTAGTAATGGTTGCAGTGAAGCTGGTCATAGTTGTGTCAGGTACTAAAGACAACATACATTAAATATCAATATTTTAGAGCTCTATGCTGAACTTTTCAATAAAGTCTGTTTATAAAAGGTATGATGGGGCAATTCCTTTCGGTAAAAGTAAGATAATATGCCACACTTCTTTGTACACAATTCAAGCTTTTATTAAGCTTTCAAAATATGGGCCCTTTCTAAGGTAAATAGACAATTTAGATGCAGTGTGAATAAGCACCAGGACTAAAAATAAACATAATCAAATATATCTCTGAGGAGAAGGACTAGGAGATTTTAACTTTCATTTTGTACCTTCTGCAACTGCTTGATTTTTTTATTTCTACATAGGTAATAACACTAACCATAATAACTCCAACGGTAATAGCTAAAGGTTTGTCTTTTCATATGTACAATTGAGCAGTTGTACAGTTAACTACACAGTTATAGTCACCATACTGTACATTAGATCTCCAGAATTTATTCATCTTGTAACTGGCAGGTTATATCCTTTGAGCAATATTTCCTCATTTCCCCCACTCCCCAGGCCCTGGTATTTTCTGTTTCTGAGTTCATCTTTTTTAGATCTCACATATAAGTGAGATCATACAGTATTTTTCTTTCTCCGTCTGATTTATATCACTTAACGTAGTGCCTTCAATGTCTATCCATGTTGTTGCAAATGTCAGGATTTTCTTCTTCTTATTGTGTGTATATATTCCTATGTATATACGTACACACACATATATATGAAAATACAGACATACATATATATGTACATACACGTAAATATTGTCTTTAATCTATTTTGAGTTAGTTTTTGTGAGTGGTGTAAAGTAGATGTCCAATTTCATTCTTCTTCCTGTGGATATCCAGTTTTCCCAGAAACATTAACTGAAGAGCCTGTCCTTTCTCCATTGAGTATTCTTGGCTCTCTTGTCAAATATTAGTTGACCATATAAGCATGGGTTTATTTCTGGGCTCTCAATTTTGTTCCATTGGTCTATGTGTCTGTTTTTATGCTGGTAGCATACTGTTTTGATTACTATATATTTGTAATATAGTTTGAAATCAGGAAGTGTGATGCCTTCAGCTTTGTTCTTCTGTCTCAGGATTATGTGGGGTCTTTTTTGGTTCCATATGAATTTTAGGATTGTTTTTTCTATTTCTGTAAAAAAGTGCCATTGGAATCTTGATAGAGATTGAATTGAATCTATTGATGCCTTTGGGTAGTATGGTCATTTTAACAATATTAAGTCTTCCAGTCCATGAACATGGGATATCTTTCCACTTGTTTGTATCTTCTTCATTTTCTTTCATCACTGTCTTATAGTTTTCAGTGTAGACATCTTTCACCTTTTTGACTAAATTTATTCCTAGGTATTTTATTGCTTTTAAGGCACTTATAAATGTGATTGTTTTCTTTCTTTTTTAGATAGTTTGTTGTTAGTGTATGGAAATGCAACTGAATTTTTTTATGTTGACAATATATCCTGCAACTTTACTGAATTTTTTAATTAGTTCTAACAGTTTTGTATAAGATCATGTCATCTGTAAGCCAAAACAAATTTACTCCTTCTTTTCTGATTTGGATGCTTTTGATTATTTTTCTTGCCTGATTACTCTGCCTAGGACTTCCAGTGTAATGTTGAGTAAGAGTGATGAGAATAGGCACCCTTGTTGTTCCTGATGTTAAAGTTTTTAAACTTTCACTGTTGAGTATGGTGTTAGCTGTAAACTTGTCATACATGGCCTTTGTTATGTTGAGGCACATTCCTTCTATAGCCATTTTGTTGAGAGTTTTTATCATGAAAGGTTGTTGAATTTTGTCAAATGCTTTTTAAGCATCTATGGAGATGATCATATGATTTTTACGTTTCATTCTATTAATGTGGTGTGTCACACTTACTGATTTGTGTGTATGGTGAACCATCCTTGCATCCCAGGGATAAATCCCACTTGCTGTTGAATTCAGTTTGCTAGTGTTTTGTTGAAAATGTTTGCATCTATACCATTGGGGATATTGACTTGTGGTTTGATTTTCTTGTAATGTCCTTATTTGGCTTTAGTATCAGGATAATGCTGGCCTTTTAAAATGAGTTTGGGAGTGTTCTCTCCTCTTTAATTTTTTGGAATAATTTGAGAAAGATTGGCATTAATTCATCTTTAAATGTTTGGTAGGATTGACCCGTGAAGCCATCTGGTTTCTTGGGAGGTTTTTGATTACTGATTCAATTTCCTTACTGTTTATTGGTACCGATGAGGTCTTTTTGGTTTTACAAGTCCTGCTTATCTGGAAAGTATAGTGAAGTATCTCGTGAGAATAGTACTTCTTGTGATGTTTCCTTGTGTCCCTATTTGGGTTTATTGAGAAATATCGTAAGAGTAATAACTGTCTTACATTTATTTTTTATTTGCTATTCAGACAAACACAACATATAGAGCTAATAAAATTCAAAAAGTAAAATTTTAGCCATTGATAGAAATTAAATTATCTTTATATTAACCATCCTCACCTAATATCTTAAATATTTAACCCTTTATGCAGTGCTTTCTTCTTTATTTGAATTCTCCTTTAACAGTATAAAGTTTTGATAATTCTTTTTCCTTTAGCACTCACAGAAACTCCAAAATTTTTATATGTATCTATGTATAAAATTTATGTAACTTTATAAATATAGAGTTAAAATTAAATCTCCCATTGAAAACAATAAGAGAATTTTCAATGGAGTCTTTTTGAAGTCTTTTTTTGTTTTTATAAAGATTGGCACCTGAGCTAACAACTGTTGCCAATCTTAGTTTCTTTTAATTGCTTTTTCTCCCCAAATCCCCCCAGTACATAGTTGTATATTTTCAGCTGTGGGTCCTTCTAGTTGTGGCACGTGGGATGCCACCTCAACATGGCCTGATGAGCGGGGCCATGTCTGCGCCCAAGATCCAAACCAGCAAAACCCTGGGCCACCAAAGTGGAGTGCATGAACTTAACCACTCGGCAACAGGGCCGGCCCCATGAAATCTTTAAGAATTTATTTAGAGACTTCCTTTGCTGGCAGTACGGTGACTGGATATCGTGGAAAACCCATTGAAAACAACTGTAAACACTGGATTACATGTTTAAAAAAATCTTTCAAAATGCATACTGAGCTGGCAAGAAAGTATAGACATTCTAGAGAACAAAAGGAAGTGAAGACAGGAATCCTGGGAAGTAAGAAAGCCTGAAGATATTTATGAAATTTGAGGGCCTTGAGTTTCCATTTGACCCACATAGTCCAGTAGGAGATTCCTACGTAAATCTGGGGCTCCAAAAACTACACCCTTGGTGTTACAATGAATGAGAAATCAACAGTCTTTGCAGAAAGGAGTAGTAACAAAGCTTGTCTGATACAATTTGGCTCTGCAGAGAGGAAGGGAAAATGTCTTCCTTGAGAAATGATAACCACAAGCTGGCCCTCATGTAAGCTTGCATCTAGGATTGAAGTTCTTGTGTAGTTCAAAACAACGACAGCCAGACTTTGTGCTTTCATGTGGACCCAGGTTGATAGTGACTACAAGGGTGCTGGAAAAAAGAAACAAATCCTTACCGGGGAATGGAATTTCAAATGGGGTCTCAAAAACATCCCACTAAAAAAGTTTCAAAGCATATATGCCTACAGTCGGAAATCACCAGGGGCTGGCCCAGTGGTGCACCGGTCAAGTTCACATGTTCCACTTCTCAGCTGCCTGGGGTTCTCCGGTTTGGATCCCGGGTGCAGACATGGCACCGCTTGGCAAAAGCCATGCTGTGGTAGGCGTCCCACGTGTAAAGTGGAGGAAGATGGGCATAGATGTTAGCTCAGGGCCAGTCTTCCTCAGCAAAAAGAGGAGGATTGCCAGTAGTTAGCTCAGGGCTAAGCTTCCTCAAAAAAAAAAAAAAGAAAGAAAGAAAGAAAGAAAGAAAGAAAAAAAGACATCAACAAACACACACCCCTTCCAGAAACAAACCACGATTAGCAAGCCAGCAGGAAAAAAAAAAAAAAAAAGAGACAATAGAATTAGACTCAGAGAATGACTTCAGATATTGGATATTTAGACTAATAATACCAAAGATGTATATTAAATATGTCTAAGAAGTAAAAGGGGATTGAAAATATTAGCAAGTAGTAAGAAGCTGTAAAAAATTACCAAGCAGATTTAAAAACAAAACCAAACAGAACTTCTGGAAATAATAATAGCAGTAACAATAATAATAATAAGTATAATAATTCTAGTGAAGAAAATCGTTAGATGAGTTAAACAGTAGAATGGATAATCAGAAAAGTTTAGTGAGCTGAAAAGTATATCCAGACAGTTAATCAAGAACGAAGTTAATCAAGTATGAACTTCGGTTTAAGAAATATGGAGAAGAGAGCATGAAGGTGTAGTAAGTTCTAACCAAAGTTAAAGAGGAGATAGTAGGGAGAATGGAAAAACACAACATTCAAAAAATATAATGGCTGAAAATTGTCCAGAAATGTTGAAAGACACCAATCCTCAGATTTAGAAGCCTACAATTTTCAAGCAGGAAAAGTAAAAAGAAATCCACCTTAGTGCTTGGTAGAACATCAAAGATGAAGAACTTGCTTAAATGTAGCCAGAGATAAAAGACAGATCATCTTCAGAGGAAGAGGCAGTGAGATGACTGATTTCTCAAGACCAACAGTGAAAGTGAGAAGCTGGTGGAATGACATTTTAAATATCCTGAGAGAATACAATTTTCAACTTAGAATTGTGTACATAGTAAAATCATCTGTCAAGAATGAGAGGGAGATAATGACATTATCAGACAAAAACAGAGTTTCCTGTAAGAAACAATCGCTAAAAGAAATTTTGGAAGATGTAATTTAAGCTTAAGAAGATTCCAGAAGGAATGTCTGATATGCAAGAAGAAGTCGTGAGTAAAATATTGAGAAAGATGGGAGTAAATAAAAATAAGCATTGACTAATCAAACAATGATAATGTCTTATTTGGAAGTTAAATAATTAAGTAGAACTAAAATGTGGGATGATACTAGTATCAACAGAGGGAGGTGATGAGACTTGAAGGGTTCTGTGAAACTTGCATCCCTGGTGTGTCTTTTGTGTCCAAATTTCCTCCTCTTATAAGGACACCAGTCACATTGGGTTAGTGCCCACTGTAATTTTAACTTAATTGCCACAGTAAAGACCTTTCCTCCAAATGCCGTCATGATCTGAGGTACTGGGGGTCAGGACCTCAACATATGTATGGGGGGGTCACAATTCAGCTCATAACTGTTATAAATGCAACTTTCATAGTAAAATTCTGTCTTCTGGAACAGGTAGAAACCAAAGTTATTTTGGAGATTGAACTTGGTTATTTAACCCAAGAATATTTTAGGAGAAAATTGATGTTAAATATACCAGGTTTTCTCCTTTATGATTTTATTAATGAAATAAATAACTTGATGTTTAAAAAACTCAATAAAATAAACAATAGGCTCGTAATCATAACTCAGTTTACTGCTCCTTACTTTAATGTTATAAAACTATCATTTCTATAAAAATAGAATCATTAAAAAAGCCCATATTTTAATTTGCTTTCAAGAATATACGGTGACTCAAATTAGGAAAGCAGAGTGTGGAACCTACTTATGAATAGATAAGAATGATTGACAATGAAAAATTATTTACATGTAGTCTTTGAAAATAATATGTTTCAACCAGGATAAGTATTTCTCCTCTTCAGTATTGTTTGCAATATTGCTTTTCTTGATTAATCTGTTTTTTTTCCCCTAGATACTGGAACATAAATCTCAGACACATTTGCCTTCTAAATACCAAATTATACATGGAATTAAAATTTAATGATCTTTTAGTGTTGTAATCTCAACAGGCATAATCTTTGTTTACTCTTGATTTTTTAATAAGAATTTTTTTGTGTTATAGAGTGGATCATATAAGAATTTTAAAAATAATCAGAAGGACAGATTTCCCAAATTGGATAATGCTATTGCCTAGTTAATTACACATATTTTTTTTTATGACAGCCATTTTATTCGATATTTGCTTGCCTTAAATTGAAAGATTCGAGCAATGCACTTTTAGTTGTCACATTTTGTAAAGGATTCTTTCTTGGTTGGTAAGTGATGGGTTTTCTTGGACCACATTGCTTGCTAATTTTACTAGACAAGAAGATAAATTCAAATGGTCAGCTACATTCCAATTTGTATTCTTCCTCTAAAGTCTTCCCCTTTTGCATTCTTGGCTTTTGACACTCCTACACACCAATTAAAGCACTTGTGAGGGCGTTCAAAAGAAATTGTTGCAATTAATTTCCTGGTCTCTTCTCTCTTTGATGTGTCACTATAATGCTTTGAATAATTTTCAGAGTCTGGCATTTGTTCAAGGACAATTTCTTGACTTTGAGGAGAGGAGAAGCAATGAAGGAAAGAATATATATTTTTTCTTAAAGAAGAGGCAAAAACTATTTTTGTCTAAATAGTCTAAAACCTTTTTCTAGATAGGTGACAAAAATAGATAACTAATTGGCACAATTAACTACTAGTGAGATCTTTTCTCTTTGGGGTAGCCATTAAGGACAGAATTAGACCATCAGTCTGTAGCTTCCAACGTGTCCAGGTTATCTTGCTCAAAAGAAATTCCAATAGATGAGCTTTGCAAACTGGAACCATCTGAAGTTTTTAAATGGCTACAGGTGTCTTAGTAGGAGCTAATTTTATTTCCTAATGAATTACAAAGAATGACCAGACCATGAACTCTAGGGAGATGCTTCGTCTCTCGTGTCCTGCACAGGATGTTCTGAGCAGTTTCTATTTGTAGTTGTTCAGTGATTCTAGTCTTATTCACTCTATACTTACATTTTAAGCTTTAGAAGTATTTTATCTTGTCTTGTTTCTTTACAGACTTATTTTTTCCCATATTGCCATTCCTAAAAATATGACTAATTTCCAGGAGTGGGTAAGAAGGGAAAGAAATGATGAAACTGATGAGCCAGAGGAGTTTCTTATTCACTTTTTAATAGCCAGCACCAAGCTGGTGAGCACACCTAGCAGGCATTTGGCTGTTTTTATGGAATTCACTTGAATTTATTGTTAGAGGAAATGACAATAAAGAAAAGAATATTACAGAAACTTTCAACCCAAGGGAAATATCAAGACTAAAGTCTCTATATTCCCCTTCTTCTTTTGGATCCTGAGTCTTTTCCTTGTAAAACAAATCCATGTTAAAACATAAGACATTTCTTAGTGATAGATCAAGGCCAATGGAATGGACTTGAAAAATGTGTGCAGAAAGTCTATTAAAAAGTCTGCTGTGAAATCAAAACCTAAGAATATCAGATTATTCCAGCTGTTCACCCCAAGTTATTGCTGCTCTAACTCGAGCAGTTCCAATTATATTGAATGTTAATACGATCTTTTCATATCCCTTCTTCCATTGGTAGACATTCTTCTTTGCCCCACCTGCTTTCGCAGCAGCCTGTCTGTCATTATGCTACACTCTTCGTATCCATAATGAACACATTTTCTTCAAAAAGTGTCATACATCTTAGGTCAAGTGTAAACACCAAAACTAAAGAGTGCAGTGTTTCCAGACAAGTCAGATGTGTTTTCGTCCTCTATATGCTGTTTAACTCGAGTTTAACATTATGTAGATTTCTTTTCATGTTACAAGTATATTTACATAGATAATCTCATTTCATTCATTCACTCCGTGTTTAATTCATTCAATAGAAATTCATTGGCTACCAACTATGTCCAAGTTGATCTTATGAAGACATAAGTATGATTAAGGCAGGGTCTTGAAGAAGCTGCCCTGGAGAAGCTCACGGTCTAATGGGAAGGCTGACACGTAGACACCAGGGAAAAAGAGGGTGTTGGAGCCAGGACTAGGAAGCCATGGACACCTGGTTCATGGACACCTGGTTCAAATCCCAAACTTTAGCTGTGCTCCTGGGCATGTTCCATGACTTTCCTTTAGGTGCCTCTGTTTCCTTACTGGTAAAACAAGTTTAACATAGAAAATGCTTATCTTAGTGAGTAGCATTGAGAGAGTGTTCACAGAACATCTAGAACAATGTCTGTCCAGTAAAAATATAACTCAGGCCACATATGTAACTTAAAATTTTCTAGTAGCCACATTGAAAAAGTAAAAAGAAACAGATGAATTAATCTTAATGATATATTGTATTTAATCTCATATATTCAAAATATTAGCATTTCAACACGAAATCAACATAAAATATTATTAATCAGATATTTTGCATTCTTTGTTTTTTGCTAAGTCATTGACATCTGGTTTGTGTTTTACACTTACAGGATCTCAATTTGGATGTTGAGTTTTCACTGACTTTTTTGACCTGTATTTATTTATTATTTTATTATTAATATTTTTTTTGAAGAAGATTAGCCCTAAGCTAACATCTGCCACCAATCCTCCTCTTTTTTGCTGAGGAAGACTAGCCCTGAACCAACATCCATGCCCATCTTCCTCTACTTTGTATGTGGGATGCCTGCCACAACATGGCTTGCCAAGATGTGTGTAGGTCCACATCTGGGATCCGAACCAGCAAACCCCGGGCCACCGAAGCAGAACGTGCGAACTTAAGGGCTGTGCCACTGGGCCGGCCCTGTGATCTGTATTTAGATTTCATAAGTTTTAGGATTGAAAAAGTAGATTCACGTACCCAAGTTGTTCTAAGATTACTTAAATGTGTTTTGATAACTGAATTGAGTATCCATTTTTAAATTTAAGCTAATTAAAATTAAATAAAATTTAAAATTATGTTCATTAGTTATATTAACCACATTTTAAGTTCTCAATAGTCCTAGGTGGCTAGTGGCTATCATATTGGATAGGCAGCTGTAGAATGTCAACTCAGTATGATAAATGCTATAATAGAGGCATGAGCAGTGAGCTCTGGGGAGTTAAGAAAGGAATCAGTGAAGTGGATCTTGGAAAACCAGTAGGAATTTACCAAGTAGAGGGGAGAAGGGGGAACACTCCAAATCAATCTCTTGACAGCATGTGAAGTAGCAACAGTAGACTCATTTAATTATTTGGCAATAACTTCTTGAGCAGGCATCATGTGGGAGGCATGGACTAGGTGATGGGGCTTCAATTATATAGACCTAGTTTAAGTTTCTTAGAATCTAACTGTCATTTGGGGGCCCACTTTTCAGAGAGGTGGATACTGGTGTGATCTTGGGTGTGCCAAAATGCTGTTGCTTGTGAAGCTCAGATGTCTAGCTTGTCTTCTTCAAGATTTCCTTGTGAATAAGACTTTTTTGAGTTGTAAGAAAATTTACTTGGCTTATTCATTTCCCATGAAAGAAAGATTTTTTTTTATTGTTGTTGTTTTTTTTTGTTACTGCCTGTGATTGGCAAAGACAACATGGCCCATACTGAAGGTTTCCTATGGCATCTGGGATCTACTAGTCATTTGCTTATTGGCATTTCAACTGTCAAGCAGGATTGGGTGAAATTCCATTCCTGCCTTTGGCTCTTTTACTTGAATATTGAATACCTGGGGCAATGGTGGGAGTGATTGCTATATTGTCACCTATCTGGGATGTTAGACCTGTCCCTGAGACAAATAGATAATGATTTACATTTAGATGACTCATTTCAGCTGCTAGCTGAGACCCTCGGAGAACCCTCAGCACGTTGTTTATTTTGCAATCCTGGATCCCTCGTAAGGATCAAGTAGACTCCCAAATTGCAGATTTCTGTTCAGTTGACTCTGTGTAGATTGTGCCTTTTGCTTTGTTTTCACCAACTCTCCCTGAAGATTAGACACAAAACAAACAAACAAACCAAAAAATAAAATGAAACAAAGAAAAACGTAGACAAGAATAGCCTGGCACATCTAGAAAGATTCTCAAGACTATTGTCTACAAGATAATTGTCTGCTCTTTAAAATATTCAGTGAAGTAGACTTTTACTGCTGTCCTCGATTGTGTTTTCTAGTATCTCATAATCCTTCTAGTTATAGGAAGCTTTTCCTAAAATCTAATCTGTCTCTTTTCTCATTGGATGTCTTTAGTAAGGCTGCTTCCCATCGGTAATAAAATTCTTTTATCTTCTGAGAAACACGAGTTAAGGTGAAATCAGAGACTTTTAATAGAAAGCTAGCAAGTCCATTCAAATCTAACTGTGAGAAAATAGCATGTCTAAGCAGGATTCAATTTGAGAACCAAAACACTAGAAATAAGCTTGGTAATCAATTTTGGCACTTGAAGCTAGGCTAAAATCAATGGTCATAGTACCTATATTGCAAAGGCAGAATTTTTTACACAAAGTAATTTTTACCTCTGTTATTGTACCCTAGCTGTGCTCAGTAGACAGTCTGTCTCCAGTACCAGCAAGTGGGTATTAAATGAAAAATTGTTGAGTCCCTTCCTGTCACCCTCTCTTCAATCTCTTCATTGATGGAAACTATTTTTGACCAGTTCTTCTGGTAGCCATAGCTGTTTTTTAAATGATTTGCCCGTGTCTCTCGTTCTTGGTTTATCAACGTCAAGCAGAATGTCTTGACTTGCTGTTGTGAAAGATGAGGAGCATAGATCACCTGCTCTATCCCTCTCCGTTCCCCTTTCTCCACCTTTCAATTTTTGTTTCATGTGCAGGTGGGTGTGCCTGTGCTTGTGCATGTGTGTGTGCGTGTGTGAACATGCTTGGGTCCATTTTGTCTGGCAGGCTTTAGTTCAGGAAGAAGACAGGTCAGAGTAGCTGCCTCCCTCATCTCTCCTGCAAGGAAGGATGCACACGCTGGAGCCTTGACTTTTTCCAGGCCAATCACTTACGTTTCCTCAGAGATTGTTTCTCATCCTTCAGCCTGAGTACCAATGGGCTTTGTTGTGAGCAATGGCTCTCACACTCACATCTTCGCTGTGCTCCATCTCATCAGTCATCTCTCTTTCATGAATTCACCAAAGTCTTTGGTTGGTTCATGTCATATCCCTCCAGTTGATAACATTTTTAAGAATTTGTCCTCTTTGTATATTGTTATTATTTTTAACAGGCTCTTGGATTGTTAGTATTAATTACAAAAAGTAAACCACAGTCTATCTTTTAAGCATCTATTGCTTTGTTACTTGGGTACCTCATCAATATGTACAATTCCTTCCCCAAATAAGATAAAGAGTACAAATAAGTAATTATCACCTTTGCCTGTTGTTTGGGTTTAATTGTGGGGTCAATGGAATTAAAAGCTTAAACTTAAGATAGTTTTGAAGAATAGGTTTGCATTTTACATGTTTCCAAGGAATCAATGTTTTTTCCTTCCTTCTTTCCTTCCTTCCTTCCTTCCATCCTTCCTTTCTCTCTCTCTCCCATTCTTTCTTCCTTTTTTCATTTTATTTTCAGAACAATCAAGTCAGGTACATTGATCAGGAATTTTATCAATACTTTTTACAAAATGAGGGCGTAGATGATAAAGGCACCTTTTTAAAGATTACATAGCGACTCACTTGGTGAATGCTGCCTCTATAAAGATAATATCGTATCTTTTCCTGAATATCCTAATGGATCTCCTAGATGGATTTTCAACTCCAGAAAAATTCATAAGATGAGATTCCTGAATTAGAATGCGTTCCTTAATTTAGTAAGTTGATGTAGGGAGAGTCATTCAGTCAACATGAATTAAGTAGGACTATTTTATTTGATTACTATTTTATCTAGACTTTGCCCTCCTAACGCCCTTAAAAATAAAGTTTAAGACCTGTAAGAAGACCTATCATGAGCAGTATATTATCTTTATCAATTATATTATTGTCTAATTGATAAAAATATTTAAAAGACGTTAATCAAAAACAAGATGATCTAGTTCAAGTTTAATAAATACTTTCACGAATATAGCCTTTGCAGTTTTCATTACTATTATTTTCTTTGCTGTTTTTCAGCAGAATTAATTAGAAAAAATATAATAGTAGTGCTCACATTATGGCATTTATAGTTCCCTCTACCATGAAAAATAATTAACTTCTGAAGTATTGTAAAATCATCATATTTAAAACTATTACAAGTTTAAATAGTTTAAAACTATTACAAGTTTGTGCAGGGCAGTGAAAAAAATCTAGTGATAAAAAGAATTAGACTTGGTTATCAACATTTTTCTGAGATTAATGTAGTCCCTAAAATACGTATAGACCAGCTAAGGGTCTATATAGCTAAAATTATTGAATCCTATTACTTTCTACCTAGATTGAGTAATATATTATGACATTGTTCTCAGATCACTGGGATTTCATGGCAATTAGGTAAAAGGATTATTCTGTGCATATTCCCAATATATATATTAATTTCAATGTACTTTTATATTACTGTATGACATTGACACTTAGAAATTGTATTGTCTCTATTAGAATAATTGTTTTCCACGTGTGTGTGTGTTAAGGATGAGGATGGATGCACATCTATTCTGTGTTGGCATATTTGTATGTGTAGCATTGCAAACTTTTTCTCCACCAATTTGTGTTTCTTTCCGTGTATAGAAATATGTCATTTACCATATAGGTGTCCAGCCTTTGGAGATGACTACCTTTCATGAGTCTCAGTGGAGTGTTACATGAATGGTTAATTAGTAATGTTAATAAGTGTAAATAAAAATAAGTAATATTAACACATAATGTAAGTAAATGTAAATTTACTGCACTTAGCTTAAACATCTTCCAAAATGTAGTAAAAGTTAAATTATGATTACCTATTACTAATGCAGTATTTTTTGCTTATTTAATTTTTGTTAAGTGCTATCCCACTTGTGCTATGAATGTGATGTGTTGTATATATAGAGAGAGAAACACATATGACTGTTAGAAAAGGTAATATTAGCTGCTCTTACAAAACTCACAAATTTGAGTGGTTTAACACAATAACAATTTATTCCTGGATCACAAAATAGTCCCTTGCCGGTGTTCTTCATTGAGAGGCTGTACTCTACTTGGTGATTCAGGAAACAATCTTCTTCCTTCTTTGGTGGTGTCATTCTCTAGAGCTTTGAAGTCCTCTGCGTCTAGCTTGTAGATGAGGAAAACATACAGTGGAGGACACATCTTTCTTGACTGCTTTGGACTGGACCTGACACATCTCTTCTGTTCACATCTCACTGGGAAGAACTAGTGACATGGTGGCCCATAGCCGCAACATGGTGGCTCTCAGCTGGGAGGCTGAGAAATCTAGCCCTTGGATAAGCAGCTCTTGCCAGTGGTAATTGTGCACTGTGGGAGGGGAATGGGAATTTTGGTGGATAGTGAGCCATCCATGTATAATATTGAAATGAGGCCCCTTTGACCTTGTCCTTGTAGTGGGCTGCAATACAAATAAATGAGTAATTATCATTAAAAGTCAGTCAGCAAATAGATAATCCTTCCATTCCATTTCTAATTCTGTGATTTAATTTTGCACGTATGCTACATATTATAGATATAAGCAGTTGAGAAGTTGTAATTTAATTTTGCACATATGCTACATATTATAGATATAAGCAGTTGAGAAGTTGTCTATAAACAGATATGTAAATTAGCATCTTACACTAGGGATGACCAAGAATAATTGTTAGTTGTCCAGTTCACACAGTACTACTAGGAGAAAACCTAGAAGCCATATCTTCTAAATCCAATTCCACATCTCTTTCAGTGCACTAAATTTTTGCCTAATATGGTCTCTTAGGAGAAAGATGTTTTAAAAGGAGAATGCTAAGCAAAAAGCCCATTTCATGTTAGCTCCATACTGCTAGTATGCAATTTCTTGAAATCAATGACTCCTGAATTTCTGTGATGACAGAGAAAATACTCATTGACTTCTGGGTGACTGAGATGTGAGCTTGAATCACAGCTTAGTGCAGCGTTTGTGTTTCTGAACTTTTTTATCTGTATATGAATTATTTTTTAGGAGGAAATATTCCTTCTGTAGAATTTGTGGTTGAGTTTCATTTTTATTTCTTAGAATCCAGGAGTTGGAAATTCAAGAATTCAACTCCAAAACATTTACTGGAAGAAACTTTTAATCCCACCGGCTAGATGCTGTGAGAGACAAAACAAGACGTAGTTTCTACCCTCAAAGGGCTCAGAATACAGTTTACAGTTAAGGGAAAGAAGACCCAGAAAGAGTATATGATTAGGAGAAAAACGAGTGGTAGAGAAATGTTGTGAGAATTTAGAGATAGGAAAGATAATCATGGATTACCTTGGAAAGAGGAAATTTCAGAGAAAGTGGGCCCTGAACTGCTTTTTGGAAGATTGATCAGATTTGTCTAGATGGCATGAGGGGTGAGGAGTAGATAGGAAAAGAACATTTGTGGTGGGCAAAAGTACCTCTTCCTCTTCATGCCTTATGACTCTGCCTTTCCCCTTACAATTATGCCACACTAAAATGCACGTACAGTAGTCCCTCCTTATCCACAGGGGATGCATTCCAAGACCCCAGTGGACGACTGAAATCACGGATAGTACTGAACCTTATATATACCACAATTTTTCCTATACTTACATACTTATGATAAAGTTTAATTTATAAATTAGGCACAGTAAGAGATTAACATTAACTTCTCTTTGGCATCTCTGAATTGCCAGCATCACTACTCTTGTGCTTTGGGCCATTATTAAGTAAAATAAGGATTGCTTGAACACAAGTGATACCTGGACAGTCAATTTGATAACCCCGATGGCTACTAAGTGACTAATGGGTGGGTAGCATCTACAGCCTGGATGCCCTGGACAAAGGGACCGTTTACAACCTAAGTGGATGGAGTAGGACAGTGTGAGATTTAATGACACTGCTCAGAATGGTGTGCAATTTAAGACTTATAAATTGTTTATTTCTGGAATTTTCCATTCACTGTTTTTGGACAGCAGTTGGCTGTGGGTAACTGAGACAACACAAGGCAAAATTATGGGTAAGGTGGGACTACTGCAGGGCCCCACACAAACCAGGTGCTGTATTCCCTCCAGGCTGCCCCATCATGCAGTTGCGCCTCTTTGGCTCCTTGTCCCACTCACCTTTTCCCTGCCACTCCATCTTATCCCATCCTTATACTCCTGGTTGACTTGTCCTTTAATCTTTTGATGCTGATATGAGCAGGCAATCACCTTATCCAGGGGACTTTCCCTAACACCAGGCTGAATCTTCTCCAGGCTTCCATAATGTGTCATGCACACTCCAATTACTGCGTCTACCATTTTGTTTAATAACTCTCTAGTCACCCCGACTACCCAGTGAGCTCTTTGATGGCCGAGAGTCTTATTCATTTTGTTTTCGTTATCCTTAATTTTTTTTTTGTTGTGGAAAAATATATGTAGCATATAATTTCCCATTTCAACCATTTTAAGTGTACAATATGACATTAAGTACATTCACATTGTTGTGCAACCATCACCACTATCCATTTCTAGAACTTTTCATCATCCCAAGAAAACTCTGTACCCATTAAATAATAAGTCCTTACTTTCCCCCTCACCCTACAGTCCCTGGTAACCTCTAACTTACTTTCTATGAATTTGACTATTCTAGGTACCTCATAAACAATGGAATCATACAATATTTATTCTTTTGTGCCTGGCTTATTCCACTTGGCATAATGATTTCAAGATTGATCCATGTTGTCTTATTCATTTTTATATCCCTATATAGTTCATAGTGCCCAGCACATGGCCAGTCACAAATGTCTTTTGAATGAAAGCATAAGAGCAGAAAGAAATAGCATGTCATATTCTAGGGACACTAAAGAGGCTTTCCTGGGGACAGAGACACTCCAATGTCGATAGCGGAGCTTGGAAGAAGACTATGGGAGATGATGTTGACAAGGTGGGTGGGGCAAGAATGGGAAGGGGCAGTGATGGACCACTGAAAATTTTTGAGGAGGTAAATGTCTCAATTTTCCTAAGTGTGCTTATCCCTATTTTATGAATGATTGCTCTTGTGGCTTGTCTGAGGAACACTGTTTTAGTGACTTTCCTCAGTAGTAGCGAAGAGATGCAGATTGAGAAGGAATTCGAGCCTGAGGAAATGGGGAGTGCCAAGTGTTTTGTAAACAAATCTGATATACTATATATTATTTATTAGTATTTGTAAAACCCACACAGGAGCACACTGTATTGCACAGTTAAGCATACCTAGCTTGCTACTCTGTGATTTTTGCTTGCATTGCAAAATGTTGATATGAGGGAGAAGTGGAGTTTTACCCCACTCACACTTTTTAAAAATGAAATTATGAGGAGGAAAAGGAACTTTTTATGAGGTGAACAGTACTCCTTGATGTAAATGACAATGTATTTTTAGGTGATTAATTTATAAATAAGATAATCTGACTCTTCTACAATCTAAAGTTTTAAACACAGTTGTCCTGGGCAACTACTCACTCATAAATGAGAGAACTTTCTTGAATTCCACTGAGATAATAAAATCACACTCAATTGCCAAAGTGCCACTAACGTGTTATCCAGTGAAACACCCAACACCTTTGTGTTACAGCCAGCAAGGTAGGAACACGATGTGTTGCTCTAACATTATCTTGTCTTCTCTGAGTCAGACCCTGGCCCAGAGAGGGTGAACAGGACCTACCTGCTCCTTACAAGTCACAGCTTCCTAACTAAGTTGTACAAGTTAAGCCACGAAGGACACAAGCCAAGGAAAGGACCAGAGAACGAGGACGCATGACTTGCTCCTGAGTTCCTGGGACAGTTCCAGCTCCCAGCTCCTTGTTGGGAGCCTTGTTCTTTAGGTCTCTGCGTTGATCCCAGCTTCCTGCTCTATGATTCCTGATATGCGCGGCACTTAGAAATTTGCAACTTGCGTTGTTATCCAGTATCTCAACTGAACCGTTCAACACTGTGGCAGGAGACAGAGTGGCTGTTTTTATCCCCATTACACAGATAAGGAAATCGAATTTTAGAAAGGTTATGTGGTTTGCCCAAGGCCACACAGCCACTTAATGGAGAAGCTAGGATGTGTACTCATGCTCTACCTTAGACCACACCATCACTTAATTTGGTACTTAGTTTGTCTTTGTAGATGAAGTAATACTAGAAATTCTGCACTAGATTTCTCTCGATGTTTTACATTGCAAAATAATAATAACGATAATGGCAAATAACTTCTAGTACTAGATCTTTGCCAGGCATGATTCTAAATACTTTGTATGTAGTACTGTATTTACTCCTTCCAACAATCATATGAAGTAGTTATTATTATTATTAAAACCATTTTTACAAATGGAGAAACTGAGGCACAGAGATATTCAATAAGTTCCCCAAGGTCACAGAGGCAGCCTGATTAGTGGCAAAAGCCTTAGTGTGTTCAATTTGAATGAAGATGTTCTGTGTGATACGTACAGCTCACATGAAATACCTTTTTCTCTCTCTGTCTCTGTTCCCTCATCTATAAAAGAAATGCATGAACTATAGAACCCTAAGTCCCTTCCAGCCTGAAGATTAGATTCTTTCCTTCCCACATAACATGGAAGATGTTAATCTGGGCTCTTGGTAACTAGAACCATGGCATTCAAAAAAAAAAAAACAAAAAACACCTCTACTAAATTTGCTGGAAACTTTCCAAATATAATCTGGTCTTTCCTTTGAATTTCCTGATGAGCATGAGCAACTCCAGGCACACATATACTCAATAAAAACTTGTTGAATTAAGTTGCAAAATAGTCCTCCAAATAACTCTAAAACCAAACATAACGGTCCACTGATGTCTAACATGCTTCTCATACTGGTGACTCAGGACCTATGGGTGACAAACCCTTTCCCATTTGTTATTCTGTGACAGTAGGCAGAAAAAAAAATCTTTCATCAAAAGTGAGTCCAGGAAACTATGTCAAAGTAAGTAAAGAGGGTTTCTTGTTTCTTTCTCTTTTTGAAATTCAGTGTATTCGAACAGGATAGCAGGAAGCCTAATAAGTCACATTAAAAAAATCTTTATAACCAGCAGAGAGATGCTCATCAAGAAAGAGTGAGAAGGAGTGAGAGAGAGACTAGTTAAGCCTGCCTATTTTTGCATAGGGTGATTTCATTTGAGAATTTATCATTGGAAGAATAAATTTTCCTAGTTTCCAAGGCAGGTTTCTTATCTTGACTTAAAAATCAATCTTTATAAATAATATTTAAATAATGTCATTTTCCCAGAAGCAAAGAGGAAAACTTTATGCCTTTCATGTGGCCACACATACCTTCAGCATTTTACAAATGCCAGTGTGGAATCCTATTTAGAAAGACACATGAAGAGCAACAAGTGGGTGGGGCACACACTCAGCAGCTACAGTGAACTCTTGGATCACTGTTCTGTGCTCTGAAGTGGACTGTCTGTGTGGAAATCAACCCCTGATTTCACCACAGAAGTGGTGGACCTGGATCCCAAACTCCTGAATCCATAAAGCCTTTTGACTTCCCATTCTGGGAGAGCAAATGACTCTGGCTTTCTGGTCTGCCTAACTGCTCAACTTTCTTCCTTCCTCCATCCACCCATCCATCCATCCATACATCCATCTATCCATCATCCATCCATCCATCATCTATCAATCCATTATCCATCCATTCATCTATCTTCCCATCCATCGATTCATCCATCATCCATCCGTCCATTCATCCGTCCATCCATCCACCCACCCAAGATTTATTGAGTACTTATATGCTAGAAAGTACGCTGAAGATACAAAAGAGAATTGTACACAATTCTTCTAGGGGCATGAACTCATGGTTAAGAAAATTTTCATATGGGAAGTGATGCTTAAAGTAAAATTATGACTTAAAATGTACATTTAATATTTGTTGATGGTATTTTTGAGTTCAACATTGAAATTCTAAGTACATTATGTTCTTAATTTCTGTTTTCCAGTTGTACTTTTTTTGGCCAAACCTTCAAAAATTCAATTATCAGTATTACTGTTACTTTATTTCATTTATTTCACATGAATGGCAAAATTTTTAGGGGAAATTGAGTACCCTAGTGGCAAAAGTACTTTACACCAATCTGATTCTAGCACCTTGAATCATAGTGAGTACCCCTACTGCTAAGCTAACACTTAATGAGTGATTACCAGGTACAGGGCACTTTTCTAAGCACTTCATATCTGTTGGCTCATTTACTGGTTATGGTAACCCTATGGGGAAGGTACTTTTTAAATCTCTTTTTCAGATGAAGAAACTGAGGCATGGAGAAGGTAAGTAGCTTTCTCAGTTTCTCCACTATGAAATAGATGAGCCAAGGCTATATATTCCAGAGGTCACACTTAAATAGTCACAGCTACTTCACACTGAATATTATCTACCTCCACTGAAGTTTCCTTTGAGGAAAGACTTTGCCTATCAAGGGTATTATCTTTTCATAAACAGCTTATTTTATTAGTTTTGTAGTATGTATGGAACAATGTCATTTTTTGACACTTAAAGACAGGAACTTCACAATTGCCTGCTGTGGTTACCATAGTGGTTAACACAGAATCATATTCAAACTTCTCAGTGAGGGATTGAGACTTTCCCGAGTTTGACTACACTCCACCTGGGAAAATATTTCCTTCTCTCAACACACACCCTCTGGTTTAGCCAGTACAGCCAAACCCTGTTATCTAGATGTGTTATACTCATTCCCAGACACAAGTCTCTGCTTGTGTGATTTATATGTCGCTGCCTCTGCAGAAAATGCACCCCTCCTCTGCTCTGCTGTCTTCGTTTATGTCATTATGTTTTCATTTATGTCTTCATCATGTCCTGTGGGCTGCACCAAACCCCTCTGCCTTAGTACCCCTGTCCCTCACTGATTTTCCTCCCCTTGAAATCTCTTTAAGCTTGTAGATTGTGTCTCTGAATTGGATGCCAAGTCTTGTAGTGCCTTATTTTGATACCTATAACATAAGACCATGTTGTATAGCTCTTTATAATTTACTTTCTAGTAATAGAGAAATAAGCACATACCTAGAAGGTAAAATTAGAACTTTGGGGTCCATCTTAATATAATAAATAAATAAAAGTACGCTAATTTCAGTATCTAACACATTGCCTTGAATATAATAGATTTTCAATAAATCTTTGAGGGATGACATTTTTTCTTGTATTGATTTTCCTGCACAAATCCCTAAGTGTCACACTGAGTAAAGTACAGAGAAACTGATCTTTTGGGTCATTTCAAACAGGTAGGGAGCCATTCACTGTCTATTAAAGACAAAGGAGATTTGAGCAACAAGAAGGTCTCCAGCCCATCCAAAGGTGTTATTCTAATATTTGACCGCAGGAGGCAAAATGGGGCAATAAGAACCTGTCACAAACAGGTACTTTCTCTCCCTATGTAAATGCCCTTCCTAGTTCTGGCCAAAACAAAACAGCAAAATAAAACAAAAATACAATGTGAAGAGCATCTCACTGTTTATTGTTTTGCTTATTTTGCCCAAACCTAGTTGATAGGACTAGATTTTATCAGTGTTTTGGGGGAAATCAATATTGATATTTCTGAATTTTCTCGTAATATACTTATTTTTTCATCCATCCCATTAACACATAATTTACTAATCAACTACTAAATAAAAAGATCTGTGATGGACTATTCAAGAAATAGAAATTGAGACCTCAGATAACTGCAAATCCAAACCCTTGTGCTCAAGTTACATGATCTCTTTTTGTAGCAACTTAGGAAATTTAGAAGGCTTTTTACATTCTGATAAAAAACAAAAATGTTTTCACTCTCAGTCCCAGTGTTGCAAAATGAGACAGAAGACACAAAGTAGCCCAGAGGGTTAACATTCTAGCTGTAGGAACTTCAAATGGACAAGTATAACCCATTACAACTGTTAATACTGATGCATCGGGAGAAAAATACACCCTGAGCAGTAATGTGCAGAGTGGCTATGATTGCTGGAAGCTGATAGATCCAAGAACCCAAGTTATTTTTCAACAAACCATTGTTCCGCTTTCTGGCTCTTTCTTGATATTCGCTGTACTTTTAGCAGGACAAAAGTTATTTGAAATTTTTGTTAGAGTTCAAAATTTGTCATGTTCACTTCACTAAAACTTCATTGGATGAAGTAGCAGAAGAAAAAACAGAAATAAAAGGGAAGAGATGAGAAAGGGAATGGAAAAGCTTTAGGGGTGCCACCATGCTGAAAAGAATAGAAAACAAACCACTGAGAGCCAAGGGGAGGGAAAGGGCAGGTGTCTCTAAAATCTTCCAGAAGCGACGAGAGAATTTCCAGCCCTTCTTGTTACTTGTTAGTATTTTGTTATTAGGAAAACTATTTGTTTTCAGGTATATTTCTTTTAGATTTTCTGTGTAGTTAGGACTATTCTTTATCTCTTATCTTTACCTTTGTTATCTGTCTGAAGTGTTCCAATTTGGGAGAGACATTAAATGGTTAGGTAAAATTGATGTATAAACATATCATTTACATGTAGCTACAAAGATAATGAGGCCTAGCTTAGGAGACCATACCAATGGGACATTATAGTTGCCAATAAAACCAGCATTCATTTCTTTCTTTTTTTCTATTCTTTCTTAGCTCCTTGCAAACATTCACTCAGAATCTTTTTGGATGTCACTTTTGTGAAAAGCACAGTTCTGGGTTCTTTGGGGAAAGCAAAGATGAGTGGGCCTACATCCTCCTCTCTAGTAAGTACAGAATTAGGGATGACCCAGTAGGTCATGCATCGGAAGACTAGTGCCTTCTAGAAGTGAGAAAAGGTTGAGAAAAAGGATCAGAAACCTTTTTCAGCCGTCCAATTACATTTTTCGGAAAGCACGTCGTTAATTGTGCACAGTCTTGCAGATTCCATATAGAGACCATATCATTGGTCCACTTAACCAAATGTAGTCAGTTCTCATAGGATCTGTTTATGACTAGGATCTGTTTTCTTCTTGTCAGCTTACATTCTGAAGTTTAAGTATTTTTCACATTCTTATTCTGTCCAAAGCAGAATCCTTTCACAGCTGCATGCCTTTTAGATGGTTTGGCTTTGCTATCAATTTCTAGTCCTAAAATTTGACTTTCACTCGTGTCTAAGATGCTTTGTACAGAATCTAGAGAAGTTCTTCAAAGTGGGCTGGGTAGAAAGTTCTTACCTCATCCATTCTGACCACTTCTCACAGTAGTCGTATCAAAGTCAATGACCAAGTGGGTGTCCTGGTCCTCCCGGCCGGTCCTTGGCTGACCATTTATGTTCAGGCACCAGAGAAAACTTCACACTTCCTACAGGCCTTTATGAGAGATTTAAAGGATGAGAAGTGAGTGTTTTTGGGGTTTTACCTGTCTATTTCTTACATAACTTCTTAACAGATATTGCTTATCTCTTAAAAGTAAATAAAATGTGTTTTTTTGATATCTCAGTCATTTTATAATTCGTTAAATAATCTCTTTATTTTAAGACTTGCCATTTACTTTTAGTCTTCAAATCCTGATGAATTTGCACAGACACTCTTTAGTTAGAAGGATATTAGTGATTTCCCTTAATACCTTGTGAAGCGAGTCATCAAAAGTGAGTCATTAAGGCCAATTCCTATTCATGCTCTTAAATAGCACTTGTTTTTACTAGATCTGTATTGCGTCTTTTTTTTTAAGATCTCTTTGTCTCATATGTATAAAGAATTCCCAGAAGTTAATAATAATATTCTCTTTGCTCTTCAATAATTTTATGAGAGCATTCCAAGAAAAGTGGGTGAGGGGGAGAGGAATTCCCTGTTATAACGGGATGTGCATGAAATGACCAGCAACCTTTGATCACCTGAGAAGCCATTGACTTCTGTTCTTCCCCTATCAGAGGTTCTTAACCTGGAATCCATGGAACAACAGAGTTCTTAAAAAGAACTGAATTTCAGTTTAATTTCTTTTATTTTGTGATTTTTTAACATTTTATTTTATGCATTTAGAACCTTATTCAGAGAAAGGGTCCATAGACTTCACCAGACTTCCAACTGGAGCAAAAATATTTAAGAAACCTGTTATAGTATTTCAACCTATAAATTTTAGATGGTGAAACTCCTAGTAAGGGTGTGATATTTGGCACTTGTTGTCATTAAAAAGGAGCTAAAGCAATGATAGCTGCTATTTATTTGTTGACTGCCAGTATTTTCCAAGCAATGTGGTAGGTTCTTTATATACTTTTTGGTTTTCACTATAATGCTGCAAGGATATTATTATTGTTCCCACTTTTCAGATGAAGTAACTGAAGTCCAGAGCAATTCATTAAAAAACAATTCATAGAGCACACATTAAGAGCAGACACTGCGCTATGCACAAGACATGGAACAATTCACCCAAGGTCACATAACTAGTAAGTGGCAGAGCTGGGCTCAGCAAATCCAATCGTCCCTTCCACCACACACTGCATCTTTGTAATCTCATTCTGTAGTGAAATGTTAAAAATTCTATTGAGACACATGGAACTCTAGGAAGGTAGCCAATAGATATTTTTCTCTTTATGTAAATATGAAACATAATTAGCTCTTCCTGGAAAGTAGTAATTCTGCTATGCTTTTCTTCATTCTAGCATTGCCTGAGCAAAACAGAGCCCAATCAGTGATTTCCTGGAATAAGCCAATTCTCTTCTAGAACCATCACTAGTCTTGGGATCATGGCACAGAATGAGAACATATGTCATTTCAGTGATGACATCTGTATGTCTTTGTATCCAAGAAAAGATACCTACTCCTCTGCCTCACTAAATATTTGTAAACCTGGCTTATAATTTGGTGTATGTGCCATTGGTTTGCATGTGTGCTAGAAGGGGAGTTGTTTTGTTGTTTGTTTTTTTAGTAATCCCAAGATTTTCTCATTTGTCATCTGAAATACTTAGAACAGGAAATTTCATAATCTTGAAGATAGATTGTATTTTCACTACTAAAAGCAAGCCAAGTTTGTGCTGATAAGCAAAATTTCTTGGAATCAAAGAGACACCTTTGTGCCCATCTCCACTTCTGGTTTAACTCCTTCTGGATTGGAAGCTGGTTTGAGAAACTGACCATGACACTAAGAGATATTGAGGGTGAGGAATTTTGGCCAACTGTTCCCTGGAGAATTTCCTAGCTACGTCATAGGTGGTAGGAAGAGAAAGACAACAACAAAAATCTTTCCTTTTGTGTTTATGACAGAGGAATATAGGTTGAAAATTGGACTAGTTCCAAATTAGTAGGCATGGATATTTTCTTTAATTTTAATTTATAAAAATAAAGACAGCTTGTCTATAAGAAGAAAAAAATAATGATGTTCAAACTTCTTTTAGTTCCAAGAACTCAAAACGGACAAGGTAATTTTGAGTTTCATTTTCTTCAAATTTCCTTCCAGGCTGACAAATTGCTTACCAGCTTTGTGAGAAAAAACTGTCTCATTGGCTCTGCTCAGTCCCCCAGAGGGGAGCAGTGGACAGTTCTGAGGCCTCTGGGCAGCTCAGCTTCTCCCCAAAGAGGAATCTGGCACGAGGTCTGCTGGGTGGTGCCAGGCGACATCATTGCTAAGGCAGGCGCTACGCTTGCTGTCTAAGTGGGCCTTCACCAGGCCAGTGGGGAGGGAGAAGACAAACTCAGGTCTTCAGGGACAGGAGCCTCCTAAGGGCTGGGACCCTGTCTCCTCTCAGGGTCCCCTTGGGATTAAATTAAAGCAATCCTTTCATTCTACTCTCCTCACGTGAGAAAGGGGAAGTGTTGCCTCACCCCAGCCAGGAATGATCAGGAAACAATGTATTTTGTGCCATTTATGAATTCTCATTGTCTAAAGTATTGTGATAAAAAGTCACATGCATGGCCAGAGTTGATCTGTAAATAACAGATGTTTATTTTTCCCTTTCCGGACATCTAACAACTTTGGACGTAATGAGTACAAAGAAAGGAAAGCATATGCTAGCTCCATGCTGTATTTTTTTTTTTTTTCACTTTAGAAATGGTCTCTTTGGGGAAAAAGGCTTTGTTTTAAAGTCAGGTTTTCTCAAGTCATTGTCGTCAGTATGGGAAAAAATGGTTATCATTTTGATGCACTGGCATTTTTCATGACGTCCTTGTCTTTTTTCCCTCTGCATACCCCTTGTGATTGATATCACTCATCCTCAGGGTTTCAATTCTTACCTATATCCTGATAAGACCCAAATCTATGACTTCAGGCTGCACTCTGCTTCTCAGCTTTTTCCCCTTATTTCAGCGATCTACTAGACATTTCTACATGGTTACTCCATGGAAATCTTAAACTAAGCATGTTCAACCCAGCACTCACTGCCCTGCCCCATGAACTTTCTCTTTATATGCACCCATCACAGTAGCCAATTCCATCACCCGGACCCTCAAGAGACCCTGTCCCCTTCTCCTCCTCTTTTCATCACATCAGTTGCTAAATTAGGTTAACTCACCATCTTATTATCTCATCAATGGGTCTCTTTCTCTTTATTCTTCTTGCCTTCACCCTAGTTAAGATTTGGATCCTTCAATGGCTTCTCTTTACCTCAAGGGTAAAACCTAAGCTCTTTAGCATCACCTGGCCACTGCTTCCTGCTCCAGCCACACTTCTGACCACTCCTCCCTCTGCTTTCTGTGCCCCCACATGTCTAGTCTAGAGACAGTTTCAAGAACATGCCATACTGTCTGGTCCCTCTGTAGCTTTGCCTCCTTTTCCATCAAGCATGTCATCAAGACTTGAATTAGGAATCCTAGGAAGTTGTGTCACTCTGGACTAGGTGCCAGTCCTGTGTACTTCCAGGGAGCCCTGGGCAGCCCTCCAATGTGGTCTTAGATACTTTTTCCAATCCTTTTTTAATTGGGCTGTCTTCTCTCTTAGCATTGATGTCAGAGACCAAGACATGTTGAATTTTTCTTGTCCCTAACATCAATCTAGTACCTGGCACATAGTAGGTGTTCAAAGGAGTGAAGCAGTTAATTTTTCTGTAATTAACTCATGTTTTAAGTACTCCAAAGAGTACTATGTTTATGAGTGTTGTTAAATATTTTTCTCTTTCTTTGTAGGAAAAGCAAAGTATTGGGTATTTTAAAAAAATAAAAAAGTATTGGGCAAAATATGTTAATATTTTAATCTCTGATCGTATTTAGACATATTTTTAGATAGATTGGAGAGTCTAACAGCTGAGTGTTCTGAACGTTCTACCTACCTCTCTAGCACGTTCCCTCTCTCTTGCTCTTCCTTTTGCTCACCTATGCCCACAGCAGCTGTTTCAGTCCTTCACTATGCTATTCGAACACCCTCCCCTATCACCTCCTTATCCCTCTCAATAAAAGACCTCACCTCCTTCTTCACTGAGAAACTGGAGTCCTTCAAATTGCTGTTCCTACTGCCAGAAGATAATTCATTTACACTCATCTTCGTCTCATTCATTTATTTACCTTTTTTTCCCATTCATTCAACAAATATCTGTTAAGGGCCTTTTCTCAGCCGGGCACTGCCTTAAGTTTTTCAGGTATAATGCTATCCAGACATAGTCCCTGTGCTCAGTCTGTTTCCAATCTGGTGAGAGATACTAATAAGCAAATAGACGTTTACATAGATAAGAGCTAACAAAGGAATAAGAACTTGATCTTGATGCTGGGAGAGTTTAAGTCATCGGCAAAGTGTACTGGGAAGAGGGAAAAGCGTATGCAGTGGCCCAAGGAATAACTTTTTCTCCAGCCTCAGAGATTACAGTGCTCGCTCCTCAGATATTTTCCTATATTTTCGCACTCAACGCATGCCATTATTATCATATGTTCATTTTCCTTACTTCCCCAGTAGACTATGAGTTTTTTGAAAATAAGAATGTTGTCCCATCTCTGTACCCACGGTACCCAGCCTCATGCCAGGTTTATATATATTAGAGATGCTCAGTAACTATTTGGGGAATATTGAGCATGGTTGTGTGAGAAGTAAAGTGTTTCCAGTTTGTTGTGAGTTGAATTGTGTCCCCCCAAAAGATATATTGAAGTCCTAGCCCCCAGTACCTATGAATGAGACCTTTTTGGAAATAGTGTATTTGCAGATGTAATGAAGTTAAGATGAGGTCATACTTGATTAACCCAATATGACTAGTGTCCTTATAAGAAGAGAGGAGACCCGAGACTCACAGAGAACACCATGTGATGGTGGAGGCAGAGACTGGAAAGATGCATCTACAGGGCAAGGAACGCCAAAGATTGCCAGCAACAGCAGAAACTAAGAGAAAGGCAAGGAACGAAATCTCTCCTAGAGTCTTCAGAGAGAGCAGGGCCCTGCTGGCACTTTGGTTTCAGACTTCCAGCTTCCAGAACTTTTGTTTTCTATTTTCTGTTTTTTCAAGCCACCCAGTTTGTGGTACTTTATTGTAGCAGCTGTACAAAACTAACACAATTACTCTTTATTTTTATTAGGAAATAATGTTGTAGTTCCTTAGGAAGTCAACGTTATTGATGGGACCCAATACTGAGCCAGGGGTCATGTTGAGCTAGCAAGAAATGGAATTATTCTTGTTTGATGGTAATTAGTACTTAGGGAATCTCTCCTTTAGGCTGGCCTACCTACCCACTCCACTTTTAGAATGGCTATTTAATGGCCTGGTGGGATCTGCTGTGGTTATAAAAGGATCCACTATGGGTTAAAGGAAGATAGTCTCTGGCATTCTAATTTCCTCTGGCTTCTCTCTACAATGGTGTATGTAAGGTCAGTGGCTCTAGAGTGGAAGACGCTGAAATAACTCTTTATCTTTTCTTTTGCTTCTTGTTCTCTCTGGGCTGAAATTTGTGTTGGAGAATGGAAAGAAGTTGGGAAGAGGAGAACTGTGGGAAGACTGGAAGGGAGGGAGCAACCTTTTCTAGATAAATCCCCCATATGCTTGTGAAACCCTCAGACCCCCACCAGCCCCAGACTTGCTGCCTTCCTCCCTCTTGGTGTGGGGCCCTGCACTCTCTCCTCTGGTTTCTCAGCTGAAGTGTTGTTATGTGATTTGGTACTCAACATTTCTGTTACTTCCTGGTGATTCTGCCTTATAAAACTTTCACTGTAGCATTGTGAATTTAAGTAAAACCATGGGAGCATAAGCCTCTTTTTCACTCCTGATGCATTCCAGAACTAGTTGTCCCTGGGTCCTTGGCACCATCAAGCGTTCCTCTAGCTTTTAAATCAAATTTGTGCACATGTATCAAGAAATGCTCCTTAAAACTATCAGATAGTCATCAATTTTGGTTTCGTTGAGGGGTCTGAGCCAGGTGGAAGGAGGAGGAAATCATTGTTGTCCATTTGTTGGAGGGACTTGCTCTGAAGAGGAGATTGTCTGCTTCCCTCTCTTTGTGTTCATGACATTTGTAGTGTTTACTAGGAGCATACAGTTATAGGGAAAACTCAGACTGATGACAATAGTATTTCAAATGCTTCTGTAGGTCTGTTTCAAGGTAGACAGGGAAAAAATGTATGTTCTAAGGTACAAGTACTTGTTGACTTTTCAAACACAGCCAGTTTGTGCTCTTTATCCGGGAACTTAGAATCGCTCTGCTATGCTGGCCTTCCTGTCCATTTGACAAATACGTCAAAGGACAGTCTTGAGTACTTTACTTTACAGTTTATTAATTTTTTTCCTTCTTTAGTTTGCAATCTACTCTCAGAAACTGGAAAATAATTTCCTTTACTTTTTTTTCCCTTTCTCATTTAAGCTGAAATTGATTTCCTTCTGAGCTTGTAAGAAAAAAAATTAAGCTGTAGTTAGTACAATAGCTTTTGCTGAATAAAAATAAAAGACTAGTTTACCTTCAAGCTGTGCTGTATCAGATAAAGAGCTCTTCTGTCCCTCCAAGGAGGATTTTGACATGAGAGAGTGCAAAATTTTATAATATCAATATAGAATAATTGTAGCCAATACAAGAAGTGAGAGAGTTGTTTGTTTGGTGAATAGGGGGATGGGTTTTCTGTGTGTGTTTGGAAAATTGGGAAGGTAGGAGACACTCTTAAATCCATCAGCTTCTCCAGAACTCTTCTCAAATGCTTATTGTCATGACAACCATCTCTTCATAAACCAAGGCTCTGAGTGTAATACAGATGGGGTTGGTAACAAGGTAGAGTTGCCATCTGCTTTGTTTTCTCTGAGGGACATGTTTTTTTGATCCCCAAATCTGATCCTCGTATCTGAAAGTCTTGACTTATTTTTCTTTCTGGAGTCAGATATAGTTGTGAGATTAATTCTTTTCTTCTGACAAACTACTTCCTTATCTGTCATCACACAACTTACGGTTAAATGGAGGAAAAAAAGGATAATTTTGTGTGTGTGTATGTAAACAAATACGTACATATATTTTAATGATTTATTCCTCTCTCTACTTTGCAAAGCCTGATATGAACTGCCTTGTAATTCAATAGTACAGTCAAAAGTGAGGTCAGAAGAAGTAGCAGTTAGGCAATAATTTTCCCAGGGAACAGGTAAAATGATTATTGCTTTTGAACATTGTATTAACATCTATGCCTCCTGATGGTAGGGCTTCATGAAGTCTCTAATAAGCTCTGTTGTTCTCACTTTCCAACAAAAAGGAGCACATCAGTTCTTCAGGAGAAGAAAAGCTTTTCCTATTACTAAATTTGGAGAGAAATTTGCCAAATAAATGAATACTTACCTGAGGGACACAACGCAATACCTTCATCCACTGCTGTACCAAAGATGCAATGATATTTTCTGGTATCAACTTACAAAAAATGAGAACATAATTTCTTAAAGGAACATTTTCAGCATTTCACAAGATCATACATGCTATGATCAGAATTAAGATGCATCCAGCCTTTGAAAATAAGAAAATAAGAAAATACATTTCTAGCCATTTAAAGGCTAAATTGCTACATACGGTTAAAAGAAGTATTTTGTGAAGTTCATATTTAAAGTCAAGAATAATTTCCTTCTTTGTGTTATAATTGTTTTACATATGCTACAGTATATAATTCTAAACCTTAAAATCTTGAGCTGCCCTTACACAATAGCTCCATTTTTCTTCTAATCAGAGAAGTTCTATAATTAGCTCTCTAGATTAGAAGTAATTTATTTCCATACACCCTTTATCTCCTATGCTTTGGTGTGTAGATATACTCAAATACTGGTGGATGAGTAAAATGTAACCATAATATATTACACACACAAATGCATATCCACAAGCACGTATGATGACTAAATAAATGTGGGCTGATATCCAGAAGGGAAAAACCAGAAAATTTTTGAAGTTGAGTCTGAATACACTCCTGTGGGTAAGTCTAATGATTTTTCAAAGGTGTATTATAAGGAGTGTGGTTCCTTGAATGTAGTTCTGGGAGGGGGTTTAAAATCAAGCAATTGTTGAGCAAACTTGAGACCAGTTTTGTCACTGGATTTCGTTCCTTAGCAAGTAGCCTACGTTGAGTAGGCCATTCATGGTACCTAAGACCTTTTGAGAGGAAAAAGTCTTCTGCATTTATATTATACATCAAGTATGCATTGTAAGAGAGACATTGAAAAATATCTCAGATCCTTCTAAGCAAGCTCTCTGTTGGTTTTTCCTCTTCACTTAGGTAAAAATGGAGGAAGAAGTGGAATTACCACAAACAACACTTTTAGTTTATATTTTGGATGTACCTAGAAACACCACCTTTGAATCTGGATAAGCAAAAGTAATTCTCAGAGTAAGATGCCCTAAGCTCTGTTGCATTGTTCTAAAGGAATTGGTCATAATGTCATAAATGTCTTCATAATATTCTGTCAAATAAAACATGGTGCCCTGGTCAGGCTGCATTGTCAAGATTGGAAAGTTTGTAGATTTATATAGCTATCATGACTTTCATCATCTGTATTTCTTTCAACATGTGGTCATCTTCATAAGGGATATTTGAAGTATGTACTGTTAATTTCGAAACGCAGTACTTTTGTTTATTTTAAAATCCCTGGACTGCATTCTCCAATCTTTACTCAAATTAATTGGCTGTCAGCTATGCTAAGTGTGATGTATTTTTAAAATATTAAATTTGTCACATTCAGTTCTTCACTTACTGCTGGTTTTTGTTGTTTTGTATTTGCCTGGAGAAAACCACTTGATTTCCAAGGCAGGTGGTCACCAGAGGGCAAGTTTCGTTTTCTCTATCCCAAGGCAAACAAGGAGCAGCAAACCCAGTGCGCAAGCCTGCTGGGTTCAATGCAGAACCATTGACCATTTATACTGGGGGTGTCCAGATACAGCTGCCTTCTGGGTTTGCTTAACATCTTGAAGTGTTTTGAGTGTAATAAAAGCCCAAACGTGCTTTCTTTTCTCATTTTTTTCATGTGTGTATCTTAGGAGAAATATAATCCTCATGCTCTTGTTCCTTCCACTTTTAAATCATAAAAATGTTGTTTTTAAGAGCTGTTTGATGTCTAGGAAGTCTTTTATTCTTTTTATTAGGTTATTGCTATATGTAAATAAAAAGAAAAAATAAACAGAAAACATAACATGACGTCATGACTTAGGGCAAACACGAAGTGCCCAATTTAAGGTTGAAGTTCTGCATCTAGAATATCTTAAAACCTAACATTTCTCTTGGTGCTTTGCAGAAGTAGTGCCCCTCCTCCTGGGCAGAAGCTGCAGGCCTGTTGAGATGAAGTTGAGAGGAGAGCGAGTATTCATTGACTCTGGTGCTCTGGGACATCTGCTAACTCCTTAATTTTTGCAGTAGCCCTATGTGGTAGGTCCGTCCATCTGCATTTTAAAGATGGGAAGGGCTTTCAGAGATGTTAAGTAACTGGCCACGAGTCACAGAAGAATTTCAAACCAGGTCTACGTGACTTTTCCACTCATACTCTTTTCATCACTTCCATCCTCCCTGTTCCATTGTGGGGCTGTGGTTGAGGGAGTGTGTACCCTCCAGATAATCAAAAAGTTCCGTGTTGGCAAGGTCATCAGGCTTGAGGATGAGGGCTACTGTAGCCTCAAGGAAGCATCAGCTTGGTATTGGTGAGGCGGATATTTAGTATGGAGGTTGCTTAAGATCATTGGGTAGGTGGAATTGTGCCAGAGGGGGACCTGTGCACACTTCCCTTTATTATAGCAGGGGAAGGCCAGAATCCACACAGGGATGGTGACGTAGGGCAGGATAGGGAGAAGCCCATGCTCTTGCATTGTGATTCAATATTTCTAAACAAGTCATACTCTAGTACTACTTATTTTATTTTGTAATGGTCGTATGCATTTAGTAAGAGTGGTGCATGACATTATTTGTTGAAGTAGATTAAACTCATTTCTTAAAACAGAATTTTTCAAAGCTTGTATGTTACTGGAGACATCTTAATGTGGTATAGAATGGGAAGCACAGTTTTAATGGGTCTCTCTGTAATGGGACTGCATATAAAAAAGAATCCAAGATTTTGTTTGGAGGGTAGAAGGTCATATTCAACTAGACCAGGGGATCCATGGTCCATAGTATTGAATTAAGTTACTATTTTCTGGAGAAAAAAAATTACAAAATGGAGGACATGAAGACTGTGTAGCATTTGAACTGGGATCTAGATTCTTCTGATCTTATCTCTTCTCTAGGCTTTCTCCCAGAAATCCCAACTTTTATTCAATTGGTAGCTGTCAGTGTGCTACAGTCTCCTGTTCCATTGTGTCTTATTTTTCTTTACCTTATTCCACTTTTGAGTCTTTGGCATCAAGAGGAAAAGAGATGAATTATTTAAATTTTCTTCCACTGAGTTAAGGCAATACAGAAAGAATGCAACGGGCAATTTCATAACTGACATTTTGTGCAACATTGGGGTCATCATATGACTGAGAACATGATTAATTTTTTTGAAGGTCAGAAAACTAATACTTTTTCCGATGGATTTACTGAAGAAACCAACCACCTGGCTTCTAGTTCTGTAGATCACACACCCCCGAGAAAACCGGCTTTCGCAGGGCTTCTATTTCACTTTGCGTCTCCATAGATTGTATCCCATGGAAATAAGAAATATAATTAATCCTTATTTTTTTCTCATGCTTCCACTGAAGAGCCACTCTGATTTATCGTTTACTCCACAGCAGTGCAGAACTTTACAGCATCCGTATTAGTCGTTTTGCCTAAGGATCTCTGCACACTTTTCAACATCGTTTCTAAGAGCCTTCCTTACCCAATAAGAGTGGGTGAGGCTTTAGGGATCTCCTGTGTGTCAAGGCATTAAGGAAAGAATTTGTGTGGCTGTCTCTAGCAGAGTAGGGTAGAGCGCTTAGGATCTCATGAGGCCCAAGGAAGCGGGGAAGACATGCCATAAACTCCTTTCACAGTCAAAACTTAGTTAAAAATCTTGGAGGAGAGACAGTTACTTTATAATAGAGGACAGAGGCAGGAAATAATGAGCTGGTTGTATGTACAGAGGGGGTCTTTTTCTATGAAAGAGGCCGCCCTCAGCTTCTTTTGATCCCTACCCACACAGAGGGTAGGGAGTAGGACTTGAGGCATTTCTGTCTGTTTCTAGTATATTCTGTCACTGGATATTTTATTGCTAGACCTGTGAAAATAGACCAGAGAAAAAGACCTGTGTTCATTTTCTTTTAAAATTTTATTTTATAAAATGAGATTTCTGAGCATTAGATTTCACCTGTTCTCAATAAACTATTGTTACTACTTTTTAGGTATACATTCTGTTTCACTGGTGTGGAGTCCACAGGCTCACAGCTCCCTTGTCACTGTCACTAAGATGGGAGTCCCCAAGGGACGGGGTTGAGTCACCTCTCACTGTGTCACCTGCAAGAAAATTTGTCACTGATGCCCTTAGTCACATCACATAGGAGCTTCTAGCTCTCATCTTCCTTATGGCAACACTTTCAAGTGTTCCAGAAAGAATGAAATTTACTTCTTGAATGTCTCTAAGTTATTATAGCAGATCCAGTTGAAATTGCGTATTAGATCATTCTTCCTTTTCATAAGGAAAATAAACTAAGGGATTGAAACTCGATGTCTGTAGATAGTTGGCCCTCTAATTTTGTTCAGGATTTATTACATTAATTTTCTCCCTTGGTTATGAATGGAGAGTATTAATGGACCTTTAGTTCACACCAGAGGGGCATTTAGTTCCAGTATGGTTAAAATCATATTGAGACCAGTGTACTGGTAGAAAGGAGACACTCCATCGAATAACTTCCTTCCTTCACATTCATTGAGAAGGTTAATTGGCAGTCTTCTCTGCATACTCCTGCCAACCCTGCCACAGGAACCTGCAGAGGACACTGTGCAAGAGATATATAGCCCTTGTCTGTGGGCAATATGCACAGCTGAGAAAGATAATTAAGTAGACTATTTCTTTTTGAGAGATCTACATCATTTCAACAGAAGGACCCAGCAATTCCGCTATACGCAGACTGAAAACTATTACTAATAGACATACTTCAGATGGATTTCATAATCACCAGACTTGTGTGGTACAAATGGTTATGGTGAGCTTCTTAGGTTTCCAAAAAGACTGCTAAAACTGTCAGACTTAAATTTTGAAGGGAGATTTGAGAAGTATGATTCAGTTTAGTATGTTGAGTTGCCACCAGAAAGTGCTCCTTTGGTCTTCTGAAATTGATTGATTATACGGCCGGCTGTAGATCTTGCTAGATCCCCCAGTCTCATCTTGTGTGACTCTTCCAGGTGTATGGAGGGTATTGAATGAATAACATGGTGTAGGTATCATCGTGGGTGATATTATCATATAATTCCAACTTTTTCCAAATAAAGCAAGGAATATCATGAGAAGAGAGAGACCTCCCTTGTCAATATTAACATTTCTGAAAGTGGATTTAATTTATAGTATAAATTTATATTGCAATTATGAGACTTCATCAAAAAGATTGGGGTGAAATCTTAGAGACAGACCTTTCCTGTGAGCTTTCCTTTTAAGGCCTGCTTCCTGGAGTTGGTTTATCCCATTAGACATTGGATACTGAGAAAGAGAAGATTTCCTGCTGCCTCAGGCAGCGTTTCCTCCAGAGCAAACCTGGTCCATTTTGACCCCATGCACTCTACAGGTAAATCGCTGCTGGTTGTAGCAATAGATACTTGAACCGTTTTTTTCCCCAGGAGGCCTGAAACCCAATCACTGTTTTATAATCCTCTAGTTTTCCTTACAAACAAAGCTGCCCACTTTCTCTCCAGTTCCAAATCCTGTTTTAGAAAGAAGAAAGTGGAACCCACTCTTTCCAATGGGAAGACAATTGTTCTGATAAACACTACAGTGTTTTGGGCCTTGGCGTGGCTGAGTGATGTAACAGAACGCGAAATAAATTTGGAGTTTAAAAAAGAAGGATTTGATAGAATCATGCATCTTGTGCTTCTAATGAGTATCCAGTTTAGAAGGATTTACAGCTATGTGCATAATTAATATGAATATAGTGTAAGATAATGGTCTGTTAGAAGCACGTGAAAATATGCTCAACATCATTAGTCATTAGGGAAATGCAAATTAAAACCACAGTGCCAGTGTGATACCTCTCTATGTCTACTAGAATGTCTAAAATTAAAAAGACTGATCACACCAAGTATTGGTGAGGTTGTGGAGTAAATAGCGCTCTCATCTATTGCTGGTGGGAATGTGAAATGGAGCAAACACTTCTGAAAACAATTTGGCAGTTTCTTAAAAAGTTAAATATATACCTACCATATGATCCAGCCATTGTACTCTTAAGTGTTTACCCAAGAAAAATGAAAGCCTATGTCCGTACAAACACTTGTACATAGATTGCTCATAGAAGCTTTATTTGTAATAGCCCCAAACTGGAAACAACCCAAATGTCCAAAGAAAGGATAAGCAAATTGTGCTTATTTGTTGGATAAAGCCATACAATGGACTATCACTCAGCAATAAAAAGAATAAACTGGGGCCAGCCCTGGGGCTGAGTGGTTAAGTTCACATGCTCTGCTTTGGCGGCCCAGGCTTCACCGGTTGGATCCTGGGTGCGGACCTACACACCACTCATCAAGCCATGCTGAGGTGGCGTCCCACATAGACCAACCAGAATGATTTACAACTAGGATACACAACTATGTACTGGAGCTTTGGGGAGGGAAAAAAAGCAGTAGGATTGGCAACATGTGATAGCCCAGGGCCAATCTTCTTCACCAAAGAGCATACCTTTAAAAAAAAAAAAAGAATCTGGGGCCAGCACAGTGGCCGAGTGGTTTTCATGTGCTCTGCTTCGGTGGCCTGGAGTTTCACCGGTTTGGATCCCGGACACGGACATGGCACTGCTCGTCAGGCCATGCTGGGGTGGCATCCCACACAGCACAGCCAGAGGCACTCACAACTAGAATATACAACTATGCACTGGGGGGCACTGGGGAGAATAAGAAGGAAAAAAAGAAGAAAAAGAAGGTTGGTAACAGATGTTAGCTCAGGTGCCAATATTAAAAAAGAAAAGAACTAACTGTTCATACGTGCAAGAACAAAATAATTATAGTGATTTAAAGAAATCAGACAGAAAGTTGAGAGACTCTTTGGAATTAGATTCAAATAGTAGCAGTAGGAATATGGAAAGGAGAGGAAGAATTTTAGCATTCCTTCCAAGATAGAATTGGCGAGGCTTGATTATGGGATGATGGCTAGATGCGCCATAGACTCTGAGCTCTTTCTCTGGCTTGGATTTCTCTTTGTGGCTCCTCACCTATTTGGTGGTAAGGATTATGTGAAAGATGGCCTTCAAGTATATAAGAAACGATGAGCTCATCCTTTAATGCCGATTCTATGAAAGCTCCAAGACCCTCAAGAAGAAACATCCAGTAGGCAAATCATCTCTACTTGCCTGCCTAAGGAAAATAAACGTGTTGTGGCTTTTTAATTAATATAAGAGAACAAAGAGTTGAGGACAGAGAGAGAAGGAAGAAATAGATGGGATACCTCAGGGCAAAACAACAGGGAACCGATATGGAAATCAGCAAACTTTATGCCCATCTTGTTTATTTAATGCCCCTCTTCCTCTGGCATGTCTTAATTTATGTGGTTGGATTTATTTAGTCACTTGATCCAAATTCTCTAATTGCAGCTCATAAGAGGTAGTGTCAGTTGTGTTCAAGGGCACATGTTCTGGAGATTATATTCCCATCTCTGACCTTAACAAATATATAAACTCTCTGAACATCTATTTTCTTATCTGTAAAATGATATCCCCATCAGTTCCTACCTCTTAGAGTTATTGTATCAATAAAGATTAAAAAAATTATAAGGAAGTACTTAGCATTGCTTTTAACTCATGGTAAGGACTCAATAAATTGCTCTTCCTCTTCTCCCCCTTCCACCCCCTTCCTCATTCTTTTTATTATTAGGCATCCACCATATTGTCCATGATTGGAAAACCTTTAATCTCCCAATAAGCCACGAGAAAACATGGTACATTTTATGTTTATTACAGAAGTCATCATAATATCACCTTCATACATCTGACTCATTCTCTCCCAAGTGATTTATTTACATATACTATTTTATTAGGCTTTCTCTTCCATGTTGTGAAAAAAAAGAGCATGGCTTAGTGATGAAGAAAAGAAAGAGAAATTTAGTGACTTTGGTCCTGCCCATGTTCCAATTCCTATTTGGTTTAAGGCAAGTAATTTGAATTTCTTACACCTACATATCTTCAACTGAAACAAAAATGAAATATCATAATCACATAGGGATATTAGATATTTCTAAGTAAAAAGAATACAAATTTTAACACTATTTAAGTACAGAACTTCATAGAAAGCTAAGTGGGTCACGTAAGTTTAGTATATTTCTCTAGATGTGACACTAAGCACTAAGAAACTCATGAAAATTCATTGATATACTAGCTTTAAAAAAGAGTTACTTGACTTTCCTATCTAGTGTGTTTCTATTACATGTTATTAATGGAAAATAGACCACCAATTCAAATCCCTGGTTGCATTCGTTTCACCAGTAATGACTACTTTTCATTTTAAGTCGGCAAGATTTTTCTTGTCTTGTTTCAGGCTTTGTGGATTTGTCCCTCCATGATCAGGTCCACCTTCTGGAATGTGCCTGGCTAGAGATCCTGATGATTGGTCTTGTCTGGCGCTCCATGGAGCACCCAGGAAAGCTCCTATTTGCTCCTAACTTGCTCCTGGACAGGTGAGTGACCCGGCTGTAGCTTGAGGGAAGCACATCCTTTGTGATCACCAGTTTGTGCCTGAAACCCCTTGATTCAGTCCTCCATGAAGCGTCTAAGAACTTTATCAGATAGGTTTACTTTACAAATGGATGAATTCAGGTGATGTAGGCTGTTTGAGTTCACAGAAAGCTAAGGGTAACTTTTGCTAGATAGCTCCCCAGATTAGTTCCATTATTTCTAAAATGTATCTGTATATCTACACACGTATATATATGTATGTAAATGTACACATATGTATATGTGTGTGCATTTATAAAACTATGAGCTGTAATTTTATAACTCTACCTTCATCTTGTGTTATACAAAAAATGATGAATGACCTTCCTTTAATCAAAATATACTTTGGCCCATGTACATCCAAACTACAGCAACCGTTTTGTTACCTTCTCCAATTTTCCCATCAGTAAATGAGGAAATTTGACCATCGTTCTGAAGGCCACTTCCAGTTCTATGAGCTCAGAAAACTTACTGGCTTATTTTTAGAAAATGAAGATTTCAGTTTTCCAATGTGCTACCTTATTTAATGTATTCTATTTTGGTTGACTTGGAATGTGAGTCCTATGGTTCTTTCTTTTGCAGTGATTGCTCACAATAATAGAATTTAGACATTCTTCAACAGCAGCTACCACTGACGGAGTCCCTACCCGGTACCAGCTGCTGTGCTAAATGCTTTACATACATGATCTCATTTAATTTTCACAGCATTCCTAGGAGCCTTATCAGTCACATTTTATAAGAAAGGATGCTAAATTTTAGAGACATGCTGCTACTTACAAAAGCGTTGAGCTAGCCAGGATCTCTATAGTGTTCCTTCCCTTTCCTTCCCTTGTCCTTTCCACCTCTTTCCTCTGTTTCCCTTTGCTTTCTTCTTTCTTTTCTCTTCATTCATCTACTCCTTCTCTTCTTTCTCCTCCTCCCCTTCCTCATCCTCTGGCCCCCAGTACATAGTTGTAGGTCCTTCTGGTTGTGCTTTGTGGGACGCTGCCTCAGCATGGCCTGATGAGCAGTGTCATGTCTGTGCCCAGGATCCGAACTGGCAAAACCCTGGGCTACTGAAGTGGGGCACATGAACATAACCACTCGGCCACGGCACTCGCCCCCAATTTCTCGTTTTAATTTTCTTGTGTTACAGTGGTGTGCTTCTGTGACCAAGTTATAAACATTTGCAGGTGAAAATCTTAGACCTTTTTTTTTATTATTTTTGGAGGAAATTCCTACAATGTTTCACTGCTACAGGTTGGAATATGTCTTCAATGTTTAGGTTTTTTGGACATTCATACCTGAACTGATCTGCTCCATGATTTACAACCTCACTCAATCTATCTTCTTGGTACACACTTTCAGAGAACAGTCATCAAATCATTGCATTTTGAGTATGAAAGGGTTTGTGACCTTACCTCACCCCCAATGAGCTCATTTTGCCCATGAGGTGATATTGGCTAGGATTTTATCAGCCACCTGCTTCTCTTTCTTTTCCACACACTCTTAATGTGGTTAATTTTCTCTCCTATGTTTAACTGCAGTGTGAGTGACTAAAAGTTCTCATCTCTATCCATTCCTGCCTTCTGAAACTCCAGATCTGAAGTTCCTGCTACCTCTAGATCAGTATTTCTCAATTTCTGCACTGTTGACATTTTTTGGCCTGATCATCCTTTCTTGTGAGGGACTGGCCTGTCCATTTTAGGATATTTAGCAGCATCTCTGAACTCTCCCTACTACATGCTCGTAACACCTCCATCCTTAGTCATAACAACCCAAAGTATGTCCAGACATTTCTAAATGTCCCCTGTGTGTGGTGGGAGGAGAGGCACAAAATCGTCCCTGGTTGAGAATCGCTGGTCTGGATTTGCCTATTTCAATGTCTATAAACTCTTCAGACTCACCATATCCCTCACTGAATACGTTATCCTCCTCATCAATTTTTTTCCTTTTCTTTTCTCCTTTTCTTTTCTCCTTTCTATTAGTGACATCAGCATTCACCTAGACACTGAAGTTATAAAGTTTAAATTAACCATGGATCCCACTTCCCCCCTCAGCAGATTATCCAGTTAACCATCAAGTCAGTTCTGAAATCCATACTTGGCCTTTGTCTCCCTTCTTTTGCCCTAGCACAGGTCCTCATGGTTCCTTCTCCAGATGATTGCCTTTCCACTACTGTCTCTCTTTCTCAGCCACTGCCCGTCTTTCCTTCAGTCTAATCCCCACAGTGCTGCCAGACATTTCTTTCTAAGGCAGAGCTATGGTCCTGATGCTTCCTGACTCAGCTTTCATTGGCTCTCTCCATTCTTCAGAAGGTACTGTCTAGACTTCTTATCTTGATAATTATGAATCCCTATTGCAAGTGTCACAGACACAAACATCTGTGGAGCCGGTCAGACGATGTAACGAGGAAGGCCAGGGACTGTGAGTCCAAAAGGGAGTTCTGGGGATTAAGTGAGCCTGGTGAACTCTTGTGCAGGCTGAAAACACCTGGGGACCAAATTCAGCCAGAGAACTATGAACATAACTTCACATTTCAAGTTTTACTTTCACTGCTTCTGAAAGGCCCTCTACCTTCAGGATTCCTTGTCAGAATCTTGTGACATTCTTTAGGGCTCACTTTGGACGCCACTCGTCCATAAAACCATCCTTCAAACTCTCTCCTCATCAGACAGAAAGTAGTTTTTCCTTTGTCTAAGTTCTCATTGGGTTTATTTGCTCTTCTCTTAGTCTCATTCCATCATATGCAGGTTATGGTTGTATGTCTTCTCTTCCCTTCCAGCTCATAAACTTCTTATGAGCAGGAACCAGATCGTGTTCCTCTTTTTGTTACCTCCACTGTATAAAGTCTTCCATGATTCCCAGTAAATGTTTGTTACTTGCACTGGCCAAGGTCACCTGGGCAGAACATGGCAAGGTCCAGAGAATCCACATCTTCTGATAGTCGTTGCAGCTGTTTTTGTCATCAATATCACTCACATCTTGTTCATTGCCACTCATCAATTTCTGGCTAAGTCTCTTATAGATTTTGCAGAAATTAATATCTGTCTGTTTTGGAAGCATTTTTTAAATTATTCAATGTATTTGGCTTATGCTTACAATTCTGCTTATACTCCACAAACTTGTTATGCAACTTTTAAATTCTGAATGAGGGTAAACAAAGGATCCTATTTTTTCCCACAACTAAACCCACTATTGAGTAAAATCCTCAAGATCTTAATACATTTAAGAACACTTACATCCATGTTAATAATTAGAAAGGTATATAAATAAGCATAAATTATATAAAATATTAAAAATATGATCTATCATATAAAATTTTCTATACTTTTCTAATTATTAACCTGCACTTAAATATTATAAAATTTCAATATTATTAAATTATACTCTTGGTGTTAGAGGATAACTACTTTTGATGACATTGATATATTCATAACAGTAAAAAATATTGTGCCCAGCAGCTCATTTGAAATTTTATATATCTGGAAGATTGCTTTTGAGTGATGGCTGAGAACATTCTTAATGTTTTTGACTTACAGGCTCCCAGTCCCTTTGATAAAATTCAAATAAACTGATTACCATAAGTCGCTCTGGTCTTCTTGTAGTTCTTTTCCCATCATCTGGTACATAGTAAACATTTTTGTACCAAAATGTAGAAATCCGTGAATGTCAAAGCTAAGTGTTTGATTGAGAGCTGGTGAGCAGAAGATGAGTGTCAGCTTCATCATTTTTATTATATCTCAGGCTTTGTGATACCAACTTTGAAAAGTCAGCCACCTCCATAGGCTGTTTACCCCTACACATAAGTAGGGAAAAGAGAAAGCCAGGGTCCCAAGTAATGCTGTCATCCATGGATTACCAATGTTCTTAACTGGAGTCAGGGGTTTTTTTGGGCTTGATATCGATGTCCTGTTCTCTCAACCTTTCTTTGCAAACCCAAGCATTTGTGCCTTCCAGGGCCATCAGGAGGATAGCATTTACCCCAGTCTTTCCTTGTAAGTGCTCACATGTTAGTACTGGCAAGTGGGGGTTAGTGATTATAGGAATATAAAAGCCTGCTGGGTTGCTATCCCACATTTGTGAGCAGAGGACATGTTTCTCTCTTGCATCTATTTAAAAAGACTTATTACTTGATTTATTCCCTGTTGACAACCCATGATATCTTGATTCTGGTAGTTTATAACTTTCCTGGTAGTCATATGCTTGAAGGCTAATTTTATCCTTACCATGCTTAGCCTACCCATAATTTCCAGTTTTTCCCTGTATCTTGCAACAGTGAGCTCCAAGCACTTAATGCAATCATCTCTTCCTGTGAAACCCAAGAAATAAAGGTTGTTATAGGTATAAGAAAGATCCCAGTAATTTCTCTTGGGGGGTGTGTGTGTGTGTGTGTATTTTACAAGAGGAAAGTTAAAGATAATAAGAACGCCTGTGAAAGTAATCAGGAAATGGAGAAAACTCATTTTCCATTCTAGCACCTAATCCTTTGGTGTGTTTTGGCACCAGAAAACACAAAATATGTCCTCTGTGTCAACTAGGAATGCACTTCTTCGTTTAGTGCTGCTTGAATGCTCATGCTGGAAAAATATGGACTGAAGACAGAAGCAAAAGTGTTCAACATATATGGTTCCTTGTGGGGTGTCTGTTTTTGCAGGAGTAGAATTGACCCTCGCTGGAAGGCCGAGGTGATGTTAGAGGAAACAATGTAAATTGCTTGTTCAGGAAGACCATCCAGTTTCCAAGGGCCCGTCTAATCCTGTTTTGCTGGCACTATCCGTGCTAACAAATTCTGAGAAATATTTGTGGATTTCTCAGTGGAGCCAAAGCAGTCTCTTTCGACTCCTGTTCACTCTCAGAGAAAAAACTATTCATCCATTTGAAAAGCAGGGCTTAATTCAACAAGCAGAATACTCTCTCTCCTGAGCATCTGGCCAGAGGGTTGTTGGTCTAGCTCTTTCCATCTCTCCTGCATCAGGAGGCTTTGCCTGCAAGAAATAGTACTAGACAACAGAAAGTTCTTTTACTTGTAGGCGTGGAATAGGAATAAGTTCTCTTCCTTAAGAGAAAAACAGGTTGCTGCCCTAGAGAGAACATTTTGCCTCTTCTACTAAATAGCAGACTGTTTTCAGATGAGGCACTCATTTTAAATGGAAAAAAAGTCATTTTCTAGAAGCAGGAGCATTCTCATTTTAGATTATTTATTGAAAATACTTCAGGAAAAAACCCCATGAGAATAAAAACATGCCAATAAAACAAAGCTTCCAGCAATGCTTTTATTGGCCATTTTTTGCTGTGTAAAATGATATAAATTCTTCACAAATTCTTTTACTTGGAAGATTAAAAAAATAAAGTTCTGAAATAAGTTGATGAATTCAGAATGTAATCCTTCCAAAGGTTTCTTGGGCATGAAGAGAAGGACCTCCCTTTATACTCTCTTTTCAGATTTCTCCCCTCTGAAAAATGTGTGTTACACTGAAGGGGGTGTTGTAGTATCTGGGGGAGCAGGTGGCTGGAGGGGAGTGAGCGATCTACCCCCCAGCAAAGTCAGTCCTGGGGAGGAGACAGTTCCAGTTACTCCAGTAGCTTTGCTGATTTCCCTCCATAAGTTTCCAAGAGTGCTATGGTTTGTGTGCCTGTTTGCCCTATTCATATCTCAAGAACTTGGCTCATAAACTTTTTTCACTCTACCTTATAGAATTGAATGAAAGACGGGAAGAAAGGAAGCCAACATTTATTTAACTTCTTTAATGTGTACAGTAAGTGCTGGGTTCTCTTTGACACCATATTGCCCTCATTGTACAAGAATACAGGTAGCAAAGGATTTTACTAGATCCACTGGTTCTTTCCACTTCTGACCCCTAAATCACTCAATAGCAGATACCAATTGATTGACTCTTAAAACTCTTTGGTTTGGTGTTCTGACAAATCCTGGGAGTATGAAACTAAACTGTAGAGGAGAAAAATTGAGGCCAAAAGAAAGGAGAAATTTGCCAAACTGTCATTATTACTGCTTTCTGATTGAAAATGAATCACAGTATTTATTGGACTAAAAATCAGTTGCGTTATATACTTTAAATGGGTCAGTTATGTGATATGTGAATTACATCTCAATAAAGATTTTAAACACACACACGTACATTTAGAATTTCAGGAAATGTCAACAGGACCATCAATCATGAAAGTGCTTATAGGTGTTCTGTTGGAAAAAGATAAAAAACAAAACATTCAAACTAAAATTTCTCCTTAAAAACAGAAGCAATTAAATAGTGCTATGTTATAAAGCTTGCTAAGCCACAAGTCTAACTCCTTGAGAAGAATAAGCCTGTAAACAGAATCCACTCAATATAAAATCACTCCAGAGGGAGAGGCATAATTCCAACCAAAGAATTAATCCTATATAGGAGATTGATTAGACTTTTCTTACATTTTTGCATACCACATTAGTTTTGTATTTGCCATATATTATTAATAATTAAACATCAGCTTAGTTGATTTAAAATATAATCAAAATAATATTTTAACAGTTTAATTCTAAATTATCTTAATATTATTCAAGTCACGCATGCTACACAGGGATAACCAAGTAACTCTGCTCTCATATCTGCTTTCATCACAGCTCCATAGCCAGTGTTGGAAAGATCCTCATTTATTTTAATGAGTGCCATTAAAATCCAATGATAAAGGGAGTTGACCAACTTCAAGTCTGTGTGAGGATGGAGTATAAGTCAACTCAATAGATATATATTAAGTACCACCGTATCTCTAGGGTTCTGCATGATACTGGAGGACATAGAAAGAGAGATATGTAAGAGGCAGACTTATTTTCAGGGAATTTTCTGTCTGGTGGCAGAGTCAGATTAGTAAACAAAGGAATGTAAGCTAAAGCAAGATATTATAAGCAGACCCCCACCACACCCTACATTGTTCGTGTCTAGTTTATCTTCCTTCATCGCTTTCTTTTTTTAATTGAAATACAACATTAAATTAGTTTCAGGTGTCCCACATAATAGTTCCATACATGCGTATATTGTAAAATGATCCCTGCAATGAGTCTAGTTAACATCCATCACCAAAATTGTTACAATTTTTTTCTTGTGATGATAACTTTCAAGACTTACTCTCTTAGCAACTTTCAAATATACAATAAAGTATTATCCACTGTAGTCACCATGCTGTACATTACATCCCCAGGACTTATTTATTATTAAACTGGAAGTTTGTACCTTTTGCCTATCTTCACCCCCCAATCCTCACCTCTGGGAATGACCCATCTGTTCTCAGTATCTGTGAGGTCACTTTTTGTTTTTTGGGTTTTTTCGGATTCTACATATAAGTGAGATCATATGGTATTTGTCTTTCCATGACTGACTTTTTTCACTTAGCATAATGCCCTCAAGGTCCATCCATATTGTCACAAATGGAGAATTTCATTAATTTTCGTGGCTGATAATATTCCATTGTATATATATATGTGCCACATTTTTTTTTATCCATTCATTTCTCAATGGATATTTAGGTTGTTTCCATGTCTTGGCTATTGTAAATGATGTTGCAATGAATTTGGGGCTACATACATCTTTTCAAATTACTATTTTCATTTTCTTCGGATAAATACCCAGAAGTAAAATTGCCATATAGTATAATTGTTCTATTTTTAATTCTTTGAGGAACCTCTATGCTGTTTTCCACAGTGGTTGCACCAATTTACATTCTCACCAACAATGGATAAGGGTTCCCTTTTCTCCACATCCTCATCAACGCTTGTTATTTCTTGTCTTTTTGATAATAGTCATTCTAACTGGTGTGAGGTGATATCTCATTGTGGTTTTGATTTGCATTTCCCTGATGGTTAGTGATGTTGAGCACCTTTTTATGTACCTGTTGGCCATCCGTGTGTGTTCTCTGGAAAAACGTCTATTCAGATCCTCTGCCTATTTTTTAATCAGATTTTTTTGTTTTTTGCTATTTTGAGTTCTTTATACATTTTTGATATTAACTTATCAGATATATGATTTGCAAATATTTTCTCCCATTTGGTAGGTTGCCTTTTCATTTTGTTGATGGTTTCCTTTGCTGTGCAGAAGATTTTTAGTTTAATGTAGCCCCACTGTTTATTTTTGCTTTTATTGCCTTTGCTTTTGGTGTCAAATCCAAAAAGTCATTGCTAGGAGCAATGTCAAGGGGCTTATTGCCTACCTTTTCTTCTAGGAGTTTTATAGTTTCAGTTCTTATGTTCAAGTCTTTAACTCATTTTGAGTTAATTTTTGTATATTGTATAAGATAGTGATCCAGTTTCATTCTTTTGCATGTGCCTGTCCAGTTTTCCCAACATCATTTATTAAAGAGACTGTCTTTTCCCCATTGTGTATTCTTAGCTCCTTTGTCAGAGATTAGGTGACCATAAATGTGTGAATTTATTTCTGGGCTCTCGATTCTGTTCCACTGATCTCTGTGTGTGTTTTTATGCCAATACCATACTATTTTGATTACTACTTCTTTGTAATATAGTTCGAAATTAGGGAGCAAAATGCCTCCAGCTTTGCTCTTCTTTCTCAAGGTTGCTTTGGCTATTCAGAGTCTTTTGTGGCTCCATACAAATTTTAAGATTATTTGTTCTATTTCTGTGGAAAATGCCATTGGAATTTTGATAGAGATTGTATTGAATCTGTGGACTGCTTTGGGTATATGGATGTTTTAACAGTATTAATTCTTCAAATCCATGAAGATGGAACATTTTTCCATTTATTTCTGTCTTCAGTTTCTTTCATCAATGTCTTATAGTTTTCAGTATATCAGGTCTTTCACTTCCTTGGTTAAATTTATTCCTAGGTATTTTATTCTTTTCAATGCAAATGTAATAAATGAGATTGTTTTCCTAATTTTTCTTCTGATAGTTCTTAGTGTATAGAAACTCAACTGATTTTTGTATATTGATTTTTTATCATGCAACTTAGAATTTGTTAGCTCTAATAGTCTTTTGGTGAAGTCTTTAGGATTTTCTATATATAATATCATGTTATCTGCAAATAGTGACAGTTTTACTTGTTTCTTTCTGATTTGGATACCTTTTATTTCTTTCTATTTGAAAGAATTGCTCTGGCTAGGGACTTCCAATACTATGTTGAATAAAAGTGGTGAGAATAGACATCTTTGTCTTGTTCCTGATCTTAGAGGAAAACCTTTCAGCTTTTCACCACTGAGTATAATGTTAAGTGTGGGCTTGTTATATATGGCCTTTATTATTGGGGTATGTTCCTTCTATACCCACTTTGTTGAGAGTTTTTATCATAAATGGATGTTGAATTTTGTCAAATGCTTTTTCTGCATCTATTGAGATGATCATATGATTTTTATCCTTCATTTTGTTAAAGTGATGTATCATGCTGATTGATTTGCAAGTGTTGAACCCTCCTTGTATCCCTGGAATAAATCCCACTTAATCATGGTGTATGATCCTTGTATTGCTGAATTAGATTTTCTAATATTTTGTTGAGGACTTTTGCATCTATGTTCATCAGGGATATTGGCTTGTAATTTTCTTTTCTTGTAGTGTCTTTGTCTGGTTTTGGTACCAGGGTAAAAGTAGCCTCATAAAATGAGTTTGAAATATTTCCTCCTCTTCTATTTTTTGGAAGATTTTATGAAGTATTGGTATTAATTCTTCTTTAAATTTGGTAGAATTCACCAGTGAAGCCATCTTGTCCTGGCATTTCTTTGTGGGGATGTTTTTGATCACTGATTCAATCTATTTACTAGTAATTGGTTTGTTAAGATTTTGTTTCTTCACAATTCAGTCTTGGTATGTTGCATGTTTCTAGGAATTTATCCATTTCTTCTAGATTGTCCAGTTTGTTGGCACCTAATTCTTCATAGTATTCTCTTATGATCGTTTGGATTTCTGCGGTATCAGTGTCTATCAATTTCTAATGGTTAGGATTCTAAGTGAAAATCAACCCCTGATTTGTACTTGCATTTATAAACTGATTCACTCTTGACATTTCCATGCTAGCAAAACTATACTCATTACACATTTATCCTGCCTGAAGTATACTCTAACATGGACAACTCTAAAAGTGAGATGATTCCATATGTTGGTCCTTTGGGGCTGGCAGGAGGGCAGCAGGGGTTTTGGCAGAGGTTTATCAAACTCCCTGGTAGATGGCCACGATTTACACATCTTTGAAATATTACTTATGTTAAGGTATTATTACTGCTTGGATATTTTCCTATGATAACAGCTCTTAATTTTATGAATGGATAGAGGTTTGCCTTCAAATAAAATGAAGTAAGTATGTCTATTTCCATTTCTTGTTGAAAGTTGAAATTGTCTTTGTTGTTAGTGTCATGGTTGTATGCCCTTATGATCTATAATTAAGTTCTAATCTCTTCTTTGGTATTATTGACTTCTCCCTGTGGGCTCCTAATCCAAAGAATAAGGATGAAATTTCTCTTCTGATGCATCTGGAGGCATTTTTAAGTTATTAAGTGTTCTTGGTTGTTATTTTACATGTGTTTTTATTTTATCAAATGGAAAAGAGATGTAAAAAACACACTGTCGGAATTTTCTCTGGTCTTGTACCAACAGCAGAGAATCAGTTTCTTAACTTGTTTACAAATTTACCACTTTCCATTGGCACATTTTCTAAGATCCATCATGGCTTTATTGTTGAAAAATAGGATGCAACAAACATGCTATGATGATAAGGAAAGGTTACTTCATACTCCTGATAAGAAAAGAGCTTCTCCTGTATCTCCAAGTTTGGTCAGGACAAGCTTAATGCTGTGTGCAGCTGGGCCTGTGACTGGATCTATCTTAGTCTCTGAGGAGAGCGGAGCCTGAGCGAGCACTTAGTCCAGTGTGGGTGTGGCTTGGAGTGCCGTGATGAAGAAGGTTTTAAGGTTTGTGTTCTTGGTAATGAATAGGATAGCAATGATATTAATATGAATTAGGAAGACAGGAGAAAGTGTAGGTGTTGAGGAAATCTGATGTCTTTGTCCTTATATGTGTTGGCTTTAAGGTCCAGGGAGGATATACTGGAGGCTTTGTCCAGCAGAAAGTTAGAGCTCAGAAGAGAGATGGAGATAGAAAGCTGGAGACGAAAGATTTGAGTCATCTCAATAGTTAAAAGTGTAGCATGAATGTGATAAGTAGGCAAGACAGTGGAGAAAGAGGTGTCCAAATGATGAGGGGAGATCCCTTAAAAGCCTGGCTTCTAGAGTTGTAAGTAGAAAAGAATCCCAGCCTAGGGTTAAGGCAGGGTTGTTTGAGAGGTAGAAGCACAAAGTCTCTGATTCCAAGGCAGGATGGCTTTCAGCGAAAAAGGATGCTGAATTATGCGAATACTTCAGAGAGGTGGGAAGGCGTAAGAAGGAAGGGACTAAGAAATTATTAATTAAGGAGTCATTGTTGTCCCTAGAGAGAACACTTTTTGTAAAGAGGCAGTGAAAAAACCCAGAGCATGGATGTGTTAAATGAAAGTATGGCGTATGAAAGAGAAAATGGGTGGGAACAAATAGAGAAAGGAAATAGAAACTAGCTTTTTGAGATGTTCGGTAGTGAAAAGCGGTGGAGCTCTAGTTCTTGAGAGCAACAGCACCAGGGGGAAACTGGCATCCTGCTTCCATCCAGTGATGTCCAATGGGAAATTTTCTAGCGGTGTTATTAACTCATGGATTTTTGTTTTTTCTGTGTGTATTAATCAATTGAATTATTAGCCTTTTTTGATACTCAAATTGTCCCATCTTTGGCTAATGAGAGCTCCTTCATGTTGACTTTTGTGTCATTTTGATATAAGCAATTAGTCTTTGATGCCTCCTTGCTGAATAACACAATAACGTCTCCCAACCTCAGTATATATTTCCTGCCCCAGAGCTGGAATGAACTATTTCTACCGGGGCACTTACTCGTTTCAGAGAAATTGGTATTCAGAACTCAATCTTTTTTTTCTTTTTGAGGAAGATTAGCCCTGAGCTAACATCCATGCCCATCTTCTCTACTTTATATGTGGGACACCTACCACAGCATGGCTTGACAAGTGGTGTGTAGGTCTGCACCCGGGATCTGAACCAGTGAACCCTGGGCCACTGAAGAGGAGCATGAGAGCTTAACTGCTGTGCCACCAGGCCAGCCCCTGGAACTCAGTCTTGGTACTTGATGTGTTCACTACTTTAGAGATGCCATTGCTTCTTGGCCTTTTCAATAGATAAAGTTGGGATACAGCCATGCATTGCCTAACGATGGTGATATGTTCTGAGAAATGTGTCGTTAGGCCATTTTGTCGTTGTGTGAACATCATAGCGTGTCCTTACACAAACCTAGATGGTACAGCCTACTACACACTTAGGCGGTATGGTACTAATCTTATGGGACTACCATCGTGTAAGTGGTTTGTCTTTGATGGAAACGTCATTATATGGCACATGACTATATAAGCAAATTTGAAATGAAAATATAAATTATTTCATACTTATATTTTCAATTCAAATCTTGGTTCCTAGCAATATTAATGTAATTACTCATTTGATCATCTGACATTATGTAAAAATAGTTTTAAAATAATAATACCAGTCTTTCAACTAGCAGTTAGACCATTGAATATAGTTGAAGATTTCTAAGTAGCTCTGTTTTTTCAGCTATATTCCACTAAGAATGGAAAGTCAAAATATTGTACTTTACAGACATTTGAAATAACCCTTCTCTCTGAGGTTACGTCCCCAACTTAATATAGAGTAAGAATCATTCAACTTGATTTCCATTTTTATATTTTTTATTTAATTTTTTGAATATGCAAAATATTTGTTTCCAAACTCAAAACTTTATAAGCAGATATATTTAAAGAGCCTAACATTCATTACCAGCCCCTCCATTGGATGCCCCCGTAATGCCAAATGTGAATCAAAATTGGGAGGGAGGTAGATATAAGTATGTGTGTATGTTTGTATGTCATCATATCCCCACCCCATACACAAAAGTGAAATATTATATATAATATTCTACATATTGCTTTGGAGGTTACTACCTGTATGTGTGTAAAGATCTTCCTTATTCCTTTTCTTGATTATTTTATATTCCATTGTGTGGAATTGATAGGCGTGTATCTTCTTTCCAATCTTATGCTACAAACGACAACAAAATAAAGGCCACAATAAATAACTTTGTGAATAAGTCACTTGTATTTTTCTCAGTCTGTCTTTTTGATAGATTCTTAGAAGTGGGATTACTAAGTCAAAAGGTCCCTGCATACATCATTTTACTAGATATTGGAAAATTGACTGCTGATGATGTTGTGTCATTGTGCTTTCCCACCAGCCATGTGTCAGAGGGCCTGTTTCTCCACAGCATCTCCAAGAGAATATGTTGTCAAACTTTTGGATTTTTGCCAATCTGATAAGTAAGAAGTATCTCAGAATAGTTTTAATTCCATTTTCTTTCATTTCTGAATGAAACTGAGCATCTTATTTACGTTGAAGGGCCTTTTCACTTCTTCTTCTGTGAACTGTATATTCATATTTTTGTCCATTTTTGTATTAGTTTCTTTTCCCTTGATTTTTAGGAGCTCAGTATACGTTAGAGATAAACTAGCTTTTCTCAATGTAAATTGCCAATATCTTTTCTCAATTTCTCATTTGAATTTAAACTGTTTATGGAAGATTTTGCCACGTGAAAAGCTTTTGTATATTAAGTTTTATAGCAGAAATATATTAACTTCTTATTTTATTAGAAGGTTTTTCCTGCCCTCAAGTTATAGTCATATTCACTCCTGCTTGCTTTTAGTACTTTGAGGTAATATCTGTAGCCAATCTTCCTCTTTTTTTTGCTTGAGGAAGATTAGCCGTGAGCTAACATCTGTGCCAGTCTTCCTCTATTTTATATGTGGGTCGCTGCCAAAGCACGGCTGACAAGCAGTCTAGGTCTGTGCCCAGGATCTGATCCCATGGACCCAGGCTGCCAAAGTGGAGCAAGCAGAACTCAACCACTATGCCAAGGGGCTGGCCTGCTTTTAGTGCTTTTCACTTTTATATCTCGGGTCCATTTGGGATTTATCCTGATATACAGTGTGAAGTAAATATTGACATATTTTTCCAGATGGCTTTTCAGTTTTCCCAACACTATTTATAAAAAAGTTAATATTTTCTAAAGTGATTTGAGATGTATCCTTTATTACATACTGAATTTCTTTATAAACTTAAGTTTCTTTGTGAAATTTTAATTATCTCTAAGGTTTTTCTGAGTCAATATCACATAGTTTTGTTTATAGCAGCTCCAAACTGTGTTTGAATTCTGGTCAGGCTCTCTCTCCAGTATTGTCTTCTAATTTTTCAGGGTTCACAGGTGATTTTTCCTTATTTCTTTTCCCATGTGACCTTTAGAATTAACTTCATAAGAAAATTTGTTGATAATTTTATTGGAATCATGTTAAATATAAATTGATTTAGAGATTTACTAATGTCTTTATGAAGGTGAATCTTCCTATCCAAGAATAATGTCTGCCTTTTCATTTGTTCAAATTTTTGTGTCTTTCAGAAGTGTTTTCAAGTATCCTTAAATATATTTTCACATATTTTTAAGATTATGCCTAGCTATTACATACATATAAAATACGTAAGTATAAATAAATATACATATTGTATATATGTAGATAGTTGATATTTGCATGTTATTTTTATAGTCTACCACTTTACTAAATTCTCTTATTATTTACAGTTGTTTTTCCATTAATTTCCATGGGATTTCCTAATATACAATCATATCATCTGCAAATAGAAATTGTTTTACAAACTTTTTCTTTCTATCCCTAAGCATCTAAATGTTTTTTCTTGTCTAATTGCATTGCATAATACCTCTGACACCTTGGAAAAATAGTGACAATAATGGACACTATTTCCTTGTTTCTATCTATTCATGTTACAAGAGTTTCTATGGATTTCTATATTATTAGGTGTTTTATCAGGAATGAAAGTTATTGCCATTTTTGAATCAAAATTGATGAGAAAATTTGTTGTGAAAATTTCTTTTTGTGTAGTCTTTACAAGTTTTTGTTATCAGTGTTACACGTCTCATAAAACTAGTCTGGGATTTTTCCTTCCTTTTCTATGCCCTGGAAAGCAACACTGGGGTTATTTGATTGTGAAAACTTAAAATTTTGGTAGAATTCCCTTTTGAAACCATCTGGACCTGGTGGCTCCCTCAGAGGGGAGCTCTCTGGAAACTTTAAATTCTTCTGTAGTAAATGATCTCGTTAGACTTTCTATCTCCTGGAGTCAGTTTGGATATAGAAATCTGATAAAGTTCTCCATTTTTATTGCATTGAGTTGGACAAAGTAGTCTCTGATGAGTTTTTAAAATTTTTTCTGGTTTAATAGTTACTTCTACCTTATAATTTATTTTGTATATTTATCCTTCTTTTAGAAAACTTAGGTCAGCTAGTGGTTTCCTATTTTGTCAATTCTTTTCCTCCAAGAGGTAGCTTAAATTTTTATTAGTTCTCCTGGTTTTCTACTTTCTAATTTGTTATATTTTTAGCTGTATTATGTCATTCCTTTTGCTTTTAGTCAGTTAACTTTGTAGTTCTTTCTCATTTTTGAGTTGATATTTAATTCATTTATTTTATTTCATAATATACATAATTAATGCAAATAATTTTCTCAAAGCTCTGTTTTAGTTATGTCCCATAGATTCTGATATATCTTGCTTTCATCATCATTGTTTTCTAAAAATTCAACAATTTCATATTTTATTTTCCCTTTCATTCAAGTGTCGTTTAATAAACGGTTTAATTTTCAGGGTCAAAGGGCACTTTTTTTTGTTTTTCAGTTTCGTTATTAATTAGCATTTTTTGCTTTGTGATCAGAGAATTCTGCTTGCATTATTGCAGTTGTTTTTGGAACTTATTCAATATTCTTTGTAGCCTAGTATCATTTCAGTTCTTCTAAATGTTCCATGTACACTTGATATGAAAGTTTACTGTTAGTAAGATTGAAGGTAAATTATCTGCCTGTGTCTATTTCTCTTCTTATATCTTGTAATTTCTGCTTAATGAAACTTTATGACCTGTTATCTGCTGCATAAGTATTTATATTTGCTTCATCTCTATTGTGCATTATGGTTTTTTTGTATTAGAAAACTTTTTATTCATTTAATAATTTTTATGGATCGAATTTTACCGTTTGATATCATGATCTTGACCCCAGCTTCTTTTTATCTTTACTAATTTAATATACTGTTTCCCATTTTTATTTTTAACATGCAAATACTTTTGCTTTAGGTCTCTATTTTATATAGTCTACAATTGGATTTTACTTTATTAGCCAATCTGAGAACATTTTTAAATAGATGAGTTAAGCCCATTTATATTTATTGGTATAAGCACCATGTTCGATTCAAGTTATGTTATATTATTTTATATTTCCCACATATTAAAGGATCTCTTTTCTTTGCTGTATTTATTTATTATTTATTTTTTGTTTATATTATTTTGTTTTTTAGGAATTTAATATTTTTTTCTGGTTGTGAGATTTATATATATTTAGTCCATTCTTCCTTTAGAAACTGTTCATTTCCTACTACGAGTAGTAGTGAAGTTAGCTGGTAACCTAACATTCCTCTACCACCCTCCAATTTTAGCCACTGGAATTATCTTAGTGTCAAACTTCATAGTGTTAAATACACTTAAGCTTCTGCTGTTTGATTTGTCAGAATCAAATGATATCAATTGACTCAGTTAATACCTATGAGGTAATCATAGCTAATAATAATTTTCATCACTCTTCCTTTCTCATATTATTTTTATTGCTTATGTATTTATATGTTGTTAGAGCTTATAATACTTAGATGCTCTTTTTTCCCTTTTTTTGTCACCCCAACCCCAAGTTTTAGTGTTAACTTTATCATATATATTTAAAATTCACCCTCAGACTATATGCTAATGGCTCTCTAATCTTTTTTTTAATCTAAATCTTCATTTTTTTTTCAGGTTTTTAAGGAAAGGTTCATGAGAAAATGTCGTTTTTTAGTTTTAAAACGTTCATAATTGTTTTTCTATGTCATTTATGTGAAAAATTTGGTTGTATGCAAAATCTTTGGCTCATACTTTTCCTCAAGTGTTCTTGGATGATTGCTCCATTGTTTTCTAATATCAAATGTTGTTGCCAAGAAGTTGGATGGCAGTCTGATTTTCTTTCCCTTTTTTGTCTTTTTATGTGAATGCCTAAAGTTTCTTTTTCTCATAGACTTAAATTTCAATAATTTTATTAAGACATGTCTCTGTACTGAACATTTTAGGTCAGTTTTCCCAGGTGTGTGGTATATCTTTTGAATAGATAGATTGATCTTCTTTTACTTCTTGACTCTCTCGGTTTGTAGTTTTGAATAATTGCTTTGCTACATTGCTTTCATTTGCTTCTTTAGGGACTCATTTATACATCAAAGGATGCCCTTTACCTGTACTCTATATTTATGACTTTCTCCTTAGTCCTGTTATTCTTTTTCTTTACTCTTTATCGTTCCATCCTTTATTCCCCTCACTGAGCTGTCCTTAGAGTCTATTTGCTGTTATGTCCTATCTAATTTAGTCTGTTTCTGAATTTTGTTTTTAATTTTCAAATTTATTTCTAAAATGTCTCAGTTCCCTGTTTTATTTTTTGTTGTTGCCTGACCACATCATTTCTGAATTTTCTGTTTCTGAAATGTACAACTCTTTCAAAGCAATAACCATTTTCTTCAGTCTTTTTAATTCATTTTGAAATATTAGGCTGTAGTTTTTATCTGCTTTGTGGAAAGCAGTACCTTGAAGAGCTGAATTGTCAAAGCAGACCCAAATGAATCATAGATCTCAACCAGACCAAGTTTTTACTAGCAACTAGGAAACAATACAAGCTGAAAATGGACATAAACACAGCATCATCCCTCATTGGAGGGACTCTGAACTATCAGACAGAGCTTCCAAAAGACCTCTTTTCTTCATTGAAATGTGTTTTGATTTTTGGAACAATAGATGATTGCTAACCAAGTATGTGGTGTAAGTTCATTCTGAAGAAGCTATTTAGGTTTCATGCTACTCAGATTTTATATTTTGTTACTCATGGAGACAGAAATCCTATGAGATTAACCTCCATTCTCTAGAATGTGCATCCCAGCAAATAAAAAATTCCAGGTGTTTTTTTTTTTTTAACCATGAACAATTTAGACAGACTTGATATATCCAATTTAGAACACTCTTAGATGAGAACTTCTCGTTATCTTTTTTTTTTTAAAAAAAGACTAGTTTAAACTAAATAAAAAGGCAATTCACCCATGTTTCCCACACCCCTGTACCTCCCTACCCACTGCCTCTTGCAACCACCAATCTGTTCTCTGTATCTGTGAGCATGTATTTTTCTTTTTTAGATTCCACGTATAGGGTGATCATATGGTATCTGTCTTCCTCTGTCTAACTTATTCCACCTAGCATAATGCCCTTGAGGTCCACCCATGTTGTCACAAATGGCAAGATTCTGTTTTTATGACTGAATAATATTTATATATATACCACAATCTCTTTATCCATTCATCCATTGATGGACACTTAGGTTGTTTCCATGTCTTGGCTATTTTAAATAATATTGCATATATCTTTTCGAATTAGTGTTTTCATTTTCTTCAGATAAATACCCAGAAGTGGAATTGCTGGATCATATGGTAGTTCTATTTTTAATTTTTAAAGGCACCTTCACTATGTTTTCCATAGTGGCTGCACCAATTTACATCCGCACCGAGAGTGCACACAGGTTCCCTTTTCCCCACATCTTTGCCTTATTATTTCTTGTCTTTTTGATAATAGCTATTCTGACAGGTATATGGTGATATCTCACCTATTGTGGTTTTGATGTGTATTTCTCTGATTATTAATGATGCTGAGCATCTTTTTATGTACCTGTTGGCCATCTGTATGTCATCTTTGGAAAAATGTCTATTCAGATCTTCTGCCCATTTTTAAATTGTATTTTTTTGGCTTTTTGCTATTGAGTTGTATGAGTTCTTTATGTATTTTGGATATTAACCCCTTATCAGATATATGCAATTTTTTCTCGCATTCAGTGGGTTGCCTTTTCATTTGGTTGATGGTTTCTCATGTTCTGCAGAAGCTTTTTAGTTTGATGTAGTCCCATTTGTCTATTTTTACTTTTGTTGCTTTTGCTTTTGGTGTCAGATTAAGAAATCATCCACAAGACCTATGTCAAGGAGCTTACTGCTTATGTTTTCTTCTAGGGGTTTTATAGTTTTATGGTTATCTTTCTGATATTCAATTCCATAAGAATGTTTACAAGAAGGCCTAGTTAATCAATATACAAAAACCAATTCTATTTCTTTACACCAGCAACAATTACAATACATATAATTACATATATTTTTTACAGTAACAACAAAAATCATAATGTATTTTGAAATAAATTTAATAAAGAAATTTCAGGAGCTCTATAGAGACAATTATAAACCTCTGTTGAAAGATATTAAGAACATAAAGTATTAAAAATTAAAGCATTAAAAAGAAAGCTATACCGTGTTTATGGCGAGGAAGATTCGTTGTTGAAAATGTATCGGTTCTCCACAAATCCAGCTATAAATTCAGTGCATTTCCAATCAAAATCCAGAGTTCATTCTAAAATTTATATGGTAGAGGTCAAAGACCAAGTATAGCCAAATACTTCTGAAAACTGAAATTAAGATGGGAAGATTGGGTAAAAAACTATAATAATGAATTTATGAAGTCATAGAGCTATTATAATTAAGACAATGTGGTATGCACATAGAAATAAGCACATTGACTAATGAAATATAAAAGAGAGTTTGAAAACTTGACATATATGAATAGTGGACCTATGATAGAGACAATATTGAGATTGTGAGGGAAAGGAAGAACCATTACGTTAATGGTCCTGAGACCATTGGTTGTCTACATAGAAAAAAAATAGAAAATCTGATCCTACTTCATGGCATGTGAGAAAGTTAATTCCAGATGAATGAAGGACTTAATTGAGAGACAAAGCTAAAACTTTTATAAGAAAATGTAGAAAAATATTTATCTTAGGTGGGGAATTATATCTTAAATAAGGCACAAAAAGTACTAACCATAACAGAAATATTCATAAAGTTGATCTCTCTGAAATTAACAACTTTCATAAAGAAAATAAAAAGAAGGTAGGTTGCTGGAGAAATGGGGATTTATTTTTTATTATGCTTTATGAAATACATCAATATTATCAAAATTCTTTTGTGTGAATCAAATGTTACACTGAAAATGTAGTAAGGAAAGAGAGAAAATCCTAAACAGACCACATTGACATTCCCTTTATGTCTATCATCAGCTAAGTTAGGAACCTGCATCACTTAAGTTTTCTGAAATGTAAAATGGAAATACTCATGGAGGGCCCTCATAGATGCATTTGGAGATTGTATGTTCAGGAAAATGGAATTGAAATGTTTTAGGAAGAGTCCTGGGCCCAATCCTTGGAGTACATTTTGGTTGAGTTTTCTGTCGTAATTACGACACAATCAGACTCAAAAGCATTTCAATAAAGTATGAGTGGAAGAGGAGCATGTTGCTTCAAGGGCTCCCTTAGCTGTCTGCAGTCTGGAGCTGTCCAGGCCCCTGGGAGGAACCCTGTTTAACTGGCTCAGAATCCATTTTAACCATCACTGAGGCCTGGGAGGTCAGACTGCAGCATGAAGTCCTTGAGAATACGCCAGACAGGGAAAGAAAAGGTAAAAATGTTTTTCTAAAAGCCCAGAAATGGCCTCAAGTTTTGTTTCTCAGTTGTTTCTAGAGCAATATACCATAGTGCCAATCACTGATGAAATGGTAGGATTATCTTTGATCCCTACTTTAGTTTCTTAACGAAGTTTCTGGTAAATTAGAGCAATGGCATTGACCCAGTTTAGTGTTATTCTTTTAGACAAAAGATATAATTTCTACATGCCTGAAGCCTTGGAAATATTTAATAACGGGAGAGAGAGAGAGTGAAAGAGGGAGAGATACCATAAAAACAAATGAACAACAAAACAAAATCCCAAAACATTGCCTTTATGGTAAGGATGCTGAGGAAGACTCATCGATCCGTAAAGGACACATAGATAATCTCTTATTTCTTTCCTGAAAATGCAGTACACGTGACTGGTTGGAGTAGAACAGGTTCATCTGGCCTTTGGGGCCACATAGACAAAGTTGAACTTTGCTGTTAATGAAACTCAGTGGCTTTTTAAATTTTTATTTCAGCTTCTAATAAGCTTTCATGAGCTATTTCCCTTCCCTCTCCTAGACTGCATTGCTTAAAACAATCCTTAGAGTCAACCCTTTGAGAAAATAAGGGTAAGTTTTAAGTGATTATGATAATTCTACAATATATGTCATACTTGTTTATAATGTGCTACCCTACACATTCTCTCATTTATCCTTGGAACACCTCTTTGAGGATATTAAGACAGGCATTATAATGCTTATCTTTCCTCTGGGAAAATGAGATTTATAGCTGTTAAGATACCTGCTTATGATTTCAAAGCTAGTTAGTGGCAGGAATCAGGACCCTTCAATCCAGTGCCAATGATTTTTCACTCCACCATTAATAAGTGACATTGATTAAAAATATCAACATTTTCTTGGTCATCAAGAATATAGAGAAAAATAAGATACAACCTGTCCTCTGAGAGCACATAATCTACTGGGGGCAAAAAGACATTTACATGACTATATATAAGGCTTAATATGTCAACAAAAAGTAGATAAGTACCAAACGAGGGATAGAGGTGGTAAGTGCTGTCTATGGGGACGACTTGGTCTGGGCCTAATCTTGGGAGAAGTGGCAGTGGGGAGTGGTAGATGGTGAAGCGGGAGGGTTCATTTCTGTGGGTAGATGAGTGGTTCATTCCCAGGGCACAGGAAGAAGAAGGAAGTGCAGTGGAATCTTCAGTCCATGAATCTGATACTGAGCTCCCAAGTCATAGTCCACGACTGACACCATGCACTTGGCCATTCAGCAAACTTGGAGACCTGTCCAAAAGAGAGTTGTAGGAATTTTTAAAGTCACAGAGTAGCAGCACGTTGGAAATCCACCAGGGCCTGGTTCACCACACTCGTGTTCAGATACACTGATGTGAAGGGAGTCCCAGAGAGGCCTCTAAGAAGGGTGAGTGCGAGATGCGGGCAGCAGAGACTAAAGGCACATGGAAGCGAGCCTAACCAGAGAAGGGGGTATTGTGGAGGGGCTGCTCAGTGTGATGTCTGAGACCCCAGGCTCTGGAGCCAGACAGCAGGTTGGCCACCAACTAACTGTGACTTTGGGCAGTCAACTTCTCTGTGCTTCAATTTCTTTTTCTATAATAATAGTACCTTTTTCATGGAGCTTTGTAAGAATTCCCTAAGTAGATATCAAGTCTTATACCATGTGTATTAGCCCACAGTGAGAACTGAATAGGAGTTAGCGTTCATTGTTGTTCTATTGCCAGCGTTAGTGTTGGTAGGGAAGCTCAGTTGCATCATGGCCTAACCTATGAGATTTGGTTGGTCTTAACAAAAGAGCAACAGTACTTTTAAGAAGTTTGGCCACCAAAAGTAGAGCTTAGTAATTAAAGAGAACGCGTGAATACTTTTACCTTCTTATAGATGTTAGTAAGTCTACAAAAGGTTGATTCTGAATTATTTTGGAGGCTTATCCTATTTGCAGTCGTGAAGTCACTGAATCATTATTTTAGAACTGTAATAGCGTTTAAGGCCCAGGGCAGTGCTTTGCAAATTGTCTTCTGTAGGTCTTTCCAAGGAGATGGCTAAGGGGTTGCTGGAAGGAAGGAAGAAAGGGTGGGTCTCTGGAACACCCTCACAGTTCTCCCGAGGCAGATGTGCTTCATTCTTTTTTATAATTGGAATGTCACATAGTATTTTATTTCATAAGAGAATACTATTTCTAAAAATGGTTTGAATACCATTGATTTTGTCGAGCCTCCTTGTTTACAAATGAGGAAATAGAATTCCAGAGATGTTAAGTGATTTGCCCAAGGTTACACAGATGTTTACTGACAGTGGGTCCAAGAACGCAAGTCCACTCCTTCTGGTACAGTAATCTTTACTACTTACATGATGCTATGTGTTGCTGCACGATGCAAGATTACTATACTTTTCAGGTTTTTAGCATAATCAAAAGAAAAATTTAAAAATACACTTCTAAATTAGCACCTAAATGCAGGAGCTACAAAAAACAACTGCCAATAGAGAACGAGTTAGTATTCAACTCAGCAGATACATAGCTACTCCCCTCACTGTTGGGGAGTTCAACTTTCAGTGTCACTTGCCCTTCTTCAAATAAATATGTTTGTTTTATAGCCATATTTTTATTTGACTAAAACTTAGATCAAGAAGCATGAAATGAAGTTAGAAAGTAGAAATTATAGAGTGAACTCAAGGCAAAGATTGTCCATAATAAAAGAAAAGAAGACAAAATAAAAAGAAGGGGAAAAAACCCTCCGAAAGAGTTGTCAACATTAAAGAAAGATGCATTTAATAAAACAGGATTGTTGCAAATGTGAGCTAAAAAGTCCTTCCATCTTCTGTTGATTCTGTTCATGGGCCTGTTTGTGAATTGGTTTCCAGGGAAAGCTTTTATTTTCCTAATGGTTGCAGATCCAACTTTAGCATGAGAAGCCTGGAGATTTTAAGCAGAAGGCAGTGTTTGGGCCACTTCTAATTCTACTTTTTCAGTTCAAGTTTCTTGGCTTGTTTGGCACCATCCTTTGCATTTGTTGGGCTTCCTTGTTCGGTTTCAAAGCCAGAACACTTTTTCCTAGCCTTTAAACCAACCCTTGGAATACCTACCTCGTTCTATTTCTTGTCCTAATGAAAAACATTTTAAAATTTTCTCTTCTAAAACTTGAGTCTCAATTATTTCAAAAATCTTGTCACTCAGGCCTCAATTCAGATGTCACCTCCTCAAGGACAAGCTAGCTAAAAGTGGCTGTCTGCCAACTTGCCCAATGCTCCCTGTTTTCGTTCCTGAAAGCAATTGTCACAATTGGAGATTATCTTGTTCGTGTGTTTACTTGTCTGTTTTCTGTCTCTACCACTTGAATGGAAGCTCCAAGGAAGTCGGAACCTTGACTAACTTGCAAAGTGTTTAGGACCTAATAAGAGCTTGATAAATACTAATTGAACGAGTGACTAGAATCCCTATGAGAATTCCTAGGGCGTCAGTTTAGTTACTGGAATTCCAACACTTTATTTTGGATACGTGTCACTTGTCTTAAAGGATAGCAAATGGATTAAGGTTTTATGTAAAAGAAAGAGGGAAAGAAAGGCATTGCTATTTCTTCAGGTATTTCAATGGCCATGATTGATGGTGGTACATTTTGTTTTCGCATCACAAAATTTTGTTTTGGTTTTGGTGTGCCTAAGAACGTTTGCAACTGGAATGGCCAGGTTAAGAAATGTGACTTTGATTTTCTTCCTGCTGTAGAGAGTTGAGGAAATATTCCCCCTGTGAGTCTGATCTTTGGAAAACACAAATCTTGGATACTCTTCTCTTAAATTTTCCTAGGAATTCTCTTAAAGTTGCAATGGCCTCTCTTGGCCTGGGGATGAAGACCACCTTCCTGATCAAAGCCTTAGTGCCTTGTTTCTGCTGCAGCCTCTTAACCTGATCCAGGACCACTTGTGACTGGGATCATGGAGTTCCAGAGTTCTAGGATATTGACCTTTAAGTTTGTCAAACTCATCAAGCATTTTCTTCCTTCTGAAACCTGCACACAGGTCGCTGTCCTTGGTACATTCTTCCACTTCTTTTCCTGGCTAATTCCTAGTTCTTTAGGTTTCAGATTAAATGTCACCTCCTCAAAGAGGGCTTCTCTGACACCCACCTTCCCCCTTATCTGAGACAATTCTCTTGTTATACTTTCTCATAAGACACTCTTCCTTCCTTCTTGGCATTTATCACAATTAATAGTTTTATTTTATTCTATTGCTGTGTCTGTATTTAATGTCTGTCTACCTTGCTAAACTGTGTACTCCAGGAGAGTAAGGTTTTGCTCGTTGTTATACTGCCAATACTTAACTCAGTGCCTGGAAAATAGTAGATTCAGACTCAATAAATATTTACTGAATAAATAAAGCTGATCTTTGAGTTTCTAGTGTCTAGCACAGAGTCTGGCATATATAATGGACTCAAAAAATAGTGCACAACTAAAATTGAGTTAATGAGGAAATGAAGTGTTAATCATATATATATATTTTTTTTTTTTCTTTTTTTGAGGAAGATTAGCCCTAAACTAACATCTGCTGCCAATCCACCTCTTTTTGCTGAGGAAGACTGGCCCTGAGCTAACATTGTGCCCATCTTCCTCTAATTTATATGTGGGGTGCCTGCCACAGCATGGGTTGACAAGCAGTGCATTGGTCTGCAATCAGGATCTGAACCGGTGAACCCTGGGCCACTGAAGCAGAATGTGCGAACTTAAACACTGCGCCACCTGGCCGGCCCCTAATCATCTCTTTACAGAGAAATCTCTTTACAGAGAAACAATGATTGGCTTATGAAAAGTAGAAACCCTGGCTCACATACAGGAATGGCACTCTCTTTGTTCATTTATTTGCCTTCATTCCAGTTAACAGAGTCTGTTCATCTAAGTACAGTGGAGAAAAAACTACCTAATTGCCTTGTCTGTATAATTCCAAAACATCCAAATGAAGAGTGCGTAGCTGAGGCATTCTTCCTTAGGTTTTATACACTTGATGTCAGTATCTTAAAAGACTGATCCAGTCTCTTTTCAGCTGGATATTTGAGTAGACAAATCCATTAGAGAATTTTCCTCCAGAGACTTACTTTAGCTCTCAAACTGTGTACACTGTACCAACAAACTCAAGTGGGTCATCATCCATAGAAGTGCAGAATTACATCTTTCTTGGACAAACCATTCAAACCCAGAAGTGTGTTTTACGCATTCTGACAGAAGCGTCTGTAATAACCAACTCTAAACTCCTTTCTTGACACTTTAGCCCCCAAAAGTGTATGAGAAGAGCACATGTTAAGTCTTGTTCTATTTATTAGAAAGTATCTCTTGGCTTAAGACTTCTTTGGACTATCAACCTCCTGATGTGAGAAAAGTAAGTGGCAAAGAGTTTCTTAGAGTCTTACTCCTGTACGATAGATAGCTTAATAAAAATAATTGAATGTTAGTTGACTAAGTGTTTGAAGTGAATATCCAGACATATCTTTCAATTAGGCCAATCTAACATTTCCTGTGTACCCTTGAGTGACCACCATTTGCACCATCATGAACAAAGAGGGTTTGAATCCTTCTGGGTGAGTAATGAGTATATCATTATCTGTACTGTGTCACCGAGACTGGAGGTAGGCTCATAAATCTTGTGAGGCTGAAGTCCACCCTTGCAGACTGCAATAAAGAGAGAAGAGGGAATGCGAGTCCCCTTGGCCTTGTGTTGGGGCATGATTAGAGGGAGCATAGCTAGGACCTCATTCTGGAAGGGGTGGATATAGACTTAGATGTGTATGCACGGCCTGGTAACCTATGGCAACCACTCAGTAATCAGTGAGTTAGTACCTCAGCAAAAGTTAAGTCTCTGAGGGAGAGCGACTTTTTCCTTGAGATGAAAATATCCTGAGGACACTGCCTGAGAGGTATACTCACTCCTTCTTTTGATTTCAATGAGCATGGACTTCCTGATACTAAAAGAATCTTTGTAGCTTTTTTACTCCTTTCATTGGAAGTCCATTTACTGGGTACCGATGTTGACTGGCTTCTCTTGGTAGATTCGCTTCTGTTTCAAATGAAAACAACAACAGCAACAAAGCTAAACATCAGTTAAGCTAAGAAAAGCAGAGCTGAAAACTTTCTTCCTGTGGTCGTGCTTCCCAACTTCTTCAGCAAGGCCTGCTTGACGTGGAATGTGCCTTCTGAGAACGTTTCATTTCTAAGATGCTCCTAAATTGCCCTATGCATTTATTCCTCAAACTTGCAGTGAAGATAGAACTGGCTTTCAGTCTCGTAGCAACTCTTCTCAAGGTAATGGACCAAAAGTTATTTCCACTTGAAATCCAGTCCTTCTAAATGAATCATACAACATGGATTTTATCTCCCTTTTATCAGAATAACTCTAAGAAGATGATCTTCTGGCCATATTCTTAAAATTTCCCCTATTAGTTTTTATTTTATTCCATTATTCCTGTAATTATCTGCCTAAACACTATGGTTTCTAAGAGGAATGACATTTTTGCTAGTTATTATCATATGCTTCTTATCTCATTCGCCTTGACATATAGCCTGCGATAGTTAAAGTACATTAACATACAAAGCACAGAATTTGGCCCAGCGCCACAAGGTTTACATGTTGGCAGGTGTGCAGAGGGAAGGTTGGGCATAAGAAGGACATGCTCTCCTTCAGTGAGTTCATTGAGCTCATTCTTGCAGCCTTCAGGTCATTGCATTTGTTCAGAATAGTCTTCAAAGGAAAAGACCTCAAACTTGGGAGGTCTCTGAAGGGTGAGGAACAAATGCGCCTCACATAATTTTTCAAAACAGTCAGAGCTTTAGTCAACTCTTAATCAGCCATTTAATAGTGTGCTTTGTTACAATGATAGGAAGCTTGGTCTCAGTGTTCTTCAGGTTCTATGTTTCAGTTATTTGGTTTCTTTTTCTGCTCCTCTCCCTCTGCACTCAGACACTCTCCCTTGCTACCTCTCAAAGCTGAATCTGCAGACTCTAAGGTTTTTCTGAGCTCCAGATCTCTAAGATCCTTTTGGATATCCCACAGCCATCTCAAATTACTCTCTCACATATGGCTTTCTGTTTTTCACTACGCTAGCACCTAGGTTTTTTTCCCTTCATGCCACTAATTACAACTTTATTTAATTATTCTTTTCTTCTTTTCTTTTCTTAACTGTCTACCTCCCAAATAGACTGTAAGTTCCTTTTGAGGTAGGCATGTTCCTTTCCTGCTCATCATTACATTCTTATCACCCAACGTGGGCACATAGTTGGTGCTCAATAATTTCACTGAATGTAGAACAATGTATACAGCAGGGGTGAGCAAAGCATGGCACACCAAACCCAGTCTGCTACTATTTTTGTAAGTAAAGTTTTATTAGAACACAGTTATGCTCATTGGTTACATATTTTCTATGGCTACTTTCAACACGAAATGTCAGACTTGAGTAGATGCAACACACACCGTATGTCTCACAAAGCCTAAAATATTTACCCTCTGGTCTGATAGAGAAAAAATTTGCTGACCACTGATATAAAGGATAGTCTCAGAGAAGAGGAGAAAAGTTTATAACCCAAGGGAGAAAAGAGTAGAGAATGGTGGGCAGTTGGGGAAGTCTTCCTGGAAGAGGAGAAACTTATCTGAGCCTTGAAAGATGAGAAAAAGATATCCAAGAGCAGGATCGGGGGGATGGAGGTGATAATCCAAACAGACATCATGAGTAAGTGCTGTGGATAATCTGCATTTGTTCAGAAGCACTGTGCAGCATAAATTACAAGGTGGACAGTAAGAAATGAGCTTGAGAAGATTGGGCAAGGGTCAGAAATTCAAGGACATCTTGAGCCTTATTCAGGTCCTAGGCCCCAACAATGTTTACAGTTTCCTCCCACGTCCTGGAGTCTCCAGCCTCAATCTACCTTCCCATATTTTCTGCAAACAAAATCACTTCCCATTTACTAAACGATTTGAGATGATTCTATTTCTAACATTAACTTCTCAGAATTTCTCAGTTTTCACACTACTACTTCTCTTATTCTTGAGTTAGAATAAAGCCTTCCTTCTCCTATGATAATGTTGAGTCTGCACTCAACTATTTTCCATGTCTCTGTCTGTCCCTCCCTCTCCCAGTGTCTCCCTTTAGTCTATCCTGTCCCACACCTTTTTATTTTGATCTTCTAACCTTCAACATCTTGGTCCCTCCTATTCTGTCACTTCTTTTCCCACTCCTCTTTTTGATTGCTTCCATGTTGGCTCCCATGCTAGAGATGTCATTGCTCATCAATTTCCTCCCTCTGCCTGTTTCTTCTCTCTCTCTCTGTCTTTCTCTCCACTCCTTCTCTCTCTCTTCTCCTCTTTTCTCTTTCTCTGCTTTCTCTGATGATCTCACTCCCTCTCCCAGTTTTATCCCCCAAATCTCTGTTTCCAGACGTTTTCATGCTCTGTTGAGGACAGTGTATTGGTACACCCTTTTTGGAAGGCATTTTGGAAATATTTACTATAATTTTAAACATTCATACTCCTTGACTCTGCTATTATAGGTTTAAGAACTTTTTTGTACACTTTTGCAAGTGTAGAAAATATGTGTGTAAGAATGATAATTGCACATTGTTTATTGTAGCCAAAAATGGAAACAATATAAATGCCCATCAATAGAAGAGTGCTTCAGTAAATATGAATACATTAAAATATTGGACATTAATTTAAAAGGTGAGGTATATTTTGATGCACTGATTTGAAGAGATGCCCCCTATAATAAGAGGAAAAATCTAGTCCAAACTCATATATTTAATCCTGGCCTTTCCCTCAAGTTCTACACCTCCATTTTCAGTTTTCTGCATGTCATCTTAGATAGTTCTGTGAAAATTGAAATTCAGTGATTTTCAAGGAAATTTTTTTTCTAGTGGCATATGACAGACCCTCTGAATTTCTTTATTTCAGTTAACTTTCCTGCTTTTTTCATCATCTTTCCGGTCATCTTGGCATACAATTTCAGAGGTGTCTTTAAGTTCCTCCTTTCTTTTCCCAACACTGTGGATCATTCACCAAAGTCTATGGATTCTTCCTTCACAGAGGATTCCCAAAATATGCCTCACTGATCATATGAGTAATCTTATGATTACTCACCACTGCCTGAATATGCCTTATCTTCTCCTACCTCTTGACTTTTACTGATGCCCGTTAATATTCCTGGAATTCCCTTCTTCTTACTCACTCTCTCCTTGGAAATCTACATCAAGTGCCACATACTCGTTGACCTCTTTCCTAATAATGCCAGTTGGAAGCGATTGGAATCTATAAAGTGAGGTGCCATAGAAATGCATTTCTTATATCCCTTTGATCAGTCAGTAGCCATGTCTACAGAAGATGAGTCTATCTTGGCATCTTAAGTGTATTTGTGTGTCAATATGTCTGAAGTGAGTTGGGGCTGGGGAGGAATCAGACCCGTGCGTCTCGTCAGCATCACGGGGCACAGGCTAATGGCTGTCGCAGATATTCATAGAATTTCAGGTGCTCAATACAATGAAAGTTTATTTCTTACTCAGGTCACTGTCCAGATGTCCAGGCATCTTCCTTGGTAGGTGACCTTCACATTCAGGGACCCAGGTTCCTTCTAACCTCAGGTTCTGCCCTCTACTATGTTCTGGAAGTGCTTCAGTAAGGCAGTAGATGGAAAAAATGGCTGGGGAAACCATACCTGTTTCTTAACTACTTCATCATAGAAGTGATGTAAATCACTTCCACTCACTTTCCAGTAGCCAGAACTCAGTCACGTGTCCACTCTTAACTGCAAGGGAGGCTGGGAAATGTTGCTTAGGAGGAAACCCAGGAGGAAAAGGAAATGTGTTTTGATGAATACAGCAGTCTTTATCACACTCTCAACTTCTAGTTCCAAAATATCTATTCTTTCCATATAGAATGCATACTATTCCTCCCCAAGAGAGACAATCCAAAGTTGCATCCAGCCGCTGTGCCCAGCTCCAAGTCCATCCAGCTCAAAGATTTCTCAGTGGTGTGCAGTCCTTTCATCAAGCATGGATGTGGCTCCTCCTGGTTTGGCAGCCTCAACCAACAAATACACAAAACCCCATGGTGGAGTAAGGGCAACATAACTGTAATAAAAACTCCCATTGAGAAAAAAGAGAAGAGAGGGTAGTCAGCATTGCTCTTTCATAGCAGTATGAAATCCTACTGGGAAGAATGAGGAGGCTTCTACTCTGAGGCATCTGAAAGTTTTTTGATTAGTCTCTAAATCTGCTCTCTTGGAAAAAGGAACTTTCCATTGTTCTCCATGAACCCTGGCTTCACCTTCCAGGAGGTTCTTTCTTTCTGTTATTCTCTTGGGCCACATCTGAAGTGAGTGTAGAGAAGCTTTTCCTTTTGATGAGCTCTATAGTGTTCATAGCACTTCCTGCTGGGGCACATTCTGTGCCTGCCCCAGTCCTTTTCCCATTCCTGTCTGAATGAAGCACACTTCAAGGACCTAGGAGAGGGCAGAACCAGAGGTTAGAAGGATCCTGGGTCTCTAAATGAGAAGATCACCTACCAAGGAAGATGCCTACATTGGACAGTGACTGGAGTAAGAAATAAACTTTCATTTTTTGAGCAGCTGAAATTTTAGGGTTGGAGGCTTGAGCAATCAAAGGCTTTTTGTTTTTAGTTCAAGCTTGTGCTTTCTTTGGCAGTACAGTTATCCCCCCAAAATAGTAGGTTTCTGTTCTATTTGCTCTTGTCAGTTCCATCTGCTTGTAACCACACCCAGAGTTCTTTCTTAGACCCAATTCTCAAATATGATGTTCTTATTTGCTTCTTTGTCCGTTGGTGTCTCCCTCAGGATTTATTAGTGACTACCTTGAAGCTTTGTGAAACAATGAACTTGGGTGGGGAGGCAACACTCTGTTGGTGTCACCCTTTACCACAAGACTGAGTTACTTTGTAAACTGAGAAGTCTTACAGAACATTTCATACTCAGGATGCTTTTCGATTTCATCTCTTAATATTTCATTGCCAGAGCAGTTGCTTTTCCAAACTGGTAAGACCAACTATCTTTGATATTTCCCCATTCTTTTCAATTTGTGCTTGTTAACCACTCAATTCTTTCCTAAGCTCACCTCTTTCTGCCTCACTAAAGGCAGCCATAATGTCTGCCACATACCATCACTCTGACTCTCTCTATCCACTTCCCCAGGTGTGCGAACTGCCTTGCAAGTTATTTCGGACCACAGTTTTACCAGATATTTTGCAATGTTGTAACAGGGCTCTCTAGCTTGCTATAGATGTTTCTTGCAACTTGGCCTTAAGGGAGTAAACATTTTTCATGGCAGTACCCCGCTTCCAGTTCCAGTTTCTTTCTTGATCCTTGTAGGCTTACTATGGCAAAGAACTACAGTGTCTCAATGGCTTAATTCTTTCTTATTCAACTTACAGTCCAAAGTGGGTGATTCTGTGTATGTACTCATTCAGGAGCACAGAGTTTAAGTAAACAGTTCAAGGTCACAAGTGGTAAATAGTGGCATCAAGATTTGAACCCAGGCAGTCGGACTTCAAAATCTTAACCACCTTCATCTAAAGTAATCATCTTTGAGGTACAGCCGTTCAAATTGGGCATCTTTCAAGATATGTGACTTACAGTTTGCCGTCTTCAGTATTTTGTTCCACACATTACAGAGTTGTATATGTAACCCTCTTCATCTTCCAAATATTATGGAGTCACAGCATTTCAGAGCGTGTGATGAGATTTTATAGCATCAAAGATACAGAAGCTCTTTGAAAACAACTAAACCTGCCACTACTGATTTTAAACAGCATCTTATTTGTAACCTTTTTTCTATCTATATCGTACTTTTTTCAGGACAGCTAAATTAAATGTCTTATGTCGATCTCCTAGGTTTTCTCAGTTTCCGTCTCTCAATGTTTTTTGATACAAGGAGAAGCTGTGGGGGACTATATTTTGTAAGATTATTATTTATTTTTTTTTTAATTTTTTTTTTTTTAAGATTTTATTTTTTCCTTTTTCTCCCCAAAGCCCCCCGGTACATAGTTGTGTATTCTTCGTTGTGGGTCCTTCTAGTTGTGGCATGTGGGATGCCGCCTCAGCGTGGTCTGATGAGCAGTGCCATGTCCGCGCCCAGGATTTGAACTAACGAAACACTGGGCCGCCTGCAGCGGAGCGCGCGAACTTAACCACTCGGCCACGGGGCCAGCCCCTTTTGTAAGATTATTTTTGAAGGCATAAAAGGGCTAGTTTCATGTGGACAACCTCATTAAGGCTTTTTATTTTCCGTGTGGAGGAATAGGTACTTTGGGGCTCCCGAACAGCGGGCTTTCGTTTCCGTAGAGGAGAAACTTCCTGGATGTGCCATGAGCAAATGCTCTTTCAAGTCCTATTCCTTCCCCCGTTACTTACGTGCAAATGGACTGCATTTGAAGAGAGTAAGGAGCACATAAGGTTTCCCCACAAGGGGATTCTGAGGTGCCCTGGACACCAGACTGATGTAATCGGTGGAGGAGTTTGTTACTGGAGGCTGTCACGTCTCACAGTGGGGGGCACGGGCTGGTCTGCTTCATAAACTCCTCCTGATCTGTGACTGAAGCTGTGCTCCCTTTAAAAATAAATCTTGTTCTTCCATACCCCACCTATTTCTCAGCCTCAGGAGCACCTCATGGATTTAGCTTAATTTTGTCTTATTATAGTAATGTTACCTCCAGATTCTTAGACATCACCCCACTTCTGATACTGTTGCTTCCTCTGTTCCTTCTGAAAGTGAGTTAAACACTCTAGTCTGATTGGCTCCTTGAAGTTAGCATAGACTATTTCAGCAGGACTTTGAAAATGAAGCCTTGGCCCCAATGTGTCCTGACCTCAGTGGACAGTAAAGAGTTCCCTTATGTCAGGCAGGTAGCTGTTAACCTTCAATGTCCACATAGATTTGTACCTGATCTTTGGATGACAAATCACTAGCTCTTTTCACCTTGTGGTAACATTAGTGAGCGACCCTCAGCTACCACATCATCAGTCAGTCGTTTCCATGCAGGCACCATTCTAGTGATTTACTGAAAATATCATCAGAGCCATCAAAGTACATAATTTTTATTTATTATACAAAGAGTGGATGAGCTGGCGTGTTTAGACCAAGTGAGTTTTTCCCATTGTAAGAATAGTGAGTTCATTCTTATGGACATCAGCCTAAAGTTCTTCTAGAGCCTTACAGCACTGCTTAGAAAATCGCAGCTTCACCGCAATGAATGTTCCCCCAGGAGCCCTCAAAGTTGACACGTCCACCAGCAAACACGAAGCACTTCTGTGTGCATAGATGGCAGGCTCCAGGGTCCTCCTATCATAACGTCTCAATGATTTATACTTCGTCTATGCTCCCTCCACATCCTTTAAAGGAAAACACACACACACACACACACACACGCACACACAACGAGAACTGAACTGGGAGTTGTGGGTGTGTGCCATGGCTGAGGGCTCCGTCTCTGGCTCCCAATGTGTGCTTAAGAGCAAGCATTGTGCTGTCAACGGATAATAACTGCTGATTAGAAATAACAAGATAGCCAGTGAGAGGAGGCTCAGAAGAATCCACTCTTGCTGGATGAGTAAAGAACAAGCTCCTCTTGGGGAAATGTGGGAGACTGTTGAAAAGGGAGGAGAAGAAAGGAGATTTGTGAAGACTCCACTTTCTCAGTTTCTGCACTGAACTTTTGCTCACAGCAGGTGAACTCAGGCTCCCTCCCACACTGAGATTTCCTCCCCTGCCGGTGTGCAGTCTGTTAAGTAAACAGAGACTTTATACTGAGAAAGGAACATTTCTCTATTTTGGCTGTGAGTTGTTATTTTTAAAATTTCATCCTCCAAACATTTTCCCCTATCCTTGTTTATTCTTTTCACTAGAAAGAAAATGTGCTCCTTTAAAAAAATTTAACCATGGGACAAGAAAAACTCATTTCTAAGTGTGCCCTCCCTGCTCAAGGCCAGCTCACTCTTTAGTGTGATGACTGTGCCATCCCCCTGTTGAGCGATAGAGCTTTCAAAGATTCCGCTCTGCTTATATAGAGCTTCCATGCACCCAGATTGCCACAATCAAAGCAAAATGCACCCTGGCAATTGCTTTCTGGATACCCTGGGTAAAAAGGCCAATCTCTTCCTTGACATCTATGGATCTATCAATATATCTTTAGCTAATACTTAAATATAGACTCTACTGTGTGTTGTATGCCATTCTAAGCACTTTATGTAAAAACTCATTTACCTTATGCTTCAATACTGACTCGCGTGAAATTTGGGGAAACTGACATTAGATGTAAGAGATTTTCTTTCTATACCTTTTCTGGGGAATGTATCCCATTGCATTGAATCCATCTTTCTCCTTGTCTGTCTTGCCCCTGTTCTGGATCTTTTTATTAACGAGGCCCATGACTTTCTTCTCTGTACCTTAATGTCTAACACAAAGCTTAGTATATAATGGGCCCTCAATATATCTGTTTGAATGAATAAATGTAGAGCTTGAAAGGAAGGCAAAGAAAATCTTATTGTTGGAATTCTTTCTTCTGATTGGTAGGTAGAGTAATTTGACTTAACAGGTTTGAGTCCTAATTCCCTCCTTTGGAAAATGGGAAAAATAATATTAACCCTGGAGGGCAGTTGTAAGTAAATGAATTTATCAAAAGTACTTAGCATAAGCAAAATAAGTCAGAGGGAGAAAGTCAAATACTGTATGATCTCATTCATGAGTATAAGATAAAAACAACAACAAACAATCACATAGAGACAGAGATTAGATTATTGGTTACCAGAGGGGAAGGGAGCCGGGAGGAGGGCAGAAGGGGTGATTAGGCTCATGTGCATGGTGATGGATTATAATGAGTCTTTGGGTGGTGAACCTGATGTGGTCTATATAGAAATCGAAACATAATGATGTACACCTGAAATTTATATGATGTTATAAACCAATGTTACCACAATAGAAGAAAAAGTGCTTAGCATATTTCAAGTCAGCATGAAAAAGATGGTTTATACCATAAATGGTGTTAAGAAAACTAACTAGCTGCCTGAAAAAAACATTAAGCTGAATTCCTGATCATATCTTACACCAAAGTAAATCCCAAATATTGGTTACACAACTCTGTGAATATGCTAAAATCCATTGAATTGTACACTTTAAATGGGTGAATGATATGATATATTATTATATCTCATTAAAATTGTCATCAAAATAAATAAATCCAGGAAGATCAAAGATTTAAATCTAAAAGCATGTAACTAAAATGGAAAAACATGGAATTAAAAAAAGAAAGCAACTTAAGATTGTTTTTTATAGGTTATTGGAAGGGAGAATGAATTTTTCAAGCAAGACATACTACTCTAAAACCATAAATGAAAAGTTTGATAAATTTGATTATGTTACAGTTAAATGTTTTGAAGAAGAAAATAGCAGAAACAAAATCAAAATAAAAACATGACAAATAAGGAGAAAAGAATTAAAAGCACATAGGGCAAAAGGCTAATTACTGTAACATATAAAGAACTCTTAAGAATCAATGTGAAAATGACCAATAACCCATGAAAAGAATTTGCACAAAGGACAAGAGCAGGCAACTCAGAGAAAGAGCTTGTACCAATTTATTCTCCTACCAAGAACCTAGTGGTACAATATTTGATCTATTTATCAAAATTAAAAACACTTAAGTCCTCTGATCTAGCAATTTTATTTCTGGGGATTTGTTCTATAGCTATCTGTACATGTGTCCAAAGACATAAAAATAAGTCATTGCATGAAATGTTTGTAACATCAAAATACTTGAAATCAAACTAAATGTCAACAAACTAAGAAGTGGTTAAAGAAATTATAGCATTGTGTTTAGTGAAAACCTATACAGCTGTTAAAAACTGTTGATGAGGAACTCCAAAATATATTAATTAAAAACAAAATAAAGCAAGGTACTGGACAAGGTGTTTAGTGTTCATGTTTTAAATTTTTATGTATTTCACAAATATATGTCTGCTCATTCATAGAATGTTTTAACATCCTCCTGTCCCACTCAAACATATCATGTACAGAATTCAGCTTGTGAACAAAAAGATCAATGAATTCTTTTCACAGGTGTTGTTTTATTTAATTTCTGCAGCAACCCTATGGAAAAGATACAATACTTTCTTTTTTATATAGTAAGTGTTATAAACCTTCAGATTTGCTTATTTAATAGTTACAACTATTAATGTTAAATCCTTGATGGCAAAACTCTGTTGTGCAGGGCGAAAGCCTAAACTTTTTATAATGATGTAGGACATCCTTCATCACCTGACCATTTCCTTCTTTCCTAGATTAATATCCTGTCTCCTTCTTACCTCCAGCACACTGTTCTATGTTCTTTTTCATGCTGTTCCTCCTTTCTACATTTATGACCCTCTTCCAATGATGTTCTACACCTCTGCTCATGAAATCCTACATTTTCTTAAAATGCCAACTCAAATGCCACCTCCTAGACAAATCCTTACCTGTCATCCTCAGCAACATCAATAGTTCCAACCCAGCCATAGTCCATGGTTATCACAGTTTCCTTTGTCCTTCCAAAGCACTTCGTACAAGTCTATTAGAACAGGTTATATTATTTCAAGGCCACAAGCATACTGAGAGTAGAGGCTTGTTTTTATTTCCATAACTACAACAATGTCTAGAATATAGTAGCAAATCTGTAAATATTTATTAGAAAAACCATTTACCTGAATCTTAATAATTTTTGATCATCCGTATATTGAAAAACTCTATTTTCAACATGGCAGGTTTGGGGATTGAACAACACATCTCTTTTAAGAATTTCAAATGAAAATGTTTTGTTGATGGAAAATCTTTTTTTGTTTTGCCTTCTAGAATTCAAATGAAGGGTCATGCTTCATGAAGAGAATGGGCTGCAGTTTTTCGTGACAGATTTGAGCCAGTAGATTTTTATGAATGTGACCCTTATCGTGTCTTCTGGAAGCTTTTCTGTCCTTTAAATATTTTTTTCTTTTTTTCCTGTGTTTTTATAGGAACCAGGGGAAATGTGTAGAGGGCATGGTGGAGATCTTTGACATGTTGTTGGCTACGTCATCTCGGCTCCGTATGATGAATCTCCAGGGAGAAGAGTTTGTGTGCCTCAAATCCATCATTTTGCTTAATTCTGGTGAGTTGATAACATGGGAGAATTTAATGCTGGGTTACTGGAAGAAATACTTATTTTGATTTTCAACCAGAGACAAGCTACCTACTACAAAGGCATGATCATAAATTGATAGAAGCAACAGACACATTTAAATAACCCATCATCATTGTAGATCACTTATGGAGGTGGAACCATGCTGATTAAATATGATGGATGAAATTAAAAACAAAACAAAGCAAGTTACTGGACAATGTGTTTAGTGTTCATGTTTCAAATTTTCATATATTTCACATATATATGTTTGGATATGCATAGAATATTTTAACTTTTTCCTGTCCCTCTCAAACATATGCCCCAAATTCAGCTTTGGGGATTAAATTGGGCATTGAATCAAATGGTTTTTTGGTTGAAATATTTACATCCTTTTGCAGATACTGGCCATGTTTTTATTAAAGTGGTACATGTATGTAGACATATGTCTGTTGATACTTATATATGTCAGAAAGTAAGTAGACCACATGACCCTGTTAAGAAATTGTGACCAATTCCAAGCTCCAGATCATAAGCAAAGAGGCTTATTTGAGACAGACCATGTTTCTGGTTAAAACCGATTAGCTGAAAAATGTAATTGGCTCAGAGATAGAAAAACCTGGTCCTAAAACTGAAGAACATGGAATGCAGTAAATTGGTCCAGCTGAAAGGGTGGATTTCATTTGGTCTACAGTGTCTAATTCAACTCTTCCCTCCTATTTATTCATTTGAGAAAGCTTAGCTGAGAGCGGCATCTGTTTTGCGTTTTTTTTGTAGTGAGGTTGGCTGTTGTAGAAAGAGTCACTCCAGGTCACCCGGATGGAAACTATGGCTCAGCCTGAATTAGTACCCTGACTCCTCCCTGCCCCCTCAGTGTTTGGATCCAAGCACTAGATCCCCAGTCTGTGGGCTCTGATGCTCAACAATTGGGTGTCAGCTGCACAGTAGACCCCTAACCTGGACTTTACCCCCATCCTTGGCCCTACTTCTTGTCTTGGACTTCCTTCTCACATAGAAGTCATAGCTATTCTAATGCCCTAGGACTGATTTAGATTTGGTTTCTTACACCATTAGATACAGTTTCAAATTTCCCAATAGCCAAACTATGGTCTGTACTGATCACACACATAGAGCATCAGCACTTCCTCCTCTTTTCCAATGTTTGTTTCTTCCTGAAGCATGCCAATCCCTTCCCACCTCCCCTAAAAATTTTCCACTTTTCTTCCCCACCGATGCTAGTAACCTACATTGCTTAATGGTTTTCATAGTAATCATTCTCACTTATCAACTGATAAATGGAAATCTGTACTATTACACTAGGCAAGGACTGAATTACAGAATGAAGTTCCATGAAAAATAATGTGACGGACACTAAGGAAATGATTACCACTCCATTCAAGTTTCTGGTTTCACTCATATGCATTGTGCTTTTCATTTTAGTCATTTGTCCTGTACACTGAAGGGTCCAGATCCCACAATGGCTCTTTATTGGATGAGTGTTCTGGGAGCAGTGCCACTCGGCTGCACAGTGCCAGGTCCTGAACCTGCTCCTTCTTCTGTGGAAGGCTGGCACATGCTAATGACTTTCATGTGGGCCATCTGCTAACTTCAGGGAAAGCAAGCCTATCAAGTGCTGGAACTTTTCTCCCACTTTTACCAGGAAATAATCCCCCAGGCAGGAAGTGAAATTAGCCAGAGTTGTATAATCAACACAGTAGATGCTCTGATCTTGGTAACCAGAAGTATTTCCTTCAGATCCATATAGCCTTTTCCTGCATTATTGTTCTGTTCCTATGACAGGGTGTTTTTTTAAAAAAAATTATATACAAAAAAGGCAAGACTTTTGCCATCAAAATATTGTATTTATAGACCTAGGGTTTTTTAAGTCCCAGAGGAAAAAACTTTCAGGCCTCACAAGAAAGTCTTTTATTAAAGACTGGCACCAGAGTCTCCACACTATTCCCACTGCAGAGTTTGGACCTCCATCTGCTTCCTCCTCACTTTGGTTAAACCCTCCTCCTCTCTCCATGTTTCACCTCTTTCTTAAGATCTTCTGAGGTCTTTCTTGCTCTTGAAGAGTTGGAACGCTATTTTGGAAATACAAGGCACTGTACACTGATAGTCTACAGCTGTCTTTTTCATGGGATCGGCACGGCAACTCGTCTTTTCTATCAAGGACGATGCTGCCAGCTTGCAAGCAGTAACCGAACAGAAGCTGTCCCTCCACCTGTAAACAGTGAAATCACTCTTCTCACTTCAAAAGCGAGCTATGTTTTGGAAAAGCAGATCTGCTGCTGAGCACAGCTCCCAGTGTGTCATATTGCTCCTGAAAAACAGAATCCAAGAGGACAAGACTCTGAAACACAATGGTATGGTTCTGGGAGCCTTTTCCAGAGTAAAAGACTATCAGTCATATGAGGATTACCTTGCTCAACAATTTTTTTCCCCACAACTGGAAGTATTGATTTTTTCTAAAAACCCAACTAATTCATGGCTCTCATCTGGAACAGCTCTTCACCTGTCATGAGACAAATTAGAGGGTGACTCTATTTCCATGAATGTCTGACAGAAGCCAAGCTGGGAATGATTCAGGAGAACTGAGCTAGCAGATGCTTTTCTGGTCCCTGGGTGTGTGGAGACCTCAGTGTATGGAGAAACCTTGGGTTTTGTGTTGAGCCTCTGTCACCAAAGTCTGAGAAGGGTGTGTTTACACTGGTGTTGACTTTAGGGCAGAGGCAAAATGGGAGTTGAAACATTTTGTGAGGACCTTCTAGGAATGTCTTTCTGGAAGTCTTGAGAGAGTCTCTCAAATGCCAAAATTTCCATGGGAAGCCCTTTGCACAACTGTTTGGGAGTGGGAGATATTTGTTATGATTTCTGCCTCATTTAGAATAATTTATTACTTTGCTTGCAAAAGCCTAGAATCATCCATGGGACCTACACTGTTTGTCATTCCACTCCCCACCAAAGGACAGAGGCGTTCCTGGTTAATCCAGAGATATCTTGGCAAAATCAATGCCAGCTTCAAGGCATTCTGAGAACTAGCTGGACGGAGCTCAAGATTAGGGCAAATGAGAATAGAGCACATGAGCTCAGGGCAAAACAGCTGTGAGGGAGCAGCAGTAGGAGAGAGCGAGGGGGGCTGGAGCCACAGAAGGGACCAGAAAGGAGGTTTTGGGGCTGTTCACAGTATTCCTTGTACCCAATGTGACCTCAGTTCTCCTTCGTTATTCCAGTATTTCTAATTCTTCCAGGCCCAGCTCAGATCTCACCTCATTCAGGAAATCTTGTGACTACCCAAGTCCATAATGAGCTTTACTTCTCTAGACTATTTTAATTCTTAGAACCAGTACCACGCAATCTAGCATTTGGTCAATTGATTAGCTGATTTCATTCATTTATTCAATAATTTCATCCATTTATTCAATAATTCAACATTTACTGAATTCCTACTATGGACTTTATGCCAAATATGCAAAAATGAGTGATACAGTTTTGGAGGGTTTTTTTTCAGTTTTTTTTGTTTAACCTGGTTAGTTCTTTATGCATGTGAATCTTAATTTCTCCATAAACTATTAATGCTTTTTTTGTATTCCTCACCGTCTTTAACCTGTGAACTGAAAACAGGTATTACATCATTCAGTCATTTAATAGATGCTTATTGGCTGGACATGACCAGGAGGACATGGAAAATCCTCATCTGTCCCATGCTGTTCCTACATGTATAAACCTAGAAACTCTAATAAATCTTTGAGTTAACCTTCATATTCCATTGAATAATTATTTCTACCTTTTTTCTGAACCCCTTTCTGACCACAATTCTTTGTATTCCCCAGTAATTCCAAAGAGCCTCGTACACTTCACTCACTGGTAACTTTGTCCAACTGGCTCCCAGAGAGCCTTTGAGACCCCTGACTCCAGCTCCTCTGTCCTCTGTTTAACATAGATCCTCTTTCCTTTCCTGACCCACAAACCAAGTCCCATTACCCAGAAGTCTTTTCGGTGTCTGCTGGATCCCCATGCTACCCTCAGCAGGCCCATTTGTTACTCCTGAAATGTCTTATGTTATAGAAATTTTGCACTGTTGATTCATTCCAATTGATCTTCAGACAACTTTTCTCTTTCAGTTGGTGGAGTAATAAAGAGCCGAAAACCATAGGGTGAGAAGTTAAAGAGAAATAGAATACCAGAAAGAATTATGGCAACATCTCTAAAGTGTGTACCCTGGTGTTCATATAGAGAAAAAGGGATATGATATGGAATGTTGGACAGGTGCATATATGTTAAACATAAACATAAAAATGGTACCAGCTCTTGTCTGTCATCTAGTTCTGCTTTGTTAATATAGCATATCTTGTCATCTCGATGCTTGATGAAACATATGATGCTGAAGCTGATGACATCTGTTTGCTGTTTATGTGTTCACTCTGGTCAGAGAAGCATTTATTTCCTGATTAATTATAACGAGCTTTCATCACAAAGAATATTTCCTCTCTCCAGAGCTGTATTCTTTGCACTCTCTCCGTTAATTATTAGACCATTGTTTAGAGCATTTATATTTTTAAGTTTAGAAATAAGACAATGATTCAGAGTCCCTATATTTAGATGAACGAACATTTTAAAAACATATTGACTGTAAACATTGAAGATCATTAATTCTCAACAGTTGAAGGTTTCTGACAGGAACAGGCCTTGAAAATCACAAATAGGCACATTGTCAGGTATGCCCATTGTTCTCACAATGGAGAAAATTTGATTATGTTATTTCTTGAGTTCTTTGTGATGCCAAGCTTCCTCTCCAGGGAGTCTACTTATTGTCACTAGTTTGAGATAAATGGCACTTCCTAGTTATTGAGTAGGTCATTGTCGTCTTCTCTGTGGCTGACTGGACTCTGTAGGCAGTCGATTCAACTCTTGGAGACTTTCTCTGCTACCAACTTCTCGTGTAGCCTGAAACAAGCCTCATGGCCTCTGTTAATTTCTTGAAAACTTGGTGTGGTATGGACTTTGTCATCAGAGAGGCCTACAATTCAAGAGAAGCAACTCTGACACTTACTTGAAGGGTGATACCCTTTGATAAGCTGCTTCCCTGAGCCTCAGGTGTCAAATGGACATAATGACACCTCACTCAGAACTGCTGTGACTGTTGAAAGAATGGCCACCTAGTACCTGGCACATAAGAGACGCATACAAATGTTAGTTTGCTTTATCCGTACTCTCCAAATACTAAAACCCTGGAAGAAATTTTGTCCCTATAAAAGAAATTGTCCCTTTGAAAGAAATGACTGTGTTCTTCTTAGCAGATAATAAATAAATTTCTGCCTGCAAATTCTGCAGTGGGACTTTGCCCCTGCCATTTGGGGTCAAAAAATAACATTCTGAGGGCCAACCCAGTGGTGCAGCAGTTAAGTTTGCACATTCCACTTCGGCAGCCTGGGTTTTGCCAGTTTGGATCCCAGGTGAGGACCTATGCACCGCTTGGCAAGCCATGCTGTGGCAGGTGGCCCACATATAAAGTAGAGGAAGATGGGCACGGATGTTAGCTCAGGGCCAATCTTCCTCAGCAAAAAGAGGAGGATTGGTAGTGCATGTTAGCTCAGGGATAATCTTCCTCAAAGAAAAATTATATTCTGATGCTAAAAGTGTCCCTCTTGTGAATGGAATAGTCTCAGGCCCCAGACAGAGCGGATTGGGTCCTGCATCTTGGGGCAAAAGGCAGCAGCCATTAAGAGACTAGAAATTTTTCAACATTCCTGATATTAGGAGGAGTTTTCCATTCAAGGAAGGGAGCAGCTGCTTATCGTTTTGAGTCCTCGAGAGCATCAACAAAAGGCGGAGCCATCTCCTAGGTCCTTGATTGAACGACCATTCTGAGCCACCTTCTCTAGGGTCCATAAATCACGTAAATAGGTATTCTTAAGTTTGAATAATGTATGGATCCATTTAAAAAGGCAAAAATGACACAGACTCCCCCAGAGCTGACTTAAAACATTCTTTGTATTGTAATGTTGCTTAAATACGAATAACCATATTTATTATTTAAACAGACAACCAAGTCCCTATGTTTACACCTCTTTTTTTTTTTATTTTTATTTTTATTTTTTTATTTTTTATTTTTTTAAAGATTTTATTTTTTCCTTTTTGTCCCCAAAGCCCCCTGGTACATAGTTGTATATTCTTCGTTGTGTGTCCTTCTAGTTGTGGCATGTGGGACGCTGCCTCAGCGTGGTTTGATGAGCAGTGCCATGTCCGCGCCCAGGATTCGAACCAACGAAACACTGGGCCGCCTGCAGCAGAGCACGCGAACTTAACCACTCGGCCACGGGGCCAGCCCCTATGTTTACACCTCTTATATAAGTACAAAACCAAAACAGCTTCACAAATTAAGTAAAACTAAAAGGCAAACTGATAATAATGTTTTTGCAGAAATTGAGTTGCTGTTTGCAACATGCCTGAGGCAGACCTCTGGTGTGCTGGTCTACCAAGCATTCTGGCGATGACTCAGGTCTGCCACCACTTGCCTGTGTTCAGAACGACCCCAACACCTTTGCTGATGCTGCGTGCTGTGACGTCATCCGGCTTTGGCAAGAACACATCACTTGTATTTCATTTGCTTCTGTTCTGTATTTATCTGAGATCCTTAACACATGACTGTTAGATTCTAAGGTAATCATAAGCATGGTGAAAATGTGTTACTCAGGAAACAGTCTAGATCCACATTATCTAGATGGGTACGTCTCAATAGTCCACACATTTCAGTCATGTGGGGGGTTTTTGAAAAAAACCCCTATGTGGGGACTCACCCCCAGAGATCCCAGTGTAATTGGTTCAGAGCAGGGCCTGAATACCAGTATTTATTTAAAACTTCCCACCAAGATTCAAATCTCACCAGGACTGAGAACCATTGATCTAACCGATGCAGAACATTCTAATATTCACCTCATATTGATATTTTCAAAAGTAGCATTAAGATAAGAGGACAAAATTTTAAAATTCTAAAAGACAATTTAAGGACCTTTGAGAATGTATCTTTAATTCCCAGGAGTATGTGGAACCTAGTTTGAAAACTACTGGTGTGGATGATGAAATTTCAGCTCAGTTACAATAGTTCTCTAGTATGTTCTAAAACTCACCATTCTGCAGACTGTGAGGGAGCATCTTCTTGTGCTCAGAACTGTGCCAGGCACTGGAAGCAAAAAAATCAAAAAGATCTGTTTCTTGCACACATGGGGTTGGGTGGGGGAACAGACAACTAATTATTTCAATATCCTGAGATAAGAGCTGTGATGAAGGTAAGCACTGAGTGTTGCAGAGACATGACAATAGGTCCTTATATGGGGGCTGATACTTCAGCGGAGTCTTGAGGATGAGCAGGAGTCAGAAGAAGGATAGGGGGGAAGTTCTGGCTCCACCATTAAACTAACAGTGAGGGTGTCATCAAGCCACTGGACCTCTCTTCACTGGTTTCCTCAACTATTAAATGGAAATGATAATTCGAAACATTCCTGTCAACTCTATAGTTTTGTTATGATTTGGCAAGATAGCTTAAAAATATAACCAATATCATCATTACTATTACAGTCTTTTTTTTTTCACCCAAGGGAAAATTGTAAGCAATCTAATATCGTCCCAAGATTTTGGTGTCAGGATCTCCTTGTTCTCATCAAAGGACTAGGACAACACTCAGGCCCCATATTTGGAAGGATCTTAGGTGCTCTCCCTCTGCCCCTATGCCAGACGTATGGAACTATAATCTAAAAGTGTGTTGACTCTTGAACTCAAGAAAAACATGGGAGAACAACAAAACCCCACTAATTTCTTGAGCTCAGAAATAAAATAAAATATTGGTTTGTAATGGATTTTTCTTTCTCCACATGCTACTCGTTGAACAAGGAGAAGCATAATAGAATATGTATGCTTCCTGAAACATTTCATTGGAATGTCAAACTGTCCTGATGGGTTTTCACTCCAAACCAAACACTCCTGCCCTTAGTTGCAAGACCTTCCTCTGGGCCCAGCCTTTCACTCATGGCCCCATGGCTACATCCAATTGCTTCTCTTGGTTGAAAGAAAGATGGAAAAGCAAACTCCCTGCTCTGAGTTCTCCTGCCCCTCCCACAGACGGTGTCATGGAGCTTGCGTCAGCTTCAGCCTCCTTCAGCACTTTCCCCAGAAGGCATATGGCTACTTGGGTACATTGAGGTAGACTGAGGTTGTATTGAGGTTGTCTCAGCTCTGTTTTCTCTGAGTTTTTGATTTGCATCTACTTTTTAGGTTTTGTTGTTCTTCTGGCATCTAAGAAAGACAGCAATACCCCACTGAACTGGGTCACATCCGAGGGTTGATAAGCTACTATTTGTTAGCTTCACTACCTGTTATTGAGGACTTGTTACTTTCCAGGCATTGTTTTCAGCACTAGAAATGCAAAGTTGCCCTCAGTTGCCTCATCTGTCAAATGGGAGAGAGTAGTAGGTCCTCCATTGTGGTTTCCGTGAAGTAAGGCACCCGGGCTTCTCCCTGGCACCTGGGGACTGCTCCATCAAGGTGACCCAATGGTCACACCAAGAGTGATGGTAGCAGTCGTCATTAGTAAGGCAGTTCCTATCTCAAGGACCTCATGATCTGAAGATACAGACAGACATGAAAAGAGAATTATTCTTTTTAAAAATAAAGTTATGATTACAGAAAATGATATCTTCAATTTAGATACTTTAAGAGTACAAAATATATTATGAAGGAAATAAACAACAAGCCAAAGTTAACCAACCATGTGGGTGTTTTGATGTATCTTATTGCAACATAGGGTAAGGGCAAAGAGCAAAGGACTCCAGTTCCACGTTCAAATCCCCTTTCTACTTCCTAGTAGTGTGGCTTTGGATGAGTTGCTTAAATGCTTTGTGTTTCTGTGTCCAGGTCCATGAAATGGAGATCCTAAGAGTTTGTTGTTAGTCCTGTGAAGTGGATTCTGACTCCTAGCGCCCCTGTGGGCAGCAGAGCAGATCCCTGCATGGTCCTTTTGTGTCATCCTCTCACCTTCCAGCGCTCTATCAGACAACGATCCGCTGCTATTCACAGGGTTTTCATGGCCAGTTTTTTCGAAAGTGGGTGACCAGGTCCTTCTTCTAAGTCTGTCTTAGTCTGGAAGCTCTGCTGAAATCTGTCCACCGCCATGTCCAGCAGGTGACACTGCTGGTATTTGAAATCCCAGTGGCATAGCTTTCAGCATCACAGCAACACGCAGCTGCCACAGTATGACAACTAACAGAGGGTAGTGTGGTTCTCTGACTGGGAACTGAACCCCAGCTGCCATGGCGGTGAGAGCACCAAATCTTAGCACCTAGACCACCAATCATAATAGCGCCTACCTGTTAATACAAGTCAGCTCTCAGAACAATGCCTACTTAGACTAACACTCAATTCGTGCTAGGTGCTATTTTCTTTTCTTTCCATACTGTGTGTGTATATATTTGTCTTCATATTCGTATTTATGAGTTTTAATTAGGATTTTACACATGTACTTTCTTTAAAAATAAGATTTTAAATGGCTGCATAATCATTCATGAGGATATAATATCATTTATTCAAGAAATCTGATATTGTTAAACACTGAAGTGATTTCTCCTTTGTGGTATTATAAATCATGCTTGTTTTGCATTCTTTTAATAGATCTTTTACCGGCTTGTGATTGTGACTTTGGATATGTTTATAGAAGTGGATACGTTGCTGGGTAAAATGATATAAACATCTTTAAGACTCTTGATACATGTTGCCTCCAGAAAGTTTTATCAAATTGCACTTTTGTGGGAATGTAACCTTATCATGCAATGTGGCAGACACAGGTGGGAGCAGACAGCTTCCTCCCACCCACCTCCTGCCCTCTGCCATGAAAGACCCCCAGTCAGGAAGTTCTACACGGGTCCTATTGTGAACATCATATTATAAACATCCCAAGCTCACCCCTTTTGAAGCAAATTATCATCTCAGAGAACTTGGTTTTATTGTATTATCTATATAGGTACTTGTTATGTTAATTTTAAGATTTACGGCTTGCACAGACACTCTGCTGGTGAACTGCTCTTATTCCAAGCAGTCAGGGTGCACAAACGGTTGGCTTTTTATGTCTTACTTTCTGCCTGTGGCCCTTTGCCACTGATTTTTTAAGGAATACTTACAAAAAGAAAGACAAGAGGTTGAATGAGTGGAAGTGCACCTCCCTTTAAAAACTCATCTAGGGAAGGACAACCGACTCCTCCAGTGATTTCGTTCACTCTAGGTTCTGGGACTTTGTATGATTGACATGACGCTGGAGAAGTCGGATCTGCAGATTCTCGCACCTGGAAGCAGACAGATGCTGGGCTCCGTGGTCCAGCTCAGAAGAGGAGTCAGCTCCGAGGACGGCAAAGCATGAATGTCAGGGGGGAACTGGCAGGAGAAGTTTGTTTATTCTTTAAAATTGGCTTCAACAACAGTGATGAATTAAGCCCCAAAAGTAAAATTCATTTTCATCCTGACAGGTGAAGCATCCACTCTTTCTCTTGGTATAACAAATGTTACTCTTTGAGTGAGACAACATTACCTTCACATTTAGCGAAAGCCAGACATAGCACCTTAATGCTGTGCTTTCTTTGCACTCCAACCTGCAAGTCCTCTGGGGATGCTGTATTGCCAATCTTTGAAGCTGATCTTTTTTTGTACTGAGATATGTAGCTCAAGTTATTGATGGCATGTCAGAGTTATTTCTGGCTAAGAAAATGATGCTCGGAAGCTTTAGTGACATATTTGTTAGCTCCTTTTACTGCCGAACTGACAAGCCTTGAAGAGTTTCAGAAATGTGACCAGCCTAAGGGATGATAGAAATATTATGAAAATAGTAATAAGTAATTTTCCTACAGCAAGCTCTTTATTCCTTGGAATATCCATTCTCAGCTACGTGTCCCATTCATTGGTCCAGGCATTGACAAAGCTTGTGAAATAATAAGAATGAAAGGGACTTTGATTTTGTATTTTTAATAGCATTCGCCTTTACCATATTACAAAAGTCATTCATGCCCCAGGCAGAGAATTTGGAAAATATCGAAAAACCACCAAGAAAAATAATTTCCTAAGTAATCATAAATTCATCACACAAAAATAATCATTGTTAACACTTTGGTGAAAGTTCTTAATTAAAGAGACTCTTGGAAGATGGCCGTGCACATCAGGACTCCATCCTTTCTCCACACCACCCTGCACCTTTGAAAAGCCGGATGTCTCCTAAATCATTCCAGGAAAATTCTTAGTTTTCTCAAATCTCTCTGGAGGCGAGGCCATTGGCAGTCACCTCTAGTTTCTCACAAACCTTGAAGTTAGGAAACTCTTTGTGTAGCTTTTGAGCCCTGGGGCGGGAATGAGGGATCTTTGAGTTCTAGTTCCAGCTCTGCCACTTATTTACTGACAGGGTGACCTCGGGCAAGTCCAGCCCAGCCGCCCTGTCTGAAAACCCTCCCAGCTCTAGCATCCAATAGGCATGCTTCCTTGACTTCTCTGAGCCTCTGTTTCCCAATGATTAATGATTAAAATAATTGGAGTGGATCAGCAGGGTTTTTTTTTCTTTTTTACATTAAAAAATTTTAATTTTATTTATTTTTATTTATTTATTTATAGACTTTATTTTTTAGAGCAGCTTTAAGTTCACAGCAAAATGGAGTGAAAGGTACAGAGATTTCTCATGTACTCCATCCTCCCCAAACATGCACAACCTCTCCCACTATCAAAATCCCACAGCAGAGTGGTACATTTATTACAGCTGATGAACCGACGTTGACACATGATTATCACCCCAAGTTCATAGTTCGCCACAGGGGTCTCTCTTGGTGTTGTACATTCTGTGGGCTTGGACAAATGTGTAATGACAGGTATTCGTCATTATAGTATCACACAGAGTAGTTTCACTGTCCTAAAAATCCTCTGCATTCTTTCTGTACATCCCTCCCACCTCCCAAGCCCCTGAAAACCACTGATCTTTTTACTGTCTCCATAGTTCCACCTCTTCCAGAATGTCATATAGTTAGAATCCTTCAGTATGTAGCTTTTTCAGATTGGCTTCTTTCACTTAGTAAGATGCATTTAAGTTTCCTCCATATCTTTTTTTTTTTTTTCCTGAGGAAGATTCACCCTAAGCTAACATCTGTGCCAGTCTTCCTCTATTTTGTATGTGTCACCACCACAGCATCGTGGCTGATGAGTGGTGTAGGTCTGTACCCAGGAACTGAACCTGGGTTGCTGAAGTGAAGAGTGCTGAACTTAACAACCAGGCCATGGGGCCAGCTCCCCTCCATGTCTTTTGATGGCTTGATAGCTCATTTCTTTTTAGCACTGAATAATATTCTATTGTCTGGATGTGCCACAGTTTATCCATTCACCTACTGTAGGACATCTTGGATGCTTCCAAATTTTGGCAATTATGAATAATGGTGCTATAAACATCTGTGTGTGGGTGTGTGGACATAAATTTTCAACTCCTTTGGGTAAATACCAAGGAGTATGATTGCTGGATTGTACGGTAAGAGGTATTTAGTTTTGTAAGAATCTGCCAAACTGTCTTCGAAAGCGGCTGTACCATTTTTCATTTCTACTAGCAATGAATGAGAGTTCCTGTTTGTCTATATCCTCACCAGCATTTGGTGTTGTCAGTGTTCCAGATTTTGGCCATTCTAATAGGTGTGTAGTAGTATGCCATTGTTGTTCTAATTTGCAATTCCTTAATGACATATGATGTGGAGCATCTTTTCATATGCTTATTTACCATTTGTATATTTTTTCTTTGGTGAGGTGTCTATTCAGTTCTCTTGCCTATTTTTAAATTGGGTTGTTAGTTTTCTTATTGTTGATTTTTAAGAGTTCTTTGTATATTTTACATACAGTCCTTTATCAGATATATCTTTTGCAAATATTGTCTCCCAGTCGGTGGCTTGTCTTCTCATTCTCTTGAGATCATTGGTTTTCAAACCTTCTTCTGCTGAAGCTTGTGTTCCAGAAGGAGCCTCTGGGTTGCAAGAGGATAGGGATGTGGGGCAAAGGGGGAGAGGCTGAGTGAGTGGGCTACAGGCTCCTCATTTCTCCTGCTTTAATCAGAGAAGTTTTACTTCACCCAGTTTATATGTGAGGATTTCACATGAAGTTTATTTAATTAATTAACTAATTAATCTATTTTCTGAGGAAGATTAGCCCTATGCTAACATCTGTGCCAGCCTTCCTCTACTTTATATGTGTCACTGCCACAGCATGGCTGACGAGTGGTGTAGGTCCATGCCCAGGATCCAAACCCGTGAACCCAGGCCACCAAAGTGGAATGCACCAAACTTAACCACTATTCCATGGGGCCAGCCTTGTGAGGTTTATTTTTTTTAAGGGATTTTGTTTCTAAAAATTATACGAAAACCACTGAACTAGATGGACTTAAGGCCCCTTTTAAATCCATAATTCTGGAATTCTGTATCTTCTTTTTGCAAAGTAATATGACTTTTCTTTCCATAAGGAAAAATGAGACAAACCTGTCACAGTCAAGTGACACTCTTTCAGTACAATTTTATCCACTGTAGTGTTCACTTGAAATGATGGAGCTGATACACCTAAAGAATATGTGCCATCTACATGTCCACTTCTCTCTCCGAAATAATAGTAATTCTCGACCCTAATTATCTTTTTCAAAATAATCGGAGAGAACTATCAGCCATTTCAATTCTATGTCTAGGAAAAAGGCGCAAAATATATCTGAAACTTTGTGGCTCTGGAGGTTGACATGCAAGTCAGAACCAAGGAGGTGCTCCCTTCATTTATTCGTGGCCAGTGCTGAATACCGTTCAAGCAGTGCTGTCCAATTCAGGATGACGTGAACATGTGCATCTTGGCCAATTGTATATTCTTAGATCATACGTCACTTTTTCTGGATTTGAGGCTAACCCAGATGAATGTTTAATAAACATCTATATTCACATTAACACTTTTTTGATTTGGCAGGCGATGAAGGGATGTCTTTTTTATTATTTTATTTATATATTGCCTATTCCACAGAGGATTTGAAATGGCTTATTGTTTTATATGATGCAAAGGGAATAAGCCAAGAATTGTCAAAATCTGGAAAAAGGGAAAATAATGTGAGCAAAATAATAAATCCAGGAGTCAGATGAGCAGACAGAAGTACATCTGTATAGTTCCCAGGAGTGGAAACACATTTGGCTCTAAATTCCCTTTGCTTGGCCAAAGCAAAGAGGAGAACACATTCCGTTATAAGGTTCACAGGCTTTTAATAAAAATAAAATAAAATAGAGCAGTTGTTCAACATAAAAACTCTCCTTCAGGAAAACCTCTACAAAGTCTATTTCTCACAACTAGCACTTGATAAGGATTGTCAATTCAAACTCAAAGCGCTTTATTCTCTGGCGAGAGACTAGAGAGACGATATTTTGGGTTGCCAGTTAGTGGAAGATCCATGTTTTGATAATCAGCTGAGCAGTGATTAGGGCTAAAGGCATCATATGAAAAAGCACACAGTACTGATAAGATGAGCTCAGGCTCTACCATTGCATCAATGAGGGTGAAGCTCAAGGGCTGGCCTAAGGCACTGGTAGGCAACAGAATTCAAAATGTGGAGCAGGAAGCGTTCAAATGCCATTTTATCTCATGATGTACCAGATCAGGGATCTAACCTACAATCTGCCTGTTCTGGATCATTTTCCTCCCTAAGTGTCTGGTGTAGATGTCTAGGTGTATTCTGCTTACTGCTGCTGTGTGATCAATTATCTCAAAACTTAACAGCTAAAAAAAAAAGATTTGCATTCTATTGGTCATGAATTTGGCTAGAGCACAGAGGGAATGCCTTGACTCTTCACCGTCATGTCTGGGGCCTCAGATGGGGAAAGTCACCAACTAGGGGTAATTTGATAGCTGTGGGCTGGAGTCATCTTGAGGCGTCTTTATTCACATGTTGGCAATTGATGCTGGCTATTGGCTGGGACATCAGCTGGAGCTGTCAGCCAGGATGCTTATCTGTGGTCTCTCTGTGTAGCCTGGGCTTCTGCACAGCCTGGTGCGCTGTAGCTCTTAGAAGGCGGCAAGGGCTCCGGAAGTGTCCTAGCTGCCAAGGCAGAAGCTGCATGGCCTTGTATGACAACCCCTTAGAAGCCATGTGGCATCACTTCCAGACTATTTTTTTAATCACAAGCAAGTCATGGGTCCACTCAGACTCAAGGGAAGGGCATCCATTGCATTGCACACCTCCATGGGCGGAGCGCCAAGATCGCGGAAAGGAGCATGTTGATGGGAGACAGTGCTGTGGTAATCTTTGGAAAATACCATCTGCCCCATGTGTAAGAGCTGCTTCCTGCTCTGTGTTATTACCCCGCTGTCCTTGAAATGCCAGGCAAGGAAAGGTAAGGTCTAAGGAAATGAATTTGTCCAGGCAGTTTCGGCCTGCATTTTCTGGGGAAAAAGATGAAAACCTCAAGGCCTCCTGAGACCAAGCAGCTCACTGGGACTAGGAATTCCACATGGAAACTTGTGAACAAATTCCTCTGTAATAGAGGGGCTGCACATTTTCCATCAAATGTCTCTTCAGAACATCCTCTTTGATCTCAGGAAGCTAGTAATTGACAGAGGAATAGGAAAATCAGAACCCTGGCTCTTTCTTAACATGTTACAGATATAACTAACAAAAATAAAACTCCTTAGCAAAATATAGATCCATAATGGCTTTATCCTAAAAGGTATAAGGCTAGGATACTATTTATTACAAAAATTAAAAACTATGATTTCATATATAAAAGGGAGACACATGGCTTCCACTTAAATTATTTTTTGAAAGTGTGCACATTTAAGATTTCTCAAGTCAGTCGAATCAGTTCATCAGTTTCACCATCTGAAATCACCAGTAAGAGATTTGTCCTTTGAATCAGTTTGAATGCATTGATGTATCTTCTAGAACATCTAGTAGATTTCACTAAAAAATATACTAAATTGATAAATGTCAATGAATCATTAGCCTATGATTTCATAGTCTTCTGTTCTGTGCTGAAGGGGCATTTGTGGATATATAATGATGCCAAGTGAACAGGACTACCATGTTCCCATGTTGAGTTCTGGCAAGAACACTTGTCTTCACTGTGATCCCTCGTACTTTGAGACACTTAGAAGAGGACTTGGATGACACACGTGATCTTACAAATACTAGTGGAACAGTAAACATTGCTCAAGCATTGGTTATGAACGGGCTCTTCACCTTGCAGGTAAATATTCATGCGTCAATAGAAAGATGGAAGTTTCCTACCTACGGACAAAGATTGCCGATAGCAATACTCTTTTGTTGAGTTTGTGAAATGAGAAGTCAGTTCCTGGATGGCATAGAGCATTCTCTTTTTGAAATCCTTGGTAATGTTGGGAGGTGTTGGAGGTGAATCGTAACTAACTAAACATTCCGATGTCCTGGGCTTGCCTCTTGCTTCTTTACCTTATTGGTTGCTATGAAGCACAGGGGATACATGTATGATGGGGATACAGCCTGAGAAATGTGTTGTTAGGCGATTTTGCTGTTGTGCAAGTATCGTAGAGTGTATTTACACACCTAGATGGTACAGCCTATTACACACACAGGTGTGTGGTACTGATCTTATGGGACCACTGTCGTATACACAGTCCGTCATTGACTGAAATGTCACTGTGCAGCACATAGCTGTTAGTATTTAGAATGAGTGGTTAGCATGGCAGATGATAATGAGGTGGTTCTAGAACCTAGATTGTGGTTTCTATAACAAAACATGGCAATATTGGATTTGGGAAGACAAATAACTTCTAAGTAAAGTATGCAACCTAAGGTCTTACAAATATAAAAAATGGCAACAAAAGGAGGTATGCAAAAATTCCCTGGGACTTTATCTCTCGTGTTACAAATTTATTCATTTATTCAGTCAGTAAGCCACAAAACACTTCTCATCTTGCATTGGAGAGGACTACTTCTCTAACAAATAGACTCCAAAATGTATAACAGTTCCAACACAGGTTTATTTCTTGTTCACTTAACAATGCTGGGTGCATGAACAGGTTGTGTCAGAGCCCTCTTCTGTGTGGTCATCCAGGGACTCAGGCTGAGGTGGACTCTGCAGTCTTCATTGGGTGACTTCCAAGGTCATCCTAAGAGTCATCTCCATTCTAACCAGCCAGCCAGAAAGGGGAAAAAAGCATGGAGGACCTTTCAGAGCAGGAAAATGCATAGAGAAGACATCTTCAAAATCATTTTGCATCATAAGGCAACTTTTGCAGAATGAAGACACAGTCCATGTCTTCAAGACTTTACATTTTAATGGCCACAATATGAAGAAACCGTGATAATCATGTGATTCCTAACCCTAGCTGTGCATCAGACTCATCAATGGGGAGTTTTTTAAAAACACAGTTATCAGAGCTCCACCCTCAGCTTCCAGTCAGCAGGTTTAAGTGAAAAGTAGGCAGCTGCATCTTGGAAAACTCCATGGGGATTCTGAAAGACAGCCACCTGTGGGAATCATGTACTGGAGAAAACTCTCTTAGAATTGCCAGTAAACAATACCAGTCTAGTAAAACATGCATATCCCTTTGAGCATCCCGAAATGAAGTAAACAGATAATAGTTTATCTGTACACATAGTTTTCTTAAAAAAAAAAAAGTGTAATTTTGTAACTGTCATATAAAGGAGAAATGATGTTAAACTAATTTAAAATAAAATGATATGTATTTCAATGCAGATGCCCAGACGTGACCACAGTAGAAAACATGATAAAGTAGTAAAATGCTTACATGTGTTTATAACGAACGTTTGGATATAAGAAGATGATAGAAGCAGCACAGGCATATGAGAAAGCAGACGTGGAGATGAAGATCTGAAAAAGAAAACTAAAAACTAACCAAGACCTATTAACAGATGATAAGAAGAGAGAAATAAATTAAATTGATTTAGTAATAACATACCGAGAAAAGCCAAAGACTGTCAAAGCACACACAAACAAAAAAGAGGAAGTAACATAATTTTGCAAATGAGCTGGGCTTTATTATAAGTGTATTTTCAAGGTAATTCCTTTTGTTATGATACAGGATGAAGAAGTACCAAAGTAAATAGAAATATATATCCCATGTTAATAGCCCACTATATTCAAGGCAAATAAACATACAGTCTCCAGAATTTTAAAAGGCTGTGGAAACCATATCCTTTGGATAAACAATGGAAAAGAGATGATGAATGGGAAAAAGAAATAGCAGTCAATCAAGAAGTATGTGGGAAACCTCTGAAGGCAGTTTCAGTGTCAGACAGAGAGACAAGAACCCCAAAATAATTTTAACATGCACTTTTCACAAAATGAATTTCTTATCATGCTACAAAATTATTTAAAAACATGTAGGAGGAAATAACACAATATTTCCTTGATGTCTACTATTTTATAACAGTTGATTCTAATTTTGTTTAGAAGAATCTTCCATCTCTTCTATATATTTGCAACCAGTTGTGTTGCCTTTTGGTACCAGAAGAACCACTTGGAAATCATTTCAATTAAGTGTATAGTTGGAAATCTTACGTAATGCATTCTACTGGCAGACTGCATAAAGTGAATAAATTATTTAATAATTTTGAGAAAACTATGCCATTTAAGATTCCCTCTGTCTAGTCAATTTGCATCCTGGACTTTTTGTGTACAACCTTGTAAAAGCTTTTCAAAACTTTTCACTACAAATTTTTATTTGTAATACAGTTAGTTCAGTAGGACATTCAAGAAAAAAAATCCTTTGTTACTTGGGACTCTCCTGCACATCGTAAGACACCCAGCACAGCCTCTCCCACTAAATGGCTGTAGCAACCACGAGCTGTCCAAACACCCCACAAGGGACAGTACTGTCCCCAAGAAGAACAGCAGTCATAGGTCAAGCACAAAACAAACATGGTGCTCAACAAACTGTTAACCTCGAAGGCACTTTGGAGCAAAGACGCTGTTTGGTTGTGGAAAGAATTCCCAGCAGAAAACCTGAAAAGCTGATCTGCCTATAAATCACTGGGTGAACAGGATAAAAAAAGAAGTTCCTTTTTATCCCAGTGGAGTGACAGCTTTCTGGCCCAGACCATTTACAGCTGTGGACTTAAGGAGTTTTCTTCGCTATCTTTTTCCTTTGAGTCATTCCCATTTTTTTTGGTCAAGCTGCCATAGCTTGGAGAACTCTCCCAGGGCCCGCTGTCACATTCTTCCTTTTGGAAAAGAAAAAATGTGGCCCTGTTTGAAGAAGTTGTCCTCCAGCATCTGGTAAGCCACTGGCCTCAGCATTCCTCACTTCTCCAGGAACAGTTAGATGTGTCCCTCAGTGGGGGCCCATGGGAGGGCATGCTGGGGACCCCTGGTGATGCTCAGGCTTCCTTTGGGGCATGGCCACGTGCATATGTGTACGGCAGTGTCCATGCCGGTGTCCCCCAGCTTCCAGAAGATTCCATTATCTGGAAATGTGATGAGGGGTGGAGAGGGGGCTTCTGTAGGGTGGAGAGCAAAAAAGAAGAAGAAAAAGAGTGTTCAAGCAGAACCAGAGAAGTAGAAGGAGAGAGTGGAATCAAGAGTCAGTGAGAGCAAGAGAGCAAGAAAGATTGAGTTGAGACCTCTTCTATCTGGGGTGTCCATGCAGGTTTGTTCCACAGACTTCCTACCTCTCCCAGTGTTGGCTGCAAGATTCAGAATACGTAGACCGTCAGATGTGCCAACAACACTTCGAGACTGGATAATGACATACAGATTGTTTTTTTCCATCTTTGGGATTTGGAGCAGCCTCGAGAGTTGCAAAAGCCTGCCTCGTTGCAAGACTATTTCTGAAGGCCCTCACTGTCTGATCGCTGGCTCTGTGCTGCTGGGAACAGTGATGCCGCCATCCAGGGTGGCAGAGATCACCTGGGATATGGAAATTACCAGCAGCCCTGGTTTGCTTTTGCCAGGGCACATGAAGCACCCTGGGAATTTGGATTTCTGTTGTTTCTCTCCAATGGCCCCTTAGGGGCAACAGGCAGCAAACATGGACGTTTTGCCAGAAAAGCCCAAAAAGATGATGGCTGCTGTTGTCAATTATTGGCATTTCAACAGGACTGTATTTTTATTTCTAAGTATATTTGTTCAGCTAAGAAGCATCTGCTGACAAGGATGAGATGATAAGCTGTATTGGTGCCAAGACAGGACTAGAAAAACAGGCTTGTTCAGAGAATGGCCTGCATCCCGAGAGTCGGTGTTCAGAAAATTCTTTCTCCACAGGCAATATCAGCTCTTAGAAACATTAACACTTAAAAGAAAAGAAGGCTTGGAATCCTTATCACTAGCGTAGTCCGTGCACAGCGTGAGTTCTCAATGACATCGTGTGTGTGTGTCAAGAAAGACAGGGCATCAGCAGCCCAAGAGAACAATGTCACACCCTGAAGTCTGAGTGTTAAGGCTGTCACCTCCACTGCAAAGGGCAGAGGGCCACACTGGCCCTCAGGATGTCTGGGATTCTAGCACTGTGTGCTCTAACCCTGTGCACACAGGCAGGAAGAGCAAGAGCGGCACCACTGTCACCTTCCCAGGCAGCGCCATCGAAGCTGCTTGCTCCCTGATTCTGTGGTTTCCTTGAACAAGAACGGGATTATTGGTGAATGAGGCCAGCATCCTGGGTGGTAACAAAAAAGGAAATTGGTAGAAAGCACATCATCCAAGTTGGATTAACTCAGCTCTGTGGCCTGGGCAGGCTCCCAGGATCTCCAGCCAGACACCGGGCCCTGGGAGACTGAGGCTAGAATGCGTGTGATGTCACAGAGGGTGGTGAGAGGCAGGGTCATGGTGACTCAGCAGAGGCCGCCTCTGACCCCAGCCCACCGGCTCACACCTCCCCTGCCATCCGATCCCTCCGGGCCAATGCCAAGGCCACTGGACATCTGCCCGTTAGTCTAATGGACACATTCTTTCCCTATCAGCAGCCCACTTGGAACATAAGTGAAGTAATCCAGCAATTTCTTTCTTATCCCACTTCGTGTCTGCTGCTTACTCATTCTGTGCTCTATTTCCTTTAGCTCGAAGTGCCTCTGGGTACCAAAAGCTGCATTATTCTATTCACTGCTTGTCAGCCAAGATCCTGACCGTTCTCGTTTTGTTGTTGTTGTTGTATTTGTTTTAAAGCTCAGCCATTTTCCATTCTGGGCAATTACAACTCTGTTTACTAGGAGTTCCTCTGTGTAGGTGTTTTCCCCATTCCCCACCTACAGGCTGCTGTGTGAGCAGTAATTTGTCACCACGCTACCAGTACAAAGTCAGGGACTGACAAACTTGAGAGCCTTAACTTGAAGGTATGGGGAAGACGGGGAGGGGAGGAGAAGAAATTTATTTATGAGAGAGCCAGTGGGTGGAATAGGGGTAAGACCAAAAAAATGTCGCTAAATATGAATCATCCGGAGAAAAATACTATATTATCTGTTCCATGAAAGACGGAATGATTGAGCAGAATGGAGCTTATTTCTGGAGCATTTGCTGGGTAGAAAATCCATCCTTGTGGTCCCAAGTCAAGACGGATCCAGTAGCCCTCCTCTTGGTTTTAAGACTTCCCACCTCTTTATCACTCACCTTCCTCTGGTCCTTGAGCTAAGCTCACAACTTAGTGGAATAGTCAGGATTCTTTCAGGTGCAAGTGACAAAAACCCAACTCACAGTATCTTAAGCAAAAGGAGAATGTATGGATTCATGTGTTAGAAAGGATGCCACGGAAGCTCCAAAGTCAAATGAAAACATGTAAGAACCAGGACCTTGTGACTGGAACCAGGATTTCTCTTATCTCCTCTCCTCCCACCCCCACCCCCTTTATAACTATCATCTTTGCTTGTCACTTGGCTCCATTCTGCAGACGGGAGCTCCGTGTGCTGGGAAGATGCCACTACCTCAAAGTCCCATATTCTCATTCTCCCAGTTCAGCAACCCTAGTGGAAACAATTTCTGTCTCACAACTTCTATATACAATCCCAGAGAAAGCTCTGATTATCTAGCTCAGGGCTAATACTGGCCAAAAGAATAGAGTGCCCTGATTGTCTAGTTTCAGTCCTGAGTCTCGTTATGGCCCAGGGAGTAGGATCTATTACCAGAAGAAAGGCAAGAGGGAAAAAATCATGCCTGGCAGTGAAAAACAGCAGGTGCCAGGTCCTCTATACCCACCCGTCATAAACCTTTCAGCTGAAGATGAAAAGTACTAAACTTGACCTGAAACATAACAGCAAATTAAATCCTACCTGGAAAGATTACCTGTCAATCACTGAGCAAACCACTTTCACTTTCTCTGTGCATCTCGCCAAGAGTGTCACGTTTCTACTGAGGGTCCCCATTATAATGACCAGATGTGGTGTCAGCACGTTGGGCTTTCTTCTTAGCTCTTCTCTGTCCTATCAAGTTATCTTCGCAGGTTAATGCATCTCTCTGCCCTTCAGTGTCTTCATGTGAAAAGGAACAATAATGCCTCCCTCATGGGGTTGTCATCAGCATTAATGGGATAGTTTGTGTTGCTGTCAGACCTGTCAGAGAAGGGGGGCTAGTGTAACCATTACGGCCCCAAGACTAACAGTGTCTTTCCTGGGAATCTTGATGACAAATCCTGGATATTGGCTCACACACAGGAGTCCACATGGGTTTCTCAGTTTCCCGGATGTGTATATCGATTAGGAATTTTGTGTAGTTGCTTGGATCAGATGGGTCCCAAACTTCCTCACTGCTGTGCTGGAGAGAGGCTGGCTCAGTGTTACGTCCCAGGCACACTCCTAGTCTCCTAGATATCATCCTCTTTGAGTTTCTCTCTCTCACTCTCTCTCTGCACATTCAGGAGTGTACACATTTCTGTCCAGCACCCTGAAGTCTCTGGAAGAGAAGGACCATATCCACCGTGTCTTGGACAAGATGACAGACACCTTGATCCATCTGATGGCCAAAGCGGGCCTGACTCTGCAGCAGCAGCACCGGCGCCTGGCCCAACTCCTCCTCATCCTTTCTCACATCAGGCACATGAGGTGAGGCATCCTTGGGTTCCCCATATAATGAAAGCAAACCCCCAGGGCCCGGGCCGGTGGCATAGTGGTTAAGTTCACACACTCTGGTTTGGCTGCCCAGCTTCACCAGTTCAGATCCCTGGTATGGACCTACATACCACTCATGAAGCCATGCTGTGGCAGCATCCCACATACAAAATAGAGGAATATCAGCACAGATTTTAGCTCAGCGATAATCTTCCTCAAGCAAAAAGAGGAAGATTAGCAAGAAATGTTAGCGCAGGGCCAATCTTCCTCACCAAAAAAATAAAGAAAGCAAACCCCCAAACATATGTTACAGCTGCCCCAGGAAGGGCTGATGCCTGCATATGGATAACACAGTTAGAACACTTCCTGGCACCTAATGAGCATATATGCTATGGAAGGATGGAGGAGGGAGGCATTCAGTTTCTCTGGGGCATGGGGGGCAAGCATCAGAGAAGGCTTCATAGGTAAAGTGATATTTATGCTCAGTTTGAACTATGTGCAAGGTCTTATCGGGGGGAAGAGTGTGCAGTGTGTGGGTTGTGGGGGGAGGGCGATGTTTGGTCATTCCCTTTGTCCCACCCAATCAAGGGAAGCCTGTGAGCATTCCACATCAGTGGAAGGCACTGGGCATATCCATTATGGTTCTTGCGTCATACTCTCCCTACTTACACTCAGAAATCCTAATTGAGAGACTCTTGGTCTGGATGCCTCATGGAGAGTCAACGTTGACTCCTTCATCCCTCTCAAATCCCTTCTTGTCACTCCCATTGCCATTACCCTAGTCCAAGCCACCATCATTTCCATCTGGATTTCTGCACCAGCCACCCAACACATCTCCGTGCCTTCAATCTTGATCCTTTCTAATCCATTCTCCACAATAGAGCCAGAGTGATCGTTCTAATATCAAACATGATCACATCATTCCTTTACTTAAAACCTTGATATTGCTTCCCCTTGCTTTTAAAGAAAAGCATAAATCCATTTATTTTGCTCATATTACTTCCTGTGACCTAGCTATCTAGCTATCTAGCCATCATCACCTGTTCTGAGAGCTGTGGGGAGGTCTGCTTCGGGCTGCAGATTGGCTGAGCAGCTCTGGTTGTCTCCACAGGCTCACTCACACATCTGGGGGTCGGTTGATTGAGGCTGGGCACAGCTGGGAGACTCTGCTTCAAGCTGCAGGCCTGTAGGGTTGGCCAGGTGACTCTGCTCCATGTGTCTATTATCCTCCTTTTACTCACAGGTTAGCTGAGACATGTTCTTCTTATAGTGATGACAGAGGCACAAGAAAGCAAGGCTGTTTGGGCAAATGCATTTTAATCTTTTGGTTAAGTCATATCCACTAACATTCCATTGGCCACACAAGTTACATGATGAAGCCCAAAGTCAAGGATCATGGACACATGGGGAGTGAGTATTTCTGAACAGTAAGCTAATCTATCACAGCTTAGTTACCCCTCCTTGTAGGAGCATCTCCTGACCCTTAAAACCCAGCTAGGACTTACACCCTGTTCTTCCTGATGGTTATTGCCCATTTTATTATCTTTCTGCCCATTAGACTGCAAACTCTGTGTGGCAGTTACCACAGTCCATCCTGGTCCCTCTCTGTTCCCAATACCATCTAGTACAAGGCTTTGCACATAGTAACTACTCAATGAATATTTTCTGTAGGAGCTAAGGAAGGACATTAGCAGAGAAAATAGAGTCTCTTTGTGCCAGTCAGTGAAAGTGGCCTCATTTCCAGCGTAAATAGTCATGTAACATGGCTGGTCAGAAGCTTAGTAGATACCATTGCCATGAACAGAACTCAGCCTGAGGGAGGAGAGGAAGAAAGCAGTGGATGCTCTGCTTTAAAAAGGCCACAACAATGAGATGCAGTGATGACACTAGAGGGACAGGTACCCATGCATGATGAAATCCACATGACCTTGGCTTACACCAGGACCCTAGGAATAAAAAAGAGATGTCTTTTCTTAGTGGCTATAAGGGAAGGGCCAAGGTGTCTGAAGAGCATTGGAGGAATTTTTTAAGGGGCCTTCAAATCTTGAGACTATGAGTCAATAGGCAAGAAGTTTGTCCCATCAAAGTCCCAGGTGCCACCCTTTCTGGAGACAACCTTGCAAATTGTTAGCTTCTTGAGGAAATAAATGTATCTGTCTTTCTTTATATCCCCCACAGTACCATATGTGTAGTCTCATAAGTTATATGTGCTCACAGCATTATTACTGAGGGAATGAATGAAGGCGTGAGTGAATGAATGAACGAACAAATTATTTGAGGTTTTCCCCTACCCTATAAATTTGAAATTCCCAGATGATGGCTTCCACTTGGCAAAGTTTGGGAGAAAGCATTCTCTTCTGAGGCATTCGCCAAGAATCCCGGTGTCACAGATGAGGGATCACATTGGCTGGTGGAGTGGGTGACTGCATTAGGGGTACACATTTCCAGTCCTTTCTCATCTGTGTCTTGATGAAGAGGAAAGTGAGGAATGGATCAGAACAACATAATCCCCCTCCAAATTTCCTGGCTGAGAGAGTAACCTTCCCCTTGAAGAAAATGTATTAGCTTTTACTCTGAACTGGGAATTTTAATGATGTTGTAGAAAGCATGTATTACAGATGAAGGTTTTTATTTGTTAGTAGGAATTGCTGAATTTTCAAACCCATTAACTGCTTGTCAGCAGTAGCAAGCCTAATTAGTTAATACCAAATATATTTGCACTAAATTTACAGGCCTTGCTAGTTTTATTGGCAATGTATGGCCGAGGACAGCAGCAGAGAAAAGCTCTCTAGAGTTTGTATGAATTGGGTGAAAAGCTGGAGAGAAGGTGGTATTCTGTTGAAAGCTTTAAGCGTTCTCTCTCGCGCGCTCTCACACACACACACACGCAATAATATTTTGGTGCCTTGTTCCAGCCGATCTAAATCACAGAACTCTGTTTTGTTAAGCCAGGCCCCAGCCATATGTTGTTACTCAGAGAATTTAACACCAGATTTCATCTGACTGTAAATGCGATTCATTAGGTTGCATGAACAAGATAGTGTCAGATCCAGGGGGCATTAAACTTTAACAGCATTTTAAATGAGAGCAAAAACATAGAAAAACAAAATACCACTTAAAAACGTAATTTAGGTGGTTGGGTTGTAAGGCCTGAAGAGCTTTGAGGCTGTGTTTTCATGGCACGTCTCCAGCTTAGGCTGCCTTTTCCCCTACTGAAAATGCAAAGATTTTCTAAGACATCCTCTTGGTCCTGCCTACTCATAGTACATAATTCTTTTCAAAAAAAATTTCAAGCAAATAATAATTGTTCTATTTCTTTTTCCTGGTGGTTGGTGAGGACAGAGCAGAGTTGCGGCTGGTGGAGGTGGACAGAGGAAAGGAGTTGTGAAAGGAAAAACCCGATTTGCCTACATTTTCCTGTGTCCACTTATCCCATATATTCTGGACATTTAGCATGTTCTTGGCACTGTTGTAGGCCCACAGGATGGGCAAATCGCTACCCCTCATGGAACTTGCACTGCGTATGTTGGGGTGTGTGTGTGCATGTGTGTGCTTGAGGAGGCAAGAATAAACATACCTACCTACCTACCTACCTACATACATACACACATACATAGAGGAATTTCAGCTTGTCATAGAGCTGGGAAGAAAATAGAGCAATGTGAAAGAGGATGACTGAAGCTTCAGGGACTCGAGGCCACTGCCACTGGGGTAGCAGGAGACCTTTCAGAGAAGGGAACATTTAAGAACTGGGGACCGATCATCCAGGCAACTTGGCAGTATTTCTCATTTGTTCTCTTTTTAGATGTAATGTCGATCGAGGGAAATAGGGTTTCATTTGAGTCAGTGGAGGGAAGTCACCTGCATAGGAAATCCTAAATGGCTCTTTAAACAGGAAGAGAGATTGGCATACAAGTGTCTTTAGAGTTTTTCTTACTTCCCTTCCTAGGGGTTTCAGCAGTCCTGGGGCTTGCGATGGTCTAAAGTGGCCCTCTCTGTGTCTTCCCACCCACAGTAACAAAGGCATGGAGCATCTCTACAGCATGAAGTGCAAGAACGTGGTGCCCCTCTACGATCTGCTGCTGGAGATGCTGGATGCCCACCGCCTGCATGCCCCAGCCAACCACGGGGGCGCACCCATGGAAGAGACAAACCAAAGCCAGCTGGCCACGACTGGCTCAACTTCACCGCATTCCATGCAAACATATTACATCCCTGGGGAGGCAGAGGGTTTCCCCAACACAATATGAGAGCTCCCTGGCTCCCCAAAGGTTCTGAGAATCCCTGCCACATTTTACCCACGTCATGCATCACTCTAGCAGAATTCTGCTCTTGCACACACTCCAGCATGCATCCACCACTATGGCTTTCTAATATGAGTGGCCATTCATTTGCTTGCTCAGTTCTTAGTGGCACGCCTTCTTTTGGGAACAGCCAGAGGGATTCCAGGGCTAAATTCTTTGCAACAGCTTTCTTTCTCTCTTTGCTATATTACTAAGCATGAGGATTCCTATAGCTTTTCATGACTGAACTCAGTCTGTGAGCTGGGGCTCAGAGGACTCTGTGCATTTAAGCTACCAGCTGAGACCCAGACCTGTAGAGTGGGCATTTTGCCTCTGTGAAGCACTTTTTAATGAATCTAAGAATAAGCCACAGGAAAGAATTGAAAGTGGCTCCTTCAGTTGCTGACTTGGAGAAAGCTAGGTCAAAGGTTCATTATAGCATCCTCTTGTATTCCTATAGAAATATATCATTTTATTAAAGTAATACGTTAAAGCTTTTGCTCTATTGCATGGCTGTAACAGAATATCCAGCAATTGTCTATTCATTTCCCCTATAGGAATACAAGATGCACAAAGGGAAGGAAGATTCCCTAATTGTCAAGAGTTTGTCAACTTAATACACTGAACCTTTATATTTGCTGAATGTTCTTCCGTTGGCTTTTGTGAGCACTAAGTACGGGTCATGGGTTCCAGTTAATTCTTGCTTCCCATGAACCTATGAAAACAGCTGTTGACCCCAGTTATGTCACCTCCACATAGACCAGTGTCCCTGTGAGGGATAAATTCTTGTTTTTTGTTTTTATTTTATAAAAGAAAGCCCCCAGGACTTGGCAGTGAATCAGCTTTTGGACCGGTTCTGGTGTGGTCTCACACTTGTCAGCAGAGGGCGCTCTACTTGAATCTTCCTAGCCTGTAACTTACACAGGAGGTGGAGAGCCATGTGCAGTGCCCAGCCTAGGACCAAGGGTAGTTTAAATGAGCGGGCACCCTGGTGACACTTTTAGGGCTAAATGGCAAATGTGCATGACTATTGTAGGTACTAGAGAACAAGGAGGAAAGCAGGGTAGAAACTGGACAAAACTGTGAGGCTCAGGGTGGCCCTGCCACAGGCTGCGTCTACCAGGGAGGGCTCCTGGCAGACCCCCTATTGCACTGCGGGGCTGCCCTGGGATGCACGGAGCAGTTCTCCTCTTCATTTCCTGGCATGGCCCTGATTGGAAGCCGCAGCAGACAGCTGCAGCCCAGCGCACTGTGGGGCCAGGGAAGAGGGAGAGCTTAAGAGCATTCCCTATCAGGCTGCCTGGGTCATGCCCTTGGTTGTTTCAAGCTCATCTAAAAATCAGGGTTTGGCCTTGGGAAAAAAAATAACAACTTCCCCCAGAGCTCATTTCTCTAAACTTTATAAGCCAGGCTAGCCAGACTAGCTTTAGGCCACAGGAATCCTTTGACCTATAGGCTAAAAAGGAAGGCCTCACTCCAGTCCCAGGGCAGCCTTCCCTGGGCCAAAGAAAGTTTGCTTTCCTCTGGTGACCTCATTATCTATAATTTGAACCCAACTGAGAGGTGATGTGTTAGCCAACAACCCAGCCAAGCTGCTAGGGCTTCTCTTGGGATGTCAGTTTCAAAAAGTAGATCTCATTCATTTCTGATTGCCCAGTAAGTGGTCACCAAAGGACTGGGAACCTGGGAGGGCAAAAAAAAAAAAAAAAAAAAAAAGGTTTTTTCATATATGTGCATCTGAATTTGGGGACAATTTTATGTAGCTGCATTAAGAATGTGTTTAGAACATAATTCTTTTGTTGTTTTTGTTTAAGAAGCACCTTATATAGTATATATTTTTTTGAAATTGCAATGCTTGTTTATTAGACAACTGAATGTAGTAATTCTGTTCTGGATTTGATTTGACTGGGTTAACATGCAAAACCAACGAAAAATATTTAGATTTTTTTGTATGCAGTTGTTGATGCCTAAGGCCTGGTGATTATTCATTTAAATGAAGATCACATTTCATATCAACTTTTATATCCACAGTAGACAAAATAGCACTAATCCAGTTGCCTATTGTTGGATATTGAATGATAGACAATCATATGTAGCAGAGATTATGCCTGAAAAGGAAAATTATTCAGGGCAGCTAACTTTGCTTAACCAAAATATCAGTAGTAATATTTTTGGACAGTAGCTAATGGGTCAGTGGGTTCTTTTTAATGTTTATACTTAGATTTTCTTTTAAAAAAATAAAAAGAAACAAAAAAAAATTCTAGGACTATAGATGATATAATACCAGCTAAATCCAAACAATAATACAGTGGAGGGTTTTACATTATTCCTCTAATGTGTTTGTATTCATGTTAAGATACTACTACATTTGAAATGGGCAGGGAAGACCAGATGGTTGGAATGTTAGCCCAGCAGTTTCAAATAATTTTAGAAATCTCTTTTTATTCTTATTTGAAGTGCCACTAATGGACAGCTGACACTTTGCAGCTGAGGTTGTTGCCGTTGGGTGTAGGGAACATGCTGTATCTTTTCCCCCACTCAGAGGCAAATTTAGAATTTGAAAGACATGATCTACCTGGGGGGTGGGGTGGCATGGGGAAGTGGGTTTAGGAATTTGGAGAGTGGGAAGTATAATAATAAGAGTCTTGAAAGTATTCTGAGGCAGATCAATACTGGTGTCTAAGGGTATGCCCCAGGGCTCGGAATTCCACTTCTGCCCTGTAAACCACAAATAATTAGCTCTATCTGATAGCCATCTCCAAAATGGCAGCTTGAGTTCTAGGGAAGAACATGTGGGATCTGAAGTACAGTCCAAAGAATAGCTAGTGGTCTGTGTTTCTTTTAGCCATTGCCTAGTTCTAGGCTTGCTGTCGTGATTCTGTAATGCTGCCATGTGACAATCGGAGAGGCTAGTTCATCCAAAGAGAGGACCCCACGTAGGCTGCAAAGTCCAGCCCCTAAGAAAGTGCAGTTTTTTATTAGATTTCCCTATTAAACTTGCAAGGATGCAACCATGACATAACCCGTGTCTCTTGGGGGCTGAACAAATAAGGGACTTACTGATAATTTACTTTCCATCGTATTAAGGTGTCTCACATTACAATCTCACACATTGAAATGGCCATTGATTTAGGCCATTGGTTTAGAGTACCCTATATGAAACCAATTCCAAACCCCTTCCCACTCATACTTTTCAACTCTGAGATGGACTGTGGATTTTGGGAATGGTCACTGGGACCGTAGTAATGTCTATCTACCATTCGCAGGTAAATCTGCTTCAGGAAACCAGTTACTGAGAAGGCAAATAGAGTCATACAGTAGCTTATGAGGCCGCCATGATTCTGTTTGGTACAAGTCATGGGAAGATGATCCAGATTACACTGCACACTTCCTAGGTGAACTCTCTGAAAACTTACTCTCAACTGGAGCAAATGAATTTAACTGTGGTCCCAAATAGCCACCTTTTCATTAGTGTGATTACTCTGTTTCTAACTGTATTTCCTTTCCATTTAGAGTAAAGTGAATGTGGCCTCTTTCGAAGTCATTTAAAATTGTTTTCTAAGTAATTGCTGCCTCTATTATGGCACTTCAATTTTGCACTGTCTTTTAGAGATTCAAGAAAAATTTTTATTCTTTTTTTTTTTGCATCCAAATGTGCCTGAACTTTTTAAATATGTAAATGCTGCCATGTGCCAAACCCATCTTCAGTGTGTTTGTACAGAGCAGTGCACCCTGGAAATAACATACAGACCCATAAGCAGGTGCCTGAGAAATGGACCCCTTTGCATTCAGAGAGGTCATTGGTCATAGAGACTTGAATTAATAAATGACATTATGCCAGTTTATGCTTTCTCACAGCTTATAAACAATGCTTTTGGTGCACAACATACTCTTTAGTGTAGAGCTCTTGTTTTTATGGGAAAAGGCTCAAATGCCAGATTGTGTTTGATGGATTAATATGCCCTTTTGCTGATGCATACTATTATTGATGTGATTCTATTTTGTCGCAGCTTTGCTTTGTTTAATGAAACACACTTGTAAACCTCTTTTGCACATTTAAAAAGTAAAGAATCCAGTGGGATGCTCAAGCACCTTGAACACTTTTCTCAACCAATTTGATGTTCAAATAAAGAATTAAACAAAAGATAACAGGTTTGTTTTTCGTAAGCTCCGCTTCTTGCTAATGGTTCACCACTGACCGCCTAAGATCAAGGCGATGAAATGCATCTGCAGAGCACAGTGACTCCTGACCCTCAGTCTAACACCGGGCTCCCCTCCCTCGCCTCCCCTGCCCCCCAGACCTAGGGGGAAGCGTGTGGACATTGCAGTCAGGTAGACCTGGCCTCACTTCTTGGCGCCACGAAATACAACTTCTATGATCATTGGCAAGGAATTTTTCATAGCTTCTGCTGCTGCTTCAACAAAATGGTGAGAGTAACACTTAATTCACAAGGTGGTTATGAGGCTTGTATGAGGCACTCATTAAAATAGTAGTTGTTTGGGGCTGGCCCAGTAGCATAGTGGTTAAGTGCATTTCAGTTCCACGGCCTGGAGTTCACAGGTTTGGATCCCAGGCACGGACCTACACACAACTCATCAAGCCATGCTGTGGCAGCATCCCACATACAAAATAGAGGGCACAGATGTTAGGCACAGGTGTTAGATTATGACAATCTTCTCAAGCAAAAAGAGGAAGATTGGCAACAGATGTTAGCCCAGGCCAATCTTCCTCACACATACACACACACAAAAATAGTAGTTGTTTCCTAATGCTTAATTCCGGCCTCTTCCCTGTGAGGAAGAAGACGGAAGCTTGAGGGTAGGTATTCATGAATGAACAAGTGAATGAATGATCTGAAATTTACATAATTTGCTCACAAACTCTCCCCGATCACAAAGGTAAAGCGGGAATGACTAGTACGTTCCCATCCCAGCCCCCCTCAGGTTTCCATTTCAGGACCCCTTTCCCTTTTCAGAGCCACCTGTACATTCTCTTTCCCCCATTTTCTCTGTGATTTAAGTGATGGGTATAATGTGACTTATGAGGAGGCAACATGATATGCATACAGGCTCTGTAGCTAGATTACTCAGTTTGAATCCTCACGCTACCATTTATTGTGTGACCTTGGACAAGGTAATTTCCCTGTGCCTCAGTTTCTTCACCTGTAAAGAGAGATAGTAGTGCCACCTGCTTTGCAGGGTTGCTGTGAAGACCACACGGGTTAATTCCTGGAGACTTTAAGGACACTGGCTGGCACTGCTGCCCCCTTTCCTGAGCCCTCTCCCACTGCATGTCTGTGCTCACCTCCTTATTAGGTTGAGTTTAGGTTTTTCACACCGTTTGAGTCACTTTGATTCCAAGAAGCTCTTTCATTTTCTCATTCTATCATCCCTGGGCAAGTTCTTCGATCTCAATTTTCTTAGTTTTCCTCATGTCTAAAATGGAAATAAGAACAATACCCACCCCATAGGGCTATTATTTTTTATGATGAGGATTTAAAAAGATGAATATCTAAAGTGCCTGGTATAGGACCTGCACATCATAAGCTCTCAATACATATTAGCTATTATTATTGTAATTATTATTACTCTCTGTGAGCATTTATATTTAGTGGAATCATTGATAGGCTTAGATATATGTTTGCCATTTTGTTTTTGTTTTGTACATGTCTCCTGTCTTTTTTCATTCCTCTTTTCCTCCTTCCTGGCCTCTCCTTTTTTTTGGTTGAATAAATATTTTTAGGGTACCATTTTAATTTTTCTGTTGATTTTTTTTTTCCTATTTAAAAATTCTTTTCAGAGCCAGCCCAGTCGCATAGTGGTTAAGTTCGCACACTCGGCTTCAGTGGCCTAGGGTTCATGGGTTTGGATCCTGGGTGTGGACCTAACATTACTTGTCAAACCATGCTGAGGTGGTGTCCCACATAAAATAGAGGAAAATTGGCACAGATGCTAGCTCAGTGACAGTCCTCCTCAAGCAAAAAGAGGAAGATTGGTAACAGATATTAGCTCAGGGCCAATCTTCCTCACAAAAAACAAAAAAATTAAATTATTTTCTTAGTGGCTGCTCTTACACTATGCACCTTAACCTATCACAGTCTGTTTGAGATTAATAGAACTTAAATCTAAGAAAATAATAATCTTTGCTCCAATATAGCTCCATTCTCTCCTCTCTCCTTTTTATTATTGTCATATGTATCTATATATTAGAAACCCAACAATAAAATGTTTATCAGCTTGTACAACTTTATATCTTTTAAAGAAGTTAAAATAAGAAATGAGAAAAAATATATTTATAGGCTTTTTTGATATTAGTCTACATATTTACCATTTTCAGTGCTCTTCATTCATTTTTTCCTGTGGATTTGAGTTACCATCTGGTGTCATTTTCAGCCTGAAGGAATTCCTGTAATGTTTCTTGTAGTTGAAGTCGGCTAGCAATGAATTCTCTGTCTTTGTTGATCTGGTAATGTAGTTATTTCATCCTTCATTTTTGAAGGATAATTTTTCTGAATGTAGAATTCTTGGCGAACTCTTTTGTTGTCCTTTCGGCAGTTTGGACATATCTTCTCTCCACCTCTGGTCTCCATGGCTTGCACCCTTTTGAAGCTCATCTGTATTTGATGAGTCAGCTTTTTCTTGCTGCTCTCAAGATTTTCTCTGTCTTTGTTGAACAGCATGACTGTGACGTGTTTAGGTGTAGATCTTTTTGGATGTATCTTACTTTGGATTCACCGAGCTTCTTGGATGTGTAGATTGATGTTTTTCATTAAGTTTGGGAAATTTCAGCCCTTGTTTTTTCAAAAAATTCTTCTCCCCCTTTATCTCTCCCCTCTCCTCTGTGATTCTCATTACATACATGTTGGTACATTTGATGTTGTCCCACAACTTTTTTGAGGCTCTGTTTATTCTCCTTTAATCCTTTTTTCCTCTCTCTTCTTCAAACTAGGTAATTTCTAGTCATCTGTCTTCAAGGGAACTGATGTTTTTCATCTGCTATCTCTTGAATTGGAGGCTGAGTTCTTCTAGTGAATTTTTCATTTCATTTTATTGTCTGTTTCAGCTACATCATAAAAATCAGGTTCTTTCTTTCCTATAATTTCTGTCTCTTATTGAGAATCCTCATTTGTTCATTCATTGCTGTCATACTTTAATTATTTAAACATGGTTTCATTTAAAGATCTTAACACATTTATAGTAGCTACTTGAAGTTCTTTGTTGGCTAAATCCAATATCTGGGGAGACACAGAAACAGTTTCTTTTGACCTCTTTTATTCCTGAGTATAGGACACATTTTCCTGTTTCTTTGCATAGCTAGTAATTTTTTATTGAAAACTGGACATTTTAGACACTATGATGTAGTTACTCTGGATCCTGATCCTAAGGTGGTTGCTGGTGGTGCTTCATTCTGTTGCTGTTGTTTGTTTCCTACTTTGGTAACTTACCTGGTGAAATATGTGAAATTTCTCTCTCCTACAGTGTTTGGCCTCTGATGTTTCTGCTAGGTTCTTAAATTATTTTCTCATTTTGGTTTTTAAGCCTGACTTCCTCAAAACTGCCCATGTCTGTGTAACTTCACGGTTATCCAATCACTGGACAGAGATGACCCAACACCTAGAGCCAGTAAGGCTTCTATCCTCAGCTGATGGATCTGTGTGTGTATAGGGGAACACACTCAATTTTCAGGCTTTCAGGACTGATGCCAGCTTTTTGCCCGCAGGGTCAGACAGGAGTGCGGGGCTAGCCTGGCCACTTTCTGGTTTCCGCTACACGCATACGCAGCCTCAGCCAGAAATGCACTGCCACAACCACAGCCACACCCACAACGTCAGGCTAGTAGAGGCTTGACCTTCCCTGCTCATCCACCGAATCAAGGGAGCGGCCTGAGACCATGGCCACAGCAACAAAGCTGTCAGTCCTTAGGCCTTGCCCTGCTCTGGTGCTGACCAAACTCTGGGGCGTGGGGAAATTGGAGCAGCCCCAGGCAAGAATGCCACAGATTTGCATTGTACTTGCCCAAAGTTGGGCAGTTTTTCAAGCACAAACATCTCTCATATCGTTGTATGCCTTTTGTCACCTTGAAGAGCGCTGAAATGGTGGTTTTTGTCAATTTTGTTCAGCTTTATAGTTGCTTTTTGGAGCAAGGATTTACCAATATCCTCACTCAGCCATAGCCGGAAGGCCCCCTCTCCAGACACCCTGTCCATCCCTTAATGTCCTTCTTGGAATAGCAAGGAACAGAGTCATCTGCATGTACCCTGTGCAAGCTTTTGGGAGACCATTTAGCAATCTGTGGAACTTTTAAATCTATCCATTGGAGCGTGTAAAGTTGGAATTCCTGGCTGGGGGTAGATTCAACTCACACACTGGCTCCAGATCCCATTCTCCAAGGTGATATATTCTTAAGCCTTTGAGGAGATTTAAATTCAGGGTCATATTTAAATTTGCTTCTCCAAAAATACAGGCTGTATGCCTTGGGGCAGCAATTTTCACGTCTTTCATTACTTGGAATACATGTATTAAAAAGCTAGTTTTAAGTTCACTTTCATGATTGCTTAAAATTGCAATATTTTTAATTACCACCAAAAGAGTAGAGCTAAGGCCAGGGCAGAAAGGCTCATTCAAGATAGGATACACTTTCTAACGGAACCGCCTGTAGACAATCTGGGACACCTGGCTGCAGGTACAGGTGGAGTGGGTTCCCTGCAATAGGAGGCACCTCTGCCTGGACTGGACAATCTCTAAGCCAAAATGTTGAAGTTCTCTTAGGAGGTGGAAGGATCTTTCATTTTCCTTTCAACCCTGAGTCACAACACATACACATAAAAGTACCATTTATGGGGTCTTCACTATGCCACGTACAAGCTTTACATAAATTTTTCCAGGTAATCCTTCCAGTTACAATATAGGATAGATATATTATTATTCTTACTTTACCAACAGGGTAACTGAGGATTAACACAATTAAGCAAGGTTCCCAGGATCGGAAATCTCGTGACTGGCAGACATCGGATCAGTTATGCTGACTGCTAACATCATTGGTACTTCCTAAACTGGGGTTTGAACTTCCTGGGAGTTCCTTAAAGTTCCAGAGTACCTACGAAATTTTACTCAGGACCAGAGAAAGTGTTAATTTTGTATTTAAACAAGGCTTCACGTTTTATGAGTAGAAAGACAAATTCGCTTCAACTTTTAAGGCAAAATGTGACTCTTCGAAGAAATACGGTGCTCTGGGCAGCATGCTTAATGTTATGCTCCTTGAGTTCTGGAGAAAAGTGTCCCCCCTCTTCCTAGTGGGTGGCCCTTGGGTGGGAAAGCTTGAGAAGCACGTCTTCGGTTATTGTCCCTGGCTCTTGGTTTCTGAGGTCACTTGGAGCAGGCGCCTTTGCTGCCCTGGTTTCTGCCGGGAGTGGCAGGTGAGCTGAGGAGTGAGTTTCCTCTGTTCCTTCGCACCGGCAGGACCTCTATTTCTAGCTGATGACCTGAGACCTTGAAGTCTGAGGCGGTGGCGCCCTCTCTATCAGCAGGGCCTGTGTCAGAGGTGACAGCACCTGAGCCAGGCTCCCTCCTCCCCTTGCTACAGGACCAGCTCCTGTGTGGTGGTCCAGGAAAGGAATAGAGCCCCCGGCCAGCACACTTGGTATCTGTGTAAAACTGACAAAATACTAGCTTTCATTCTCACTAGATAAAAGTGAAACAAACAAACAAAAAACTGGAGCAAGGGAACACTGGGGCAAACATCTTCAAAAGTGATTTCGAAACTAGGTGGGAAAACCTCAGTGGCCAGGCCAGCGAGAAATGGGGGCAGGAACTCCAAAGTGGCCGACGCTAGACTCTTTGCCAAGAGCTGGTGACCCAGAGGCCACGGGACAGTGTTCTGGGTGATGTCCCAGCTCTAGGGCACCGCTGGGCCTTTCTGCAGCACTGGAACCTCTCATCAGATGCCTTTCCATTGAGAAGTCAATAATTGTGGGAAAGGCCAATGAAAGGTTTGTGAGCTAGTAAACATTTTTATGGGCTAATTGAATTCTGGAGTTCACCCAGGCTCAACGGAGTTTAAGCTGTAAAGATTCCTGAGTACTTCCACATTTACAACCAGAAAGAGCATGTGTCAACAGCCAGGGCCCCACGCCACAGGCTGGAGGGGACAGGGGGAGGGTACGGTCAGCAGGAGGGAATCCTGTCACTGCCTCTGGGTGCTGCTGTGCCTGTCATCCTGGTCTCTCAAGGACACCGGTGCAGACAGGTTTCTGGGGCTCAACCGCAGCGAGGGATGCATTTCCTTTAAAATGAACAGAAGGGCTAAAGATGCCAAACTGGAGCTGCTAGACACTTCACTGAGAACGGATCACAAACTGGAGCAAATGATCCATTCATTTACGCTTGAATTTATTATTAAATATTTAAAAGTGCCCCTTAACAAACCTTGTCATCCGATCCGTTCTCAAGTGCTAAACAAATGTGTACAAGGAAAAGCATTAGCAGGTTTATGAAAAGACAAGAGGTTTGGATAGAGAAGCTTGTTTTAATTACTTGGCAATGTTGCTGCCAACTGCTCCTAGCCCAGGATCATGAGAGCCTGGGTCTAGGAAGTAGAAAGACCTGGACCCTGAAAGGAGAGAACCAAAGGTGGCTCCAGGCTTGTTCCTCTGGAAAAAGCTGCTAAGCTTTGGCCTGGGTTTAAAAACATAATGGAAAGCATCTATCAGAGAGCTGAGAGCAATATGGAGATTTTCGTTTCTTTTCTATGACTGCATAGAGGCAGAAAGATAAAAGAGATGCCCTTTCAAATGCCTGGTGTCGAATTTCCAGTAAAGCGTCCTGACAGGTGAGTCCTTTCATTCCCTAGGCCCCCGCTCCTCTGTGATATTGGAGACCCAAGTGCTCACAGAGGCCAGGGCTGTGTAGGCCTCTGGGGTCCCACAAGAGCCACCAAGAGAAGACACTGCTTGATGAAGCCCCCAGGGAAATGTGCCAGGACCTCATTAAGCCAATAAAAGGGATCCAAAAGCCTGAACAAACAAGGTTTATCACCCATCAACTTATGTCACCATCTCGGTCCCATACTTCCCAGTCCCGCTGAGTGCTGAGGAGCCACATGTGTGCGCTCTTTGCCAACGAGAAGTACCCAGCCCTGAGAAAGAAGCTCTGCAGGGGAGCCAGAACCCTCCCCTTCCTGATGTCAGCACCCACAGCTGAGGGAGCAGCAAGGATCGCAGCCCTGGCAGGCGCCCCAACTAGGACACGGACACGCAGCTTCTGAGAGGCCAAAGCCTTCTATGCCTATTAGTCATGCGTGAAGATGCCATTTCCATTCTGATGACAAACATGAAAACCTTAGCCCCACCCTGCCCCCAACAAAAGCCAATAAAAATTTTGAAGGAAGGAAGTAGGGAAGGAAGGAAGGGGGAATTCTTCATGGGTGCCATAGAAGTGTTTACAGGGGAAGAACCCCAAATGGTGACCAGACTGAGGTGTGGGAGGGTTGATCAAGTGCTGAGGTGACACAGTGAGGATGTCGTTCTGAGAAGTCTCCTCAGGAGAAGGGAGTCTGAAAGGACCCAGGGTCACGCCTAGTGCAGCCAGGCCACTAATGGTGTGTGTCTTGGGCAACTCTATCTTGCCTGTCCGCAAATTTTTTCTGTAAAGGGCTAGAGAGTAAGTATCTTAATGTGGTCTGCAAACATTTTTTGTTTATCTGTTTTTGTTTGAGAACCTTTTAAAAATATAAAACCCATTCTTAGATCAAGGCCTATGAAAACAGGCCACAGGCTGTGGTTTGCCAACCTTCATCAGGCATCATCAGGCCACAGGTCCCCTTCTCCCCACCCGGCTAAGAAGAGAGCAAGAATCCAAGGTGATGCCCTGAGAGAATCCTGCCTGGCAAGGGCAGTGGAAGGGCCCAGAAAATGCACACACCTGGGAGATACATCTCTATTCCTGCTGCCTGATTCTAGAGCTACCAGTAGGGTTTTAAAAATTCTAAGAGCCTTTCTCCTCCCCAAAAAAGTTAAAAAACGAGTGTGGGAAGAAGATCTGGAAAGTTTTCCCAGTTGCCATTTCTGAAATCGATTTGAAGCTAGAGGAAACAATCATAAAATGGTTAGCATAACTGTCCCTTAGTACCAGTCTTGCACTGTACAGCACATGAACAATGTACTTCATCTTCCTAACAACCCCATGCACTGGGGACTATCATTAAGCTATTTTACAGAGCAGGGGACTGAGGAACTGAAAGGTTAAGTCATTTGCTCAGCTGAGCTGTGGGTTGAGCACCGGGTTGTTGGCTCCCGAGTCTCTGCTAGGTAGAGCCTTGTTAATAAGACTTGGATGAAAGGACTTTATAAACCTGCAGACCCTTCCTTTGTTCCCGTCTCAGTTTCCCATTCTGAACAGCAGACTCCATGGGAGAGGTGGGGAAAGGGAGGGATGGAGCCTCACGCCAAAGCCCGGCTTGAGTGGGCGGAATCCTGAGGGAGGCTGTTGAGTAGGAGCAGATTTCAAGGAAGAAGGAAAGCAGGTGAATCTGTGGTTTCTGCGCCGGAAGAAAGCACGTAGTAGAAGCTGCCTGTGACTTCCAAGAGCGAGTGTTGGTGTCCCCGCCCCCATCACTTCCGGTGAGGTGATCTGGCTCTCTCTGGTGGGCTGATTTCATCTCCAAGCAGGGGGACGTCTGCAGGAGGATGGGAGGTTAAGAAGTTGAGGTTTTTCTTGAACAAATGAGTCTCATTCGGAGGACATCTCTCCCAGGAAAGCTCTTCTCTCAGGATTCAGCAAGTGTCCTGGTCAGGGAGCCTCCTCATCTGAAATCAGGAGCTGGTGCCACCTTTGTTCTTATGCCCTGGAACCAACAATAAATTCAAGATGGCCTCCTAGAGCGGAGTCAGCTGCTGGGATTCTGTGCTTTTAATGAGCTGCCTGCCACCATTTATTTTGGGCATACCATATAGATGTTTTTAATTAAAAAGTATTAGAATGCAAGAACAAAGTATATTTTCCTTTGTCTTTTAAAATAATCATTATTATTACAGCAATTTGGATCTCAAAAACAAATCATGCTCCTTGTCACAATTTAAATAAGTGTTTAAAACCTTCTCCCCTTATCACTCTATTCACAATGTGAAGGCTTGAATTTAATTTGTATTTCTCTAAACTTTTTCTTCCCCTTATACAATTAATATATACACATGGGTTTTCTTTCTAAAAACATGGGAGTATATTATAGAAATTATTCTATATCTTTTTTTAATTTAAGAATATACGGTAGGTATCTTCCCCAATAAATACATATAGATTGATCTCATTTTTAAAACTGCATTATAGTAAATACTATGCATTCTAATTTATTAAAGAAGCTCCATGCTGACTGATGTCTAGATTGCTAAAAACTAGTGGTAACCCCGTCTTGTTCCTGATTGGTGTTGGGACAACTGTCTATTCATTTGGAAAATAACAGAGCAGTTCCTTACTTCACATCAACTATAAAAATCATTCCAGACCTACTAGAAGAAAATAGAAGCACACATTTGCATAATCTTGGAATGGAAAGGCCTTCTTGATATAAACTATCCGGAATTTATAAGAGAAAGAGAACCTGTCAGATTTGACGAAATAAAAATTTGACCCAGCCCTGGTCATTTAGTGGTTAAGAATGGTGCTCTCACTACCTCAACCTGGGTTTGTTTCCTGGTGGTGGAACCACACCACTTGTCTGTCAGTTGTCATCCTGTGGTCTCAGCTCACATGGAGAACTAAAACTAACAAGTAGGATACACAGCCATGCACTTAAGCTTCAAAAAACCCATTATCCGTGTGACTATAGGAACTGTATGAAGTGAAGATAAATGATATAATAGGGTTAATTTTTCCAATATGCGATGAGTTCCTTAAATAAGTCTGAAAAAGTAAAGAACCAATAGAAAAATAGAGAATAAACTGGACTTTACACAGAGGTAAGACAGATGGAACAATAATGGTATAAACTGGTCAGGGAAATGCAAATTTAAAAAAAAAATGAGCTACTGATGCCCTCAATTGGGCAATATTTTACAAAATTGATAACATCTAGTCCAGCCCTTCCAAATTTGTCTGCACATGGGAATCACCCTGAGAACTTCAAATACTGATCGCCAGAGACTATGATTTAATTGGTTTGGGATGAAGCCTGGGGCTCTCCATTTTTAAAAGTTCCCTGAGAGATTCTAATGTACAGAATTTGGACAGTCATAATTTGGGAATAATTCCCCTAATTATTAGGAAACCACTACTCTAGATTTAGGGAAAGTACGAGGAAAGGGGGTCTCTTCTCCCCTGTGGGTGGGATTGTAAATCATTCCAACTTTTCAGAAAATCATCTGGCAGAATTTATTAAAGTTTAGAATGTACATACCTTTTTGATTGAGTAATTGCACCTTGAACAGCACATTTTAGGGAAATAAAACAGCAATACACTAAGATATGATGCATGTGATTGCAGGCTTGTTCAATGAGACACTGTTTGACAGCAAAAACCTGGGAGGAAACGACTGCTGACAAAAAGATACTGAGCTTTCTAATGCAGCGAAGGTGAACACATTTGTATTGATGTGTCTGTGGAATACTAAGTGAAAAATGCAAGTCATAGTATAATACAAATAGATCCAATTTTTAAAAACATATGTGTGTGCTGTTTGAGTAAGAATCAAAAGCATGGAAATGTAACATCAAATTGGGAGATGACTAAGAGGGAGACAGGAAACTGTTAATTTTCCCTTAGAAAACAAGAGAATGTTTTATAATTCAAATTGTTGATTTTTTTTTAATAATTAGCCTTTAAAATAACATATAAAAAGGGGAAAGAAATGGGGCTTTTCCAAAGATGTATTGTAACTTGTATACGAAGTAACTAATACACTATTTAGTGCATTAATACATAATACTTGTGTATTAATAGTCATGATACATATTAGGATATATTTGTATTGTTTATTTATGTATTTTATTATATTTATATGTAATATAAATACATACATTATTACTATAATCAGTTATACTATGCACTGCTATAATTAAGACAGCAATGTAAAGATAGAGCAACAGCACAGGATAGAGTCCAGAATAAAAATCCAGACTTACATGGACACCTATTATTTGATGAAGCTGACATTACAAGTAGGATGGGGGAGAGGATGGGGAAATTGCTTACATCGCTTGCCACTGTGGCCAGCTGGGGAGAGTTAAATGGTCCCAAGATGGAGAGAATTAAATGATCCCAAGATGGGGAAATCCAGGGCAGGTGGTAGCCTGGAAGCCCAGCCCTGGATCCAAAAGTGGTGCAGTCCTAACAAGCTTTTGGGTGACACTGATGCTGCTGATCTGGACCACACTTGGAACACTGCTGGCATGGAAAGACTGCCTTGTAGCAAAACGCATCCCTATAGTTTCTGGTCAACGTGTAAATGCCACAGGAAGAGGTGTTACTGAGGATGGCAAGTGAGCTGTGCTGGGAGGTTTGAAGTTGGGGGTAACAGCCTGGAACTGTCCTCAGTGTTGGCAGCCACTTGGAAACTTTCCCAGCACAGCAACTGCCTCAAGAATGTGTCTGGCAGGACTTAGGCCTGGGCCCGGAACGCACATCTGTGAGGCCCTGATATTACTATTCAGCTGGGAGATCTGGATTTCTTCTCGACCACCTATAGCATCCAATGCCATCATCTGTGGCACAGCTCACAAAGGACTTTCTTCTCCTGATATAATTGCAGTTTTCAAATTCAGTTATGTTCCTGCTCCTGTGTTTGGTAATAGGTAAAAAAAAAAAATTCACAAGGCTGATTCATATTACTGTGACCTTCATATTTTAGAAAGATTACATCCAAGTCGCAGCTGGCTTCCTGGGCTCTGGCTCTCCAGATTAAATGTCCCTCATTGTTCAGCTTGTGTTACAGCATATCGTTCTATTTTTCATTAGTCATTCTCAACCTTCCAACTTCCTCCACCTTCCAAGATGCTCCTTGCTGACCACAGAGTTCAAATGAATTCCTCCAGGTCCTGCCTTGTGCCCAAGTAACAGGCAGAAGTCCCTCTCAGGTTGGGAAGCCATTTAGCAGAGGCTGCAGCAAGTGCCCCCAATTCACCCAGTTCTTTCCTTACTACTCGGAATGAGTTTCTCTCCCCAAATTTAGGCTCCTCTGTGGTAGTCCCAAATGGTGTCCTCGAGGATATTTTAAAACTCGGACGGAGAGGTTAGTGAGAAGGTAGGAACTGAAGAACGTAAGTCATTCCTTTTAAGTTTCATTATCTCTGGGTCACTTTAGGTATGACAATCAGCCACAATTATCACAATGTGTTATTAAATCTAAAATTGAAATACCCACTCTCGCTAAAACACCACCTCTCATCACCCGAATTAACTTCTTGGAGCTGCATGTGACTACGCTGGAAATTGCCTCTATGCTTGTAAACCACTCCAGCTACCTCCATTTCCAGAGTCACATTCAAAACGTGTCCCACTGTAACATAAACCAGGTGACAAAGAAGTTAGAAGGAGAGGAAATTTGCTGACAGAAAATTAAGACAGATCTAACAGGCCTGAATCTCTCTTTTTTCCTTGAAATTAGATATTGTTTCTATTTGGCTCCCTTCTAGTCTCCTCATAATCCTTCATCCCGTTTTAAGGACATAATTGGTGGAGGAAAACATGGATTTTTCCGTATGTCAAAGGCCCAGTGATGACTGCTTTTAACGGGTGATTAAACAAGATGTGATGAGGTTCTAGCTGAGACTTGACTCCCAAGGAGTTTGGAGCACTTTCTGCTCCAGAGTGGGCATCCGGTAAACACCTGTGACGTGAGTGGATGCTGCTCCGCCAGCGCGTTTCTGAACGTATTCAGCATATACTCTGCAAGTATTTTATTTCCGCAAAATTCCCTATGGACACATTTGGTGATGGTGACGGTGGACCGGGGGTGGATGGGTAGAGAACTCAACTATTGGGACTGCTCTCCTATCCGGACCACTCCTTGAGGACTTGCTTTTCTGGCTGTGATCAGCTTTCATAAATCGATTCACTCCACCTTTCTTTGCTTTATGATCTCTTATGTGGCTGGCCAATAAAATTTTGTAGTTTCTTAATATTTGGCCCCAGGACATAGGCTATAAATCAGTCTACCCCAACCTGCCCTTTTACAGTAAATCTCAGCCCTCGGCTTGCTGAACTGCCCACCCAAGCCTTTTGAAGGTGTCTCTTCTCACTTCTTACGAAAACAAAGGAAGCTGCTGCCGCTCCATATTCCAGAAGGCAACATCCCTGCTCCCCAGGCATTGCTTCCACGAAAACCTTTCACTTCTCCCTGGGCTTCTTAAGTCACTACTTTTATTTCTAACCCTTTATTTCTCCACCTTAGCTTTAGGGATTTTCTCTTTCCTTAGCTTTTCTAACATTTTCTTGTTGCTTGTGCAACTGTCATTAGCAAAATGTTATGAATCCCACCCTTCCTGGTCAGTTGATGGTCTCTTTGCTATGCCCTTCCTCACTGTTACTCTTGGGACATCACTCCTTATCACCAGGCCACAGTAGGGCTCCTGAAAGTCCCCACTCCCGAAATGAGAGCCTCTTTAACAGTCATCAGTGTCCTTTTATCTCCTTAATATTCTTTCAAAGCCCCCACGTTATCCACAAAGTCTTTGTTGAACATCATCTCTTTCTCTGTTGCCAGGGTGGCTGCTGGTGCAAGTGAGCATGCTCCTAATGCGACCCTGTGTCCCCTCCCTCAGTAGGCATGTGGGATCGTGAGGGCTCTAGGCAGACATCCTAGTCTCATCTGTGGCTGGCTTGGTCCTTGCTAGACTGCTCATATCATCATCTGGGAAGCCATCACCTCACAGCTTCCATGCTTCCACTCTCTGGGCCTTCCTACTTCTGTCCTGTTCCAATGTTCTGTGGTGTAAGTCTTCAAAAAATTCCATAGAAATGCACATCATGCATCCCATTGGATGTTCCACAAGGGTTTTCAGAGAGGCACAAATGGGACTACATTCTAAGATTTTTCTTAAGATAATTTTTTTCTCAGCCGCTTTTAATATTTGAGTCCTCATGGATGGGAGATGCCTAGCAAGTTAGTGAATTGCAACATGGAGAAGAAATGGCTCTGCAGCTTTCTGTGCTGGCCTCTTCCACGACTAATGTCTCATTGTGTGGCACTTTCCATCACAGGGGCAACATGTGTCCCCTGAAGCGCAAGACCACGACTTCCAGGTACTTGGAGCTGGGGTGACAGGGACGTGAAGAGAGAGCAAAGTGAGGCCTAAAAAGTGACCTATCTCAGATGAAGGCGGAAGGCACCCTTCAGCTCCAATCTCCCCAGCTTTCCCAGAAGCAGGGAGATAGGCAACACGTTACTCATGGGTTTGTCTTCAAAGAACAGCTCAACTCTGGTCTGTTCCCTGAGTGGGAGTCCAGGGGAGATGAGGCTGGAATAACCTGACAGTAGAAAGCAGGACAAGTATGAGAGAAATGCCACATGAGGAAAGTTCAGGAGAGGGAAGTCTCAAAGATAGTCCAACAGCGATCAGGAAAGTCTTCAAGGAGGAGGTTGGTGAGAACAAAAAGATGGAGCTAAGAATTGCTAGAGCATGCTTTTCAAGTGAGTAGGACTGAATCACCTCAGGCATCTGTTTAAAATGCAAGCTCCCAGGCTGTGCCCGCAGAGAGGGAATTAGGTCTGCAGAAATCAGAAAGCCTGACAGACCTCAGGACCCCTAGCTGAGAAGGCACTGGGGCTGTGAACGTTAGGGAAACAATGGAAGACAGTTTCAGGTAATTTTGAGTACCTCCACTTGGTTTAAATTCTCGATTTAGAGCCGGATTTATGAACTAAATACCTACAAGAGTTAGGCTGGTACAGGCAATGAGAGAGGCTGACAGGATTTAAGTGCAGATGTAAAAACTTCTCTTCCTATTCTGTAAGGGATGGCATCCACGCAGCTCCAGCAATTACTGTGGCGCGGGAACATGCACCTAGGGTGCCAGAACTTTCCATTTCAAGAGAATCTCAAAACCTAGGTTTTGTATAAATCATCCGCCGCTGATTATTAAATGATGGATTAAATGCCATGAGTACCAAACAATTCCACAAGGGCCACTAGTTGGCAAGATCAGAGGGGCAGAACAAAATCGTATTGTATTTGGACCTGAAAGACAAACTAAAATGCTTTCTCTTCTGGTAGACAATGAAAAACAATAAAGGTTTTGGAGCCAACAAGGAATATGAGTTTTAAGAAAATTCCTGTGGCTGTTGGGTACACTTCAGATGGAGTAGAAAAGGGGGAAAAGGGGTCAGGAGATCATAGGAGGTTCTTCCAATTGTGCAAAGGGAACAGAAAAGAAAAGAGAGTACGACAGATGACGGGAAGCAAGAGTTGAAGAGAGATGATTGGCTGTGGAAAGAGGAAGGAGGAAGGAATCATCCAGAGTTCTCTATGTCTAAATATGCACTGCCTTGAATCATCTTTTTTCGTTAATATATACTTATGTTTCAGCTTCATTCATTCTGCAAAAAAGATAATTTAGGTTGCATTCCAATAAGTGCCTGCTTGATAGGGAAATCGAAAGTCATTTCTTGAGGCAAAAAAAAGCACAGACAAAATATTTTATAGTATCTATAATAAATGCAAAGAAATCAATACAAACAAAACGGCTTTAGCAAACTGTACATACATAAATATCTTTTTTTTACTATAACATTCAACTTCTTTTTTCACATAAAGCCTTCCATGATCTTATTTATTACATCCAGTTTTTCTTTATAACTTTAAAAAAAGTGCCTTTTAGATTTACAGCTTGTGCTTCTAAAGCAAAAGTTAGAACATCATGCCCAAAAGGAAAACAAGGTAAAAAGGAAGCTGCCATATAAGCTCTTAAAAATTGTATGGTACAAGGTTCTAAAATTTCTCCAGCACTGGTTGGTTGGTTGGTTGTCGGACTGTTCAACACTGACATGGCGGCCAGGTAGCATCATCTATTGAGTGGGTGGAGCAGCACCGTGGGAAAGCTGCCCAGTCGGTCTACTCAAGTCCTTGGGGACCCAGAGAATGGGCCACAAGCCCAGAAGTCACGCATCCAGGGAGCACTGGAGGTCCTTCATCTCTTTAATGCTGAGGATCAGAGTTTCAAATAAAATTTCTTCCAAATCTTTCATGTGCTCGCCCCCTGTTATGGTTTATCATCCACCTCTGAAGCCATGATTTGCACACATGGCAGGAGAACTAAAGCCGCCACACCGAGGGCATTCACCAAGATTCGGGTCCGCTTTTTGCGAGTTTGGGATCACTTTTGGCCACATCCTCCGCATGCGACCAGCACTGCTGCAGACGGCGACTGCTTGGTTCAGAGCGGAGGAGGGCCATTTGTGTATCTGAGCATGGGGTGGAATGATCGGGCAAAATTGTTGGAGAGGGCACAACTGTAGTCTTCCTCTGACATCGGTACAAGGCAGGCGAGCCCGATGAGGAGCAGCAGGAGAAGCTGAAGCGGAAGAGCCGCTCGGAGGACTCTGAGCAGGAAGGCTCGGCCAGACCGAGCTGGCGGAGGCTCAGAAAGGGAGGAATCGGAGCCACCTTTTATGGACCTGAGAGAAGAATTGACATAAATAACTCAAATCTCTCAAATATTGGATGGATGTTGCTTTTTGCTTCCTCACCTTCCTGGAAACTAAAGGACCATGCCAAACACAACCCAACCTGGCAATCCGCAGCCAGGCTTCTGCAGTATGCCCAGGGGATCTCCCCACCACCAAATGAAGGTTGTTTGGAAACTGCATTGATGAAAAACAAACATTTAGTCAGTCAACTCAAGGTAACTAATTGGGTTCAAATCCCACCCCCTAATTGGGTAAAACATTTTCCATCAACAAAGATAATTGCTCAACACACACTCTACCAACATAAATTACGTAGATCCAGGATAATTAAAATGTGGACGTTTAATGCAGAACATTTTTGGTTTAACAATATCAGGAGCACTGTTAGGCAAAATTAGTTGCTGTCAGAATCACATAAAGTGTACCATCTAGGCATCCTGGATGTGACAAAATCCACGCAGCGAGCATCAGAAGAGCTGCAGTCATTTTGCATGGACCCACAAAGTTTAATGAATTTCAGAGTACGCCCTGGTTTCATCTTGCACTGATCAGCACCTGGCCCTGACATTAGTGGGTTCCAAAGCTGTATGAGCAAGGAAGGCAGCAGAGTCAGTCTGCAGAACACTGGTGTTGAATGACAGAGATTCTAGGCTGATCCTATCTGTCACTAGCTCTGTGACTGGGAAACAGACAGTTTTTCTGAGGGGGATAGGTTGTCATCTTGAAGGCTCCTTCTAGCCTCAAAGTTCCAAGTTTTTCAATCTGCGTTTATTTTCCCATCTACTTTTAAACAGTGGGTTAAAGATTAAGCATGAACTTCAGAATTCACAAGAAAGACTGCCTACGAAATAGCGAATATGGAAGTAGGTCCTGAGTGGGGTGAACCGTTTCCTCTTTGTGAGCATTCATTATTGTTTTGTTTGGTTACTAGTGGAAAAGATGAACAAAGAAATGTCATTTACAAGAGGCATTTTGTACACATATGAACACACACACACACACACACAGAAAACATTGCAGGAGTAAAAAAACATAGATGTACCAACGAGACACATTCCCCCATATGTAGTATGAAGTCCTTAATGGTTGAAATATCACTAAGGACATTGAACGTGAGGCCATTGGAGAAATACGAAGGTGCGTCAAAACTCTACTTGTTACTCTGTATGTTTTTCAAGAAAACACTATGTTTCCAGCTATCCCATTATCTGCTAATTTCTGAAAACAGATTACACTGGTATCAGTGAGGGATAAGGGGTGGCACCAAAGAAAATAAATGTGAAAATAAAAAAGTGACATAATCCCCTTAAAAGGGAACAGAGGGACTACTCAAAACTCTTTCATTAAACCATGAAAAAAATATCTGAGACAGACGGAATAGTCCTGCAGGGGCCCCAAGCAGCCATGCAGCATGCTGTGTTTCTAGTGCAGTTCTTACAGAGCAAGGAAAAAACAAGTCACTGGCCTAAACTGGGATTGTGTTCTTTTCTGAGTGAAGTCTACAACCAACGGCTGTGTAACCTTGAACAACTCTCTTCACCTCTATGTGGCCCCTCTTCTTCAAACCCTTCAAGTTACTCCAGATGGTGTTCCAACTTGAAAGTTCCATGTTTTACACGTTTTACGTCTGCCACTAATTGGACAGTACAAATAGTCTACCAGCTGAGAGGCCACAAGATTCAATCACCATCTAGTGGTCAAACCGATTAACTGCCCCTGTGCTAAGGCCAAAGAGTTATTCCTAATGAGCTGAATCGGAAACGTTGGATATTACACGAAAATATAGCAGAGCACAAAAGAAGTATGTCACATACCTATTAATGGAAGGGGAGAACAGAAACTTCTGGAGTCACCTAATTATAAAATATTCATGTTGAGGTAAGGCCTTAAAGAGTATCTAATCCATCTTCAAACTAAGGAGAGTTAACATTTACTCTTCTAACTGCTGGCAGCACGCTAAGCATTTATCTTGGGTTCTCTCACTTAATTCCCACAGTAGTCCTCAGTGTGCTTTTTATCTTCATTTTATAGATGATAGGAGCTCAGGGAGGTGAAGTAACTGGCTCAAGGTTATACAGCCAGAAAGTGGCAGAATTCAGATTTCAACCTGGGACTTTAACTTCTAGAGCTTGGCCTCTATAGATAGGATCATTCACTGGCCCCAAATCCCACAATTAAAGGAGCAGATCTAGCAGGAAGTCAGGGTTCCCAAGTTCCTGCCTACCACGCTCTCTGCAACGTTTTGTTGTTTGGTGACATGCATGAAGGTCATCCAGGTCATATTATGTCACAGGTATCTCATACGTAGAAGCAAAGAAGGCAATATTTGTATCTTAAAATATTTGGGGGCCGGCTCTGTGGCTGAGTGGTTAAGTTCATGCGTTCTGCTGCGGTGGCCCAGGGTTCGGATCCTGGGCACGGACATGGCACCGCTCGTCAGGCCACGTTGAGGCAGCGTCCCACATCCCACAACTAGAAGGACCTGCAACTAAGATATACAACTATGTACCAGGGAGTGGGGGGGCGGGGATGGGAAATAAACCTGGAAAAAAAAAAAGAAGATTGGCAACAGTTGTTAGCGCAGGTGCCAATCTTTAAAAAGAAAATAAAAATATTTGGAGGTGAGTAGTTTCCTCATGTCTACAATAAACGTCTCTAATCTAGAGACTCACAGTTTTACATGGATCATCAAGTCAGTGTACGGACGACGACATTTTATTTTGCAGCAGCTGTACAATGTCAGACAAGTAATTTAGTCTCTCTAGCCTTCAGTTTTCTTATTTACAGAGGTGAAGGATGCATTCATATCCTAAAATCATTTTGGCTCTGACAGTTTTTGAATTCAGTGGTTTGCCTTAAAGTGTCTTGAGAAGGACAGAACAGCTAGCCACGAACTCTGGATGGGATTTTTCTTCAAACAACACTCGCCACTTGTCACTGGATGAGTTATAACAGAAGCACAAGAGAGCTCCATGTTTCCCCGTTATTCAATGTTTAAATAAGATGAGGGAGATTTCTAACTGACTCCTTTCTTTAGGAGACATTTAAGGACACCAGTGATGGCCAGATTTATGCACATGATTGATAATACCATCTGACTGATGAGCTAAAGAGCCCCTGTTTGTCAATTATTAGCTTCTTTGAGCAATTAGGCCAAAGATCAAGATCAAAACCAGGGTTGGACACTGACTAGTCCACTCCTGAGAACAAGCAGAAAGGTCACCATCTTTGGAATATGGGCTCATATGTTACAGAGTCTGTTGAAGGACATGGCACATTGCACAGCATCAAGAGCATTCCTTATTAAAATTTAATTAGCATGTTCCTTCTAATGTTGAAGAATGCCAACGTGGGGAGAAGTAATGGGCTGAGTTAGGGACAAAGAGAACACACTGTGCTTAGGGAGCTTCCATGCAGTTGACTGCTCTTGGAAATGTCCAATTTACCTACTGAGAAAAAAGCCCCCCCTTGGGGCAATCAGGAGGGTTTCAACATGCCCAAAGTTGCCTCTTCTTTAGGGTGAATCTGTCCTAGAGCTTCTAGAACCAACAGGTTAATGATACCAGGGTAAAAGGGTGCTTTTAACACTTATCTATTGACCTAAATTCACCTAAGTTCAAGAGTCCTGGGAAATTTGACAAGGAAAAGAACAAAGACAACTTACTGACTTAGTCACTCATCACTCGCCAGTGGCCTTATTACCTAAATGGATGCCAGCTGAGATTGTGTTTATAGAGCAAAATTCAATGTGTGAACTTATTCAAGGAACTTAATCAATGGCAGTTTTTCACATAATTCCATCTAGCAAAAATGTCCTAATTCTCTCCAAGTAAATATTTTACTGTTTTCTCACTCCTTGCACTCATTCAAATTTCTCAGTAAACAATTACCCAGTTGTTTCATCTCTGTCCCAAAATACATATAGTTGTGGGAGAAAGAGGATGATAGTGGAGGGAGAAATATGTAACACACCACAAAAAAGAAAGTATGACCAAGAGATATGAGAAGCCTGAGAGTGTGCACATCAAGTGTGACTCATCCGGAAAATTTTACATAATCAAGGAAATAAGACGAGTTAATTCTGTGCATACATCATTTAAACACAAGTGAAAAGAAACTTCCAATTCCTTTGTTACTTGTTAGCTAACACCGGCAGTAGAGTTACAGGAATTTATTGTGAGGAAGTATCTAGGTTGTCCATGTTCTTGTTGCCTACTCTTGTGTGAATGGTAGACAGAGAGGTTAACAAAGTGGGATCCAGAGTCAGGTAGACCTGGGTTCAAATCCTAAATCTTCATGCCTCTAAATCCCCATTGTCCTTGCCTGTAAAACAAGGAATACAGCCCTGTCATGGGATGTTGTGAGGGTTAAATGAGGTAATAGATAAGTAAAGCTTAGCATGGTGCTTAAAATACATTAAGAGCTCAATAAATGTCAGCAACTATCATTATTATCTGTATATTAAAGCAAGAATGTGCTGACGCATACCCTAACGGGGTTGGCTGACTTCAGCCTTTTCTCCCAGGGAAACAGTCCGGATTTACTAGTCTTGCTTTCAAAGATGTGATGCATTTCCCAAAGCACCTGACTTGTTCCCTGGAAACAGTGGGAGTGCATACCTCACAATATTAAAAAAGAAACATACTGGCACCTTAACCTATAGCAGCCCTCAACCCGGGTGGCAAGCCTGCCTTGGAGGCAAGACTGCTTTATGCTGAGGCTCTTTAGACACTTTGAATAAACAGATCCCCAGGCTGGAGTCTGACAGAAAAGAACAAAAATTCCACCAGAAACTGAATACTGTTTACAGTGATGCCCCCGTGTACACGCAAAAAACCAACTGGTCTTGCTTAAATATACTTGGCTACCTCGAACACATTTTAAAATGAGGTCTTTTTTCCCTCCCTTTCAGTGTTCCAGCCAGTCACTTGCCACTTCTCATTTTGTCTTAGTTCTCTGTGTAGAAGGTGCCAGAAACCTAAGGTGTGCAGGGAAATTTTTCATTCTACAATTCTAAACCTTGGAATGAAGTCACCAATTCACTCTATCCGACTACAGAGCAATTATTCCTTTGGCTTGCTGGAAATTGGAGTGAAAACTTCCCATCTGTCAACTTCAACTAATCCACAGTAGAGTTGTGAAGAGTTATTGGCCACTGATCAGTTAGACAATTTTAAGTCAAAAGTAGAAAAAAGGTACCAGCTGGACCATCATAAACATTGCTTCAAAAAGCATACTTCTTAAATACCTTTAATCTCAAATATTATGAACAGTTATTATGAATGCATGCACAGGTGATTCCCAAATGTTTATGATTTTAAGGAGTCTTGGGGAGCCCCTTGTAATTGATTTAGAGAATCTCTAGATTCTGACACATTGCAAAGCTTTTAATGGCAGGAACCACAGTGTATTACTTTTGTAGGCCCAGGGCCTGTACACCTAATTAGTAGATGTAGAGTAAATATCGGCATCAATTTGTATTTAAGCTTAGAATACTGTGTAAGAGGACATAGAACACTGACCACACAATCAAACTGAAATATACAGCAGACAAGCAACTGATATTATCATCTGACTTTAAACAACAAAAAGAACAGAAGAACCCCTCCCTTCAAATTAATACCCGTTTCTTCCAACTCAGTCTCTTTGCTCTCTCAGGAAGAACACGTGTCTAAAATTTTCCCCTTGCAGAAAACTGGGGTCAACCTTGTAAACTGTTTGTGCTTCTGCAACAACCTTTCGAGTTTGCTGGACCAGTGCAAGATCAAACACAAGGTACTCATCAGCCTCCATGACAAGGAACACCGTGACAGCCTGGATTGTGAGTGAAGTTCATTCTTTCACAGCAGACTCCCCATTTCATGGTCGGGGTTGGGTGCACCCTACACAGAGGTGCCAAGGAGTTAAGAAGTCCAAGAATGTTCAACCACGACCTGTCTGCCAAGGTGTCTGATGGAGTTTGCCATTCAGCTGAAGATCATTTGTATTCCAGGCCCTCTAAGCAGCAAAGAACATTGGGCTGTTTGCTCAGACAGAGGTTAATAAACAGTGCTGGACAGAGCAGAGCTGAAAGGCCCCTTGTGGGTGTCACAGTGAGAATGTGGCTGTTCCAGCCGCAAAGCCCTGTTAGGAGACGTGGGGAAGCACTCGGTGCCCTGAGAAAAGATGCCTTTGACATTTTCAGAAGACCTGTGCAACTTTCTGAAAGAATTGGCAGAGCAGATCAATGTGATATTTGGGAACCAAAGGGCAGTTGCTATTGCTGTTGCCTAATAAGAGGATTTTTCCCTTCATATCACCATCATTTATGTCAACCAAAGAAGCAATCTCTGGTATCCTAAAAGGAATGCTATGGAGATAGTCCCCATCTTTGACACATCATATTCCCCATCACGGCACATCAGCAATTTGTGGAGAGGTGATGGACTATATAAAACAATGATCTGTCTCCAGTACACGATTGTCTTTTCTTGTGGGGAGCTAAGAAAGCATCAGAGCACCTGTAGAAGTCCATCATTATGTTCAAAAATCCCTGTGAATTTTTCTCCATTAATATCTCATTATCGATAGTTTGCTATGGACAAAAAACCCCCACAAAATTGTCTTCAAGCCAAACCAAAGGGAAAGAAAAAAAAACATATTAAAGGGAGGCTAAAACCAGAAATCACATCAAAATACATTCCGCATACTTCAGCTGAGTGGAAATGACCAAATCAAACAGCCAGTGCCTTCAGCACACAGCTGGAAGACTACAGCTATTACTCAGGGGTTGTTTACAGTTTTAAGCTCCCTCATGCCCCACCCTCCTTCCAGGAATTTAGATTCCAGCTCAGGGGTGACCAATTTCCAGAAGGGAAACTCCTTTAACAGTGAACTGCTTGGGATTGGAATGATAAACTCAGCTCCGAGGACAGTATTTTCATTTTTACAGAGTTGCCTGGGGAAACACGGACTGATTAGTGGAAGGGCAGGGAGCACAGACGTCACAGCAACAACAGAGAAGGCGAAGCATCGCTAACTGCAGAAACGAGGGATTGTGGGAAGCCAGGCGTCAAGCAGATGGCAGCTGTGAGTGGGCTCTCTGGAGGCTCCCAGGCAGGGGCACTGGCTGCTCTTGTTTCTAGAGTGAAGGAGCTGGCCAAGGGTCAGGAAGGTGAGTGACTGAGTGTGCTGGCTGAAGAGAAATTGTTGGATAAGCAGACGAGAGAAGGTGCTTATAAATTTTTAATAATACCAAATTAGGACTTGCCATTTTGAGAATCCAAAACCCACAATCTGGATAAAACACGAAAATAAAATAAGCTGGGGATGTTAGTATATTTTATTCAGATTTGTGGGTTCTGGGAATGGTAAAAAAAAATCCATTGATCTATTACCTGTCTTATTGTAAAATCTAGAAATAAAGAGGATGATAAAAGTCTGCCATGAGTCAAATGCCGGCGGTGCGATCCGTCGTATTGAATCCTCACGTGCACACAGAATACCATTTGATGAAAAGTACCAGATGGCCTATGCACAGTTAAACAAAATTTTGGTGGGGTCCAAATATGTTATGCTCTGAGATTTACTTGTACTTTTCACTTAGAAAAGTTTCTTCCAATTTATTAGGAAGGCGTATGTGCTGAAATGAGTCGTTTCTCAACTACCCTGAGGCAGACCCGACAGAGGCCTACCTAAATCATGGACAATTTTCATCATCCTCTTGCAGTTCTAGAACAGTGTGGAAACCAGGAGAATAAGGTACCTGCTATGTGGACTGTTGACAGAGGGTCCAGGCTGTGAGAGACTACATTTGCCTCGTGGCTGTTTGCAATGAACAGGGGTAAAGAAAGAAGAATGTTCAGTCCAGGCAAATAAAGACAAGCTACTGATGAAAATTAAACTAAAAGTGCAGCAAAGGAAAAATAAATCAAATGAAATGGTCAGTACCCATGAATTAAGGAAACTGGCTTTTCTTTCATGGAAGAAACGAAATAAATTTGCATCTATATTATTAGTCATTGAAGAAACACAAATTGTGGTGGTTCAGGAGTCCACACCACAGTGGGTATGTTGCCCCCACTTTTCATGGCAGAAATACAAATGACTCTATGCTAACCAATGATCTCTGTCTATTTACTTATAATAAATATGAAGTTCAATATGCCATACCACGCCATTATTTTTTCATCTTCTAGAACACTGAAACAGTACTAAAATTCTTGGTAGGTAAAAAACAACAATAGTAATATGAAATTGTTCTTTGTAAAGTGATAAAGACCCAACAAGTTAAATACTGAAGTTAAATGAAAGCTAAAATTTGACTCGAAAAGCCAGTATTCCTTCACATTCTTAAACTAGGATCTATAGGAAACTAGCGAATGTAGTAAAAACAATCCTAAAAAAGGTCATAACATTTATCAGCATAGAACTTAAGAGTTTATAACAAAAAAAGTAACAAATGAAACCAATACTTCTAACAACTAAGGAAAATGGAATGATAATAAAAATGACCATAATCATAAAGCCAGACAAAAAAAAAATAACAAAAAAAACAAGCTTCTAATTACACAGAGAAATCAAGGTATAGAGGGTAGCAGAGGCCAAGTTTGTCTTTTCCTCCTCATTGCAGGCCAGCGAGGCAGCCCCGACTGGCCGGGTGGGTGAGTCGGCGTGGGTTATTGCCACTTTAGGGGTGGCACTGTCATTGAAAACCTCCAGGACTATTTTGAAGCTTCACTTAAGAGTCAACAGAACCTCTGCTTGTCTTATAAATTCAATGGCCTCAGGAGATGCTCAGAGTTTTGTCCACCTCTTAAGTGAAGCCTACTTTGTGCTTCTTTTAGGTGGACCATGGTGGTGGTGGTTTGAAAGGAGGAGCCACCAAAGGGACAGGGAGCACCATTCTAGAGATGGCCCTTGGAGCAAGAAAAGTAGGTGTTCTCCCTGCACACCAACCACACGTTGAGCCCTGATTCCTCTGAAACACAGAACTGCTCTTTTTGGTTCCCGAGTGTGTGTGGGGAGGGCACGCAGCAGGGCTGTGGAAACAGCGCTTTACTGTGTCACCGTGTGACAACCCCCTCCTATTTAGGGACTCCTGCTTTGTTGTGGGGAGAGCCTGCGGACCCTGCAGTAGGCACAAATACTGTCCTTCCCCAGTGGGCCTCCCATGGGCTAACTGAAAATGACCAGTGGAAAGTTACCGTTCTCTGTCTGTTTGGGGTGCTTCTTCCTGATGTAGGACTCACAGATCCCGAGGTGTCCAGTTCATCAGCAGAAGACCAGGAAGACAAATCCTACGTGGGAAACAGGTGCTTTTGACGACTCCATGTCACAGAGCCATGATGGCTTTGTAATACACAATGTATTTCCCACCCCATCCCTATCCGTTCCCCAAAAATCAAACCATTCCTTCGGAAAAATGGAATCAGACATCTACAAAAACAGGACCTAACTCTTCTGGTGTATTGGGCTTTCTTGGTTGGAAGTTTGTCCCTTTTGGAAAATACAGCTATAGCTTTGTTATTACTGTGCCACTTGTAGTTTTATTATTTCTTAGTGACACAGATGTGAAGAAGCTGACTGGGGGAGGTGAAGGAATTTGCCTTACAGGCAGGCCACTCAGGCCAGAGAGAAACTGATTCATTTGAGTGAGAAACAAAAGATAGTCATCCAGCAGCCTTTTAGCATCCAAGAAGTTGTATTGTTACACAGTTAACTGCTGTTATTCAGAGCACATTGGTTTTTCCCATGTTGTAGGAGGGCAAAGTGTTTGTGTGTCCATAACAGGATTTCACAATTGAATATTTGAAGTCTTACCGACCACCCTTAACCGCAAATGCATTTTTCAAAACCAACAATATTACCTTGATGCAGCAGATTTAAGGAAAAAAAATTTAAAAATAAATAAGCAGAGGACATTTTCTATGAATGAACTGCTGTCTGTGTCACGAGAATTCATGCCTTCTAGGGTTTGAATACAAAACTCACAGGCAACAATTGCTTGTGATCTACCATAGCTGTTACTGAAAACATGTGACTTCTTAAATAAATAGGGTAACATAAAATGCCACAACAGTGTGGTAACAGGGCGTGCAGAACAATTACAAGAGGCCTTTTGGATGGAACAGAATCAAAAACAGGGTCCTATTATCCAAGTTTATGAGTTGCTTTTTTATTTTGAGACAGGATTTGTAAGAGAGGGGTTGAGAGTGGACACTATTCTGACAAGGACTACATTCAAAGTCTTTCTAAGATGGCTAAGATGATGCTTCTTTGGTGTCCTGTAAGAAATGCTCCACAAGGATGTCTGTTCTGAGCTTACCTGCTGACTGCTGGACATGTCTAACAACTTCTCCAGCTCCTTGATGTGACGACTGACCTCCTTCAAGAGAAGTTTGAGCCGATTTCCAATCACATGGACTTTTTCTTTGGCTTCTAAACAGTCTGTGCCTTCCGCATTCACCAACAGTTGGCAAGACATGTCTTGCAGTGAGGCCACTTTGAGCTGCGATTCCAAGAGCTCACGCCTTATTTGCTATGTATACGATAAGAAATAGTTTTCTAAGAATTTTCGATAAGTGGAGTGAGTTCCGATAGTGCAGAATGACATCACTTTAACTTACTGGGCAATTATATCTGAGCACCAGAAGGCCGTGCGCACACAAGGAAGGAGGAAGCAGCCCATGGCGTTCAGGAATCAGGGACCTGTGTTCTAATCCTGCCTCTGCCAAAAATATTCCATAACACCCATGAACCATTCTCATCTGTTTTCTCATTTGGTAAAATGATGAGATTAATTCCAGCTTTGTTCACAGTGAGTATCACTGGAAGGTTCAAATTGGTGAGTGCGTGTGAAAGAATTTAAAATATAAAGTACTATGCAAATGAGATATAAGATATTCTTTTAAACAGAAAAGTAACACATGAATTTATAAACAGCAAAACTCAAGTATGTCTAGGCATATGCTATCTGTTCAAGATTTTTAAAAAGATATATGTGTGAATCATCATTCATAACTTATTGTCTGAGGTAAAAAATCTGGTAAAAGTGCAGCTGCGAGGCTATTCCCTGGGTTTTTAAGACCTTTATGGTACTGAATTAAAAGCTACCAATTCTGTTGGATTAGGTTAGTGAGTGTTAAATGTTAAGAAATAACATTTTAAAAATGCAGAAAGCTACAAAATTCAAATCATTTTCTCCTAATGGAATTCAAATATGCTTCTTTATCTTCTATAAAATCACTTAAGCACACTGTATATTATATTGTCCACAGTTCTTTGTATAAGATTTTACACAGCAAATTGTGCAAAGTGCCTTTTGAATTTAGTGTTAGAAAAAGTTTCTTGCTCCTTGAGAACTGGTATGCTTTACTTTTGTCAGATAATGAAAATAATTTAACCCATCATGTTTCCCTTTCTGTCGCAGCTTTCAGAAAACTTCACGCTAAGGTTAATTTGGAATCTGGTACTTAATTCCTCTTAAGAAGCCTTAAAGGTCTCTTCCTATTTTAATAGTTTTTCTATTTTTTAAAAGGTATGCTTTTTGGTGAGGAAGATTGGCCCTGAGCTAACATCTGTTGTCAATCTTCCTCTTTTCTTTTTTCCCCCCAAAGCCCCAGTACATAGCTGTATATCCTAGTTGTAGGTCATTCTGGTTCTTCTATGTGGGACGCTGCCACAGCACGGCTGGATGAGCAGTGTGTAGGTCAATCCCCAGGATCTGAATCAGCGAACCCTGGGCCACTGAACCAGAGCGTGTCAACTTAACCACCTGGCCACAGGCCTGGCCCCTATTTTAATAGTTTTAATGTCTTTTTATTATAACCCACCTGATATACTTTGGGGACACAGGTGTAACAAATACAGTTTCAATTAAAAATAAGTGTAATTCACTAAAGAGTTGCCTGAATAGAAACAAGCTAATTAAGATTAAGAGCATCTAAGATTTCTGCAATTGAGCAATGACTTTAGAACCAGATTCTGAAACTAACAGGTGACATCCTCTATGCTCATGTTTGCTTTACAAAAAGATTGGAAATCATGAGGAGTAAAGAAAGACTAAGTCAGAGACTACAACTCAAAAGGCAAAAAAATACTACCACCTCCATCCATCTTCTGTAAATGAAATGGATCACTGCTAAAAATAACCAGAGGCTGCAGAGTTCACATGTCTTACCGTAAGCTGTTTGTGATGGTCCTGAAGTATCTCTGCGTCTAGGTTAGAATCAATAGGAACAATTTCATTTTTTCTTCTGTCGATGTTCTCCAGCATAAGAAGCAAACCATGACTCATTTCATGGAAATCCTATAGAAAAAAAATGGGAAGCACAAAGTAATGTTGAATAATATATTTTCTTTCCCTCATAGCTTCCATTTCCATTCTTTACAATTGCTACCACTGGCAAAGATACATTGATTTTAAGGTCTTGTACACAACTCCTTTCTGAGGAAGGCACTGGCATAGTTGTAATGATCTGAATTCACATTCTTACTGAAAGCATCTAATTTATTACTTGGGGGAAATTTTAGACATAAGGAAAATTGGCATCAAAATACTTAATTTATAGGGATATTATACAAATTAGAAGGAAGCAACTCTGCTCTCCTCCCTTCTCCCTGTATTCAATTCTTCCCAACTTTTATTTTTTTAATTTTTTGGTGAGGAAGATTGGCCCTGAGCTAACATCTGTGCCAATCTTTCTCTATTTTGTATGTGGGACGCTACCACAGCATGGCTTGATGAGGGGTGTGTAGGTCTGCACCTGGGATCCAAACCCACGAACCCTGGGCCGCCGAAGCGGAGCATGCAAACTTAACCACTATGCCACTGGGTCAGCCCCTCTTCCCATCTTTTAAAGCCTAAGTCCAATCCCTTATCCCCTTCATTCATCCATTTGTTCATTCATTCAACATAGAGTTATTGAAGATCTCTTACGCATAACGCACCGTACGAGGAGTGGGTATAGGATGAAACAACAGCTTAGGTACCTGCTTTCAGGAGCTATTACTCTTGGAGCACATATACACCTGGACAGTGAGTTTCATATCCTGCAAGGGCTTCCCATCCTGCTTAGAATACAACCCCAACTTCCGGCCAGAATCTACAAGGCCCTGCACGACCTGGTTCCTGACCACCTCCTCCATCTTTCTTATTACCCATCACCTTGCTAACTACACTCTAATCACACTGGCCTCTTTTCTGTCTCTAAAGACACTAAGCCCTTTCCTGCTTCTGGGACTTCCCATTTGGTCTATCTTCCTCATGGCAACGGCCTTCCAGCATCAGCTCGAAGATCCATAGAATTCCCTGACCACCCTCCCAAAGTGACTTTTCTCAGTTACTCTTATCATCAACATCTGGAAGTATCTTGGTTAACCATTTACTTGCATTTTATTGTCTGTCTTCCCCAACACAAGTAGAGGCTATGCTATATCCTGACTGCTAACGGATAGTGGACACTCGGCAAATAACAATGCTAGGAATAGATGGGGAAATACTCGTAATGCTCAATCTGATGTTCAAGAAATGTCTTCCCAGGTGCTTAGTAAATATCTATTGAATGAATGAATGAAATAAATGAGTGAGTTAAAAAGAAATAGTGGGGCTGAGATAAACTTATAGAAACAGCCTCTTGTTAGAGAGAGGGGTCTAGCTGCTTTGAACTCCTGGTCACAATCCAACCCTCCAGTAAAATGAAAAGTTTGGGCACAAAGTTATCTCACTCAAATACTGACTTTGAGAAGCAACTGCATCCCTCTTGTGACCATGATAAATCCAGTCACAGACTCAGCCACACTAGAAACGTCTGACTCTGGAGCACAGCTTGCTCAAAGCCCCACGAACCTGACACTGCATCAGAGCGTCCTGCAGCAGGCCCCGCCACTCCTCTAACAACGAGCATACACGGTCCCAGCGCCCGTTCATCTGGGACAAGCGATCCTGCAGGTCCCGGCTCTCCTCGCTGCCAGTCTGGGTGAACTCGGAGCTGCACAGATTGATGGAGAGGATGATGGCTTTGCGTTGGTCCACAGCTTTCTGGAGCTCCTGAAAAGAGAAAGCAAAACACCAAAACAAGGAAAATAATAATAACATTAAAAAAAGTCTAAACTTTTGGAAATCCTTCACTCAAATTAAAAGATCCATTCGTTAAAATGGCCTTAACAGGATGGCTAGGTAACATATAGTGGGTGCATACCACTGATAACTACACTACAGCTAAAAGAAACAGATCAGACATATACTTGATAACTTGGATGGATCTTAAGAAACTGTAGTATACTTGGAAAGAGTCAAACAGAATGATACGTGTAACAAAATAGCACTTATACAATTTAAAATACACGTGCACACACACAAATCCAAATTTTTCATGAATACATATGACCGAAGCATACTCATTAAATATTTCAGAATGGTTGCTGTGGGTTTGAGAAATGGAGATTAAACATCAGTGGAGGGGGAAAGGATGAATAAATAAAATGAAGAGGAACTTTGCAGGAAGCATTGAGGACCCTGTGCAATGAACTAGGGAGTGGATTAACTCAACATCTGGAGTGGGAGTTCAACAAAACAAAACAAAACCTGGCTCCAAGCAGCAGGAAGTTGTGCTTTTAGGTCTAATGTAAGAACCCCACTTCACAAGACCGATGGTACTCCACTTGTGTGCATAAGAATGAAGCCACGAGCCTGGTAAGAAAGCAAATTCCCAGGCTGGGGCCTCCAACTCTTTCCACTGTAAACACAGTGGTCCGCGTCTCAAGGGCTGAGAACACTGCCTGTGTCACAAGCCACATTCTTGTGACAGTACAGAGACTAAATTTGGGCATTTCATCACCTAACCAATTTAGCTGGATTTCACAAAAAACCAGGCGACTGATGTATTACTTTGTGCATTTCCCAAAAATCTAGAACTAAATTCCAAGAACTTGAGCACCTGCTTATGTCTTAATAATTGAATATCTGGGTACTGCTTAAACATCCCCAGATCAAGTACGGGTGAGGGATCCTGTAAATCACATCCACTCAGGCTATATTTTCTTATAATTTCTCACATTTATGTTTTGTTTCCAATTTGTTTTAATTTTTCACTTTTCAATAGTTCTTCATGTTGTAATATGGATTCAACCACAGAGACAGCATAAGATCAACAGATATTTTGGAAAGATGCTTGGTTATTCAACAGATTTATCCTCAGAAAACACAGATAGGAGGGATCCAGGAGGGGTACAGAGAAGGGTGACTTTTTCTTATGACACAGGCTGACTTTCAAGGTCTCATTTCTCCACCCTCATCTCTCTGCGGTCTTGGACTATAGCCAGCATTTGCTTCATCAACTTTTTCAGGAGTTTAGTTATAATGCAATACTGCCTTACATTTTGCCAGAGAGAAGCTAAAGTAATTCAGGTACTCAAGAGAAAAATGCATTTTATACTCTGGATAATGTAAATTGCATCTCCCATTTGATGCTTCATCCCGAAATTGATGGGGCTGCTGCAGAGGCTCCTCTTTAAGAAGCTTGAGCATCTGTGGGAATACTCATTTTTCTGTTTGAATGTTTAAAATAAAACAACACACAAAAACATCACCCCAAAAGAAACAGCATACACTGAGAGCAGAGAGGCACAAAAGCAATGCACTCAATCCTTGAGCCTCGAGAGCCTGCGTAGCTACATTCTGAGGAAGAGCACATCTTGATGTTCTCCAAACAAAGAGATAGGACCAAAAGAGCTATTAAAAAGAAACTGAGCTCACAATCCACAGCGTGTTTACAAAAGTCTCCACATATTAATGCATCTCAATAGCTGGGCTCAGGAGGACTTTGAAGATCCAGAAATGGAGTTAAAAGAAGCTATCTTGTGTACTACACCCATCCAGGCCAAAATCCAACACAAACATCAGGTGTTTCACCACAATCACTCCACTGCTTTGTTTTGTTTTATTCATAAGACTGAAGATTGCGTCTGCCTCCACTATAATCAATTTTGGAGGTTCTGCTGATTCCCGAATGTCAAGTGATTTCAACAGGTCCCCCACGAACTCACACAGGTGCAGCCTCGGAGAGGACTCCCCTCCAGCTATCGATACAAACATGCAGGAACCTGTTCATATCTGTATTTCTCATAAAAGAGGTTAAAGAGGTCCCAGAGGTACCTGGACATTTCGTGAAATTTTAATCAGTCATTTCTTAAATGCCAATTCATTAAATCATACATGATTATTCACGTGGGAGATGGTTCCACAACATGGTTCATCTTTCTGCCCTTCCTAACCTTCTCTAGACGCTCTGATTTGGGATGCTGGGGAAGAGGAGAGCATCCGTGCTCATTTCTATTGACCACTTCCCTGCTGCTGCGTCACAGAATGGCTAGAGCTAGTGGTCTCATCTGACCCGGCATTCCACACGGCAGCTTTTTGTCTGGCCGCTGGGGGAAAGGCCAAGGGCAGCTACCTTGAGCTTTTTTATTTGGAGCTCAATGGACTGAATGTCGGTGCTGAGCCCCAGGCGCTGCAGCTGTTCCAGTTCCTCCTCCATCTCCCCCAGCCAGGTCCAGATGTTGCTCAGGTCAGAGTTGAACTGCTGCCACTTCTGGAGGTTCTGCTTCATCCTCAGCTCCTTGCTCAGGGCCTGTGCCTGCAGGAGCTCCCATCGGTCAATCACGCCTGACAAGACACGAGATGCACAGAATCTTGCACATATGACGTTTAGGAAATGTTTTAAATACACATTGGTGGCTAACTTTAAATAGCAACAGAAAGAAAAGTAATTCCACTGAGCATTTCTGTAGTTGGCAGCTGTAAATAACACTACAATGGCTGTGTTTTCCCATTTGCCTTGTTAATGATAATGGAGAAAAAGAAAAGCTACATAGGGCTTAACACTGTAAAGAGCTTTATGAAGTAATAAACAGTAATGTGCATGAAGCAGTAACGTGCATGACAGCAAAATTCTCTCATTCAGCTTTTGTTTCCTTTCTGCAACAGAACTGTGAGTGTTCAGAGAAAACGCCTGATGATGAGAGACAGGCCTGTGATGTCAAAATGCCCATGATGTTAGAGCCAATGTGTTAAAATAAATGCAACATGGAAAAAACTGCTCTGCTGCTTTTCATCTCCCTCTTCTGTCACAGGAGATCACTGTCACGTGGAGAAAAGTTCTCAGGATGGAATGGTGCAGAATGAGGTAAGCAGCCTCGTGACACCGGGGTGCCACAGAGTACTTCTGGATCTTCTCTCTCACCCTTTCTTGAGTGGGGCACCGCTCACTCACCAGCTGTTTGGGTTTCCGTATTATTCAGGTTGACAAAGCCAGGAAAATTCTCTTCTTCCTCCCTCAGTTTGCGTTCCAGTCTCCTCACTGAGTCTATGCTGCCGCTGCATTCGCCCAGCAGTTTCATCTGTTCGGACACAGAAAACAGGCCCCCGTCACAAAATTCTGAAATTCTCAGGAGTGCAACAGCTTCTGGGGAAAATATCTGATAGTTCCTCAAAAGGACAGTGACCACGATTTACTTCTCTGTGAAGACTATGCCACTCTGCTAAAAAGAAGTTCAAAAACATGCTTCTGAAACACGTGACACATTCATATAAATGTAAACCAATGCCTTGAAGATATGCTTTGCATACGTGGTTTTGCATAAGACGTCCTCAAAATTTCTTTTAAATTTATGAATCAAAACAGACTACACCCATATGGGATTTAAAAACTCAGAGCACTCAGCGGGCAATACAATATATAACTTTTGGCAAGTTGTTCCATCTTTCTTAAATTGAAATGTGGGAATAAAAATATTACCACAAAGCTCAAAGGAACACTTTTTTGTATTAAAGAATTAATACACTTAAAAGCATAAAGCAATATTATAGCCAGCGACTTCATGAGAAAATTTAAGCAATGTTTAATAGATATCGAGGGAATAAACTCTAACACGAAAGGAAAACCTTCTAATTTCATGTTTAATATCATGCACAGTATTCAAAGATTAAAAGAGCAAATCATTTCAGGGCACTCTTGCTATATTGACCATAAAATTATCTTTCAAAGGCTTTCACAAATCACATTGCTATTGAGTTAACTTTGATTACCTTTGATTGAGGTTGAGTTTAATCTCAGTGACGTCAACATGGTCACCATGAAACTATCTTTATTTTAAAAAAAGAGATTTCACTGTAAGTCAGTATAATAGGCCACACTGGATAGGGAATAACTCTTGATCGATTACTCTTCCATGATTGCGAGGATATTAACATTCACATATATAACTAGAATGGTTCCCCTCCCTGGTTTCAAAAAGGAGTATGTGTGAGTTGTTATTGGACGTAGAGACATTAGTTTTTCTTTCTTTCGTCTAGGCAGTCTTTCGGGTGTGAAAAGAAGGTAAGAGGCATTGAAGAGATGTACTTTCAAATTTCCTTGCTTAAGTATGTGTAGGAACACAGGTAGTTCTCTGGGAAAAACTGTTAGGTCAATGATTTGAGCAGAGCAAATAAAGTTATTATATACTTTACTAAGAGCTTCAAAAAGAGAACTGGTAATATACAGGATCTCTTGCCAGCTTTTCCCTAAATCCCTCTTGCTAGTCAGAATTGTTGATTTCAGAATGAGCATACTAAGAGCAGAGGATAAAAACATTCCCAAGGCCATTAAGTGAATCAATAAACCCAGGAAAAGAACCAAAAAAAATTCATGTTAGTAGTCTGTTAGCTAAAATCGGCTGTTCCAAGGATAACCTTGGTCCAAAAGTTATGAGCTGAATTTGGAAAAATGCCTAATCATTATCGGGAGCCAAAGCATTTTGTTACTTTCAATTAAACAGACCTCACTGAGTTCTCCATGTAAAGGAACAGGGTGGTCATTACAGTAGGTTAGCGGGCCCGAGCACAGACCAGTTCTAGAAAAAAGGTAACTTGCTAACAGGACTTTCTTTTGCACATCCACGCCCTTGAGGTCAAGGGCTGCACGGTGTCTGGAGAGCTCTCAAAGGCCTCATGGCACAAACGGACCGTTCTTTGTCACACAACTGTGACTTCCAGGTACATGCCAGGGGCACAAGGGACAGGAGACTCACGTAGCCCTTGTAGCTTGAGTCCAGCTCCGGTCCCGTGGGAGTTTTGCTGCGGATGATATTTTCGGTTTGCTGCATCTGAAAGCGGCTGTCATCCAGGGCTTTGTCCAGTTGTCGGATCTGTGACTCTAAGGCGCTGGGATCCGCTGTGGGGGCAACCATAAGAATCTTTACACGCTTTACGAGCTTGACATCCGAGGAGGAGTTGAAGACATTATTTCAGTTAAGGCTGTATAGAAATGGCATATGTGTGCGTAATTATAAAGCAAATTTCGTGCTAATGTGCCGGTGGGTTAGAAGTTCAAATGACTAGATCAATGGGTGTGCTTGACTAAGACTCTTAGCAGACTGCATATCGCAAAAGGCACCTGCAGTGGGCTCTAACAGCCTGTGTGTCTCTCGCTCTTCCAGCTGATCCCTTGAAAATCTGCATGCTGGACGCAGCGGAAGGTCTTTCTAGAAACCTAAGGTGGTGCCTACTGCTCCCTAATAACTAGGAGGCAGTTACCTCTCATGTTCCCTCTGCAGTCACTTACTGAGCAGAGGAAGATCCCTCTAATTTTTCTTTCTGCATCTCACCAGGTGGCTGCATCATTCACTCAAAGCACGATTTTGAGGTCACCAAGAAAAGACTAGCTCAGGATAGACTGGATGGAGATACCAAACCAGCAAGGACTTGCTTTTTGCTTTTATTTACAAACTGAAACAAAACTAGGAGAAAGCTAAGATTTTAGCATTTCTATCTCGGCATGCTTTTACTCACAGCCTAGGACTCCTGGCTCATTCCTTTTTCAGAGATAGAACACCTTTTTGCATAATTATTTGCGTGTGTGTGTGTTTATGTGTATTATAGTCTTTGAACAGAACAAGAGCATTGATTATCAGAGTGAAGCTAGCATAAGGTGAAAGCAGAACAAATATTAGTAAGCTTCATTAATTTGTTTTTCTTGAAAAAAGGCCCTCTAAATATACCTGGAAGAGGTCTGTCAGGGGGAATCCCTCAGGCAATCACCATTTCAGTACCATGATGACTTTGCTCCCTGTCCTTTTGTTTTTCTTCAAACATTAAATGTAAACTAACAGCCTTGCAGTTCCATATCATATCACCGTGTTCAAATCTTATTCTCTCCCCCCGTCCTCCAAATTACGGACCCTGAACTACAGTTTGTCTAGTGCAACATTAAGCAACACTGGTTTCATTTTTGTTTCTTTAATTCTTCTTATTTCAGGAATATTTCTGTCCTTAAAATTCTAAGTCTTTTTCTTTCCCAAAATACTTTAAACAAGTTGGTCTTATTATTTTCTCATATTCTCCTGTAGAATATTCTAGAATTCAAGTGAGAATGGCTAAATAAAATCTAAGTCTTAAGATACTGGAATAGATGTTCACTTCAGATTATTTTGGGGGTAAGACATTAAACTAAAATGATAATTTCTATTTAGAACTGGACATCTGGTGCCACCCCTTGTCTTGTATGCAACGTCTGAGATCAGGAGGATGGACAGTGGGCCTAAGGTCACACATGCAAACTGGTAGACTTGGGACCGGAGCCCTGAGCCCCCAGTCCCCAGCCAGAAGTAGGTCTGCAACCCTCAAAGTCACAACATCCTCGCTGCTATAATCAAGTACGGCGCTAGGGCACAAAATGCTGGAGACTAGTGTTTCTATCTCCTATTTTCAGCTGTTCATAGGCATCAGAAGGTCTATACTTTATGAGACGCATTCCCATTTAACAAATTGTGAAGTTATTTCACTTCACTTGATTATTGAAACCTTATTTTTGGTGTTGATCAACCAAATGGTTTTGGTTTTTTTCCTAGGACAGCAGTAAGAGAGGAAGGTTCTGCCTCGACATGCTTGTGCCACAGAGCTGTGAGAGAAACAGGAGATGTGCTAAGAGAGGAGGCAGGTTACAGGTGAGGGTGGGAGGCCAGCTTCGACTTTTTGTGCCTACCAGCGGTATTTCTGATTGCATTTTCTGTGAGTTTTACATAGGCCTCAGGACTTTCGGGGATCATTACATCTGCAAAAAGAGCACAGTCTAAGTTGACAGCTAAGTTCTGGAAAGTTCGATTCCCTGGTGGCAGGAAAATAACTCTCCTAGGGAAAAAAAAGGAAGTTAGTCATTCCAGACAGGCGGCTCCGGTGCACAGAGAAGGGGAGCACGCTCACCAGAGGTTTCCTGGAATGAATCATAATAAGAGCGTGCATTGACTATGAGTGTTTTAGGAGCCAGCACTGTTCTAAGCATTCACTTATCCTCACAGAAACCCTACAGGGTGCATGGGAGTGCTGTTCCCATTTTATTGATGAGAACACTGAGGTCCAGAGGCATTAAGTTACTGATTCAAGTTTCAACAGTAAACAAGTGACAGAACTGGGATTTCAACCCAAAGAGTCAGATTCTAGAGCAGCCCTGTGCAACAGGAATAACGTGAGCCATAATGCGACCACATCCATAACTTTAAAGGTTCTGAGAGCCACATTAAGAAGTAACAAAAACCAGATGAAAATCATTTCAATATTTTATTTTACTAAACCAATATATTCAAATTATAATGTAATCAATATAACAATTATTACTATTTTACATCCTTTCTTTGTGCTAGGTCTTTGAAATTTGTGTATTCGTGTAAGTGCATTTGACCCAGCCAATCTCCATTTGCCCAGTCACATTTCAGGGCTCAACCATCACATGTAGCTGGGGGCTACATATTGCACAGTGCTGCTTTAGATGCAAAATGCCTATAGGCAGACTATAAAAACAAAATAGAAATGAGAGAAATCATTTCTTTTTTAGACAGTGTCATAACCTGGGAATCCAAATGTGAACCATCAGAAAGAAGCAGAAATATCCTCAGAGAATGTGTGAGATGCATTTACAAGTGTGACAGATTGGCCTCTGATTATTTTATTTTTACTCACCTTCCTTACAATACTCCTCTTTCTCTGTCCATCCCCTCACTACATGTGTTTCTTGGGGTTTGTCCTTCTTGTTTCCCTTTATACACTCTTCCTTGTGATCTCCTCCCTTTCCTCAGGGACAATTACCATTTACATGTGAATAACCACCCAATCTGCCTTCCAGTTCCTGAACTTCAGACCCAGGCACCTACTGCTGGGTTTTTCCATTTGGATACTCACAGTATCACAAAGGATGTGCACAACTGAACTCATCACCTCCCCTTTCTCACTGCCCTGGCCCACAGACACACACAACGTTCTTTCCCTCTTGTGGTCCTCAGGACCTAGGACCACCTACATCTTTCACCAAGATGCCCAAGCCAGAAAATTGCCTCAATTCCAATTCAATCGATCATCAGTTACAGAGGAGACTTCTTACGATTTCTCACATCTCTTCCATTCTCCCAATCCCAATGCTGCAGCCTTGGTTCAGGCCACCATCCTATCTCTGTCCTGGATTATAAAACATTTCTTCTTGGACTCTCTTCCAACATGCTACCTCCATATAGTATCGAGACAATTCTTTGAAAATACGTATCTGATCACATGGCTCCCTCCAGAGAGCCCTGCTACGGCTCTCCATTGCCTTCAGGATAAAAGCCAAACTCCCTTCCATGATGAACGGGCTGCTTTACAACCAGGTCCTGGTCTGCCATCCCCCTCCTCTTTGTCCACTCCATGCCTCCTAATCTACAGCCTTGTCACTCTGGACAAACTTCAGGTGACCAAAAGCACTGTGGCTAACCACAAAGCTGGCATGGGCACCCCATCCTTTCTTCCTCTGAACATTGCAGTGTCCACCTGACCGACTTCCTTCAGATCTCAGCTCTAGGGTCTCTTCTCTAAAGCCTTTCCTCAAAGCTCCAAGTTAGTCGCCATTTGGTGGTGCTTCTATACCGCCATGTGTACATTGGTATCCCGGCACCAAACATTTCACATAGCTGTTTCTTATTTATTTGTCTACGTGCCACACAAGACTGTCTGCTCTTCAAGGGGAAAAGGAACCGTGTATCCCCAGTACTTACAAAGAGTTGTCACATAGTAAGAACGCAAGTGTATTGGAATAAATCAATGGCCATGACAATTTTTGTATTTGACAATCATTAAAATCCAATTATTCCATCATATACCATTTCCCCTAATGGGAGAATGAAGAAGATGATTCAGCTTAGCTTACATATTTCCAGTACCATATCCATTCCTTTTTATTTTCTTTCAAGCCAGCATATGGGAAGAGCTCTTCCCTACCTGATAAGCCAACAGCTCCCCCGAGGTAGAAATCTTTATCTTCCTGACCCTCTTCATCCTCAGAGGGCAGAGTTCGGGACACGGCCGACTCCAGGTCACGACTGAGGTCATAGTCATGGTCCCACTCCAGCGGGATGGAGTCCACACTGGCTGGGGTGTCTCGTCCGGACCGCTCACTCCGGAGGGGCTGAGCGAGTGAGAGGGAGGGGTTCGAGGAGGGCAGGGGGGAGAGCACCCTGTCCGCAGAGGTGTCATGCCAGTGGAGGTCCGAGAGAGCTGCCGAGTCATCCAGCTCCAGCTCCCGGTCAGAGAGGTCGTGCTCGTCATCTGGGAGCTGGAAATGCAGTCAAGCCAACTCGGTTACCATGGCGGGCAGACGATGCCCCCACTGCTTCTTGCTCTGCCTCTTACCAAATTTCAGTGTTCAGGCTTATCTGGGCCACATTTCAACCTCAGCAGGAAAAAGTTTAAACTTCCTATCATCAAATAAATAAGAATCTTCTGATCACTTTTAAAATTGTCTTATAAATTAATCTACCAAAGCCTCAGTTTTTCCACTGGTAAAATGGAAATAATATTAAAACCTACTTCACAAAACTGATGTATGATTAACTAAGACAATGTAAATGAAGACAACCTAGTACCTTGCCTGTAACACACTAGGTACACAATGGGACATATCAGGAGCAAATGGAAATTACTAATAAAGGCATAGCTGGTCCTTTTTTACCTTATATCCCAGATGCAAAATATATTTTATCACAGAAGATTCTAAATATTCTAATAACGTCTCGACAATGGGATGCGATTATGGTAGCAATTAGGGAAATAGAAGAGAAAAAATTAAACTAAATAACCTCATCAACTGAGCAACTGTCTACATGGTTCACTTTCCTCTCCTTATTTCTTCCAGAAGCTTCTTTATCTTCCATAGAAGATATGTGCTAAGAACTCTTCTAAGGTCTTTATATCTATATATGAACTCACTTCATGCCCCAAGCAATCCTTTCTACAAGGTAGGTACTGTTATTAAACCCGTTTTACAGTTGAGGAACCTGAGGCAAGAGACGTGAAGTAACTTGTCCAAGGTTATGTAGCCATCAGAGCTGGGACTGAAACCCGGGGGTGCTGGCTCCAGAGTCTGAGCTCTCATCCACTGTACAATGCTACCTAACCTCACATAATTAATTCTCTTTAGATTTAATGACAATGAAACAAAAAGATACATACGGGCAGGCGAATCAGTTTCTTATGGTATCTTTCTACGCGGCCGAAGACCTCCTGACAGTAACGTCGGAGTTCATCCAGCTCTTCCTCAATGACGGCCGCATCCAAGGGTTCACTCTTTTCTATCAGCTGTTCTCCCTGGGCAATGATCTGCTCTATCTTACTGTGGTTCAAAGAAATTTCCTGCTGGAAGGCCTAGGGAGCACAAATCTCGTGTAATTTTTTATTGCTCACATTGACATGAGATAATTATAAGATACATATTTAGAAAAACCATGTAGGGGATATTGAATTTACCATAAACAATGACAAGCCAAGAGGCCATTACTTTCTAAAGTAAAAAGTAAAAATTTTAAATCACAACAGGAGTCAGAAATGGAAACGTCAGAATTCCACGGCCAGAAAGGCGCCTTTGGCTAATAAAATTTACCACCATAGACAGTGTGGGTAGAGAATCACAGGAAAAAACATTGAAACCCATCATAAAGTTGATAGCACTGGTCATCCCTGACGAAACGCAATGGTAAGCAATACAGTGTGCCTGAAACAAATTTAGCTTTTTAAAGAATTATACTGAAGATTTTAATTTTAAATTTCCTGATTATATGTCAAACATGACTAAGAGAAACCATCCAAAAGACAATTAATGTCACAAATTCTTCTCAGATGATGCTTTTATTGTTTCAGGACACAAGCAGGAAACATGATAACTATTTGAAAAACAAGGAATTCTGGAGGATTATTTAGGCTCATTCTATATGGTTCAAAGAGTGAAGCTGCTGGGGACAAGTTTCAGGGGATAAATTTTAATTCAATACAAGAATAAACTTGGGGATAGGTGAAATTGTCCAATAATGAAAAGAATGCCAGGAGAGAAGGGAGGCTGGTAAGGAGCTCTATAACCCTGCCAAAGGCCAAAAAGAAAAGATTTGACTCCCACTTGGGAGAGATTTCTTGTCAAAGTTTTGAAATATTGATTTGCCTGTGAAACAACTGGGGAGAGTCAGTGTGGGGGGGGGAGGGGGGCAACAGAGGGAGGGGTTGGGCAGAACATCAGGGCTATTTTATGATTTTTTCATTCTGAGAATCTACAATTAAGGGTAACTTCCTTGTTTTATAAAAACCTAGGGTTATGGGCATGATGACTATTCTTTAAAAAAATCTATCTCGGCCAGCCCTGGTGGCCTAGTGGTTAAGTTTGGCACACTCCACTTTGGCAGCCCAGGTTTGGTTCCCAGGCAGGGACCTACGCTTGTCAGTGGCCACGCTGTGGTGGTGGCTCACACACAAAAAGAGGAACGTTGGCAGCAGATGTTAGCTCAGGGTGAATCTTCCTCAGGGGAAAAAAAAATCTAACTATCTTGGGAAGAAAATTTCACAAGCTTCCTTGCTTATTATTCAAGTTGTTAAATGCTCTTCCTTTTAGGGAATCCTTATATCTAATATACATGCCTCCTATTGAAGTTTTTAACTAGCCACTGTGTTGGAAATTATATAGCAAAACACATCAAATATGCTTTCAAATTAACTTAGCATCTAAGAGGGCTGAATATGTGGAATGAAATCCTAACACGAGAGAGTTGTATTGCTCTGGAGCACAGAGGTCAAATAATTTGAAGGTATTAGAAATAAATCAAAAAAATAAAAAACAACCAAAAAGGAAGACCCCTAACACTGTGGCAATCAAGTTAATAATTAAAAGTATGGTTGTTATCTCTCGGTAATGTTCTTTATTTCATTTTTAACATCACTTGCATTTTCCGAATTGTTTTTTCAATCAAGAAGAACTAGTTTTTTGAAAAGAAGAGTTCTCTACGATATTCTTCACAAAAGGATCTACAAAGGCCTTCCTCTTCAGACTTGCCTCACACTGATCGTTTGGAATATCAATAATCTATTACCTTGAGTTGCTTTATTTTAGCTTGAACGTCACACTCAGAAAAATGCTCGATATTAGTGAGCTGCAGATCCATCTCCGTCAGCCACACCAGAATGCTGTCGCGTGCCGTCTCGAATTCCTCACGCTGGCCAATGAAATGCTGGAGGTGGAGAGAAAATAATAACAATTAACAAGGCCACATACACGTACTGAGATGGCACTACCAATTCCAATGTTCTTCTGAAAAGTCATTTTCTTAACAAGCAACGAGAACCCTGCAATCCTTTATCATATAAATTAAGGCGATGTATGCTCCTATAATTTTACGCAACTTCTCTTCCATAATGTGTTACATAAGGAGGTTGTCGGAATCTATCAAATGTTATTAGATTGGAGGTCATTTAATAGCAAAAAATCGAAGGAAACTTTCTTCCACATTAGAATTTCAGACAACCGAATGTCATCCTTTGCTGATCCTTGAGCCAGTGGCTTAACTGAATGTTTCAAGAGGCCCCACAACGTTTGTGCATGGAACATTCAGATCACTCAAAAACTAACCCCCGACACTCATCTTGCCATCCCAGTCTTACAAAATCACTGAGATTATGTCTTAACGTTGTGTTTCAATAGCCCCCTCCTGTCCTCTGGGCTCTAAGCTACGGAAGAGGCATAATGAAGACCTTGAGTCTGCGCAAGATGGAGGTGACACGCTTTTGCAGGTTGTCCCATCTCTGGTTGCCTTCGTGAACCATCTGTTTCAGGCTGCATGCAGAGTCAGTGCGGTTCTCTCTGGCCAGGCGGCGGTACTGCTTGTTGATCAGCTCCAGCTGAGTCAGGCTCTCGTGGACCTGGCGCTGGAAAGCCTAAGACCACAGAGAAGCATATGGGTGAGGGAAATGGGGGACAGGCTCTCAGCAAGGTCATACTGCAGAATCGGGGAGAATGGGAAGTCACATGGTCACGGATAGGGAAAAGGCCATTTCTAGCAAGAGTATGCTTCCCTTTGTTAAAGCAAAGTGCTGTAATCAGGGTGGCTTAAGGAAAGAGAGTGGATCAAACACAAATATGAAAGAAAATGGTACACAGTAGTAAATATATGTATATATGTTCAAGCATGTACATGTACATATCCACATATAACACACACATATATAGAATATAGCTTTTAAAATAATTAACAGCCTGAAAAAAATTTTCCCATAAAACAGACTACAAACATATTTAAGTGTGCTGAAATGTGATTGAAATGTTCAATACTTCTGATTTCAATACTGAGAAAAAGATCCACAATAGACCTGGTTTTTTATTTGTAAGATACGTTATTTCCTCAAAATCCAGAAAGTGCCTCAATTCTGGTGTCCATTAAGGAAAAAAATGAAACTGCCTTTTACAGATGGCCCTCTAAATGCAAGCTATTAATTTTTAAAAATTTTTTTGGTGAGGAAGATTGGCCCTGAGCTAACACCTGTTGCCAATCTTCCTCTTTTTTCTCCCCCCTCCCCAAACCCAGTACATAGCTGTGCATCCTAGTCATAAGCCCTTCCAGATCTTCTATGTGGGATGCCACCACATCATGGTTTGATGAGTGGTGTGTTGGTCCGCACCCAGGATCCAAACCAGCGAACCCCGGGCCACCAAAGCAGAGCGTGCAAACTTAACCACTCGGCCATGGGGCTAGCCCCACTATTATTTATTTTTAAGAAAAGCAGTTCAGTCAAACACAAGCAACCTTACATGGAAAAAAGTTTGTAACATGCTCTATTTCTTTTTTGTGGCTCCCGTGAATTATTCTCTTTTTCTAAAACGTGTTAGAGCTGATGAACCACTTTACAGGGTACTGTCTATTTATTTTGGAGGTGAGTCTATGAACGGTTTAGAGTTTCTGAAGGTAAAATACTCTCTTCTTTCTCTCTGCAATCTAGCATTGCCCTAGCATAAGAATTATCTGGCCAAAATAAAATGAAGCATTTTTTTTTTCAAACTCATGTAAACGATTTATGACTGATTTCTATCCTGGCATTAGATAGAAAACTCTAATTAATTGGACTGTATATAGTCATTTAAATCCCAAAGTTCTGTTTCCTTTGGCTCATCACACTGTTTACATGCTATCACATTTATGCCTCTGAAATGGTTTTCCTTCTGAGTGTTGCTTTAAAGAGCCCTCATCCTAATAAATCCAATTTTCTATTCTATCAAACTTTAAGTCATTTCCTCAGAAAAGGAAGTGGAAGGGCATGTTCAGCTTTTGCCATTACTGGAAGTCGGAGTAAAAGTTTGCCTGCTGGCGTGATGGTGGGCACCATGTGTGGGCACCCCAGCAAACCCAGATCCATCCCAAATATTCCTGCAATTGGCCAGACTAAATTTTGTTGGTCTCCAAACAAAACTTTGTTTTAGCGATTACTTTCTGTCTCTTAAGAAAATTAATTATAAGATAAATTATAAAATCATTCATTGTAGAAGCCAAATATATGGCTAACCTTTGCCATAAAATCTGAGAGTCCAAAATAGCATCAAAAAGACCTCATATAATCTGCTTTGTAGTATAAGCCAATTATAGAAGGTTTTAACCTCTATGAGGCTGAGTGTGGTAAGATGCAGTACGTGAACACTTCCACTAGCACTGGCTCACACCGGATGACCCGGAATGTACTGCAGAGCTTATTCTGGATTTTTACTAGAAGTTTTCTAAGGGAAATCCTTCTATATAGTAAAATTTTTTTCCTGTAATTTAGTGGTACAGTTATATATAAATCCGCAAATTGTAAGGTAAAAACGAACTCAGCTGGATTTGGTTGGAGTTTTAGTTTTATTTTTAAACATCTTGGGAAGCTTGGGGCCGAAATTAGCAACCAAGAATGATGTTTGTAAGCTACGTGCGTCAGAACTGTTTGTTGTCAATATATATGAGTACATTTCTGCCGATCAGTGGGAATTGATGGGAAAAGAAAATTCACATTAAAAAATGGGCCACTTTAGGTCATGCCAGCTCCTCTGTGAAAATGAGAGACAGCTGAGAAGTCAAGGTTTCACAGTATCACAGTGACGGAGCAGAGTCAAGATTGCACAACCAGCAAGGAACAGGGATCAGTTATTGAACGATTCCTTCCTTTATGAACATGATTTCACTGCTGCTATTTTTCTCTCTATGTAACTGAAGAGTCTTGGTGACTCATAAGAATGGCGTGGCTCTTCATTTGTAATTAGAAATGGCTTATGACTAAAATGTTTTATTCAATTCTGGAGCTGATTCTATTTTATCGATGATTAAAAAATATATATCAATGCTCCAATTAGGTAAAAAAATCAAGAAAATATATTTGGAAGATGGATTTGTATAGTATGGGAAACCATCATATTTTAGTCTTAGATGGTTGATTGTGAATAATTATGAAATAAGAAGAATGCCAAGATCTTTTGGGGGGAAATCATGATTCTTGTTTTCTAATAGAACTTCTCTTCATTAATACTGTGTTTGTAATTCTTGATCATCTTAAATTAAAATAAAAACCTTCTTTCCCCCCTTCTTTGTCTACTTACGATAATAATAAAGATGACCACAAAGTCATCACTCAACGATTGGAACAAATAATGTGAGGGTGAACACTTAGGTTATGTCTCGGGAAAGCAACCACCAGCTGGCTGTTCTCATAGCAAAATAAGGATTAAATATTTGGAATTGTAAATCACCTCAAATTTCTTTAGTTCTTCCTTGGCAACTGTATAGAGCACCCCAGAAGAGCTGGGGAAGGCAGCTGTCCTTTCTGAAGTCTTCAGCCAATCTTCAAAACGAGAATAGTCATCCAGAAACTTCTGCCACAGTCGCCACGTCTCTTCAATTCTGACAGAGGAAACGAAAGAACAGAAATGGACTGTTGAGACTGTTTATGCTCCAGAACCCTGCCTGTTGCCTGCAACGGGATTAAGAGTGCCCAAACAAACAAATGTTGTGCCAAACAATAACTGTGCCTTGCGCCAAATTTGACCAGAGTGAAAAAGAGACAACTGTTTGAGCTAAAATGAAACAGCTGTGCGCGCGTGTATGTGTGTGTGTGTGTAACACATCCTGCAGCTCTGGATTTGGACTTAGTCAAATCGAGTGTCACAAGCACACAATGTTAACTGTTCTGGATCTGCGAAAGGGAGTTTAGAAGTGCAACACGATGTTCACGGTGCACACTCACACCAAGGTTCTGCTAAAATAAATTATCTAATGTTTAAAAATCCATCAATTCCTACATCAAACTCACCATCATCAAAATCAACCTATGATAGCAAGACAAATGTTATCCTTTCAAGCGTTCCCCAGAGAGGCAAAGATTCTGTGCCTTAAATCATGATGATAATTTTCTAACATATGACTAATTTTTAGTGCCTTGAATCTCAAACGGTTTAAAGATAAGCACTTTGTTTTATTATTTCATTTTTAATAAAAAAATGTTGCTTTTTCACACCATCAATTCTGTAACCTTATACTCACTCAGCAAGGGCATATGTTTATTTTTCTGAATTATATTTAAACCGTTAAGTCAGGCATAACTTGGGGTTGTTCTATTTATATACTACCTTTATACCTACTTATTTTCCCAACTAAATGTAGGCGACGGCAAGTTTGTGAAACCAAGGCTGTTTTTGGACATTGCAACCAAAAGGAAATAGTGAACCATGGGTACTCTGGGTCATTTTTTTCTTCCTTTCGGTCCTCCCTCTTTCCCAACTGTTTGAACATCCCACTTACTTGAGCCTTCTTTCCATGGACATAGCACAGATATTTCTCCATCGCCGGTCCAGGTTTCGTGTAGCCTGCTGGATGGAATCACACTCGGCATCTGTGGCACAGGCATCACAGTCATGCAGCAGGACCTCACACAGGTTGAGGACAGAGGCCACGCCCGTGCTGTGTTTCTCTATGTCTCTCTGAAGCTCCTGTAGGGAATGAGACATACCTGGTTCAAATACTTGCATACAGGGGGGAGAAACTGTAGCAGTATTCACTGACTGATAAATGGGCAGGCAGAACCTTCACAAATATTTCATTTCCTTGATTGGGTGAGGTTTGTTCAACTTCATTTATGAAAGTACGGCAAGCTCAAAAGTATGAGAAAATGAAACTAGAGCTATTTCAGCCATGTGAGCAATATCAAAATATAAACTGAACAAATGAAACAGACTATATTAACTATAATAAGAGTAAAATTGGCTTCTTTAGTGATCGAAAAATGAATCTTGCCCCAGACTCCATTTCACAGATATATCACTTCCATTCCAATCCATCGATCAATCAATCAAAGGAATACAGGTGCTCCTGTTAAGAGCTGGGATTTGCTCTCTAAAGAGCCACAAACTGTTTTAAACAGTTAATTCCACCATCATGAAAAGGCACCATGGTTTAAGGGACTTGGGTTCTCCATCATGTATGACATCATTACCATCAGCAGCTTCCTCAGTGAGCAATTTTAAATGTAGGACAGAAATAGAAAGCTTATGATGATAAACAAGGCATTGAATTTCCCCAGCGGTCTACCATGTGAAATTTTCATACTGCATAGAACGTAAATGGAAAATGTACATTGTGTTTTCTGTTGAGCTTTTAACTCAATTTATGCAAAGTATTCCTTAATTAAAAGTGAGGCCTCCCATAACCATCTTTTGCTTACCCTATTCATCAAGCTCCTTAAAGTATTTTCCTTTTCTTTGGTGCAGTTCTTGAACTTGCCTAGCTGTTCTCTCGTTCTGGTGATAATTCCCGAACTTACTCAGATAGCTGGCATTTACATCCTTGTGTGTATATTCTCTTTAACACCATGTTCCAATGTCTTCTCTACAAACACTAGCCTATGGTTGACTCCAATAACAGTGCTTTTGATTAATTTTTGGAGATTTTATAAACTAGACACTAGAAGATAAATTCTTTCAAAATATTTCTATTTCACTAAACACTTCTCAAATCTCTTGCATACCCTTCTTCATTTCTATGGAAGCTATCACAGGAATTGCTGGTCTAAAAATACAAAATAAAATATCACAAAAATTGAACTCAACATTTGCTCAGAATAAAGACAGAGACTTGAGTGAATGAGATCACATGTTTGTAGGTCTTAAAGTGCATCTTGTACAAGTATATACATTAGGAAGCAGTGATAGGGACTTACCACAATCCATGTATTTAAAGAAGTTTTAGCATTTTGATTTACTCTTCCCTAAGTACTCAAAAGTTTCTTTTTCCAGCTTTATGGAGACATAATTGACATATAACATTGTGTAAGTTTAAGGTGTACAATGTGATGATTTGATATATGTATCTAGTGAAATGATTACCACAGTAAGTTTAGTTAACAGCCATCACCTCACATACTTAGAATTTGTGTGTTTGTGTTGAGAACTTTAAAGATTTACTCTCTCAGCAACTTTCAAATATACAACACGGTATTGTTAACTATACTCACCATACTATACACTGTATCACCAGAACTTAGACAAACTGGAAGTTTGTACCCATTGACCACTTTCATCTATTTCCCCCATCACTAACCCCCACCTCTGGAAACCACCAATCTACTTTGTGTTTCCATGAGTTCAATTTTTTAGATTCCACACATAAGTAAGATCATACAATATTCGTCTTTCTCCAAGTTATTTCACTTAGCAAAATGACCTCAAGGTTCATCCATGTTGTTGGAAATGTCAGTATTCTGTCTTTTTCATGGCTGAATAATATTCCATTGTATATACACCCCAACTTCTTTAACCATTCTTCCGTCAGTGGACACTTAGGTAGTTTCCATGTACATATTCACTGTTGTAAATAATGCTGTAATGAACATGTGGATGGAAGTATCTCTCCAAGATGGCAATTTCGTTTCCTCTGGATACATACCCAGAAGCGGAATTGCTTGATTATATGAGAGTTCTATTTTTAATTTTTGAGGAGCCTCCATAATGCCTTCCATATTGGCTGTACCAATATACAGTCCCGCCACCAGTGCACAAGGGATCCCTTTTCCCCACATCCTCACCAGCACTTGTTATTGCTTGTCTTTTTGATCAACAGCCATTCTAAGACGTGTGAGTTGATATCTCACTGTGGTTTTGATTTGCCATTCCCTTATGATTAGTGATGCTGAACATCTTTTCATGTACCTGTTGCCCATTTGAATGTCTCTTTTGGAAAAATGTCTATTCAAGTTCTTCAATCATTTTTAAATTGGATTATTTTTTTTTTTTGCTATTGAGTTATATGAGTTCCTTATATACTTTGGATATTAATACTTTATCAGATAACATAATTTGCAAATATTTTTGCCCATTCCACAGGTAGGCTTTTCATTTGATTGGTCATTATTTTTGCTGTGCAGAAGCTTTCTAGTTTGATTTAGTCCCATTTGTTTATTTGTTGTTGTTGTTAGTTGTGCTTTTGGTGTCATATTTAAAAATCATTTCAAGACCAATGTTCAGGAGCTTTTTTCCTATGTCTTCTTCTAGGAGTTTTATGGTTTCAGGTCTTACATTTAAGTCTTTAATTCGAGTTAACTTTTGTGAGTGGTGTAAAATAGAGGTTATTTCCTTCTTTTGCACATGATTATCGAGTTTTCCCAACATCATTTTTTGAAAAGGCTATCTTTTCCCCATTGAATATTCCTGGCTCCCTGTCAAATATTAGTTGACCATATATGTGGGGGCTTATTTCTGGGCTCTGGCTTCTGTTCCATTGATCTATATGTCTGTTTTTATGCCAGTACCACATTGTTTTGATTACTATAAATTTGTAATATAATTTAAAGCCAGGAAGTGTGATGCCTCCAGCTTTGTTCTTCTTTCTCAGAATTGCCTGGGTTATTCAGGGTCTTTTGTGGTTCCATACAAATTTAGGTTTATTTATTTATTTATTTTTTGGTGAGGAAGATTTGCCCTGAGCTAACACCCATGCCAATCTTCCTCTATTTTTTGTATGTGAGATGCCTCCATAGCACGGCTGATGAGTGGAGTAGGTACGCACCTGGGATCCAAACACGCGAACCTGGGTTGCTGAAGTGGAGCACATGGAACTTTAACCACTTGGCCATGGGGCCAGCCCAGTTTATTATTTTTATTTCTTTAAAAAATGCCATTGGAATCTTGATAGGGATTGCACTGAATCTATAGATGGCTTTGGGTAGTATGGACATTTTAACAATATTAATTCTTCTAATCCATGAGCATGGGTTATCTTCCCATTTATTTCCATCCTCTTCAAAGTCTTTCATCAGTACCTTATGAAAACTATAAGTTTTCACTGTACAGATTTTTCACATCCTTGGTGAAATTTGTATTCCAAGTATTTTATTGTTATTGACGCTATTGTAAATGGAATTGTTTTCTCTACTTTTTCAGATAATTCATTGTTAGCATACAGAAATGCCCCGATTTTTGTACATTGAATTTTGTACATTGAATTTGTGTCCTACAACCTTATTGAATTTATTAGTTCTAACAGTTTTTTGTTGGAGTCTTTAGGATTTTCTATATACACGATCAAGTCATCTGCAAACAATTTTACTTCATCCTTTCTGATTTGGATGCCTTTTATTTCTTCTTTTGTGTGATTACTCTGCCTAGGAATCCAGTACTATGTTGAATAGGATTGGTGAGAGTGCCATCCTTATCTTGTTTCTGATCTTAGAGGAAAAGCTTTCAACATTTCACCACTGAGAATAATGTTAGCTGTGGGCTTGTCATATACGACCTTAATCATGCTGAGGTATGTTCCTTCTATACCCAATCTGTTCAGAGTTTTTATCATTTGAATTTTTTCAAATGCTTTTTCTGCATCTATTGAGATGATCACATGATTTTTACCTTTCATTCTATTAATTTGAAATATCATATGTATTCTGTATGTTGAACCATTCTTACATCCAGAGATGAATCCAACTTGATCACAGTGTATGATCCTTTTAATGTGCTGTTGAATTTGGTTTGCTAGTACTTTGATGAGAATTTTTGCATCTATATTCATAAGGGATATTGGCGTTTAGTTTTCTTTTCTCGTAGTGTCCTCGTCTGGCTTTGGTATCAGGGTAATGCTAGCCTTGTAAAATGAGTTTGAGAGTGTTCCCTCACCTTCAACTTTTTGGAAAAGTCAGAAGGATTGACTTTAAATGTTCGGTAGAATTCTCCTGTGAAACCATCTGGTTTTGAACTTCTCTTTGTTGAGATGTTTTTGATTACTAATTCAGCCTCCTTATTCATGACTGAACTGTTCAGATTTTCTGTTTCTTCATGATTCATTGTTGGTAGGTTATATGTTTCTAGAATTTATCCATTTCTTCTGGGTTGTCCAATTTGTTGGCATATTATTATTCATAGTAGTCTCTTATGATCCTTTGTATTTCTGTGGTATCAGTTGTAACATCTCCACTTTCATTTATGATTTTTATTTATTTGGGTCCTCTCTTTTCTTATTGGTTAGTCTAGCTAAAGGTTTGTCAATTTTGTTTATCATTTCAAAGAACTAACTCTTAGTTTTGTTAATCTTTTCTATTGTTTTCCTGTTCTCTATTTCATTTATTTCTGCTCTAATCTTATTTCCTTTCCTCTACCAACTTTGGGTTTAGTTTGTTCTTTTCTAGTTCTTTGAGGTATAAAGTTAGGTTGTCTATTTGAGATCTTTCCATTTTCTTAATGTAGTTGTTTATGGCTATAAAATTCCCTCTTAGAACTTATTTTGCTGCATCCCATAGGTTTTGATAAGTTTTATTTCCTTTTTTTTTGTCTCAAGATTTTTTTTACTTCCCTTTTGATTTCTTCTTTGATCCATTGGTTGTTCAGAAGTGTGTCATTTAGTTTCCATATACTTGTGAAGTTTCCAGCTTTCTTCCTGTTATTGATTTCTTGTTTCATATCATTGTGGCTGGAAAAGATACTTGATATAATTCCTATTTGCTTGAATTTGTGGAGACGTGTTTTGTGGTCTAACACATAATCTATTTTGGACAATGTTCCATGTTCTGAGGTGGCATGAAGAAGCAGGTACTGATGGCTGGGCTCTGCCATGGCCTCTGGTTGGGTGAGGTCCCAGGCTGTGTTCCCTGGCAGAACGGGGCCACTGGTAGGACTTTGTCACTGAGCAGAGCTACAGGCTGGGTTCTGCAATTGCTCCTGGTTGGGTGGGATGTCAGGCTGTGCTCTGAGACCACATGATGCTGCTGGCTGGACTGTGTTCAGCTGGGGCCACAGGCAGGGCTTTGCGGTTGGACTGGACTTCAGGCTACACTCTGTGATCATGTAGGGCTGCAGGCTGTGCCCCAAAGTTGGGCGAGGCCACAGTCTGGGCTTCATGATCAGGTAGGCCACTGGCTGTGCTCCCCTGTTGGTCAAGGTCACTGGCTGGGCCCTCTGGTCAGCAGGGGCCTCCAGCTGTATCCCACAGTGGGGGGAGCTAGAGACTATGCTCCATGGTTGGGCTGGGTCACTGTCCAGGCCTTCTTGTTGGATGGGGCCGCAGGCTGTGCTTGGTGATTGGGTGGAGTCACGATCTGAGCTCCCTGCTTGGGCAAGGCTGCAGGCAGTGTTCAGCCATCAGACAAGGCTGGACTCCACTGCTAAGTGGGGTTGTAGGCTGGGCTCCATGGCTGGGTGGGGTTGTACACTGTCTGGGTGGCTGGGCAGGGATGTAGGTTGGGCTCTGAAGCTGCGAGGGTCACTGTTCAGGCTCCCTGGTTGCAGGACCAGAAGCTATGCTCAGCAGTTGGGTAGGGCTGAGGCTCGGCTCCCTGCCCAAGCAGGGCTGTTGGATGGGCTCCATGGTTGCCTAGGTTCTCTGGCCTGGCTTCCCGGTGGGGCGAGACTGGCGGCCATGCTCAGCTGTTGGGTGAGGCTGAGAATTTGCTTCCCTGCCCAGGTCGAGTGGTAGAAAGGGCTCCACGGCCAGTATGGCCCTTTGTCTGGGGACTCAATCAGGAGAACTGCCAACTGAGCTCCCAGGCCAGATGAGGACACTGGTTTGGCTCTGTAAGGGCAGAGATGCTGGCTAGGATCTCTGCTTGGGTGCAGCTACTAGCAGGAATGTGGTCGGCGAAGATCTGAGTGCTGGTTGCTATCAGCTGCACCCTACTTCTCTGTCTCTATGTGATCCCAGTGGTTGAGCCCCACCAATTCCCCTAGCGATTCCTGTAAAGTGAGACTCAAGTGAGCCTCTGGGGATGCATCCCATAATTCCAGGGGAGCTGGATGCCCACGTTGGCCTCTCTTTTCCCACTGGGGAAGCCATAGGCCCAGAGGGACCCTCTTGGTGCAATGCTGTGCCAGCCTGGCGAGTGGCGATGCGGTCAGATTCCAGCCGCTCCCCTTATCCTTCTAATGCGATTCCTCCTGGTCTCTATGGTCCAGGGGTTGCTTCAGCCTCAGCCCCGGGTTCTTGGATGTTCACTGTGGTGTCTTGCCTAGTTGCTAGTTGGTCTTGTGAGGGGGGCTTAACTCAGGAATGACCTGTGTCACATCTTGATGACATCGCTTCTCCACATCCTTTTGATTAGATCTCGGAGTGGACTGCTGGAGGCTCAGTGTGGATGACTCAGAATTAAAAATGCCAGGGGACCTGCTCACAGGGGGGTCCTCACAATTTTGAGAGATTTACCTCCAGGAACTCAACCAGGTTCCCACAGCAAATATCAGAGAAATGTCCCCTAGTGCTTCTGCTCAAAAGTTTTTGTTAAAATCAATAAACGAAGTAAGGATTGAGGGGTTTTATAATTATATATAAGTGCCCTAATACGCTTAAGGTATTTTATTCTCAGCTTGAACCTCCACTGGCAATGGTCTCGAATGGTCACAGAGTGTCCTGAATTTATTCTTCTTCATCTATAACACAGAGAAATTTGACAAAATGTTCTCTGAGGCCATCTCAAGTCTACATATATTTCTGCCCAATTAAGTCTGTAAGAATTAGATACATTGTCAAGAGAAACACCCAGAAATTCCACACAGGGAAATAGGAGAAAACACATTTCTTATCCATTTCACCTATTTAAATATTTGTCAGAATTATTCCCCTCTGGAGACAGATTACTATTTATCTGTCTTTTACAACATGGATCCCAAATGCCACAATTTTTACAGAATTGTTATCAAACATTTTCCACCAAGGAAACTGGAGTAAATATGGTATGATTAAAATAAAATTTACTGAGCACACACTTTGAGCTAGGCCCTGTGCCACATGCTTTCCTCATTAATTTTTATAATAACACTGTGAATATTAGCATTCTTTTTTTTCCTGAGGAAAATTTGCCCTGAGATAACATCCATTGCCAATCTTCCTCTCTTTTTACTTGAAGAAGATTGGCCCTGAGCTAACATCCGTGGCAATCTTCCTCTATTTTGTATGTGGGATGACACCACAGCGTGGCTTGATGAGCCGTGTGCAGGTCTGTGCCCAGGATGTGAACCTGCGAACCCCGGGCCACTGAAGTGGAGTGTGCAAACTTAACTGCTATGCTACTGGGCTGGAGGGATGTGAGGGTTAAAATAGTTGATTACTTTGCTCCAGGTCATGCAGAAAGGTGGTGAGGTCAGGATTTGAACCCAAAACGTCTTCACTTTTAACCACCAGTGCACAGTTTTTTTAAACTGTAATTTAAAATTTAATTAAAAGGCAATATAAGCATACATTAATATATTAAAAAGCCAAAAACTACTACTAAACTCCCAATGAAGCAGTCCCTTTTCCACTCCAGATTCTTCTTCTTCAGAAACAACCATTTCCACCTCTTGTAGCTCTGTCTTCTGTTTCTTACTTCTGTATTTTTAAGTAACACCTTTATGTTGCTATTTCTTGATTTTTTTTTTTTTTAAAGATTGGCACCTGAGCTAACAACTGTTACCAATCTTTCTTTTTTTTTCTGCTCTTTCTCCCCAAGTCCCCCCAGTGCACAGTTGCGTATTCTAGTTGTGGATCTCTCTGGTTGTTTCATGTGGGACGCCACCTCAGCATGGCTTGATGAGCAGCGCCCAGGATCCGTGAAACCCTGGGCCGCCAAAGCAGAGGGCACGAACTTAACCACTTGGCCACGGGGCCGGCCCCCTCCTGATTTTTAATTTTAGATATTATTGACTCTCCTATAGTAGAAAAGGAATAAACTTCTACGTGACTCATGGGGCTCCAATACGTGTTTTAGCTCATCTTATAGCTAGAGCCATATTCATTGCTTGCACGACTATGGTTATTCAGCATTTTTCACATATGAGTAACAAAATTTGCTATGGTTAGATTTCTTTTCTTATGTAACTTTTTATTTTTCTGGAATCAATAATTCTCCCTCTCTTTCTCCATCTCTCTAAAATATGTATTGCCAGCTTCTAGTCTCTCTCCTAGGGAGCTAATAAAACTCCTTCCACTGTGGCTAAGCCCATCGGGCAATCTGTTTTCCTTCCATCTCAGAGCATCCTATCTCTCTAATTCTGTCTGGGCAGGTGTGCTCTCTAGGTTTCAGTACAGCTCTCATCTGGAACTTTCCTTTACCATCATCCTGGGAATTTCCCTCTCTTTATCCTGGTTGAATATTATTTTTCCTCTCATTTTACTATTGGTTGCATATCTTTCAGTAGCTTCCTGTGAATGTGTGCATAGGAGGCAAATATTTTATATATTGAATGATGGGTATAATATTTTAAATTATTAATAATTTTTGGGGCCGGCCCCGTGGCTAAGTGGTTAAGTTCTTGCACTCCATTGCAGCAGCTCGGGGTTTTGCTGGTTCAGATCCTGGGCGTGGACATGGCACTGCTCATCAGGCCACACTGAGGCGGCATCCCACATGCCACAACTAGAAGGACCCACAACTATAGTACACAACTATGTACGGGGGCGGGGGGGGCGGGGGGATTTGGGGAGATAAAGCAGGAAAAAAAAAAAAGATTGGCAACAGTTGTTAGCTCAGGTGCCAATCTTTAAGGAGAAAAAAAAAAGATTGGCAACAGTCGTTAGCTCAGGTGCCAATCTAAAAACAAATAAATAAAAAAATAATAATTTTCTCAGCTTCTCCCAGCTTCCAGCATTGTTTTGGAGAAATCAGACTTTTTCACCTCAGAAACCTTAAAGATCTTCTCTTTATTGCCCATGTTCTGAACGCTCATAATGGTTTTGCTCTGTCCTGGGCATGTGAGGGCCTTGTGCTCTAGAAGTGTGTTTTTCAGTTTGGGAAATTCTTTTCCATTACTACTTTGATAAATTTCTTCCTCTCTGTTTTCTTTATTCTTTTGGGGGGACTTTTATGGAATAACTGAATTAGATTTTGAAACTCTTGCATTAATCCTTTAACTTGTTATATTTTGTCTTCTACTTTTCATATATCTATCTTTTTGTTTTGCTTTTTGAGAGATATTCTCAATTCTGAAAGTCCCTTTTTAAAAAAATGATATTCTTTTCTGAATGCAAAATCTTTCATCTTTATGAGGTTATTTTGTTGGTTTGTTTTTTTCCTCGCTCTACAATGCGTTTCCTTGGATTTTTTTTTTCCTATTTATTTTGGTCTCTTCTTTCCATGTAGAAGTTCTCTTTAGTGGTAGAGATTCTTGCCTATCCACTTATTTATGAATGAGTCAGCCCTTGGAAGCTATGCATGCATCCAAGACATGCCAGGCGGGAGGCTTCACCGTAGGGAAGGTAGGTAGGGGTCAGGTCTTTGGTTGATACTAATATCACTACCCAAAGATCTCTTCTCTTGGTCTCGTCAGTTTCTCCAGAGAGGGTCCCTCCCATCTCTTGGCTGTTGTATAAGCCTGGTTAGTGACATGCTGGGAACCAAGTTGAGGCAGTGGGGTGAAGTCATACTATTGCTACTCATCTATTCACTTTCTGTCTTCCAAAGTCCTGTTGGATGTCTCTCTTTTCTATCGTCTTCTCTCCTGTTCTCTACGCCATTGTGGGTTTTAACCTTTTTTGGGGTTCTAGTAGTAGGCGGGGTTATAAATCCCTATGATCAACTTGCCATATTTAACAGGATACGGTTCTGATTTCCTTACATTTGCTAAATTATAATACTGGCCATTAGTATTTTAATAGTTATCACTGTAGACATCATTACCATCTTCTCCAGGAGAATTTGGGGAGCTGGAGGGTAACCATCACCCCACTGTTCCATCATCAGAATCTCAAACCTCAGAATCTATCAGAGAGTTGTAATCTCACCACAATTGAAAAATGGCCTGCTAACAATATTTTTTAAAAAGAAACGCTACTTGAAATATCAAAGTAACCCCAATACCCAAAAACTGTATTTTAATACCTATTCTCATTGGTTTAAAGAGCCTGAAAAATAAAGCAAGTACATAAACTTTTTCATAAGATTGAAGAAATAGGTCTATTTATATATATATATTTTTTGGTGAGGAAGATTATTGCTAAGCTAACATCTGTGCCAATCCTCCTCTATTTTGTTTGTGGGATGCCACCACAGCATGGCTTGATGAGTAGTGTGTAGGTCTGGGCCCAGGATCTATACCCGTGAACCCTGGGCAGCTAAAGCAGAGCGTGTGAACTTAATGACTACGCCACCAGGCCAACCCCTCTTTATACTTTTTAACATTTTTTAAGTAACTCAGCTATAATGGCCTAAAGCGTGGATAGAATTTTCAAGGACAATTTAAAGGCACAGAGTAGCAATACTTCTCATGGGCGATTACGGTGTTTAATACTGACAACTGGGGTCTGCTATGCTTAGTAAGAAACAGCAAGGAGAGTGGGAGGTGAAAATCGCTTCTCTATGCCTGTTTCAGGGTTACCCTGTTTTGCGTGGTTGGGTTGTGTGTTGTACGCCAGTGCAATGTGCTCTATTCACTACACACACAAGGGTGAAACTACAGTTCGGTGTGCAGGTCACGCAATCCTCCTTGTAAAACAGAATTGCTTTAGACTCTAAAACTCTGAGCACACCCCGTGATCTTTCTCCAAACACTATATGCAGAAAAAGAAGCTCCTTTCTAGGTCTAGAGTAGTGAGCTAGTGACCCACAAATAAATGAAACTGTCAGCACATTTTGGAGACAACCATTTTAGGACGGCCTTTGGGTGGACCAACATGAACCCTATGATGGCATAACTTCTTATGAGTCAATCCTGGTGGTGACATGGGACCTATTTGCCCCAAACACCTGCCTAGACAAAGCCTCCCCTTTCTCACCAACCCTGTCTAGCTTCCTCCTGATTTTCCATCCCGGTTCACCACCTCGTGCCCACCCTTCTCTCCTGGAGGAGGACAGACATGCAAGAGCCTACTTACTTTCCCTCAGTTGTTGGCACTCTTACCTGCTGTTCGTTAAGCTTCTTCTGTATTTCTCCCGAGTCGCAGGAATCATAGGCTATCGGCTTGGCCAGCTCTGACTCGATGTGAGCCAGCCACGTCCTCAGGCTGCTCATGTTCTTATCCAGCTGCTGCACAGCGACCAGAGTCTCCTTCAGCTTCTTTACCCTGTGGGCAGAGAAGGAGGGGCACTCAGCTTCTGTGAGAGGCCCCACTCAGGTTTCCCTTGTGAGCAGAAGGGAGTGTTGGGTCTAAAGCTGAATTCCTTAGAGCCAAAGCGACTTACTGGCTGTATGACTTTGAGCAGTTGCACAACCTCTCTGTGTCTGTTTCCTCATCCATAAAACGGAGATGAAGTAAGAGTACTTGTGAGATTTAAATGAGCTGAATAATGTGGGATATGTGGGACACATTCAATAAATATTAACGATGATTATACTCAACACAGCTATTATGATAGAACAGTGACAGAAGCTTCATGGTTGTCACAAAAATGATTATTTCCACAAAAAATATAATTGATACTCCTATGAAGTACACCTGGGAGAAAAAAATGAACATTTCCAGTGGATTGTCACCAAATCCACAGATGACAAAGCCACAGTTCTGATCCTTTTGCCCCAGTGGGATATATTTTAGCATCCTTGGGGCACAAACTCAGTTTAAAGAAGAAAGCACACTTAAGATAAACTAACAGTGAGCTATCACATGCATTTGAGCAATTTGAGTTTTACCAATGCCAGATCACATTAAAGGTAAACTGAGGACCGGCTGGATTGCAAACAGCAGAGGCTAGACACAAAGCCACCGCTATCCACTCTTCCATTTTCAGAGTTTACTTCAGTTCAGTATTTGCTACATTGCATGCTTCACACACGCACAAAAAAGGTCTACCACCTTTTCCAGGAAGCAGTAAAGCTTCATTTGTTTAAGTTTCCCATTTATCTAACTGTCACCTGTGAAAATCTTGTGTGCAAGATGCCAAGAGGACAAAATAAATAAGACTTATTTTCCTAATGACATGTATAATCTGACTGGAAATCTAGACATGTGAACAATGAAATCTAATACAGTGTGGAAAGAACCAAACTAAAGAAATGAACCAAGTCTCTGGGCGATAAATAAGAAGCGTCAATTCTGTCTGGCCACATTCAGGGAATTATTCGTTCATTCATTCATTTACTCCTCGTTCCTTTCTTTATTCTTTCTACAGACGTTTACGGTGCTCGATGATAGAAATACAGTGATGACTACAGTTTCAACCTTGCCATTGGAGGAACTTAGATTTTGATGAAAGAGGGGAAATAGAGGAATAACATTTGAACTGCATCTTGAAAGACGGATGTAAGCCAAGCAGGACATTTCTGGCCTAGGAAACAGAAAGAAGAAAAGTAGAGATTTTGAAGGCAAACAGTGTGGCAATGCCAGGGAGGATGGGGAAGAGAGATGAAGAAGTGGTAAGAGATAAGACTGGAGCAAGATTATAAAGATCCTGCAGTGACACAATAATGGGTTTGTATGCAGTTTTAAAAATGAACAGGAACTTTGCCAAGATTTACCAGCAGAGGATGATAGGACCAGTTCTGATTTTGAATATGTAAGTGTGATGAGAGGGTGTTCTGGAAGCCCATTCAGGAAGTAAAAAGAATAGCCCAAGCATCTTACTTCCAAAGCCTACATTTTGGAAACAGTGGTAACAGAGGTGAGGATGGAATTGCTAAATTCATGAACTGGCATGATGTGAGGGAGGAGGAGCTAAAAACTATGTGTTTCCCAGCTGGGTGACTATATGGATGCTGCCACCTCAGGATATATAGGATGAGGAGCAAGTTCTTGGGATTAATGGTGCATGAACGTTTGAGATACAACGAGCCCGAGGGATTGGGTAGTTCTTAGGTTCAGCAAAGAGGATGGAGTTTATTGCATTGGCTTGGGTATTGTTGGCATAGAGTTGAAGCCTTATCAAAGGACATGTTTCAACCTGAAAGGGTGTGGATGAGAAGAATGAATTTCAGGAGGCCAGTTAAAGAAGGAGGAATCGCAGAGAAAGAAAAACAACCAGAAAGGAAAGAAGTGAACCAGGAAAAGGTAGCGTGAAATTAAATGCAGGAAAAGTTTCAAGAAGGAAGTGTTGGTGGGGGGATCAGATTGATGTTGTTTAAGGGTACAAACTTGCAACGAATAGTAAATAAGCCACAGAGATCTAATGCACAGTATAAAGAATATAGACAAAAATATTGTACTATAATTACATAATGGGATAAATATTGCTACAATGACAATTATATTACAATATATAAACGTATTGAAGTAACACATTGCCTTAAAATTATACAATGTTATATGTCAGATACATTTAATAAAAATAAAAATAGGGCCAGCCTTGGTGGCCTAGTGGTTAAGTTCAGTGTGCTCCACTTCAATGGCCTGGGTTCAGTTCCCACGTGCAGACCTCCATGCTCTGTTAGTGGCCATGCTGTGCTGGCAGCACACATACTAAAAAATAGAGGAAGACTGCCACGGAGGTTAGTTCAGGGTGAATCTTCCTCAGCAAAAAAAAAAAATAATAATAATAATAAATAAAATAAAATAAAGAAGGAATTGTTGATCGAAGTACAATCTAAATGACCCCCTTCTCAGAGTCACCTGGTTTGCCTCCGATAAATGCAGTTTCCTTTGAATCAGAACCTCTCAAGGTGTGGCCAGGGAATCTGCATTTTTAACAAGCACTGCAGGGAGTCTTATGCACACTAAAGCTTGGGGACCAATGGTCTACTCTGCCCAATGCAGGGCAGTATAGTATAATGAGGCCTAACAAAGAGGACCTGGGGTCTAGCAATGCGGGGGGCTCTGCTGACCCTAAGTGAGTAGTTCCATCGAGGGCTGGGGAAACAGAACCCAGAATGCATTTGGGTTCACTTATGACAAGGGAAGGCTGTTCATTATTTTAAGAAAGTAGGCAGTGAAGGTGAGTAAATATGGTCTGAAACCTGTAGAATGATGTGGCTACAAGGAAAAATTGATGTTTTTGTTTGTTTTGTTCAATGCAGTTTAATATTTGGAATAGCTTTAGAATGTTTTCAGGCAGAGAGTATGGAACTCATAAGAAAGAAGCCAAAGACAGGAGAAAAAGGAGGAGAGAAATTTCAGATGAATATAATTGATGGAGCAAGCACGCTGAGGAGGCAGGTCAGGGGCACAAGCGCATGGATAAATATATTAGTTTTGAAAGGTGCCTTCCCATTGTGGGCAGGGTGTGAGCAGGAGTTTGGGAAGAACAGAGGTAGTATTTCTTAGCTCTATTCTTACCAAGAAATAGCAGCAAAAGCTGATTACTGAGTCCCCGGTGAGGGCCTGACATGGCTGAGTGTATATAGATAGCTCTACAAAGAAAAGTGATAGGGATGATCAATGTTTCTGATACAGCCCTTATTTAAAATTCAGTTCTGGTTTAAGGCCGTGACTCTTGCCTTTTAGTTCAGGAAATGTGGTCACCTTATTGACACTGCTCATAATATAGATGGATAGCAGAAAAGCAAAATACTTCAGCCTCCAAGGTGTCAACTTGGTCCAACTGAAGAGGCATCTGCTTGAAAAAAATGTCAAGAGCAGCATGACCTTTAAAACTCTAGAGACGTGATATATTTCAAGGCAGGGATCTGCCATAGAATACTCTCAAAGTCTGACGACCTGCACGTAGAGTCATCCAGCATTTCTCAACTTTATTACTTTCAGACAGTAAAGAAGTGATTCTCAAGTGGGGATGGTTACAGGGTCACCTAGGGGTGCTTTCAAACCACACGTGCCAGCTGCTAACTCTCTTCTTCCCACCTCCCTCTGCACCACCCCCCCCACTCCTCTCCAGATGACTAGTCAAGACCCACTGCTCAGAAGAAAATGTCTCTTAATCAAAGTATTTTGAGCATTTTTATTTAATTCCTTAAAACTTACGTCACCATTTCTTTTACAGTTTCTATAAATCAATATTTCTCTCTCAAATGAAAATCTAGTCATGACAAAATCATTCTTCCTCTTTGTCACACAAATGCTTTTAAAAGGATTTTTACTAGGGTCGGTTATTAATGATGATATCTGTTTTTCATTAATTATAATAATACCTATATTTGAATAATATTTTCAGTTTGTAAAAGCACTGTTAGGTGCATTACCTTACAGTGTTCTGAAAAAGATATGCATCTAAAAAATTCTGTTCATATTTCATAATATGTTCTATTGATAGGGAAGGGAAAACCTGTTGCAATATGTTTATCATGACTCACAATTCCACTCAAGATAAGACTGCTCTAATTAACTTTCTAAGTACAAACTGTACCCTGTCCCCAGGGCATTTCAAGGTATTGGCCTTGAACAGTAATTCTAAGAACTTTTACATCCAACTCACTCACATTTCTCTCATATATAAGACAAAATTCACTTGAGTGTCAGTCAGTGGCTGAGTTTTAGAATGGCTACTGGGTGCAAAGCTGGGGGCGCACGTTCTGCCAATGACCACAGCACGGACTTGGAATTTAACGTGGCTGTGGCCATCCTGCTTTAGTGGCCCAGATTGAAAGGATGGTCTACAATCAATAAACCCACTGGAACAGGACTGAGGAACGGCTCGTTGCAACAAGATGTCTGTCCTGGTTTTGCCCTGTAAGGATGTCCTCTTGGAAACCTCTCCCACTTGGCTAACTTCCCATCTTCAGACTTGGTAGAATTGGAGTGCTTACTAGGCTTTGGGATAGGGTTTTATACTAACCTCATAATATCATCATGGTTTGTGTGTAGCTCAAGGCTGGAGGAGGGCCTCGCTCACTGCTTGTTTTCTTCTTACCCTTATTTATTCATTTATTTTTGGTGAGTAAGATTGGCCCTGAGCTAACATCTGTTGACAATCTTCCTCTTTTTTGCTTGAGGAAGACTGTTGCTGAACTAACATCTCTGCCAATCTTCCTCTATTGTATGTGGGATGCTGCCACAACATGGCTTAACCAGCAGTGCTAGGTCCACACCTGGGATCTGAACCTGCAAACCCGGGGCTGCCAAAGTAGAATGCAGGAACTTAATCACTAAGCCACCAGGCTCGCTCCCGTCTTACCCTTATTCTAACTTCCTGGTATTATTTATGCACAAGTTCCTCTCCCACCTGGTAAGTTCATTGAAAAGCCGGAAGTGTGAATTTCCACTTTTGGTCTTCCTCTTCCCCTGCCATTCTAAGCTCAGTGCTTTGCACAGAGTGGGGGATTATTTAAATGCCTGCTAAAGATTAATAATTAGTATTCTAAGTAAAATATTTTTATTTAGTTAATATATTTTTTATTTTTAATTTAGTTGATATTAATTGTATACTTAAGTTTTTACTCTAGGTTTGACATTTGCAAATGGTCTATTTGTCAAATACTAAAATTCTTTCATTTTCTTGGTTTAAAATTCACTTACAAATACAATCAAAAGAGCTAAGGCAAAATGAGATGTGAGTAAACACTGTTCCATTGGATATTGTCTACACTAGCAAAATAAATTACAGGATTAGCAATCTCATATACACTGAACAAGTTCCCATAGTCAGAGCAGTTAGTGAGCAATATGTCAAGGGCATCGTGACACGGAAATGCTTGTTCATATAGTCCATTAGGGAGAAGTTCCTCTTTCAAATGAATGTGTAAAACTTAGTAAAGTCAATGGGGGTGAACATTTAAGTGGTTCTCATTTCTCATTTTTTTAAAAGTCTATTTGACTACAAATAGCAAAATACATTGTGTGTATGTTGGGGGAGCAGATGTCAGCTGGAGAGAAGTGGGTAGTAAAGACCCCACACATTTTCCTTGAGATTATTACACTTGATATTTACAGCATCGTTCTTTCTTAAGAGAAACGTCCCATATTTTTTCTGTCATTCCTTTAAAGGAAATCCTGGGCTGGAGTGTCACAATATTTTCATATATCTCTCACTGTAATAGTTTGAGCACAGTGCTTGTAGCGGCACCCAGGATTATAATTTAAAATAGATGTTTACAGATGTCACAAGTCTGGGTAAATTTAGCAAGTCTGGCAAATTTTTAAGTCTCGGCAACTTATGGTTCTCCTTTCACGGTCCAATTGTATCAGAGGCTCTTGACCCTTCTTGAGAAGGATTCTACCGCTAAATCCATTTGTCCAGCTTCTTAACATTGTCACATAAATATATACAATACACATATATATCTACATATTTTACATATATATATATAGCACTACTTTCCTTCAAACTAATTTAGTAGATCCACAAACCAAAACAAAAAAAATGAAAATTCTAAATATAATAGAACCGAAAGTATCATTAGTGAATCCTATTCATCAGCGGGGGTTTATTTGCGGGATGTGATGGTACACGAAAACTATTTTAAAAAAATGAAAATCCCGTCATAATGTTATTCTAACCGAAAAAGTCATGAAAGAAACATTTGCATAATACACTAAATGACTACTTTCAACCTAAATTTCTACGTGTTGCACATGTTTTAAAAACTAGTCAGCGACCAAAACTTACTGAAAAACCCAAATAAAATCAGCTTTTTCATACACACAAAACCCTCCAGGCCCCTGAAATATGAGCAGATTTTTATTTAATAAAAAGAAAGCCTTCAGCTACAAAGCTGTCAGCTGCATAAGGCTGAATTTCAGTTTCATCAGAAGCCCATCCTTTTAACAGCAGACGATGGACTGACTGGATCTGTTTCTGAATCTCTTTCCTGTGTGTCAGGCTCTCTACTGTAGCCATACCCCATGTATGACGCATACAGTCCAGAGACAACTGGGATCCCAAGCCATAACAAAGTCCATTAACCTTTTCATCCAGCTCCGCATGCCCAGTAGGGGGACAAGAAAACAAACCAATAAATAACTCTTAGGAGTCCATGGCCAATGAACTCCTAACACCAATCATCTCCACTTAACACTGGCAAAAACAATTATGGATTAAAGTTCCAGCATCTATCCCATAAACCCACACAACATCAAAGCTATGCACAATGGAAGAAACTCAAGGAGATGCCTGCCTTGTGACATCGCAGTTACAATCTGGGAGATCAGCGTCCTCACCGCCATCCTCTGCCATCCTCAGGGCACACAGATCTTCTACCACCACCATGAAGCTTCTACTTGCAAAAAGTTAAGTCTGCAGAGCAAAAGGCTAAATCCTGTGTGGGGATGAAAGTTTCCCCTTGTCTGCGCATGGAAGTATGAAAATGCTCACTCCAGACAAATGTTGGTAAGTCACTGCCTGATAACATGACACTGAGCAGTGACAAGTGGTCATGTTTCTAAATAAAACCTACATTCATTAACATGTGCCAGGCTTGATCTCCTGGAATGTAGGCCACGAGTGTAAGAAGGGGAAAAGGCTCAGTGTAATCTGCAAGAGGGGGGGCATTAGGCCCCAAGAAAGAAGAATATCAAAAATAAAGCCAGCTGCAGACACTCCACCATTCAGAAAAGACAGTCAACTTTTCTTGTGGGCTGCTTGTTAAACTGGAAAGGATATTTGGAAACAAGAAATCACCTAAATGCAAACAAACAAAACTTCTACAAGTACAGCCAATTGTAGTAGCACGAAGGAACGGTTTCTTTTTTCCTCCAGTTGGATATGCCAGCTAAGCGGTCTAAGCAGGAAATTTAGGAAGGTGGGATGCAAGTGACAGTCTGTGGGACAGACCCTGGTCTTTGCCTTTGAACAGTCTGTGAGCAGGAAAAATAAGGAAGAAGTGCTATTCTCTCCCTACACGTGCAAAACCTTCGTCCTTTTAAAAATAACGATGTAAAGTGACAAAAATAACATGTTCATTTCAAGATAACGATAACAAAGTTCATTTGCTTGGTGGAATTTCAGGTAACTATTTTTCTTTCGTGAATTTCAGGCATTTCCACACTTTCTGCACTGAGTCTATATTAATTTCCTAACTGAAGCTTTTCAAGAAAATAAGCTCCCAAATTATTAATTACTGGTAATTTAATAAAACGTAACTAATGCTGGCTCTTTTATATTCTTTTTGGGTTCAGGTCTACAAATAAATTACAAATAAATAAATAAATTACGAACATTTGCTAAATAGTTTTTAGACATCCTATATGATGAATTGCAATTAGAATAAAAGAAAGCATTCACTTCTGGTCATGTGAGTTGATTGCTTTTAAAAGGGAAACATTTTATTTGTAACAGAAACAAACCTATATTTTACATAAGAAATATACTCCAGCAAACCTAGTTACAAATAAAATTATTTTTCACATCTTGCTACTTAAAGATATCCTATCCTGAATTCCCTTATAAAACAATCAGTCCTCTGATACATTATTTTTAACAATCAGGACTGTAAAGCTATGAGCTTTGGTTAAAGGAATATATTAGTCACAATTCTACAACAGTAGGCAAATGTGCTTATTCTTGATAGTGATTAACTATTTTAAAAGCTTGAGATCTTTAAAAAATTTTTATTGCCATTATTTCCTTAGGTTAATCCCTTTTTAGTTTATTTAGTTTTCCTCATGGGTTAAACAAAATTATTTTTTTCATGCTCATTATCATTAGCAGAATGTATTTATTCCAATGAATTAAATATAAGGGAAGGCTTTTAAGTCAAAATTATTGTAATAGCAAAAAATGGCAACAATATCAAGGACCACCAATAGGGAAGATATTAGAAAAATCATGGTATATTAAAACTATGGAATACTCTGTAGCCATCTAATAGAATAAGATATGCATATATAGCATTTTATAGTATATATGGTCCTTTCCCCTGCATTGTCTCATTGGAGATGTGGTGGTTACTTTCTTTCTCTTTCTTTCTTTTTTTTGAGAAAGATTAGCCGTGAGCTAACATCTGTCATCAATCTTCCTCTCTTTGCTGAGGAAGACTAGCCCTGAGCTAACATCCATGCCCATCTTCCTCTACTTTATATGTGGGATGCCCGCCACTGCATGACTTGACAATCAGTGTGTAGGTCTGCACCCGGGATCCAAATGGGCGAACCCTGGGTCACCGAAGTAGAACGTGAGAACTCAACCGCTGCACCACCAGGCTGGCTCCAAGAAATGTGGTATTTATTTTAAGGAACACTTTAAAAATGAGGAATCTGGGACTCAGAGAGGTTATGCAGTAAGCCCTAGGTCACACAGCCAGTACAGGGTGGCCTAAACTCAAGACTGGTGACTAATTCAGGACTGTTTCCATGCTTGCTGCATCATTGCATTCCTGATCTTGGCCAGACATCTCTGAATTGACCACAATGAGGTAACACCAGCCATAAATTCCAAGAATCAAGTTTTCTTTCACCTCTAATATGGCTAGAACTCCTGTTAGACTGGAACCCCTTCCGAGGGCAGCAGCTACGACTTCGCTCTCTTCCTTGCACTGCACAGGTGGTTCACCCACACAGCCTCTAGACTGCCTCTGGGATGAGAGCTGATGTTTATCATGCAGTTCATTGTGCCAATCGATTTACAGGCACCATCTCACTTAATCCTCCTAATAGCCTTTCACACATGTGGTAATTGAGGTACTTAGAAGCTAAGTAACTTGCCTCAGGCCGCAGGGGAGCTGAAGCAGAAACAAGCCATAACTCAGGCAGCTGAAGCCCCAAGCCCCTGCTCTGTACTTATGGCGCTTCCCATCCCATGACTTAGACTAGGGAAACTCAACAGACACTGGAGTGACAAAGAACTCAGCCAGGTTCTGCAATCACTCTGGCGCTCAAGTTAGATCCACTTGCAATTTAGTAGAGAAAGAAACTTTAAACAACTGATCACACTAGATATTTATTACAGTCGAGGGAAATGCAATGAAGGAGAAGTCCAGCGGGCCTGTTGAGCAAGTAAGAAAAATCTGATCTAATCTGGAGACAAGGAAGAAGACGAAGGATAATTAGAAGCCAGCTGGGCCCAACAGCCAGGGACAGGAGAGTGAGCAAAAAGATGTGATAGAAAGAGGAAGGCCCTGAGGTGAGCAGCCATGTGTATACTTGTTGTCACTCTTATTTAGTTAGGAACCATTTTCTTTCTCATCTTTATATCCTGAGAGCTGATGTCAGCAAACCACAGCTGCCCACCTGTTTCGGTAAGTAAAAATGTTGTGGGAACCCAGCCATGATTTTCTGTTTACATAATGTCCATGGCTGCTTTTGCAGTACAAAGGCACAGGGGTTTCAGCAGGGACCATTTGGCCCAGAAAACCTAAAATATTTACTATCTGGTGCTGGGTAGAAAGTTTGCCAACCTCTGCCCTAGGGCAACAGGAACAGTACTTCATATACAGCAGGCATTCAATGTTTTTTTTAAATTACTTCTACACAACATTTGAGGGAATTATGATAAATACACGGATTAAAAGCAACGGGTCACAGAAGACCACATATTGTACGATTTCATGTATGTGAACTGTCCAGAATCTAGAAAGGCAGAAAGTAGATTAGTTGTTGCCTGGGGCTGAGGGAAGAAGGGAGGGCTAAGGGCTAAAAAAGGTGATTAGGGCTTCTATTTGGGGTGATGAAAATGTTTTAAAATTGACTGGGGTGATGGACACACAGCTCTGTAAATACACTAAAAAATCACTAAATTGTAGTTTTGATAAGTTGTATAGTATGTGAATTATATCTCAATAAAGCTGTTATTGGAGGAAAAAAAAGAGCCAGATAACTAAAGTCTGCTCTTGTTTTGGTGATGGGGATTTAGGTTTGGTAGAAGAAAGAATATCCTTATATTAAAGAGTTCAGTTAATTAAAAAAAGTCATTACAAAGGAGCAAGCAACCTGAGCCTGACCTTCCCAGATACTTAGATGGGAAATGTTCAATAACGCATTGTCTGTTGTAAGAAGCACTAAACAATTAATGCTAACAGACAGACTTCCTGCGAGTCCTGAGCTCTGGAAAAACTGCTCTGTGGGTTTTTGCATAGGGTTCACTGACATCATGAGAACTAGAATCCTTGAAGACAGTCTTACAGAAATTACAATTACACCAATGACTATTTCTTATGTTGACACAACAAAAGCCAATGGTTCAGAAATGGCTTTTAATTGCCTAGGCCAATGTTGACCAATAGAACTTTCTAGAATGATGAAAATGTTCTGTATCTGCAGTGTCCAATAAGCTAGACATTATCCTTATGTGATTACTGAACACTGGAAATGTGGCTAGTACAGCAGACTATAATTAAAATTAAATCGTAATTTAGTTGTATCTCACCCAGCTAATTTAAATAGCCACATGTAGCTAGTGACTGCCATACTGGACTGAGCAGGTCTAGAAAGTAAGAAAAGGACACTAGAACGTTATCCATTGAGCCCTAAAAATAACTGAGCAAATTTTGTTGCCCTACAAAGCCGACAACGCTTGGTGACAGTCAGTTTAAAAATTCAATGCAAAATACATTTATTTTGAACTCAGAATAGTCTATGCTAATCCACTGGTGACAGGAAGTTGACTCAAAGTTAAGCACTCTATTTGTATGTAACAGTAGACCGTTTATTATTAGCGAATCTTTTTTCTTTCTTTTCTTTTTCATGTTTCTATTAGCTGGGAAGCTGTTCACCTGAAAATATCATCTTCAAAAGTAACTCCTCCATTTCCACAAGAGCACAGAAATACCAAAAGGCATAACTAGGTTATGTTCTGCTTTAATGAATTAGCGTGAAAAAAAAGCTGGAAGGGGAAAGAGTGATGAATGAGACTGAATCATAGAAACTTAATATTTCAGCTGGCAGGGCATAGTTGAAGACGGGTGTGGGAGATGGTCAGCCAGTCTGTGCACTAGCAAAGCTCCGATAAACAAGGAAATGGAAAGCCAATGTGATGGCTGAGGGCCAGGTAGGAGAGGCTGCAATAAGACTATAAATCCAGCGTGGCATTAAACTCCAGGACAAATTAACGGTCAACTCATTTTCTGGTCTACTTTGGAAAGAGCAATTAAAAACGGACAACGTATATACAAAAATCTCCTGCAGGAATCACATCTGTGTAAGATGAGACTCTACAAAAGTAGAAAGATATGAGTATTTTAGTGACCATAGTGCAAAGCATGCACCTTGTAAATATTTAATTGATTCCAGATTACTAACGTCGCTTTTGGGAAAATAAACTAAACAACATCTAGAAAATTCTCACTTGAACAATCAGAGAGCAAAGTTATAAATACACATGACTTTCAGGAGAAAGCACCTAACTTATTTGAGGTACTGTTGGCTAACAGCTGGGCATACACTGAGGTACCATGAAATTATATTAAATTTCACTTAAGGCATCTTTGACATAGAGCATTCCCATATCCCACACCACTGAGCCACTAAAAATGGGAAAGACTATTAACTAGTTGAACACAAACCAATCGACGAGTCATAACCTGACCCTAAAAATCCAGGGATGTTTCCCACATGGGCGGCTTCCCTAAAACGGGTATTTACAGCACAAGGGCTTTAATTTCTCCTTCTGAAACAAGATTTTGTTATCAGTGGCTGAGAAGTAAGGCTAAACATAGCACTGGGCTTCTAAAACCTACATATGCTTACATGCTTAGAGTAGCTTAAGCTGAACTGTGCATTTGTCTCCCTTCATAGTACCTTTCTCAGGGCACTTAGCCCCTCGTTTTACTTGATTTCTTTGCATGTCTGTATTCCCACCATGAGCTCCTTGAGGAAAGGGACCTCTGTTTTTGCATCCTGAATCTCTCACAGTCCTGTAACATTGTCAGTACTTTACAAAGGACTGGGAAATTAGACTGTCGAAATAAACAACAGATCCTAATTTCCTTTTAGTTGCATTCTCTAGAACAAGGACAAGGAAGTCATAGGCTTGGCAGGCGGGTGAGCACAGTGCTCTGGAGCACCAGCTGTGGAGTCAGTGCAGGCTCTGCCACTCAGCATGTGCGTCACCACGGGGAGCCTCATCCTCCACATCTGAAAAATGGGTAGAACACCACCCACCTCAAAGGGTGTTAGGAACAACACACAAGATATATATAAAGCCTGTAGCACAGTCATTGGCACAAACTAAAGGTTCAATTGCAGTGTTACTGCTAAACATTTTGAAAGCTGGGAAACGTTTAGTCCATTTTTGTTTCATTATCACTAAAATAAATTACACTGTCGCTTAAATTAGACCCTCTTTGAGAACTCCTTGTAGAAAAAAGTCTACTAAATATTTTCAAAATCGAGACATGGAATTGTCATACCCACATGCAGTTTTTATGGGCACATGGTATTCAAGAGGCACTATTTCCTGTCCATCTTTATGCAACATGGCTAAGGAGAAGAACCCAGATTTAAAAAGGCACATTGTGGGATAGCTCCTAAATGGCTGTGAATCAGAAGCATTTACAACTTTCCAACTCTCCTAACTGCCATAAAGGAGAACAGCCATTCAAATATTCACGTGTTCATTCATTCAAATATTTATTGAGCCCCAATTGCGTTTGAGCATTGTGCTTGGTTCTCATAATAGACAGGAAATGGAACGGACAAAGAGGCTGCCCTCATGGAGCCTCCATTCCAACATGAAGCAAAGTTCACCTAAAATAAAGCATCTGTTAGTCATTCCCTCTTTATACCCAACAGCATAGTGCCTCATTCAATCATAGCAGACTTTCAGATTGTTAGTATAACCCTTACATATTGTTTTCTTTTTGCCTTTGATCTCTTTTACCCACCCTGCCTTCTGCAACAGAAGCTGAATGTAATATTCCTCTCAGATACAAGGCTTTCAAGCTAAGCACAAAATTACAATAATGCAGAATGTTTTTACAACAAAGCAGAGTGGCAATAATTAGCTTTATTCCCACACCTTGCTAACGAGAAATATAGTAGGAATGTGACATTTTTTAAAAATTTTTGCTACTGCAGACAAAAACACCCTCCACAGACCCTGCTCATCAGTTTCACTTTCTTCCTTACAAGAGGTTGAAGCCCCCAAAGAAAGAATGTTCTCGTGGGAATGGATTTTGTTTGGATATGACTTTCTTGCTTTCAGCTCAATGCAAACACCAGTAGATTTATGAGATAAGGAGAATTTCGAAGTTAATGAAAGTGCCGTTTATGAGCAAAGCATGAACTAAAATGGTGGGAGAAAGAACACAGGGAAAGATTTATTGGGTTATCTTTGGCTGAAATGAAAGGCAGACTGAATGCGTTAAAATTCTGCACACACGTGTCCTATTGCCTGGAGTCCTTTTTACCTGGCTGCCATGAGATCCAGGAGATGCTGCCACCGGTCGTTGATCTTTCCAAGCTTGTATTCAATCTCCGACGCTTTGCTTTCATGGCTGGCTCTAGCAAGGCGTTCTCCCATTTGCTGGAGCTGTATTTTGCTCTCTTGGGCAATAGCAATTTCCTCTTGATAATCCTGCATAATAAATAGCAATCACAGAGGTCAGAAAGCATATTCTTGATGCATTCAGCTTGGCTGTACTAGAAACAGGATAATTACAGTTTTCTACTGCTTGGAAATAGTTTGGGCATGAGGTACACTGTGTGAATATCAGTCTGTATGCACAAGCATTAGTGGTACCTATTATTTTCAGCATTATTTTCAGGTCCAACTGAATTTTATATAGACGTTCTTAAAGGAAGGGGAAGTGCTTCTATTTACTTAAAATGGGTATTAAAAAAAAAACAATAAAAGTATGTACATACAAAAGGCAAAACTTGAAGGATTTAATGCTGGGAAATTATACCTTATTGCTGTAATCACCAACCTGAGGCTATATTTAGAATCAACCCTCATCCGGATAGTTACCGAGAGGCTTATTTGTGCGTGTATTTGTATTATGCAGTTGATATATATGTGTATACGTGTGTGTATGTCAATTGTTATTTGTGCAGAATGTTTTAAAAGGGTCCCTTCATTTTAAAGAGAGATTCTCTATACAATGTCAATATTTACAGCACACAAATCAATAGCAAATTAACTCTCAAGAATAACAACCGTTAATCTTAGAGAATCAGCGGGTCTCCAACCTTCTTCATTTACCCACTTGCTGCACTGGCTCCTCTTAAAGATTGTTCTGGATAAAAAGAACCAGGCTGCATATGGTCTATTTGCGAGAGACAGGCCACGAAAAGGTGTGATTTAAGTGGCGATGGGTGGACATCTCCCCTCCACCCTCACTCCCACCCCCTGACCAGTGCTTTTCTTACTCTGGCCACAGGGACAGGATTCAATCTTTAGAATCAATTTTTTCATTTTTGGCTTAAGCTCCTGTTATGCAGCACATATTTCCTGAGAAAAACATTATACGAAGACAGGTATCGTAGGAGCATGGATATTTTAACCTTCTGTTGCTTTCAAGTCAGTGTGATGACAGAACTACCCTCTCAAGTCAGTTACCGAAGCTAAAGGCCCCCAAAGGAACGGGCTGAGCCAGTGAAATTTCATTCTATCCCAGTGCTGAACGCCCTCCTCAGGCCCAGCACCCCCACCTACCCTCCTCTTTATGTTACTTCAACACAATCGGATCCAAAGACCAATACATTGGACGTATTTATTAATAGTTATAATATTTCACCACAGATTTGAGATGATTTTACTGAGGAATGTTTATTTCAAAGGAATTACTCCAAGCCTAAAAGAATATTTATAGTAAAACAATCCTTTTGGATTGTCTTTTAAATTAAAATGTTTTTGAGTGTTAATGTCAGTAGACACCAATATCTTGGTTACACTCTGTTCATTAATTGCTTGTTTCTATTTTGTCAAAATTACCAAACCTTAGTGTTATTTCCCTTTACAAAAAGATACCATGAGAGGCAAGTTCATAAAGACTTCTTTTTAAATCCCATAATTTGTTTTATATACAAAATATTAGTATTAATATTTAAATATTAATATTAAAATACTAATATTTTAAGGATTATTCCTAACATTGTGCCAAATAGTGTAACAAAATTATCTATGTGAAAAGCCAAAGTTTTTCTAAATTTTAAATTATGACTGTATTTTATTTGAGATAATTTTTCTACACCCCCAAAATAAAATTTCAAGAAAATCAAAAGGAATATAGATATACTTAACCAAAATTTATTCTATCGCAAACTTCACTATAATACCTATAGTACACTAATCATGTCTAGTAGAGCATTGTCTGATGCCCAGAAACTAGCTAAGCGCAGAGCTGTTGGCAGACGCTAAAATAAAATCTGCATTATCTCAGCCCACATTTTAAAGGTTTATGTTATCAAATATGTATACAAATGCTTATCCTTAGAATTTACAATTTTAAGTGGAAACCTATAAAGTTATTAGTTTTACATGATGGCTTTCAGTTTTTATTTTTCTCTCTATATGTTTGTATGGATGAAGATAATTTTCCCTAATAATGATGTATATTTCTTTTTAGAACGAATGAAGCTGTAATTCACTCATTCAATAAATACTGACTGCGTACTTATGAGAAATCAGGCTCAGCTCTGGCTGAAGGAGATACAGCAACAAACACAACAGACAACGTCCCCGCCCCAGCAAAGCTTGCAGTCCACTGGGGCTTCCAGTGCACACGGACAATGAATGAGTGAACAGGGAACATGCACTGTATTCAGGTGGTGACATGTGCTAACGAGAAACGAACTAAAACAGAATTGAAATGATTAATTGTTCAAAAACAACGTGGAAACACCACTGAAATCATCAAAAACATTTTTAAATGTCAGCAAATTTGATCAGCCCTATAGACGTGAAAAATGTTCTGGATCCATATGAATATATAAAATAATAGTTATAATTAACTTGAAAATAATATAAAGCCAAAATTCTCAGGAAAGTCCTTATTCCTGTGACTGTCTATAGAGATGTCTTACAGAGAAAATTTCAGTTTACTCGATCCTGGGAATTTCTGCTTTCAGCTCCTCTTTAGAGATTTCACTTCTTTAAAAACAAAAATGAAACAAAACAAAAAACTAATACATAATTGATGCCTAATGATCAGGTAGCTAAAACCCCAATATTGAACATTATCTATTAGCAGATAATCTATTTCCTCACAAATTGAAAATATTTCTATATATTTTGTATGAAAAGGAGGCCTTTGCATGCAAGTTTATTTTGTACTAAAAAGATAAAACACTTATAATAGAGTGCTCCTTTGACAGGGAAGTAATTATGAGTAAGGCCATCTTCTGTATCTATTAAAAGTGTCCCTATGGCCCAGTGGTGTAGTGGTTAAGTTCGCGTGCTCTGCTTTGGCGGCCCAGGGTTTGCAGGTTCAGATCCTGAGTGCGGATCTAGCATGGCTCGTCAAGTTATGCTGTGGCAGCATCCCACATAAAATAGAGGAACACTGGCACAGATGTTAGCTCAGGGCCAATCTTCCTCACAAAAAGGAAAAAGAAGAAAACCCAAACCAAACCAAAACATAAAAGTGTGCCTGAGCATTCTGAAGAGTAAAAACACATGTAGCCAGGCATCCCATACCTTCTTGAGCTTCTCTATCATTTCTTCAATGAGAATGTCTCCATTTTGAGAAACTTTGCTTTCCATTTGAGTCAGCCATTCGCAAAGCTCCTTGTTCTTTTCGCTGAAGACTGCCCATTCGTTCAACCTCTCACTTACTTGCTGCCGCCTTAAGGAGAGCTGACAAGTTTAAAATGGGAGAAATGCAAAAGGATTATCAGAGTGGAAGTCATTACCCTGAGGAAAATAGCCACCAAACTCTGTAGGGTGGACTGAAGTGAGCAATAGCGGTGCACCTCTTTAGGTCACTGTTCCCTGAGGTCCAGTCCCAGGAGCACAGCTCTCTCTAGCAAGGTTTCCCAACGAGGATCTGCTGACACTAAGTGCCAGTGGGAGACCTTGAACCCCATACTTCCCTCCTGGGGAGACCCATGCTTATTAAAGGATCTGAACGATCCAGCTTCACAGCATAGTTGATTCTGTGTAGATGATACAGAATCACTGAATGTACTTTTATGAAAAAAGAAGGAAGAAATAGGAAAGAACAGGAAAAGAAGGAAAGCAGAAAGGCAAGAAAAGAAGGAAAGAAAGAAGGAAGAATTAATTGAGTCTCAGCTATCTGGAGAGTGGAGCAGAGGGACAGAGTGAAAAGAGGCCTGAAGGGGAAGACGTAATTCCTATGGCTCAGCTCCATACTGATCATTTTATTTTGGGCAAGTTCTTTGATGTCTCTGCCTGCTTTCTTTTTTATTTATTTAACTTAGTTTCTTTCTTTTGGCATAGCAGCTTAATTGAGATATAATTCACATACCATACAATTTATCTGTGTAAAGAATACAGTTCAGTGGTTTTTTTAGTATACTAACAGAAATTTACAACCATCACCATAATCATTTAATAAAATTTTCATCACTCAAAAAAAACCATCAGCACACACTCCCTTCCCCCCACCCTTCCCCCTTCCCAGCTCTAATCTATTTTCTGTCTCCATGGATTTGCCTATTCTGGACATTTCATATAAATGGAATCATACAACATGTGGTCTCTCGTGAGTGGTTTCTTTCACTTAGCATAATGTTTTTAAGGTTCACCCATGTTGTAGCGTGTATCAGCATTTCATTCGTTTTTATAATTCTGAATATATTCCGATGTATAGATACACCACATTTTATTTATCAATTCACCTGTTGATAGACATTGAGTTGTTTCCACTTTTTGGGCTATTCTGAATCATGCTGCTATGATCATTGGTGTACAGGTATTTGTGGGGACATACGTATCATTTCTCTTGGGATATACACCTAGGAGTAGAATTGCTGGGTTACACAGTAACACTACAGATTGTTTTCCAAAATGCTTACAACATTTTACATTCCCACCAGCAGAAGGATTCTCATTTCTCCACATCCTCGCCAACACTGGTATATTCTGTCTTTTTGATTATAGTCATCCTAGTGAGTGTGAAGTCGTATCTCATTGTGGTTTGGATTTGCAATTCACTGATTGCTAATGAGGTTGAGAACCTTCATGTTCCTTGGCCATTTGTATATCTTCTTTGCAGAAGTATCTAGTCAAATCCTTTGCCCAGTTTGTAACTGGGGTGTCTTTTTATTCTTGAGTTGTAATAGTTCTTTATACATTATAGATAGAATGGGACTATTTCCTTATCTCTAGGTCTAGAATGATCCTTCCCAGAATTCTAACATTTTCTGATGTCATCATCCTCTTCTTTTTGCAGTGCTGGTTGAGATACTAAGGAATGCTTCTAGTTGAGTTAAACTACATGTTAGCAAAATATAATGATTTGAGTGGCAAGAAGAAGATCTTCGATATTCTACACAGCCATGTTGAGGAGGCGAGGCATTCCACCATTCATTCCATTGCATTAAACACCTCCCTCTCAATTTTCTTTTCTTCTGCCAACATTTTATTATGAAAAACATCAGACATACAGAAAAGTTGAAAGAACTGTATGGTAAGCACCCATGATACACTCCCTAGACTCTAAAATTGTTAACATTTGCCTTAATACATATATTCCTTTATCCATCAATCACTTTATTTCTCGAGGCACTTCAAACCAATTTTCTTTTTAAAATGAGAATGAAAATATATCTAAGGTGCTATGCACTTCCTAATTAGCAATTCTGCATAGGGTTGGCTCTGTTAATGATTAGGTAAATCATATTCAAGGTCCCACACAACCTCAAATGTCTGTGATTCTGTATCTAAAGATAGAGTTGGCAATTCAGCTATCAGACCAGGATACCTATGCCAGGGCTGGCCTTAGGCATAAGAAGCTGCCTAGGTAATGAGCCCATAACCTACCATAGTTTTTGAAACACCACCATTAGAAATTCATTCTTTTGAATTAATTATGATCTTTTGAAACAAAATTTTCTCTGGGTAGGGTGACACTGATGAATCCATTAAGTATGTCTCCATTAGTATAATTCAGTTTACCATTAAATTTTCTTCCAGGCAGAAAAACACAGACCAGCCAAAAAGGCAGTGAATTTACTTGGGTTGGTACTGATAGGAATGGAAAAGGCTAAGAAAATACAGGTTAAAAGTTTTGGAGATGAATTTTGCCTATGTCAAGCTAGACCAAGACTGAAGATGGGAGCCCAATCCTTCTAATACCACTTTCCTCTCAAACTCTGACAGCAGAGTGCATTCTGATCTTCTGCTGGAATGCTGAGATTTTGAAGTTTCTGGTAGATAGGGCTTTTTCTCTTTCATTCACAGAGTATCAGAGTCAGGAGTGTGGCTGGTAGTTAAAATTCTGTTTCAGTTGATGCCCAAGCTGAAGCTATATTTTCATAATTGGGACCACCCAAAGTAACAGTTCCAAGGAAAGGTTAGAAATCCCTTGCCCTTCAGACTTAAGATGAAAAGGTCTTGCTATGTGTAGCCCCTCCTGTCCCCTTCCCCCAAATCTTGGCCACGAGCAAGAATGAATTATAGGGCTTTTCCCAACCACATCTGCAGGGAAGATGACCATATAATAGAAAAATATCATCTATTTCTTTGAGAAGTAGGTATTATCATGCCCATTCCAGAGACAGAGACAGAAGTTTAGATAAATTTGAGCCTTTTGTTTATAGTCAGAACAAGACAGGACCAGCAAACCTTGAGTCTTTGATACAGGTTGCAATTTAACATTACGATCCAGTATCCAGAGGCAGCTGGGATTCAAAAACAGTGTCCATCAGTTACTAATGATATGACCAGGACAAGGTTACTCATCTTCTTGAAGCCTTACTTTCTTCCTTTTTAACTTAGTCTTTCATTTGTTCCAAAATTTACTAAACAAATGTTTATCGTTTACAGTAAACAAGTATCTACTTTGTTCCAAGCACTGTCCTCTGTTCCAGAATACAGTAGGCTCATAATAGAGTACGAACAAGAAAATAATTTAAGAAAGTGACCAGTACATATGGAAGACTTAGCAAAAGCTGGCTATTAATATATTACTACTATATATGACTACAGGTCATTGTTTGAGTTCTTTATTTTTCTTCTCTTTGATAGTCATGTATTCAATATCTCCACTCAGCATCTTGACTCTCTCTCTCTAGTGTTTATTACACACCATGGAAGTGTTGCTTTCATTTGCTACTGCAGAGCAATAGCTGAAAGGAGAAACAGGTAGACGACCAGCGCTGGCACCAAAAGCTTCTCAAAAGATTTAAATTCATAATGGAGACGGCAGTTTGGTTTTGGTTTGTAAAACTAACATTTAGGCTGCACAATAAGTGAACGTTACCATCTCTTTCTTTGGGTTCAGTTGTAACCCTCAAATTATTTATCAGCCTAGCACATATTTACGTTTTCTCAAGGGTATAAACACATTGCGTTGCCAACAGCTGACAAGTACCGGCTAAAACTTTCAGAGGGCGAGGCAGCTGAACAGGAAATACATCCTTTTCTACTTCAAATATTTTTACCATGACAATTCAAAAAACACCGAGCAATTACCATGATGATATATTTAGATCTCAACTAGAATTGCACACAGATCTACAAACCAAAAAGGAATAAAAGCAATATAAGCAATGGCTGCACACAGGCACAAGAAAGCATTTGGGGAGTCTATCTGAACACAGGATCCTTGTACACATTCACTCCGCTCCGCGACATTTACTTACGGCACGTCTTCCTCGCTCTCAGCTGCAACCCCAACTACTCCTACCTTCTCATCGACTCCTTCAATTGGAATATGAGCAGACGACCGACCTGCTCTTTAACAGATGGATCACGCTATGTTTAACTAAAGGTTTTAACTTTTAAAATGAGACATAGGCACAAGCTCATTTCCTTTTGTGGTTTCACACTTGATAGAAGTTCTCCGGAAACACGAACTCGAGAACTAGTAACTACTCTCTATTCCTCCTTACAGTTACATCCTGGCGCCTTTGGTATGAATACCGATGACTAAAGTCTCACTGGTTTAAATATATTTTTTTTAGATTGAAGTAACGTGAGACCAGCATGCTTTAGCTTCATGCCTTAAAACACTCAATATGGAGAGTTTCTAGAAACACTCCATATTCAATCTGCTTCCTCTTTTTGTACTTGTCTTAGTCCACCCACAGGTGCGAGGTAGTAATCTCTTCAGGGCATATCATGTGATCAACAGCAGATTTCACAATGTATTTTCAAACAGACTGTTGGCTATATATAACTAAGACTGGTGAGCAATTTTACAACATATAAACTTTTTTCCCCCTTTTTCCTTTTTCCAGCTTTATTGATATAATTGACGTATCGTGTAAGGTTAAGGTGTACAGCATGATGATTTGATACACATATATATTGTGAAATGATTTCTGTAAGATTAGTTAACATAACCATCACCTCAAATAATTACCATTTTGTGTGTGTGTGTGGTGAGAAACTTTAAGATCTACTGTCTCAGCAACTTTCAAGTATTCACTGCAGTCTTGTTAACTACAGTCCCCATGCTGTACATTAGACCCCGGAACTTACTCATCTTGTAACTGGAAGTTTGCACCCTTGGTATCTCACGGCATTTTTACATAGTACCAGTTTTCCTAAATCAAAAAGCACTGCATAATCATAATCTTCTTAACTTCCAAAATATTCAGAAACCTGTCATTATTTTGTATTTAGAGGAGCATAAGTATAAAGACATAAAACAAATGTTCTAAAGTCTTGTCTTCATTATTAACAGTACACGAACACTTAGCTGTTCTAGGCACTGGGGACACAAAGAAATGGTCTTTGTCCTCAAGGGTCTCATAGTCTTGAAACAAAAACACCAATAGTTTTAAAAAAGAAGAAAGGAACAATGTACTGTCACATGATGGCAAAGACCAAAAGGGAAATGGAAGTTCAGAGGACTAGGAAAATACTGAGGTGGAAGCATCTCCAACAGCATCACAGGGGTTGCAGAACTTGGAAGCAGATGGGTTAGTAAACCAGAAGGGAAGGAACAGTCAGTCTAGGCAGGAAGAATGGCCTGAGCAAGGTCTTGAGATAGAGCAGTTCATGGCAGGTTTGGCAAGGAAACGGGAACCGCTAGCTAAAGTGTTATCTCTCTGAAGGCTTTACAGACATCAATTAGCCAGAGAAATGGATCTAGTCTAACTCATTTCATATAATATGCTGAAAAATACTGATTTTCAGATGGTAAGTAGTGCAAGACTTTTCTCAATTTTAATAAGAACCAGTAAATAAGGCTCACAAAAGTAACTGAATGTTGCTGTGATAATTTCTCCTTATTTGTACCCACGAAATATCTTTCATTTATATGATATGCCATGATAAAATCTGTACATCAAAAAACTATATGATAATTTACTGGATGGTAATGTATTGATTTGGGATTAAAGAATTCAGGAAAGAATAAAGTGTGATTAACATTATCGCACTCTATGTAAGTTTCTCATTGTGTTCACTGAAAATATGGAGATCTGTGAAAAGCGTCTAAATTAATTTAGATCTCAAATCATTAGCACCTTTAGGAAAATCATCTCTTACATTTCTCCCTTTTAAAAGTATATATTTGTAGGAAACTGTTCACACATTTACAAGGTGTGCTCCAGAGTTTTCCTTTGGCTCACGGTCTGAGAAATATCTGGGTTTTCAACTAAATAGAGAGAAATTTATCTACGAACAGATTTCTTGTTGATGTCGAATGAATCAAGAGGCTATGAGCGTTAAACAGTGTTTAATGTTTCCTGAAGCCTGAAATATGCATCCCTGAAGTCAGAGACAGTGGGGGGGATGGAAGAGAAGAGAGCTCAAGGGTAGCACAGTTGGCCTGAAACTGGGGAGGCACAAAGTGGCGCCTTCTCAAAAGCCCCTTCCTCACCCTTTCAACACCTGCTTCTCCCCAGCCAGGTCCTGTCTGCTCTGCTCCTACGCCATTACTCAAGCTGCAACCTCGTCCAACACATCCGCTTGCTCCCTCCACGCCAATCTGTCTCCTCCACTCCCCATCTCAGCATTCAATTCAAGATTTATCCTCTTCAACAAGCATTTCCCTTTTCTCTACAATCCACACTGCTCTTAGTGTGCTTACATCTTTAGGCATTGTTTTGTCTTGCTTCTACCCAGTTTTCTTCTTCACTGTATAGGTTGTTCTGGACTGATTTTAGTCTCAGCTCAATGGTAAACTTGACGGCAGGGACATTTACTATGCTTGTGAAATTCCCCATAATTAATGATATGCATCACAGCCTATTACGGTGCCAAGCAAGGCAATCAGGTACAGGACAGAACACGACCAAGATGGCTCCTGCTTTCTGGAAGCTATTATCTCAAGGCCCTTAGTCAGACCTCCTTCCTTACTTGTGAGCTTTTAATCGATATTGTTCCTCTTTGCCTCAGATGTCTTCTCACTGCTTTTCCACCAATCTTTCCTTTCTATTTCCAAACCAAAACCCAATCTGGGATCTCTTTTAAGGTGTTGTGTAGAAAAAAGGTACTTAACAAATGAACAAAGTATGACTAAAAATGTCTCACTCCCAGGATTTACTAGGAAACAAGTATGGTAAATCACTAGTAACAATAAAAGTTCCCGGACAAAATCAGCCCCACAGTGTTGGCTAAAATTCAAATAAAATAATGGTTTTTCACATGCGTAAAGTATGAAAGAGAGAGCATCAACATCTACCTATCAAAACCACATCCGTGAACCACAAAACCATGTTTCCTCTTAAAACTATTTTGACGGCCAGTGAAAGAGAGAGCAAGAGAATCCAGTTTGGATGCATCTAAAATATAATATTGAGATATAATAGTCTCAATCTGAACTATTCTCATAATAAGCAAGGAGTTCTTCCTCTGTGCATACTATGAGCTGTGGGCCGGGTCCAAATATGGGTCAAGCCACTTGACATTCTAAATCATCTCCCAGTTTTCCATCTTTCTGAGCTAATGCTGAGCCTAGAATTCATCTTACCTGGTGGCATAGTTCTTCCCACTGCCTTTGCAGAAGCTCCATGCGTTCGTTCAGGATGGAGATATCATCAGCACTGATGCAGGCACAGAGGGTGTCCCTCAGCAGTGTCAACTGTGCCAAGTCATCTGTCCAGCTCCCCACTGCATTTTCCAACTCCTAGGTTAAAAGAAAAACTTGAATACCCATGGACATCTACTATCAACAATTTCTGAAGTATATTCGGAATTCCCTCTTGATACAATCACCTTTCCATTCCATTCTATTTGAACACCTAACTTGGTATCTACCTTACATGCTTCCTACATAATCTGGTAATTTGCTAAATTCTTGTGATAGAATACCAGATGGCTTGCAGAATCTTTCTACCATTTCACTGATTGTTTTTGATCATCTTTCCTAAATTGAAGCTTCATCTCTACATTGATCTTTACTTTTAAACTGACTTCATAAACTCCTAATGCATCCTTTCTTTTTGTCCTAAGTTACTCTCATGTTAAATAAATACAAAAAAACCCCAAAAACTAGATTTAACTTTCATATTCAAATACTATGAATGGCTAATTCTGTGATATAGACGGAAGGTGATAGCTGAGATCTAGTGCTGTTATTACTCAATTTAAAATAATGGACTAAATGTGTTTTCTACAGGAGCAGAGAATTTCTTTAAGATCTTAAAAAAAATTATGTACTCTGTCCTTTTTGGGAATGATTTAAGAAAAAAAATCCATATAACAATACTCGAATGAGTTGACATTAGATTTTGCAATGCTTTGAACAGATGACCAGTTCCACAGCTTGTACAACTCTTGCTCTTTGCCAGCTCTTGATGTTTTTAGATTCCAGCTAATTTAGTCCATGAATAGAGTATTTCACATGGCTTTTCCCCTCTCTTTTTGTCTCTTCACACAGGAGACAAGTTTCCAAAGGCAAAGGCAATTAACGGTACTGTCTGAGGCTAACTTCCCAGGCAATTTAGGCAAACAAGGTTTAGCCTGAATTTTCCAGGTAATTGCTTTGTTTTGCTGCTAAGGGTGGTTTAGGGAAGAGTAGCAAAGTGCTGGACCAAAATGCATCCTTTTAATCTCCAAACTTAATAGCATGGCCTGGTGGTAATGGCGGTGTATTTTGGGAGATGAGGTCTCATGGTAATGGTATTTGACTGAAAGACCAAATCATCCAAGTATATTAAATCATCTAGGTATGTTATTATCTGTGGACGTATTAAACTGTCATACCAATGTAAAGATTTTTCTCTTTTTATACCAGTTTCTAGCCTCCAACTCAAACATTAGATTTGGTGAATGGATTAAAAAAGAAACAAATAACACCACCACCAGAAATCTACTGTTTCAGATTCACAGACTCCATTAGATGAGTCCATGTGGGAAACACACAGCCTTTGGATTCAGGCAACCTTGATATTTACTAACTCTGAAAAGTTATTAAACTTTTGGAAGCCTCGGTGTTCACGTCTATAAAAGGGAAGTAACAGATTGCCCTTACGAGCTTGTGTTTATGCCAACTGAGATAACACTGGTATAGTCGTTGGCATGGAGGAGAAACTCAATAAATGCCCATTCCTGCTTATTAGTTTTCTTTAATCACTTGTTATAAATTTACAATAACAGATTTAAAACAAACTAAAATCTTCACATACTTCTGAAGCTACACTTCAAGATAATATTCTGGTCACTTACCATCCATGATGTAAGCATACTACTTTTCATTTTGCCTAAATCTGTCTCTTTCAAGTTTCAAAGACTATCCTTAAATTTTAATAGCAAAGAAAAATTCTTATAGCCGCACATTTCATGAGTTTTAAACTTCTTTAAAAATTAATCTTTCTTAAATGCCTATGACTTCCTAGCCAAAGGGAAGCAGAGAACTTCTGATTAAAATCCAAATCATGTAAGTACGTATGAAGTTTTAAACAGAATTACTCTAGGGCAGTAATTGGAAATGACTGGGGAACACCAGAAAGTGCATGATTTGGGGAAAAAAAGCATATTTAAAGGTAGTTTTGATTTGACCTGTATATTGCTCAGCGGAGAAACGCTGTTGGGGCACTCTACTTGGCTATACAGGAGTGAATGGGACAGATCCTACAGTCACTAAATCATGTTAGTGTCAGCAAGCTCATGATGCAGGGAGTGGCTTCTAATGGCTACTGATTTGCTTCCAAGTGTGATCTGAAGTGTTCATAACAATCCTTAAGTAGTTAGGCCCCTGAGTAACAGAAGGACTATATTCTCTACACAGTGACTGGGACCAGCTATTTAGAGCTCCTGCTTTCCTTACAAAAAAGTCTGGAGGGCAGAGTGTGTTCCTCCAAGGTCCACGGCCTGCAGAATTTCCAGGCTGCTGTGTCTCATTCTTCTTTCTGTAAACTAGATTCTTCTGCTAGAATGACTCTCCAGTGTGGCTGCTTGAAAAAAGACTGCTTTTATTGCTCTTGACTCAGCTTTTAAAGATCTTTTATTGTTGTGTTTTACATGTTCATTTACTTATGCAAAGTAACCCATAAAATAGTGTGATTTCATCAACCACCATAAATCAATACCAAGCTCACTGGAGTTGTCTGCCCTAACACAATTCACTAGGCACTTGCAACTACATGTAGACGGCCATCGGAGTTCAACTGGATCATGCTTTCAAAGGCGTTATTACAGCAGAAGCACACAGGTGGGTGACAGCTAAAATCTCAATCCCAAATTTACCTTGCAACGCATTTGTTCTGCATGGAGCTCTTCGTGGTGATCCGGTAGAGGCTGAGAAAGCTTCTTTTTGAAAGTTCGTAGTTTCTCCAGAGAATCAGCTATTCCATTCTCACATTTTTCCCAATCCTATAGCGGGAGGAGAAAGAAATTTCACGGATTTTTTTTTTTTGGTAGGACAATGGAAAAAAAGAAAAACACTATTTTTAATTCCCAAAGAATTAAAGTTACACTGATGAATAACGTGAAGCTGTGTCCACATCCATTGCCGTGGTAGGAAGCATCAGAAGAGCTGAGTTCTAATCTGACTCTTACTTATTATCTATGTGACTTTAGCAGGTAATGCACTGTCTCAGTTTTCCCTGTGACAATGGAAATAATACAAAATCTCTATAATGGTTGGAAGATCAAAGGAAGCAATGGGCATCCAGGCACCAAGTACAATGCCCAGAATATTACGGGCACTCAAAAATGTTATCTGAATCTGAATGTATCTGCAGAGGTGGGACATAATCACAGAACTTTGCCTCTTTCCTAACGTGACCCATAATCACACAATGTCTACACTATGTCAAACGCACTATAAGAGACAGAAAAGAAGATGTGGAATCTCTTTCAGGACAAAAATAATGTTTGAGTAAGAGAAGTGAGATGAAATGTACAAATAATATCATCCTGATTCTGATTTAATTCAATATATAAATAGTATGAGGCACATAAATTTGCATTGTTGCAGAAATAGAAACAGGATAAGTGGTACACAGTGGCAGTGTAGAATGTTCTAGATCTCTACTAACTGACAAAAGAAAACACACATTATGTGGTTATGTTTTGGAAGGTACACACCAAACTGGTAACAATGGTTACCTCTGGGGAAGATGATAGACTTTGGGTCGTGATGTAGGAGAAATATCATTTTTCACTCTATATTCTTAATTATTACCTGAATTTTTTTTATCAGACACGTATATTTTTTGTAATTAAAAAAAAAGTAAAAGAAAAAAAATTAAGGGAACCATAATGGAGATTTGATTCCTTATAGCACTCTATCCACATATTAACTCGTATCTGGTGTCTCAGTGCCAGTGCAGATTAAATTCAACTAAACAGATCTCCTTAATTTTGTCTAGCACCCCCCTTTCCTGGCCTCCCCCTCTAGAGTAACCCTCCCCAGTGGCCACTCCCTACAGCTTAAATTACTGAGCTCCAAAGAAAGACAGCTAGGGTTGCTTTTAGTAGTTAGCCTGGTGCCAAATCATGTTGCTTTTTCCTTCACATTCTCTCTTTCACCATCAGCGGTCTCCTGTTGCCTGGGTTCTTTTCGATCTTCTCTCCCGATGCCGTATTTTCAGCACAGCTACCCATAGGTGCTATTACAACTACCTTCTTTAAGAAGGGTTGACTAAGGTTCCTCCCTACTCAAAATGTCTTTGGTTTCTAACTGAACTAACAGTTTGGCCCAAGAGTCTCATTTCTTTTTAAAATTCCTTCAGGGAACTTTCTAGAGTGCATGACTACATTTCCCCTTCCCAGTCACCAGAAAAAACAAACAAAATTGTCTGTCTTGGACGCATTTGTTCCAATTGCCCTTGATTAAAATATCTCTGCATTTCCAGGCTGCATTTAGTTCATCAATGCTAAGCATGGTGAGGGTAGGCAAAAAGATCCTCTTTCTGCTTAAATGGAACAGGGCTCTCAATGAAATCGTCACATACTCTGAAGTCTATCAACACGTAGTCAACAAATGTTCACTGATCTAACAGAGAAAGCGGTCAGCTTCTTATTTTTCATAATAAAATTAAGAGGTGATAAGCAAGTGAACATGCAAGGCATAGAATTATGACAGTATTTTTGACAAATTTACTCAGAACATTAATTTAAAAGGTAAAGATGGATAAGCATTCTACCTGTGGTGAAAAAATACACTAAAATGAGGTTGTATAAACATTAGAATTTAGCTCCATAAATTCCTTCTTAGGCAAATAGGACCTGGTATATAATTCAAAATTAAATAAACCTTGACAAGAGAAGAATAGGGACCCCCCCTTACCAAGGATGGCTTAGATTCTGAAGCTATAAGCAAGTCTTTTTACTACATGAATTAGAAGGAAACAACTAAATGTCATGGTCTGCAACCCTGTCAAAGTAGATGTTTTACACGTCAACAGACAGACTAACAAGAAAAGTACTTGCAGTGACTCAGCCATCTCGCCTTATGAGGCCTCGGGAATATGTCCAAAAATCACACCACATATAAAGAAAAATAAATGATTAATATGTTTTCTACAGAATGAGTTATAATGTTTTTAATCCTTTCCTGAAAGCACAAAAGAATCAGGCATATTGTATGACTGATGAATTGTGCTATGTGCAAATAAGAGTTCTTTTCACAGATGGTCGGTGGCATTTTTGATTGATTGTTTCCCACACAGAAGGTAATATATTATTAAATAAAATTCAGTAGAATAAACCCAATGAGTGTACAGACTTGAAGCATTAAAAAAAGCAACATGTGTTCCATTAACTTTAGTTATTAGCTCTGATCCAAAAATGTGATGGGCCAAATTTCATAGATCATCTCAATAAAGTGTTGGTGATTATCAACATATATAAAACATTAGTATTTAGCTGTGTTCACATTTTAAAATGATACTACTACCAACAATAATTACCACCATTTACTGAGTGTTCAATATGTGCCAGGTACTTTGACACGATTTACCTTATTACTTCATTAAACTCTCACAATGCCATATGAAAGAGGTGTAATTACACCTACTCTACAGATGAGGAAACTGAGGCTTAGATAGGGTGAGTTAACCAAGTTACTTGATTTATTCTTGTTTTAACTTGGGTTTATCTAAGTTTAGAGCCCATGTCCTTTGCCAACTGCTTATTTAATTATTACATATGGAATTGGAAAGTGAGGGAGAGAAGCATATTGTGAGAGGTCTGGATAAGTCCACATGTCCCTAAACTAGTTGTATGATCAGTATGCCATCTGTATCCAACTAAAGGCTTAACCTACCTCCTTCGAGATTTTATCTCATAGCAACTCCCTTGGATAAGCTGAGATCAAATCAAGAGTATGTTCTTGGATAGGTTTTTCCCTGCTATAAAAGAAGAGATCTCAATCTTGAAAACCACTTTAGAGTCTTAGATTAGCGAGTGGAATCCACTCTTTGCATTCCTGTCTGGATTTATAAAGTCACTACATGGCTCCTGGCTTAGCACCAGCCATTAATCAGTATTCACCCCTTGGACGGTCTTATTCCACTTAAAACAACTTGGTTGGGGGATTTTCCTGAAAGAGAAACTACTGAAAATTGGGAAACTTTTCTAGTTCATGCAAGATCAGACGAAGTCTTAAATCAGGCACTGGGGATCAAATACTGTAGGGTATGACTCAGTGATCTTGGCAATGTCCTGATTCTCAGGCTAACAAGGGGGGACGCAGCACAACTCTTAAAGGGGCTTTTTAAACTGCATCATGTCTATAGAAGGAAAGAGCTGAACTTACTTGCAACAAAAATGCCAGTTTTTTCCTCTGTTCCTCCAAACACAGGCTGGCTGACTTCCACTTCTCCTGGATTTCAGTGAGTTCGGCCTGCAAGGCAGCCTCAGCCCCACTGTCAGCCGAGAGCAGGAGCTGTTTGCCAGCCTCCACGGTTAGGATGTAGCTGCCTTGCTGTCGCAGGAACACTTTTTCTTTGAACTGAAAGGAACCATAGCTTTTTACTTTCTCATTCTTCTTCTTCACCATTTCCCTAGTATGAGCATTTTTAAATGACTCTAAAGTATTGCATACATAACACAGCCTCTTTTACCCAATGAGCATTTACTGAGCTAGTACTTTGTGCATGAATGAAGCAACATGCAAATGAACGAGAACTTAACAGGGAGAGGCTTAGTTTTTCCCCCCCCAGTTAAATACAGTCACAAGGCCATATGAAAGCTGATGATGAGGTTGATGCACAGGGAACACAGAAGGGCATCTAACCCATGTTGGGTGCACAGAGAAGCTTCTTCAAAGTGGGAAAGGCTTTATGAGTCTAGAAAGACAGATTAAGAAGAACCTGGTGTGATGACGGAGTCACAGAGAGGACACCTTCCACACAGAGAAATGAAGATGGAAGAATTCACTATATGAGATAAGTATGATGAATTCAGGACACTGGATGTAGTTTTCAGTGGCTGGAATATAGGAAGCATGTAAAAGAAGGGTAGAAGATGAGGCAAGACCCACCATGCCTTGCCCAGGAACTTGGTTTTCATAAAAGTGACTGAGATTCACAAAAGAATATTAAGCAGGGAAGTGACGTGTTTGGATTAAAGCACTCAGCGGTAGGGTGAAAAATGGAATGGAAGAAGTCTGTATACTAGATACACTGAGACAGGTTAGGAAGCTATTGTCTGTTGAGGCAAGAAATCGTGAGCACCTAATCTAAGGCAGTGGCAGTAGGGCTGGAAACTTGAGGCACATTAGATATGGGGAGGGAGAGAAAAAGAAGAATATGGTTTAGAGTGACTCTAGGGTTCCTGACTGATAAACAGATAGGCAGTGATGACATGGACTGATGGAGAATGGTTGGTCTAGAAATCACAGGTTCTGGTGGAACCCACACAGTAGATTATGTCTATGATTCACATAGATATAAATCTAAAAGGCAGTTGAATACATGAGTCGAAAGCTCAGGAGGCGAATGTGACCAGAAGATAGCAATTTTACCCTTCTTTGCTGGTAAGGGGTCATTGAAGCCATGTGTGTAGATGAGGTCTCCCAGAGATGTGAGGAGGAAAAGGAAGCAGAGAACAGTGACCTTCCAAAGAAGAGGAGCCCATGAAATATACTGGAAAGGACTGATGAGAGCACTAGAGGTACTGGTCTAAGAGGCTGGAGTCCCAAATCCCAGGCCGGTGAAAGGAAAGGGCTGGACCAGGAACAGACAAAGAGCTGAAACAGGACTGAGACTTGTATCTTTTCTACAATGCTTATGCTACACATTTAAATCACGTTATCCATACATGTATACAATATACTCATCATACATGCACGAGTAAAGCATGTATAATCAATGCAAAGTTTTCCTTTCTTTGCCACTGTCTTTCCACCCATGCTGGGATTCAATGAGCTGCTGGGGGCCCTTACCATACTTTCATCATTAAATATGGGCTTTGCAATGCAATCATTTTGTATATTTCTGTTGACATTTGAGAACAATGTTTGTCCCCATTGCAATGCCACTCCAGAATCCTTCTGAAGAACTGAGGCTAGGGTAAAGTGTGCAGCAGAAATGGAGAAGAGGTTTAAAAAACAGCGTGTTTTGCACCTTACCTGCACTTCATCAAAGAGGGTCCTTGCTTGTTGCAGTGGTATTGGAACACTCCCGAGACCACTCATGGGTAGATAGGACACTTCAACCAACCACTTACGAAGCTTTTCTGCCATCTCCCTGTAGCGTTGCCACTGGCGTATCTGGCTGTCAATGATGCCCCTCCTCTGCTGGGCCCTGCGAATCACTCCCTGCCACTGATTACTGAGAAGTGTCAATTTCAGGTTGAATTCATCCCTGGTGAAGAAATAATTACACAGGGAAGAACACTGTTATCCTGGATGTAGGTACATAATCAACCAAGGTATATATACTTGATGACCGTGAGTCCTGAGAAGCGATCTAGGGCAGAGGTTTTCAAATGTCATGCCATGATTTGTTATCAGATCTACTGCAGGTAATTTAAAAAATTAGTAACAGTTAAACTATGGGTGTTTGCAAACAGTGAGTGTTTTCATGGCTCAGCACAGGTTGAAGGCATATCTATAAGATCACTGTCATTTACTCTCTCCTTGAGTACGTGAGAGGGTGGGGAGAGCAGGGTGGCAGATGCAATGGGAATGGCCCCAAACTCTGAGCAGGACCATAGCAACACATGCAGCATGTGACAGCATCCTGTGTGTCTTACAGCAGGAGAAAATGAGGAGAAAGCTGATTTATAACCTCTGTCTTCAGGTAGAATTATAAGCCACTTTGGATGAACAAAACTGGGTTAATTTAGCTATAATCATAAGCCACTTAAATAAAATTATGTTATTTAAAAATGTTTTTTAAAACCGTACTCCATAAATTCTCAGCACTCTATTCCCTCACAACAGAGTCCCAATCTTTAGCAAATTATTCCACATATTAATCTAAACTGCCCCTTCTACATTTTAAGCCCACTTCATTTTGTTCTTAGAAAAATGAAGACTATCTGGTCATCACTATTTGTACAAAGGTTGTCTACACACTTTGACATAACAAATTTTACTTAAGCTTTCTCAATTTTAGGATAACTAATCTCAGATCTTCTAGTTTGTTCTTTCTACCTTTGTGTTTTCTACCTTTCAAAAATGTTGGTATTTCTTTATTAAGTTTTCTTTAACATTTAACTTGTGGCTTTAGAACTGGCTTGCCCAGTATTGAACAGAATGAGTTTCTTTGTAGGTTATAGTGTTATTCACACATTTTAGTCCGAAAGTGTAACAGGACTTGTTTTTTCTCTCATATTAGTTTTGCTTTTCTTCTCTAGATACACTATTCTCTCCTCTTGAGCGTGGCTTCAAATCTCAATTGGATTTCCTAGTCTGGACTCCTATATTCTTGATACCTCCTATCATCTAGGGCCACTATAAACTTTGATTTTGTAACCAAATGTGTTCTTGGTGCTTCTGGTTTTGAAAGGAAATTCTGATATTTATAATCTAATTGTAGTAGACTGGAAGGTGATGAGTTAGGTTCACACGACTATACCAAGCATCTGTCATCTCTGAAAATGTGTCACTCCAGGACTTGAGAACATCCGGCAACAGGAAAGTACCCTGCGTATTGCTTTCCCTCCCAGTTAACTAGCCAAGATCTCTTTGGAGCCCTGGTCCTCACCTTGAGGAATCAAGCTGTCGTGAGCTACCTGCCAGCAGGAGGAATTACTTAAAACATGACACTGTTCCAACTGCTGAACTTGAACTCTAAAAAAACAAAACTTGTAAGTGAACTTTTAAAACACAATCTATTTGGAATCTGGGCCTTCCTATTGTCAACATGCTCTAATCTGAATTTCTCTTTCACTAGCAACTTTCCAAATTATCCTCCGGTCCAACTCTCCCATTTCCATCTCTTTGGTGTTTTTCCCTAACTGTTAACATTTAAAATTTAATAGATGTTGGCTTGTGCGTGAATTTTAAATTTTATTTTACTTAATGACTCAAAGTTTTATAATATTGTTATAGAGTTGGCTAAGGGAGGATAAAGCAAAAGATAAGTTAATTGCATTTGAATTTGTTTCATTTTGAAGGCCTTAAATTCTCAGTAAATCTCACATTTAAGTTTGGCTTACTTAGAATAGAATAAATATGGTATCACATTTTATTGTTCCAAGCCTAACCACCTAATCTTTCATGTACTTCCAAAGAAATATCCACTTAAAACTAAGATTGCCTCTAAAATATTAAAAAAAAGAAACTTCAATACAATAATGATTTATTCTCTATTTTTTAAAAAATGTTACGTTAATTATAATGACAACTAATGGTCCTAAATATGAGAAACATGGATGTACGTAACAAAATAAATGAGGTTTATACTACAAATATCATCACAGAAGTAGATAGGATAGAGTAAATCTTGTTCCTAGGAAAGGTTAACTCTGTACAAGATTGTCAACTCACATAACATAAATCCAAAGAGGAGATTTTTAGATACCATCTCTGCATCTTTTTTAAAAAGGTATATTTTTTTCCTTTTTTTTTTTTGAGTGAAGATTGGCCGTGAGCTAACATCTGTTGCCAATCTTCCTCTTTTTTTTTTTTCCCTCCCCAAAGCCCCAGTGCATAGTTGCATATCCTAGTTGTAGGTCATTCTAGCTCCTCTAGATGCCGCCACAGCATGGCTCAATGAGCGGTGCACAGGTCCACACCCAGGATCTGAACTGGCAAACCATGGGCTGCCGAAGCAGAGCACACGAACTTAACCACTCAGCCACAGGGCCAGCCGTGAGATAGCGACCTCCGCATTTTTAATAAAGAGATAATCTGCTAAGTAAATGAGGAGGAAATAGGATTTCAGGTTGAGTGTAATTTGACTTAAGGTAGCAAACCATTCTCAAACCTGGAGGAATTGTCACAGTACGCGCAAGCCGGCTGCTACTGACTACAAACCAGATTCATGAACTCTACGCTTGATAACGCAGCTCCTCAGTTATGTAACCTTGGTCCAACCAGTCCACGTTTCTGGGCCTCAAGTTTTCATCTCTACACCAGAGAGATGGTTTAGTGCTCTCTATGCTCCTTTGAGGAATAAAACTTCTGTAATCGCATGAGAATATCAGAAGCATCTGTTTACAAACCATTGCTACATCATGGATACAACTCATTCTGATCTATTCATTAATTCCAGTCTCCTACAGATGACTGGCGAAGTTTGGCTAGGTGATTTTCAATTACTCTATATTCTTCATATAATATAATAGCAATTCTTTAAAAAGATACAATACTCAGTCATTTCAAAGATTCAGACAAGCCTTTCCTCCAATTACTGAGGCTCCAATGCAGTACAATTGCCTTAGGAAGATGGGACATATACCCTCTCATCTGTTCATTAAAAAGAAAATGACTAATTTACTGGAACTTTCTTCATAATAATATATCAGAGATCTTACCTGTCATCAACTTGACCTTGCTCTAGAAGACGTTGCCCATCAATAATGATCGAGTGCAAAATCTGCTGACGACTGAACATCTCTGCTTGAAACAACTATTATTTTAAAAAAGGAAGAAGATACGTTAGAGTTCCTAATTTTAGGGACCACCTCTCTAATAACTTTCCAAAAATTCTGGTTTTAGCAGGGCTATGAAAAATATCTCTGGTTGAACAGGATATGGGTAAAATCCTGCAATGTAGGAATAATGTATTTTTAAATCAATTAAGATATACTTATAAAGCTTAGTTTTTGTTTATTAAAACTAAGTGACTAAAAATAGAATTACATTTCCCCTTTTCTTTCAAAATCAGTGAATAAAGTTAGTTAACACATAATTTGTATTCTGGTTTATTTTTTATGTAGACTATAGTCCATTTTCTGACAGAGAATAGCTTAAGATCTTTTTTTTTGATGAGGAAGATTGGCCCTGAGCTAACATCCGTTGCCAATCTTCCTTTTTGCTTGAGGAAGGTCGCTGAGCTAACATCTGTGCCGATCTTCCTCTATTTTGTATGTGGGACACCACCACAGCACAGCTTGAGCAGTGTGCAGTCTGTGCCTGGGATCTAAACCTGTGAACCCTGGGCTGCCAAAGGGGAGCATGTGAACCTAACCACTACGCCACCAGGCCAACCACAAGAACGGAAAAAAATTTCACACTTTTTCTTTTGCTTTTTTCAAACTCACTGTTTTCTCAATTTAATTTGGTTAATTAACTTATTTAAAGTGTATAATTTGGTTACTTTTACTATTTTTACAGACTTGTGCAACCATCACCACGATCAATTTTAGACCATTTTCATTATTCTAAAAAGAACTCCATACTCATTAGCAATGCTACCCACTTACTCCCAACCCCCCAGCCGTAGGCAACCACTAACCTGTTTTCTGTGCCCATGGAGTTGCCTACTCTGGACATTTCATAGAAACGGAATCATTCAGTGCACTGTCTAGTGTGACTGGCTCCTTTCCACCTAGCATAATGTTTTCAAGGTTGATCCATGTTGCAACATGCATCAGTACCACATTCCTTTTTATTGCTGAATGGTATTCCATTGTATAGATACGCCATATTTTATTTATTCATCCATCAGTTGATGGATATTTGGGTTGCTTCTATTTTTTGGCTATTATGAACAATGCGGCTACCATCAATATTCTTGCACCATCTTTGTGTGGGCACATATTTTCATATCTTTGGAGTGGAGTGGCGTGGAATTACCGAGCCACATGCTAACTCTATGTTTAACATTTTGAGAGAGTGCTGAACTGTTTCCCAAAGTAGCTTCACCATTTTACATTCCCACCAGCAATCTGTGAGGATCCCGGTTTCTCGACACCCTCCTCAACACTCTCCTTTTCATGGCAGTCACCCCGGTGGGCGTCCAGTGATCATCTTATTGCAGTTTTGACTCATTAGCTTTTACTTCATCATCTGTCGATTTGATAAAACTGGACTTCAAATTACCTTACACATATTTAAATTCTCTACTTTTAAAATTTAGGCAAAATGCTTTAAAATTAGTTTCACTGTCTTTTCAGTTCTGTACTGTTTTTCTCTGCTTTTAGGTAAATCCTATTTGTCCATTTAAGCCAGGTCTAGTGGTCCAGTGGTTAAGATTCAGCGCTCTCACCACTGCACCATCGTTTCCCAGTCAGAGAATCACACCACCACCTGTCGGTTGTCATACTGTGGTGGCCGTATGTTGCTGTGATGCTGAAAGCTATGCCAGTGGGATTTCAAATACCAGCAGGGTCATCTATGGGGGGCAGGTTTCAACAGAGCTTCCAGACAGACTAGGAAGAAGAACCTGTCCAGCCACTTCCAAAAATATTGGCCATTAAAACCCTGTGAATAGCAGCAGAGCATCGTCTGATACAGCACTGGAATGTGAGAGGATGGCGCAGAAAGACCGGGCAGGGGTCTGGTGACTAACAGTTGGACTTGACCAATGGCACTAACAACAATAAATCTCTCTATTTGCATGTATTTCACGAATGCATGGAGTAACTTAGTTACAACAGTAAATAGCAAAATAGAAACTAAAAGCAAATTCATGAATTTGCTTTTTGTATCTAGCTCTCCCTCAGTGTTTCTTGAGAAATAATTAGAATGCAATTGGATGAAGAGGTACACTTGGAGATACTTGGTAGTTTGATTTTTAGTATAAAATGCATATATGCTTTCTAAATTTTCATTTATCAAACACGTTTGATTAAAGTAAAAATTCTTACGCAATTGGCCTTGGCAATGTTAACGTAGTCTATAACTCGATTTGAAAATCATCTAACTTTCTGCCCTTCTTTCACACATCTCCTCTGCTTCCTCTTTCAACCTCCCCCATAAGTAGATTTTACCATGATTCTGGAACTATCCATTGCAGCATACTGAAGGCTGCCACATGCTTATAACCAACTATGGAGCAAAGAACTGGACCACATTTTTGTAATTAAGATATCAAAACGTTGAGCTTAAGAAAGAAGGCAAAAACAACGCAGGCATTTGAGCAGACCCAGCACAAGAGACGGCACTTCAATTCTGCCACGTGGCATTTTACAACATCTTCCAAGGGCCTAGAACTATTTTATTACCCCTAAATCGACTGGCTTAACTTACCTCATGTGCTCTCTGCTGCTCCAAAAGATGCTGATAATTGCCCGAGATCTCTACTGCTAACTTTTGTTCCGTTTGGACCAGGAATTCCATCCATGTTTCACATTTTTCCAAGAAAGTCTGATGTTGAAGCAAAAATGACTGCAACTTACTGAAAGAACAAAGGAAAAAGAATAATGGTTATGCGGTTGCTTCATCTTATAAGCATATAGCACACAAAACTAGGGTTAATATTCTCTGTCTCCAACACTAATGTGACCACCACAAAACTTTCATGTTAGGTAGCAAAACTGAAAAAAGAAAATTCAAGAAAAAAAAGTTTAAAATGGTAAGTTTTACAAATGATAAAATTATGTATGCATCTTTAATATACTTACATGAAAAAGTTTTTATTTTTTGATTAAAATAATATTTAGTACATTAAACATCAGAAACCACTTCACAATGTGAGTTTCCCACTTTTAGATCAAATTTTGTATCACTGGAAAGGCCTAGACTTTATACATTTACACATATTATAAACTGATTTCTACCGATATGTCAGAGTGGCCAAAACACCTCTTGGTTCCTCTACCTGAATCTTTCTGTTGTCTGAGAGGAGATCAGAGACCAGTGCCGGTTCAGATTCTGCATCCTTTTGATTTCCTTGTCATTCAGGGGTAACCTGTAGCCAAGCTCATTTAGACGGTCTAAGTCTGGGGCCATGCTGCTGAATTTTAACATCTGTTCCTGAAAGCAAGATTTAAAAGCAGGTTTAGCACCACGGTCAGAAAAGGCAGAGCTCTTTCAAAATGCGCAGTGAACTTTCGATTTCCGGAAGAAGCCAGTCTTTGCATCTCTTATGCATTTCTAGGCAACTTGCTTACAATCTCCAGAGCTGCAAGTAAAAAACTGGGCAAAGGATATGAACAGACATTTCTCCAAAGAAGATACACAGATGGTCACAGGCACATGAAAAGATGTTCAACATCACCAACTATCAGGGAAATGCAAATCAAAACTACAATGAGATATAACCCTACACCTGTCAGAACAGCTATTGTTAAAAAGATAAGAAATAACAAGTGTTGGAGAAGATGTGGAGAAAAGGGAACCCTCACACACTGCTGGTGGGAATGCAAACTGGTGCAGCCACTATGGAAAACAGTATGGAGATTTCTCAAAAAATTAAAAATAGAACTACCATATGATCCAGCTATTCCATTACTGGGTATTTATCCAAAGAACATGAAATCAATAATTCAAAAAGATATATGTACTCCTATGTTCATCGCAGCATTATTTGCAATAGTCAAGATGGAAGCAACCCAAGTGCCCATCAATGGATGAATAGATAAAGAAGACGTGGGGGACATACATATATATATAATGGAATACTACTAAGCCATAAAAAAGATGAAATCATGTCATTTGTAACAACATGGATGTACCTTAAGGATATTATGCTAAGTGACATAAGTTAGAGAAAAACAAATCCTGTATGATTTCACTCATATGTGGAAGATAAACACACAGATAAAGAGAGATTGGCAGTGACCTGAGGAGCAGGAGGTGGGGAGAGGATGAAAGAGATAAAGGGGCACATGCATATGGTGATGGATGAAAACCAGACTATTGGTGGTGAGCACGATGCAGTCTATGCAGAAGCTGAAAAATAATGTGCACCTAAAATTTACACAATGTTATAGACCAATATGGCCTCAATAAAATAATTTAAAAAAAAAAAAAGAAGAAAAGTTGCATCTTCTAATCAGCTCCCACTGCTACAGCTGCTCACTGTCCTTTATCGAACGTTTAGGAATTTACGTGTATTATTTACCTGATTTATTTACTCATAAGTAACTCTTGTAAGAACTAATACAGAATGAAAATTATGCTGATGACTGAAATGGTTTATTTCTTACCCTTTATATTTCATTGATCCATGCTAATCTGCTCCTTTATTATTTAATAATAATAATAATAGTTACAACAGCAATGGCTAACATTTATTGAGCATTTAATACGAACCAAGCATGTTCCAAGAGCTCTACAGGTAATAACACATTTTATCCTCAAAACAACCCCATAAGCAAGTACCACTGTTCCCACTTTACAATGAGGAAAAAGAGGCCCAGAAACTTTAACGGCTCCAGGCCACCCAGCTAGAAAGTGGAGAGCTAGGTAAACAAGACTTGTTGGGTTCTTGCTAGATGGAATATAATCCCACTTGAGCTTTGAAATCACCACACATTATCTTCAGAACTTCAGTTTTAGGTCCTTGACTCCAACCCCAAAGGGGGTGAGACTCAACTGAGAAAGCGACGCTTTCAGACCTCTTTCCTCCCTTCGAACACAGGACAAAGCTGCCTCTTCTGGTTTCCTGTGGGCATCCATAACTCCATCTAGGAAACTGGCTACAGGAAGGAGAAAATGTCAGGATGCCTTTGGCTGTGAGTGTTTTCTCCTTGGATGCTCTGCAAAAGGCTTGTTACCCTGAAGAAAGAAGAAATTTTTCCAACTGTTGAAGCCAAAAGCATAACTATTAGATGGCGGAATTTCCGAGAGTGGACATGGGCAGTTGACAAATTGACGTGACGCACTCCTTCTTTCTCATGGTGCTCCAGAGGGTAAGATATTATTCCAATAGTAGAGAGAACAGCAGCAGTCAAGTAACCACACCAACCATAATTAAACGGTATGACAAAACATTGAAGCAAATGAATAGTGCGCTGTGAAAGTATGTCTCTGGGGAGCCTGACCATGGACAGAGTGGAGACTTTCCTAAGAAAGTGCTATTGAACAAAATGACCAGGAGTTTATTCCTTTTGCTGGGAGGGAGTTGGTGGGGACAAGAAAAGAATTTCAGAAAGGGGGAACATCACGCACACAGATGCCAGGAAGCACTGTGGCTCCCAAGGGGCTGGAGGATGAGACACACAGTGGTGAAGATGAGATCCTTTGGAAAGAGAAGCCAGGTTATGCTGGGCCTGATAATCCACATTGACCTTTATCCTGAGAAAAAATGGGAACCCATGGAGGAGATTAAGCGGAGGAATAATATGATAAAATTTGTATCTCTATTATTTTATTTACTTTACTGAATGTTTAAATAGTTCATAATTAAGTAAAACCCTTTAAAAGAAAAATATCAAGGGCCAGCCCACAGGCAGAGTGGAGCAGTGGTTAAGTTTACACATTCTGCTTTGGTGGCCCGGTGCTCGCCGGTTTGGATCCCAGCTGTGGACCTACGCACTGCTTATCAAGCCATGCTGTTGCAGGCATCCCACATATAAAGTAGAGGAAGATGGGCATGGATGTTAGCTCAGGGCCAATCTTCCCCAGCAAAAAAAAGAGGAGGATTGGCAGCGGATGTCAGCCCAAGGCTAATCTTCCTCCAAAAAAAAAAAAAAGATAAAAATAAATAAATAAATAAAAGAAAAAGATCATTCTGGCAGCTATGGGTTGGAAAGACAGCAGTGGCTTCAAGAAGATCCATGGAGGTCACTGCAGTGGTGCGAGAGAGAGAGACGGGGTGGCTTGAATGAGGAGTAGATGATGATAGAGATGGAGATGGGAAGCTCAAGGGCTACGAAGGAGGTGATCGACTGGGCACGGGGAGGGACTAGCGGTAGGAAAGAGAGAGCTGTGTGGTAGAATACTAGGAATGCCCCCAGCTGGGCTCCCATCACGGGCTGTGAAATCAGCTTGTGCTCCTTGCCAGCACACTGTTCACTTCACAGGAGAGCAGGGAAGCAGAGCTGGGAAGAGTTTCCTCGCGAGCTCAAAATGAAAAGTAGGCCTACGCCAGGAGTTTTGAGTCTTCCTTAAGATTTGGAGGACAGAAGATAGAAGATCTCGGACTAGGACCTCAACACACTTACCTTAAGTTCTTCCATCCTTTCCTGGATGGTCGAGAGGTCAGATGAGTGGCCAGGGTCCTGCCCTTGCAGGATGTCTTCAGCTTCTACTACCCAGGCCTCCAAAGCTTCTAAACTCTTGGTGAAAGTTTCATAGTCAAGAACTCCAGCCTTTTTTTCACAAAAGAAAATTGGTACTTAGAAATCTAGTAAAAGGGCAAGTGGATATTGAAATTAATCTTCACATTCTTGGGTCACACTGCCATTCTCAAGGTGCCATTCCTAAAGAAACAAGGCTACCAATGATTTAAATTTTATTCTCTTTATTAATGTAATTTTTCTAAAACTTAGAATTATTTCTATGCACCATTAATTAAGGTATTAAGGTTATTTTTTAAATACATTATCAAACAGAAATATATTCTGATTCTTGCAAAAAGTTGTTATATAATGAATATTAAAGCTACTTAGTATTTATTAATCGAACATATTTTACTCAATACCATGGAAAGAAGCATTGGCTTAGGGGCAAAATTACATTGTAAGGAACAGTGCAAGACTCCCACCTTTCCGGGTCCCTATTGGAACTTCCAAGTTTTCTTTAATTCTTTGGTCTTGGACGAGGGATTGCCTCAATGATGAAAAATTCTTCTTTTCCCAGGTCTATGCCCAGACGTTATAGGATACCCAATTTATAACATACTGGCTATGGGCTCCGTACCTGTAACACAGTCTGCTGTTTGCAAAGAGCCTGCTCTAGGGCACACAACTGTTGACTCAGAGAGAGCTGATCAGATTGAATGGCTGATGCTGCCGAAGCATCCACTTGTTGCTTGAGTTGCTCTCCCAGCTCATGCAGCACAAAAAGGGAATCCTTGACTGTCCCCAGTCCTTTGAGGAGGTCCTATTGGAGAGGAAAATATGCGCATCATGAAACACCATGTTAAGTGTGCTCATTGTAAACAATCAGCAAAGGGTCACACATCTAGAAACACTCAACTCTTATTTGTCAAATTATTACACTAAATAACCTTCACCTGCAGAAAAAAAATCAAGAAGTGAATCTGATTTTTAAAAATATGCATGTGTATTAACACTTTTGAAAACATATGTACCATTCTGATAATAAAAGCTACATAGGTTTATTGTATGACACTGGAGAAACGCAGAAAAACATACATAAGAAAAAAACGCTATCTACAAGTAGAGCCAATAACTGGAGACATTCTGGCAATTCTTTCCTGCTTCTTAATGTAATTGGTATCAAATAGAAAACACAGGGCTGTGTTGTACCATTCTCTACTTAATAGTATACACACAAGGGATGAGTCTGTCAACAGAATCTTCTGCATGCATGGTCACATTGTATTGGGTACCACAGACTCTCCTGTCTCAGTGGGGTGTAGAACCCTAGCAACAGTTCTGATGAGCAGGGCTGAGAGCTGACTGTATGTCCATTTTTTCCCATGGCATCTCTTGCCTCCACTTTTTGTGGGGCCCTCTTATATGCTCACAGAATAAGCCAATGGAAATTCCCAGTTTCTGGTTTCCATCTACTATTTAGAGATGACAAATGACTGGTTCTGCTACCTGTAGCTGGTGCCCCACCAGACATGGTGGAGAGAGTAGAGCCTGCTGTGTCTAATGCAGTGACTGCTGTGAGAGGAAGAAAAGCAAAGGGCAACTTTAACCTTGACACAGAGCAGAAAATCCACAGAAATAATTTGGAGCGCTACACTCTAAAACAGGTATATACAGTATATATAAAAACAGCTCAGGAGGCCTGAAAATTTAAAACGACCAACCTTGTAAGGATAAACTACGGAAGGAGAAACAAAAAAGCACTGAATTATCTTTACTGTAAATATTAAACTTTAGCTTTAAACTGATCATTATTCATGTGAAGGTATTAGAATACGTTAAACTTTTATTTATGCACTTTTTATAACCTGCCTAATTCTAATAAACTCATTGGGGAAAGTTTATTAGAAGATCTTTGAAACAAGTTCATTAAAATAAAGACAAATACGGACAAACAGTAAGAGCCATATAATGGGTGAAACAAGAGAAGACCAGTTTTCAAAAACCTTAAGTAGGTTATTGGCAGCTACAGTGAAAAAGCAAAATATTAAAAAGCTATTAAAAAGAAACATATCCATAAATCAGGAGTGAAAGACTTCTTTCTACCATTAAATTCTTAGAAGAAACAATGTTGATACTTACATAAGAGATAATGACCCTAAATGGACAATACCTTTAACAGTGTATTTTTATAAGAGGTAACATTATTCTCTATATGGTCATTTCTTGTATTGACCATCTCTACAGAGCCAAAATCTTTCACATGGATTGGATCCCATTAGGAAAAATGGGAAAACAACTCATCTTAAAAAAATGAAACAATAGGAGGGGCCCCTTAAATCTGATACATGTGCAACTGTGTTATGAAAACCTAGCAGGCTCTTTGATACTTCAAACAATTATTTTTGGATAGTTGTCTCACATATTCAGACATATCAAAAGCTTACACACATCAGCATTAGCCCTGATAAACTTGAGGAGTCTAAGAAAGGTGTCTTGTGAAGGCACCATAGTTTCTGAACATACGTTGCAATCTTGAATCCATGTAGCAACTTCGTCATCAGCGATGTCCTTGTTAGTGGCTGCCTTCAAGAGCTCATTGGTTCGATCTTCCTTCTGCTGAACCATAGACCCACACTGTTTGGAGTAGTCCTTGTACCTTTGCCAGAGTTGAAGTAGGGCCTTGCTGGAGTGCAGCTGCTCAGCAATCTCTTCCAGCAAGTTATTCCATCTGGAAACAATAGCCAACACTCATGGGCAGATTACCACCTCTCACCAAATGCCATTATTTACTATTTTATTTTTCATGATCTTGGTTCATGTGAATATGGAAATAATGCAGGGATGTCTCATTCTTACTTAACATAATAAAAAAAGTAACATTTCACACTCATATCTCAAGGGTACATAGTAGAAATGAAGTCAATCTTGGGTATTTAGTAGTTCTGATTTTTTTCTAAATATCTTTGCTCGGTTTACTTATCCTTAAATTCATTTTGTGAAAATTAAAACATTAAAAGAATAGAGCTTAAATATACAGCTCAAATTCAAAATGCCAGCAAGCTTTAATTGTATCATTATTTATAATAAGGTTGTGATATAAATAGTGCATCACAGTGTCAAATTAGCACGCTCCATACCTCATATTGGCTTCTTTCAGTGTATTGCTAAGAGTTTCTGTCACAGGTGGGTGACAATCTTTTAATAATTGGTTGGTGACAGAGCCAAATTTCTGTAAGCTCT